>NC_134693.1:110295287-110895287 GCF_050947455.1 Rhinoderma darwinii | reverse complement strand
GATCATGCGGCACCTTTCTGCTGAAGAGGAGCTAAATTATGAATACAAAAACCGCGTATAAATATTTCTAAAATCACTAAGTATACAGCTACCTTGTGCTGCACTAGGAAAACAAGTGTAAACACGAAGCCCCGTTACCCTGTAGTACTTCAACCAGGAGATCAAAGTTTTGGCTTTCGTTGGATCAATTAAAGCTTATGGATGTGTCCAGCGAATACGCCAAACTTATACTAAAAATATGCCACGATAGCCTCGTCAGTGGCCAAAGCGGATTGAATTCAAAATGGCCGCACCTTCTATTGGATGCCAGGTAGTTCAGCTTTGGGGATAAGTGTAGTGGTGTCCAAAGGCTAGAAACTCCTTTAAATGTTAAAAGCTTGGACGCTTCACCTGAAGTTCCTAGCTCTATATTGTTTTATATTTTTAGGGGTGGGGGCAATGACATAATTTCACGATCTTCCAGTCTGTTTATATCACATCAATGTTCCAGCACATTCAGTCCTATCCTCACTAACATAATCCCGTGAGTGGACAAGTCACTGCCTCCCACAAGATCAGCACACTCCTCCTGTGCTGCTATGTTCTTCCATCTCTGCAATCTGTAAATGAAGACATCTCAAAAAGGGAAGAGCTTTACCAAAGATGATGTGCTAGTCTAAGCCTTAAATACGTCCTCCGCAGCTACAGCTGTTAGAGGACGTTTTTGGCAAACTATTTACTTGTAACATCTGTTAGACGTCTGCTAGAAGAAAGTACAGTGAAGCCTGTGTGTGTTTCGTGATGACGTCCATTACAATGAGCAGTTTATCTGGGATGACGAGTTTAGACCTGCATGAATTCACCACCTGTAATTTACTGTAGCTCATACAATACACAGGCTGGCATGATTAAAAAGTGAATGTGAACTTCTGTCACGCGTCAGCTAATGTACATTAAACAGCTCAAATCACCGTTAAAGACCAGTTTCCAGTCACTTTATTCTGCCGCCTGTGACATATTCCGTCGTAAGAATAGGATTTGATAAATAGAAAAAAAATGGGAAAAGGAACAAAAAAAAAAAAGATTAAAAAAAAAAGTAAATCTGAAAATCTTTAAACAGAGCGGTACTCAGGAGAGTCAGGGAGGGTCTTCAGAACTTTAACCCCTTAACAACCAGGCCTGTTTGGGCCATAATGACCAAACTATTTTTGTTTTCATTTTTTTCACCCTCATAATTCAAGAGCCATAACTTTATTTTTCTGTCGATGTTTGAGGGCTTGTTTTTTGTGGGACAAGTTGTGTTCTTCAACGGCACCATTTTAGGGTACATATAATTTATGGATTAGCGTTAATTTTTTACTTACGCCATGTAGTTTAATAAGTTATGTTTGTTCTATGGGTCATTAGGATTGCGGCGGTACTGAATATGTAGGTTTTGGGTTTTTTAGTCAACCATTGAATACTTGGTAACCTATTAGGCCATGCCTCTAGGGGCCCGATTGCGCTTATAGGCTGACTGAGGGAGGCAAGCAGGCCAGCCTCCTGGAATGGCCTATGATTGGCTGCAGCGGTCACATGGGATGAAACGTCATCCCCAGGAGGCCAGGCTGACTTTTTGTGTCACACACATTACCAAACCAGAATAAGAAATCTTGTGACCATAGCCTTAGTCTATTTCAGTTCTGTAACATCTGCGTTTGAGGTTCTATTAGGGGCCTCAGTTAGACTCTGCCATTTTTGGGCATTTTTTAGCCAAACAATTGACACCATGACAGAAACCCAACAAAACCAATCCGTCAATGGGTTCCATTGGGGCGCCATTGGTGTCCGTCATGCAATGGATTAGTCACTGAGTAATTTCGTTGTTCAGCTCCTATGACTGAGCAGAACAATGGAACAGCAATGCAAATGTGAACAGAGCCTAAGTTGACCGAGCAGCACAGAAATTTGGACTTGGATTTTAACCCCTTCAGTACACAGTCTGTTTTGGCCATGTGGACACAGATTTTTCAAATATGACATGTGTCGCTTTATGTGGTAATAACTTTGGAATGCATTAACCTATCCAAGCATTATGAGATTGTTTTCTCGTGACATATTGTACTTTATGTTAGTGAAAAAATTTGGTCAATAAATTCTATATTTGTGAAAAACTTCACATTTTAGCAAAAATGTGCATTATTCTAAATGTAAATGTGTTTACTTGTAAAACAGATCGTTATACCACACAAAATAGTTACTATTTTACATATTCCATATGTCTACTTTATGTTTGCATCTTTTTTTTCACATCCTTTTATTTTTCTAGGACATTACATGGCTTAGAACTTTAGCAGCAATTTCTCATATTTTCAAAAGGCTATTTTTTTCGGGGACAAGTTCAGTTCTGAAGTGGCTTTGAGGGCCTTATATATTAGAAAAACTGCACCGCTCAAAGTATTCAAAACAGCATTCAGAAAGTATTTTAACCCTTTAGGTGTTTCTCAGGGAATTAGACAAAGTAGAGGTGAAATTTACAAATTAAAGTTTTTTGCTGAAATTAATTTGTAATACATTTTTTTTGTAACAGAAGATTTTACCAGAGAAATGCAACTCAATATTTATTGCCCAGATTCTGCAGTTTTTAAAAATATCCAACTTTAACAGTCCCCTTGCAGACCCTACCATGGTTAGGCAATCATACTCCCCTAGCCGCACGGACGCACCCGACGATCGGGCCCACCTTGGCAGTGGCGGCGCGAATATTCCCCAGGGCAGAAATCTCTCCGTCACCCTCCCCCATGTATCCGATCTTGGGAAACCCTGCTTTTCCTCCAGGGCAGGAAGGTGGTCCCTTCCTGCTATGGCGGAGGGCGGGGAAGGGACGTGCGAAACATTTCATGCAGGAGGAAAATTGGATGTCGAACACACACATACAGTCCTTGTCAGACCCTGCCCCCTTTTCTACATGGCAGGTCACCCAGATACGACATTTCCTGGTGAGCTTAACCAACCCAGCGGAATATGCGCGGGCTAGCTCCCCGTTTGAACTTTCATGCACAGGTACGGGCACAATGCGACATTCTCTGTCCACATTATACAGGCTTTTGGTCTCACCACCTAATCAGCTCCCCCCTTCCTACCTGCTAAACTGGGAACAGGATCTGGGGCTCACATTAACTTCTGAACAACGGGATCGCCTGTTTAATATGACACACAAGTCTTCCATGGCCAGCAGATATCAGGAGGCAGGGTATAAAATACTGTCTCGCTGGTATAGGGTGCCTTCCAGACTGCACGTTATGTTCCCAGCGGTCTCACCCCTGTGCTGGAGATGTGGGGACCACGTGGGTACAATCTTACACATTTTTTGGGACTGTCCACTCTTGGCTGATTTTTGGTCCGAGGTGTGGCGCATTTCCTCTAAATTTACGGACTTCACCCTGCCAAGATCACCGGATCTATTTCTGCTCCATCTGTGTGAGATGCCATTACCCATATACAAACGCTCAGTCGTCCGCCACTTAGTGAACGCGGCGAGAGCATGTGTACCAGCATTGTGGAGACAGGCATGTCCTCCGTCGGTTGGCATGTGGTGTCACAAGATCCAGGAGATCATGAGAATGGAGGACCTCACAGCATCAATGAAAGGGTCTCACTCTACCTTCCTCAAAACCTGGCGGGAATGGATCAGGTTTCAATCCTCCGAGGAATACAAGGTCATCATGGCTCAGGGTTTCCCTCCCTAGGCCCAAGTATGTCAGACACTTGTCTATCCTTTCTTTCCCGTCCTTTTGTCTCTGCGCTTTTCTGGTTTCCTTCTCTATATTTCTGTTTTGCAATGGAATTTTATGCATCGCTGCGGGTTCAGGGTGCATAGCTGCAAGCCTTCCAAAATCACTGAGAGATATTGCACTTCATGTTGTTATTTTTGAATTTATGTAATGTATGTATCTGGCCTGTGGCCATGGTTAATAACACATCTGAGTGTTTTCTGATGATTTCTGTCTAATTGTCTGTTGATATTCATAATACAAAATCAAAATAAAAGAATTTATAAAAAATAAAAAAAAAATATCCAACTTGTGGCCCTAGTGTGGTAATGGACTGAAGCACAGGCCTGAGAAGCAAAAGGAACACCTAGAGGATTTTGGAGCCTCCTTTTTTTAGGAATATATTTTAGGCACCATGTCAGGTTTGAAGAGGTCTTGTGGTGCCTAAACAGTCGAAACCCCACAAAAGTGACCCCATTTTGGAAACTACACCCCTCAAGAAGTTTTTCTAGGGGTATAGTTAGCATTTTGACCCCACAGTTTATTTGCAGAATTTAGTGGAATTAGTCTGTGAAGATGAAAATCACCTTTTTTTTCTGCGAAAACAGAATTTTTTCATTTTTACAAGGAATAAAGGAGAAAAAAGCACCCCAATATTTTTAAAGCAATTTCTCCTGATTACGGCAATATCCCATATGTGGTAATAAACTGATGTTTGGACCCACAGCGGGGCTCAGAAGGGAAGGAGCGCCATTTGGATTTTGAAGTGCAGATTTGACTGGATTGGTTTTCAGTGCCATGTCTCGTTTGCAACGCCCGGGAGGGACCAAAACAGTGGAAACCCCCCAAAAGTGACCACATTTTGGAAACTACACTCCTCAAGGAATTTTTCTAGGGGTATAGTTAGCATTTTGACCCCACAGGTTTTTTTGTAGGATTTAGTGGAATTAGGCCGTGAAAATGAATATCAACATTTTTGTCCATTAAAATGTTGCATTTTTTTAATTTTCACAAGGGACAAGAGAAAAAGCACCCAAACATTTGTAAAGCAATTTCTCTTTAGTATGGCAATACCCCATATTTGGTCATAAATGTTTATTAGAATTTAATTAACCCTTTCAGGACTGATCCTTTTTTTAATTTTAATTTTCGTTTTATTCACTCCCCACCTTCCAGGAGGCATAACTTCTTTATTTTTCCGTCAATAGAGCGGTGTGAGGGCTTACGGTTTGCATGAGTAATTGTAGTTTATATTGACACCATTTAAAGTATCACAAAGCACTGGGAAACTGAACAAAAATTATTTGCGGGCTGAAATTGGAAAAAAACGATTCCTCCATTGTTTTTGGGGTTTTGTTTTTACGTCTTTCACTGTGCGGTAAAAACGACAACTTTAGTTTTATTCTGCGTCTCAATATGATTACGGTGATACAAAATTTATATAGTTTTTTTTATATTTTACTACTTTTACAAGGAAAAGACTATTTGTTAAAAAAAAAAAATTATTGTTTTGTATCATCACATTCTGAGAGGCATAACTTTTATTTTTTTGGTCGATTGAGCGATGTGAGGGCTTATTTTTGGCGGGACGCGCTGTAGCTTTTATTGGTACCATTTTATGGTATATACAGCTTCTTAATCACTTATTAAATTTTTTTTAGGGCTAGTGTGACCAAAAAACAGCAATTTTGGAGTTTACATTTTTTTATTTCGTACAGCGTTCACCGTGGGCAATAAACATTTTACTTTAATCTGCGGGTCGGTACGATTACGGCGATACCATATGTATATAGGTTTTTTTATATATGTTTTGCAGCGTTTGCACAATCAAATTAATTTTCTATAAAATTATTTTTTTTCTGTGTCACCATATTCTGAGAGCTATAACTTTTTATAGCTGTGGGAGGTCTTGTTTTTTGCGGGACTGGTTGTAGTTTTTATTGGTACTATTTTGGGGTACATGCAACTTTTTGATCACTTTTTATTCTATATCTTGGGAGGTGTGGTGACCAAAAAATAGCGATGCTGGCATAGTTTTTCATTTATTTTGTTTGCGGCGTTCACCGTGAAGGAAAAATTACATTAGTTTTATAGTTTGGGTCATTACGAACGTGGGGATACCAAATGTGTACTTTTTTTTTTTAATGTTTTCATTTTTTTCCTATAATAAATGACTTATGGGAAAAAAATGTTTACTTTTATTAACTTTTTTTTTTACTTTTTACACTTTATTTTTTTTACCTGCAGCTCTGATCGCTGCTAGAATACATTATACTACCTAGGTAGTGTAACGTATTCCAGCTTTCAGTGTGACGTCAGTCACTCTGACAGTAAGTCTACGAGGACCAGCCAGAGGCTGGTCCTCATAGGCTTCCATACATGGCAGACCCGGAGGCCTTTGCCTGGCCTACGGATGCCATTACAAGCATCAGCAACCCACACAATTGCATGGGGGCTGCCGATGTGTTACAAACCCCCTAAATACGGCGATCGCCGCATTTAAGGTGTTAATTGCCGAAATCAGCGGCAATGAGCCGCTGATCGGCAACACTGGGGTGTCGGCTGTCAGGAACAGCGGACCTCCCGATTCCCGATGCACACCTTGTCGCCGACAGTGTGCATCGGGAACGACACAGTAACTTCCCGTCACTCTGACAGGAAGCCTATCAGGGCCAGCCGGAGGTTGGTCCTGATGGGCTTCCGTCCATGGCAGACACGGAGGCCATTGTTTGGCTTCCGTTTGCCATGCTAACTATCGGCAAACCCTGCGATTTCAGGCCGGGGTCTGCCGATATGCTAGAAACCCCTAAAACGAAGCGATCGTCACATTTAAGGTGTTGATTGCCGAAATCAGCGGCAAAGGACCGCTGGCCAGCAAGAGGAGTGTCAGCTGTCGGTTCCAGGTGCACGCCGACAGTGTGCACCGGAAACAACTCAGTAACTATACGTCCTCGTGCGGAAAGTAACCTTCCGCGACAACGTATAGTTACTGACTCGTGCAGATAGGGGGTTAACAATGTTTGGGAAAGGTTTGCTGATGAACCAATGGAAAAAAACAGATTATATATGAGAACATAATAAATAAAGTCAAGAACGACGGTATAGAAATATGGGTAGGAGTGGTTTGAATTTTGGCGTAATTATGGTGGATAACAGTTTAATTATTTGGTTTAGGATTACTGGGATTTTGTGTGTGCTCGGGTCCCATCGCCGGGAGAGGGGCGATTGGCTGGATAATAAAGAGATAGGTAGAGATGGGGCTATTTGAAGCAATGCAGGAACTGAGCTCATGCCCTATGGGTATATGGGGGTTTTAGTGAGGTCTTCTTTTTCAGAGGTGCTTATTGCTCTATTTCCCTTACTGGTGCGAATGGAGGGGCGGGGTTTGGGAGTAACTGTGTTTATGGGTCAACAAAATTGTTGGTATGCCCTGCGAGGCGAAATGTTTGTTATCTTTTGTACTTATATATATATATATATATATATATAAAAATAAATAAACTTACCATGCCATTTGCCTTTATATACTGTCCCAAAAGATCCTGAGCCTATTCTGGAAGACAGCATTACCTCGCTGGCCTCGATTTCCCAGTAGTAACTGGAATCTCTTTGCCCACGGGAGCGCTGTAAAACAAACATGTTACATCTGTGACTTAGCAAATTATAGGATACAGATTTCCTGACTTTTCCTCCATCATCTCCGTGCCTTCAGCATTGCTCCACAACAAGTGCCACCATCTTTCCATTTAGCCCTCGCGATCTTCCTGTCTGGGCCCTACCGAGTGCAGTCTATTCTACTACACAAACCTCTCCAAATCCTTCCAAAACACAGAACAGAGCATTGCACTCACTATTTTATTCTTCTCCTGACTGCTGGACACTGCAGACTTCTCTCTGTGCGTTGGAGCTGGAGTTCTGGACTGAGACCATCCTGTCGGACTCATGTTATTCGGACTCCCTGACAATGAGTGAGAAGATTAGTAAAAGTAAATTAAAAAAAAATATAATAATAATAAAGAATAATAATAATAATAATAATAATAATAATAATAATAATAATAATAATAATGCAATACATCAAAAACACAGGGAGAAGTCGCTAAAATGGCCAATTGTCTTACCGGATTCACTATGGGTTCTCACAGCATCCTGTAACAAAAACCACAGAGTTGTATTAACACCAAGCAAACAAACAACTCCATGGAAATAGAGCAAATGGAAAAACATAGGTTGGCAAAGAGCACGGCATGCAATGTGGCACAGGCACGTCTATAAATTAAGAAAACGTAAGCGCTAGAACTTGCTGTGCAGTTTACCATCGTGCCATAAAACAAACGGCCCCACTGCTTGTGACATTTATTTTCCTTTGGTGGTTAATGTGACGTCACGCCAAGAGATTAACATTTTACAACTTGACAATAACAATCTTCCAATCATGTAAACTCTGGTAAAATACGGATGGCGGCCACATGTTATTTAAGCTCCAGTATTTTAAACACCTTATTATTCCAGTATGTTAAAGGCTATGTACACCTTTGAAAGTTATTTTTTTTGTCAGTGTGTTCGGTGCAAAGTTCAAATTAGTTTTTAATTAAAAATTACTTTTACTTTTTGAGATACAGCTGATTTGCATTCTGTAAACAGAGCAGCTGTATCATGCGCTAAGACCAGAATCCGTCAGGTCCACAGGATCGACTGGTTCCGTGTCAGCGGGTGCTGCGTGTCTGACACGCAGGATCCACCTGTAAATCTATCACATCTAAGTTATGAACGTTCATGTTCAGACCTCCCCATCCATATTACGAGGAGATGCATTTCAATCAGATCATCATGCAAAATAAGATCAGAAAGCTTTAAAACAGGTGGAAAACAGGAGCTAGTCTACCCAAATGTGAGGTGGCCCCAGGGTGGACAGGAGTTACAGCCATGCCATCAGATCTCCTACCAACCTAGCGGATTATGGAGAATCACAAAAATTTCCATGCTGCAAAAATGAGTTAATCAACTAGACAAGAGGTAAAGGGACGTCCAAAAATAAAATTAAGGCAAACAAGCTATTAACCAAACCCTCAAAGACACAAAAGTCACTACAAGAACTAAAGCCACAAATACCTACTCTGCCCCACAAACAAAAACGTCTGCACCGGGACCTTGGAGAAGTATTGAGACAGTTATTCTAGTTAAAGAAAGATGAAAGAGATGAAGAAAAGATGGAGGAAGCTAATTGGATAAGCAAATTAATAAAATAAAGTCTTATTTGCTTTGGAGTAAGATGACAGATATTATTGTATATTCTACAGAGATTTAAAGGGGGATGTATGAGATTAGAAAAACGTGGCCACTGTCTTCCAAAAACAGCACCACGCATCCAATCACTAGGATATGGCTAAGATGTAATACCAGACCGCTGACAAGAGTGGCGCTGTTCCTGGAAGAAAGCAGTTATGTTTTTCTAACCTCATACAACCCCTTTAAGCCAAAAGGTACCTGAAGCTACTTTGTACACACTATGGCTGCAAAGCAAACCAAATTTTAGATGACCCTTTCAGGTTTTTGACTTTTTTTCTGCACGGGAAACAGATGGAGCAACCAATTCCTAAGGAGCCCTCTAGAGTTGGGTAATATATTAAATTGAATCTAGATGCCAGTTTTCCACCGGCGGCATGGTCCATTTTGTAGGTCTGGATACAGAGAACAGCTCGGTTGGATGAAAGTCTCAGGTTGCATTTTATACCAGGATTCTAAAACATTACAGGAAAGGATCATCCCTTATTACAGTTTCTAGTGGACAGGCATTAAGAATTTATTTTAAAAAACAAGGAAGTGTCTTCTAGTACATATCGTATATAACGTCACTATTCCGGTTACGACTCCTACACCATGATGGACATCCCTCGGTACATAGTGAGGCTATTATTCTTACACTCTAGACTACGATGGAATAGAACGAACTTACAGCGGACTATGAATAAATGCTACGATGTAGTAAGAAACAGGAGAAAGGGTATTACCTCGATCATTCTGCTGTCCACCGGCAAGGTTGTGCTGACCATGTGGACATTGGGTGTGGACGTGGACCTCTGTCTCTGAGAAAACGAACACTCGGAAGACGGACTGGGTGTTGTGAAGGTGAAGGCATAAGGTGTAGAATATCTGTGCTGGTAGCTGAGCAAGAAGAAAGAAAACTTATAGAAATTAAATACAACACAGGATAATGGGATTGTTTAATGGCAAGAACCAAACTAAGAGACATCCAATATTTTGAAAAGTGCAATGTGAAAATGTGCAGCTCCATTTTTCCCCTACTTTGCGAATATAATTTTATTATAAAACTACCTGAAATTTAAAAACGCAAGGTAAAACACTATTGCCTATTCTATGAACCGTAGTAAGAGATTCTGAATATCTGCTGCAGCTAGGGCAGTGGTTGTCAACACGTGCGAATTGTACCCTAAAGGGCACACGTCACAGGTTCAAGGGGTACACAGCAGGCATCCAGGCAATGTCCACTTAACACTGTATTAGCGAGGGTTTTCCATGATTTTCAGAAAATCACTAAAAACCCAGGATAATACTGTGATGGTGTAAAAAGATCAGTGTCCCCTTAAGGCCTGTAACAAGGACAAGGGGGCATCTACTATGTCTAGAGGAAAGAAGGTTTCACCATCATCGCAGACGGGATTCTTTACTGTGGGAGCAGTGAGACTATGGAACTCCGCCAAAGGATGTTGTGATGGTTTTTTCGTTGAGCAAGTTTAAAAGGAGGGCCTTGATGCCTTTCTAGAAAAACATATATTACAGGTGGAGTACTAGATTCTGGAGATGGGACGTTCATCCAAGGATTTATTCGGATTCCGTTATTTGGAGTCGAGGAGGAATTTTTCCCCTAATGAGACAATTGGTATCAACCTCATGGGGCTTTTTTGCCTTCATCTTGATCAACATGGTAGGATTATATGTTTTTCACCTCATCAACATTGTAACTAACTAGAGTGTACAAAAAAGCTACGCCTCTTCCTCCAGCAATGGCTCCTGCTCAGAGACCCATCCTAGCCCGCAGAGGAACGACCGAGGATGGCTACCAATATGTAAATATGGCCGTGTATGTCTATATGTATATTTAGGTGTCTGTTTGTACACTGAATGGCCACTTTATTAGAGACAACTATCTAGAAGCACATTGGACCACCTTTGGCCTTCAGAACTGTTGCAATTCTTTGTGGCAAAGATTTCACAAGATATTGAAATTGTCCTGCAGTAATATTGGCCATGCGGACAGGATAGCTTCTCCCAGTTGATGCTTAAGCCTCCATCTGCCATAGGTTACACAGCAGCCATGAAGGAATGAAACGATTCAAAAGTCCATCCACAGGTATCAGGGGACCCAGAAAGTGCCAAGAAAACATCCCCCACATCCTCCACCGCCCCCCTGAACTGTTGACACCTGACAGGAGGGGGTTCATTGGTTCATGCTGCTTGCACCAAATTCTGACCCTCATCAGAATGATGCAACAGAACTCTGGATCCATATGCCCAGGCTATCTTTCTCTACTGCTCAGTGACTCAATTTGTACGCTCTTTTTTGCCCACTGGGGTCTTCCCTTTCTGCTTTCCTTAGACAGCAATGGCACTCAAACTGGTAGTCTGCTGCTATAGCCCATCGGTGCGAAGGAACCAACAGTTGTACGTTTGGACACCTGAGTTGGAGCACCAACGTCGCATTTGGCTGCTATTTGCTCGACTGCGCCCAGTCTGTTCATCGAAACGATTCTCTATATTATCCTCTGACTACTTTCGTCGACAAGTTGTTGACGTCCACAGGATGCTGGATGATGTTCCTCGATCACACCATTCTGTGAATAATCTCTACACTGTTGCACGAGAAAACTCCACAAGGTGGGTGGTTTTGAAATCCGGGCCCGGCTATTCTATCAATGATGACCCGTTTGAAGTAGCTCAGATTACTACATTTTCCCATTCTAATTTGGATTCACACAAACTATTTCATGGAAAACTTGCTCACTTGATTTAATGCTGCACTCCGGGGTCTAATTTTCATACAGGGAAGCTTCAAAAGCTGCCGAAACGCCCCTCACGTATACCCGACAAAATCGTGACGTCATTGGCCACTGCAAGTGAGCAGGGTTTCAGCTGCATGTGGACACCGCTACCAGGGATGGTGCTCTTAGTAGGCATTGTATGTCAGTATAAGTTGGGGGAAAACTATTGTATTTTATTCATTGCAATGGATTTAAGCTGCCAGTTGAGTACTTTTGCCTGAAGGGGTTGGCAAGTTTCTTTACTAATGCAAAACAATGTAGGATAACGAATATTTAAAGGTGTCCTGCTTTCTATATTTATGCAGTCACGCCCCTGTACTTGGCCAGCCTGGAGGGGTACGTGATGGGACATGTAATTCAACCTCCTCCACCATGCCTGCACTAGTGTGTTACCATGGAGGAGGCTGAATGACGTGGACGGGAGCGCCGTCTGGACAGATGAGAAGGCTGGCCGAGCACGAGGGCTCGGACTTCGTACCCCCTATTTGAATGAATTTGAACCAAGTACCTAAGCATAGAAAGGTTGAGAAACCTTAATCTAGGGGTCCTGGTGACAGAGAAATGAACTCAGAGGGAGCCATTATGGCAGACAGGAAGTAGCTGTCAGAAAATTGATGTCCCAGGAACTGAATGCAGAAGTGTAGAGTACAAAATCAAATGAGCTTACAAAGACAGCACACAGTTCATTTTAGCTGGGGGTTTGCTAATACATTCTAAGTAGCTCAAAACGTCTAGCTACACCTCAAAGTGATGGCTACTCATGGGTGAACTATCGTATTCCAGTTAACTTGCTGCCTGCCCACCACGTGTAGTACAGAATAGAAAATTACATTTACCTCGCTGTGCCTCGAACGGACTCTCGCATTCGACGTATTGATGGTAGTGAAGGTGTGCTGCCATCTACATTATTTGGGTTTGGAAACAATCTGCTAAGAGAGCAAACACACAGCAAAATTGCATAAGTGGGTTTTTTTTTTTTGTATCTTAATTATAGCGATGTAATCTTTATCCCTTTTTTGCCCTCTACCGAAATATGGTTTTAAAAAAACAAAAAAACACTTTATTAATTTTTTTTTAAATTAATTAAAAGTAAAAAAAAAAAAAAAGGTGACTTGTCTGCTTTAAAGGCTTAGGCTGGGTTCACACAGAGTTGTTTGCAGGAGGAAAATCTGCCACAAAATTGAGTTTGGAATTTTGAAGAAGATTTTACTTTGCGTGCACGCCGATTTTCGCCCGCGGCCATTGAGCGTCACTGGCATAAAACGCAGCGAAATACGCTTTCTCTGCCTCCCATTGAGGTCAATGGGAGGTCAGAGGCGTAAACGCCCGAAAATAGGGCTTGCCCTTTTCCCGCGAGCCGGTTTTTCCGCTCGCGGGAAAAAAACGCTTCCGCCTCCCATTGAAATCAATAGGTCCCCATCCCATTGGTAACACATTTTTGTCTTGCCACATTTCCATGCATTATAGCACAGCTTTAAACACTCCCTGATCCAAATTGAATCTATAGGGCGATTAATCTTGGTTCTTCCCGATCCATAAATCGAATGCCAGAACTGCAATGAAGACTGACAATGACAGAGCAGCAAGAACATGTCAGAAAAGGACATGTTTTTTTTTTAGGGAAAATGCTTTTAAAAGTGAAAGATGATGTATACCAAGGTCTGGGTGGCCTTTGTTGAATAGATAGGGTTAAAATAAAAAGATAAACAGCGACTGATGACAGAATCTCGGAGATCCTTTTAGCCTGATGGAAAACTGAACATGTGATAGAAATTAATGAGATAATTATTTACATTCTAGATACATGCGGCGGCGCTGGCGTGATTACACAGCCTCATGCACGGGAAGAACTTTCTATTCCAGCATGATAAAAGCCTCCGGTAAGAAGTTGGATGAAGGCCATGTTTATGCCCTTTACTCATCCCACTGTCATTTAATTTACAATAATAACTTAGTTTAAAAATAGAGTAAACTGGTTCATCCAGATGTTTCCCAAGTACCGGAATTTCTACTCCTCTTATTAGGACAATCTCCAAGCTGCTCTATTTCCACACTGACATAGAAGACGGTAAAATACTCTAGAAGCGTGTCCGGATCACTCACAGTAATTGTCGGATATTACTCCAGTCCACACACATGGTCGGGACCTTCGTACTGCAGTGCTCGTGAAACTTGTACCCGCACGTCTGACACCGGAAACCATTCAGAAGAAATTTCTGGCAGATGTCGCAGAAGGCCAACTTCAAGAAAGTCTTTCGTACCTGTGAAAAATGAAGATAAAACCATAAAACACATTAGCCATGTCCTCCATCAAAGTATCCAGTCTTCCAAAAAGTCTGATGGGAGCTTAAATAAAAAATAAAATATTGACCTCTCCTTTTCCACACAACTCTTCTAGCTCCGGCTTTAGATTGGTGGGGTCCCAACGTTTGCCGCCATGACGGAGTCTACCAATTCTCTCCAGTGACATTATGGGGTGAGGAGTTAATCCAAGTGCTGACTCCTGCAGTATACATCAGCACAGTTTATGTGCCCCCCCCCCCCGCCCACTCCATTTACAGACTGTGCTGATGTATACTGCAGGAGGCAGCACTTGGACTAACTCCTCACCCCATAGTGTCACTGTAGAGATGCGATAGTCCCAAAGGATGGCGGTATACTTCAGGCTTCCATCGATCATAATGTTGGCGTGCCACTTTAATAAGACCTTTGTTTCTAACTGTAGAATTATAGTTCAATCGATTTAGTTTTTGCTAACTTGTAATTCGTACATTACCTCTTTATTAAACAGACTATGCTCCTATGTATGCGTAGAGAAGTGCATGAATTACACATCATACACAATGACCAGATAAATGAGGAAAAAAAAAAAAGAAGTACTGGTTGAGGTAAGAAAAATAAATAAAAAACAAAATTAGGGTTAAGAGACGAAGAATGAAAACCGTACAAAGCAAGGACATAATGAAACTTACGAAATTATGGGTTGTAAGTGGGACATGATCCAAGAAATCCACTTGCAGCTCTGCCCCTATCAATGACATGGCGTCGGTGCCCCAGTCCAGCCGCTGTTTTCTGATGGAACATATAAACACATTAGGACAGCACACCGCAAGTAAAACTGATAGAAAGGAGATCGCAATGGAAAATCACAAGGAACCAGCGACATTTTTACCGAGAAAACTGAGAAATCCTGTCCTATCTTCATGTTGTGGTTTTAGAAGAATTAGTCATTTCACTTCATCTATTTAGGGAGGAACATAGATATTCTTGGCAGCAGACGATCAGTTCCACTGAAAATTTAGAGACTCAAATCTTACTATCCACCCAGTTCGTATTTTGCAATGTGGTGAATTTGTAAATTTTTTATTTAGGTGGTTATAGCAATAGGTTTCCCAGGACTCATGTAACCCTTACTGTCAAATTCTAATTGCCGAGTCTAACCAGACTATTGCTTCCCAGATCTGAAGGCCCGGCCACTAGTTCCCAAACTTTTCCGAGGGGCCCAGCCACTTGTCCCCTAACCCGACCAAAGGCCCAGCTAATCCCCTCTGCTTGTATTTCCTAGCTCTCTAATGAAAGGGCATAGGGCAATATGTATGAAAAAAAGGATAAGGCTGATGCCCGAGAACAAAAATCTCTTGCTGGCTCATTTGCTGGTTTCTGTGAAGCCACAACCACCTTCGTTACCGTGTCAGGATGGCTGCTGCAGTCTCCAGGGTATATTCGGTTTTCGTCAGGACACTTCATAAAGCAGGCAGCAGTGGAGTAGGAAAAAAAAAACTACATGGACAGCACTTCCCATCAAAGAGGATGACAGAAGTAGTCAAAGAATGTTTCATCCATTTATTGATATCAAAGGTAACACGTATTGGGGAACAGTTCCCTTTTTAAGCTAGAGATCATATATAAAACACAGTATCTTTATAATGACATAAAAAAGGGGTTCCAAGACGGATCTAGGCGGTGCCAGTAAAATGTCAGCATGGGTAAAACAGCAAAATAATGCATACAACATGGATGTGAAAACACGGAAAACATAAAAAGCATAGAAGAGATGGTATAATAGAATATTGGTGGTAAATTATTAATATCCATCAAGCAACTGCTGCTAAGGAGGGCCGCTCTGTAGATGGAGTGAAATGTGAGACTGAACTGTAACGAAACAGGGATAAACTGCATAAATTATTTTTTAAAAAAAAAAAATGAAAAATGAGGAAAAAAAAACCCCCAAAAAAACAACATTCTTAAAATAAGCTTTTTGACCTTTTACTGGTAACCCTTAGTCTTGTAGCCTTGTTTACGTCAATATAAAACGTGCTGGGTTTCTGTTGTGTATATAAATCGCTGGGGTTTGAAAATAGGAATTGCTTCCCAATACAAGTTACGTTTCAGATCAATAAATGTATTAAATGTTCTTCTACAACTTTTGTCATTCTCCTTGATAGGCAGCGCTGTCAACGTATTTTTTTTTCCTCCTCTCCGCTACATCTGGTGGTTAATCCCCAACACTCATGCCAAACCCCTCCTCCTCCTCGCAGTCGAGACACAGGCAGACTCCTCCTCCTCCTCGCGGTCTAGACACAGGCAGACCCCTCCTCCTCGCGGTCTAGACACAGGCAGACCCCTCCTCCTCCTCGCGGTCTAGACACAGGCAGACCCCTCCTCCTCGCGGTCTAGACACAGGCAGACCCCTCCTCCTCGCGGTCTAGACACAGGCAGACCCCTCCTCCTCCTCCTCGCGGTCTAGACACAGGCAGACCCCTCCTCCTCCTCCTCGCGGTCTAGACACAGGCAGACCCCTCCTCCTCCTCCTCGCGGTCTAGACACAGGCAGACCCCTCCTCCTCCTCCTCGCGGTCTTGACACAGGCAGACCCCTCCTCCTCCTCCTCGCGGTCTAGACACAGGCAGACCCCTCCTCCTCGCGGTCTAGACACAGGCAGACCCCTCCTCCTCCTCCTCGCGGTCTAGACACAGGCAGACCCCTCCTCCTCCTCCTCGCGGTCTAGACACAGGCAGACCCCTCCTCCTCGCGGTCTAGACACAGGCAGACCCCTCCTCGCGGTCTAGACACAGGCAGACCCCTCCTCGCGGTCTAGACACAGGCAGACCCCTCCTCCTCGCGGTCTAGACACAGGCAGACCCCTCCTCCTCGCGGTCTAGACACAGGCAGACCCCTCCTCCTCCTCCTCTCGGTCTAGACACAGGCAGGCCCCTCCTCCTCGCGGTCTAGACACCGGCAGACCCCTCCTCCTCCTTGCGGTCTAGACACAGGCAGACCCCTCCTTCCTCAGTTCTTCTATATCAGACATTTGTGGTCAATAAAACTTAAATACAGTGAGGAGAGAAGAGTGGTCTCCTCCCACAGATTGAAACTAACCGAAGAGGAGATTTAGTACTTATACTAGATACAGGGTGGTACAAAAGGAAGAAAAAAATGTAAAAAAAAAAAAAAGTGTGTGCTATATTGATGCTGTAGTATGGAGCCATAAATAGAATCAAAAGTGCCGCCTCAGGCAATGTACTAGACTTAGCTGGTTCACGCACACACAACTGATTATGTCCTGGGCTGGGTACACACTTAAAGTTCTATTTGTGAATTTCAATGGAATATTTGGAAAGGCCGAGCTAGAAAATCATTGTATCTGTTGGCTGACAAACACAGCAGTCTCACACAACCCACAGGAATAAGTTTCGTGCCTTGTCCCCACCTACAGAAACTTTGTATCGGATTACCTCAACCAAAACAAAACGCACTGGGAAATGTCCCAGCAACTGCAGCCAGGCTCTCACCCAGCGGTCGTTCAAAGAGGGGGAGGGATGCAACTTCAAGCAGATACTCCGTTCCACTCCAAAGAAGAAACATTTCATGTGGTTGAACAATTTACAGCTCATGACACTTCAACCCTACAAAAGGTAAAACTATGGGGATCCAGAAATCAATTTTCATAACCAAATTAAGAAACAATTTAACAAAAAACAAGGAGGGGATTCTAAAGCATTAAATAGAGTGGGGGGGGGGGGGTCATCCAAAGATCATGTCTAGGCCATAGTTCCATGAACAGAACAGTTATGTCCCCTCTATATTAGAAGACATCACAGCAACCATATACTCCAGGGATCCAGTGAAAATGGGGGTAGTCAAGCAGCACAACTACAAAAATGAAATTTCTCGTTTCCACAGCTAGCGGCTACAAATATAGAAATACAATTGGTAGAATTGTGTAATTTTGGTGACTGTAGTCAATGCAGACACGTCAAATAAAACGCACCTTTGAACCAACCATTGTTCACTTGTATAATATCAAAGCGCTTTAATAGATTTCCAATATTTGGGACAATCTTTAGCCAAGTGGCGCCATTTAAAAAAAAAAAAAAAAAAAAAATTACATTTAGGCTGGCTTCAGCTATATTTAGACTACTTGTGACAAAAAAAGTACAGCAGTCTGCACTCTGCAGCGCTATTCTTGCCATCAAAAATACTTTCACTTCAACAGAACCCATTAAACGTCAATGCTATCCATTTGGAAATCGACCCCTCATAGCGGTCATCGCTCCCTTATTAACTGGAGCCGTGACGCTAGTGTGAACCGAGCCTTCGCAAAACATGAGCTGTCTGCTCAACTAGTGCACACAAAAATGAATTCTACAGGAAACAAATCCACAAATTGTTGAAATTCTAATATTTCAAATGTTAGTCATATGTGTTTAACTCATTTGCATTAAAAAGTTAAAGCAAAGCCTTCATCTGAGTAGTGTAAAACCTTAAAAGGTGAAGGGTCCTTCGTACAGAATAAAACCTACTCAATCCGAATTAAAAATCATCATCAGCCTCTTACCCTTTAGGATCTTGCAGAAGACGGAAAACAGCACAACATTCTGGCTGGAGGCCTCGCACCTTCAAAGCTTTCATGAGACAATCGTGTAAACTCATGCCAATCCGTACATTAACCTGCAAGAATGAAGTGCAAAAGCGTTAAGCTGTGCAAAGTACATACATTTCTTGTTCTACAATCCAAGTAAAAGCCCTGTCCACATCACTTTTTGGCTTAATTTAGTGTGTACTCCAGTAAAGCAACAACCATACATGCTAAAATGTGTCCAAAGGGCTCAATTAGCCTGACGGAGGTAAAAAATTGTGGGTTTTGTTTTGTTGTTTAGATATGGAACAGCGTAGTAGACAACGGGATCCCAATGTAGAACAGTCAAAATAAATTACAAAGAAAATGTTGCTAAGAACCATTACATACAACCTTGTAAATCATCATCATAATCTAATGCCCACCTATTCACTAGCCCAGATAGTCCTGACACTTGACAATGAAGGAATGATAAAGAAACCAGCTTAAAAAAGGGGTTATTCTATGAGTCCCCATGCCCTATTTCCCTGCTCAGGACACTTATAAGCCATAGCTCTGGCAGACTTGGGCCATCCAAGTATTACATGGATAGCCATTTATTTCAATGGCAACCATGTAATATATTTTCCTTGGTTACAGGAAAAATGTCTGACTGGCCACGGCTGCCCTGGCAAAATTACCTATTTACCAGGGGGTCTCGGGAGCCAGATCCAAGGCAATGAGCTGATCACCATGGCAGCTCCCCTATTCAAGGGGCTGTCTGTGATGAACTAGCCAAGACCTGTCTAAATAAAATAAAAACAAAAATGCAGTTTCAAAAAGATATGAAATACTTAAAATGTATTTCTTGCCTATAAAGCGCCAGCATATTCAGCAGCGCTGTATAGACATGGTCACCATTCACACGAGTACCTGTCCCCAATGGGGCCCATAACCTGGATTTCCATATCTCAAACACACAAAGGTCAATTTCGTAGGAAACAGATTAACATATCAGTATATTTTCAGTGATGTGGCAAGAAATCGGTGTACCCACGCAATCGTCATGCAGATCATGCACCTGGTTGAATTCGGACCCAGGATCCCAGTGCTGACGGGTAAAATGTTGCTCCTTCTCTAAATATTATTTTCCCCACTTTGAGCAAAATTGTGTTACACGACCTCAGTGAAAGTCACAGAATAAGGCTATGTTCACACTGAGTATTTTGGGGGAGGAATATCTGCCTCAAAATTCCGTTTGGAACTTTGAGGCAGATTTTCCTCTCCCTGCGCGGCGATTTTCGCGCCGTTTTTCGCCCGCAGCCATTGAGCGCCGCGGGCATAAAACAGCGCGAAATACGCTTTCTCTGCCTCCCATTGAAGTCAATGGGAGGTGAGAAACGGAAGCGCCCAAAGATAGGGCATGTCGCCGACGCCTCCCATTGAAATCAATGGGAGGCGTTCTCGGGCCGTTTTTGCCGAGTTTCGCGACACGGTTTCCGCGTCAAAAAACTCGGCAAAATACTCCGTGTGAACATAGCCTTAAAGCCGATCATTTTCCTCTCGGAATTAGATAATAAATACGACTTCAATTATGTGTCGGGATTGTCTGCGCCGTCTGGAAAAAAAATCCATCCATTATTGCAGCAGCCATGTTCCTATGCGAGATCACTAAAATGTTTGTTATTCTTAAGGCTGTTAGATGTGAGTTATGTAGACGTGGATTTTTCTTATTTGGATCCAAGTTCTGCTTTCACTAATATTTATCTTGGACGACATAGCTGGAAAGTCAGCGAGCTGCCGGCATTGAGCACACTGCAAGCTATTGACAGCAATTCCTCCATCTTTCTGTCATCGCTGATTTTTGGGAAAGATCCAAAAAGAAAAATTTGGTGGGAGGAATGCATAACACATACATACCTCAGATGATAAAGATTTCATAACACACAAAATGATCAATTCCTAAAATCCACAGTACAAAGCGCAGCTCAACTTTAACCCCTTAAGGACGTAGCGATTTTTAGTATTTTTTCACCTTTGCATTTCAAAAATCGTAACTTTTTTTTACTTTTCTGAAGGCAAAGCCGTATTAATGCTTATTTGTTGCTGAAGGAGTTGTATTTTTTTAATAGAGAAAAAAAAGAAAAAAAAAAAAAAAGAGAGAAACCGCAATTTCACCATTGTTTTATTAACTTGGCCTTTTACGGCATTCCCCATGCGGTATAAGGGACATGTTTACTTTGTTCTGCGGGTCATTACGATTTCAGCAATACCAAATTTATATCATTTTTGATATACCACGGTCGCCACATTCTGAGAGCCAGAACTTTTTTTTTTTTTTTTTAACCAGAGAGCTGAACGAGGGCTTATTTGTTTGGATTGAGTTCTAGTTTGAAATGGTACCATTTTGGGTTGCATACTGTATGACAATTTGATCACATTTTTTGGAGGGCCAAAAAAAACCCAGTAATTCTGCCATTGTTTATCAGGTTGTTTTTTTGTAGTGTTCACCATGCAGAATTAATAAAAATGTTAGTCTTCTATTACAGGTCCCCACTTCTGTATTGCAATGCATTATGCCAGTCTAACATTCAGCCTATAGGCGCTTCTACCTGGTCAGGCCTTGGCAAACCCATCAGTACTCCGCAATGGCATCACAGGGGTGTTGATGGGTTTACAGGGAGATCCCTCCCTCTTTAAAACCACTTAGGTGCTGCAGTCGCTATTGATCGCGGCATCTAAGGGGTGAACTCCAATCCCAGCTGTTACAGCGGGGTGTCAGCTGTATAATAAAGCAGGGAACCGCAAGCGATTTTGCGGCCACAGCTCCTGTGTCCGCTCCATCACTGACTACTGTTGCAGTTCTTGTCAACTACCTTGCTGCCACGACGTAATAATACAATGCAAGGCCTGACGGAGTTCATATTTCAGCTACGAAGAGACCATACATCACAAACTGACTTACCTACCCATACTCCTAACTGAACAGAATGTCTGGCCGCTGGCATTCGTAGTATGCCCCTTGCCCTTCATGCATTTGACGGCTAGGTGCTGCCACAAAGGCATGGAGCTGAATGTCGTCACGGTCGGTCAAAAACGACAGCACTTTGTACTCTTCCTGAAACCATCTGTTAGCAGATGACAATGCAGGGCGCTATATACAGCTTCCAGCCAACAGGGTGCGCTCTGTTGAGTAGGGAAGTGGGGAGGAGAATGGGTTGGACAAAGATATTTACTACTAGAGGGGGACTGCTGTTACTGCTTTTAGGTGGGGGATTTATTCTGACTTTTGGGGGTGGGTGGCAAATGTTAATGAACAAGTGAGGCAAGGCTCGCAGAATTCCGATTGCAGGGTGTTTGTTAGATGGCGCCTACTGAGTTGTGTAGACCTGGCCGTACGGTATGATGTTGCCGACTCCTAACTTTTGGAGCACTTTCCTAGACCTGGCTAAATCTGGGTATATACGCACACGCTTTCTCTCCTCCCCAACTCAACCATACACAGTAGGTCGCAGTCTTATCTTCCGAAGTCAGTAGGGATGGCCAGCTTAAGATTTGCCCAGGCCTGCTTTGTCCCCAGTTCTTCAGTTGACAGAACACACACCTTATTCCCTATGCAAAAAGCCATTGAACATATGGGTACGGAGACACATAGTAGCTTCCGCCGTGTGGCCGATCATAGAGCTGGAATGCGGTTTTCCTGCAAATCAGCGCAGGAGTTTAAATAATCATTAAAGTCGGCACGTTTTTTTGTGTTGCAGGTTAAACAGCTCTTTACCAGCAAAAACGCATGGACATTAAAAATGGTTTAAACATTGTGCCGATTTGTGGTAAAACGCATGTTAGTTTGGCCGTATCGTCTGTCCTTACCCTAAAATAAACAATACAAAACTGGCAACAGCTTTTAGATGAACTATAAAGCCCAAACACATAGCTCATGTCCTAAAAACTGTGAAGATGAGAAGCCAACACCTACATATGTGGACTAGGGATTTACAAAGAAGAAACCCCCGACACTTAATCTCACCAACAAAGCAGGTGCAAGCATCAAATATCAAGGAGCAGCCTTCTGTAATCCTCCCACCGCACCTCCCACCCTCACATTACGGAATCAAAAGCTCGTACTTTATAGTGAAATACAGCAACATAACCCTTATGCACTGCGCAAAGGCACGTCTCTTACGCTATTTAACACCACGTTATACATTGCCATGATTGGCCATGAATACGAGTGGTCTTGGAATAAAAGCAGACAATAAAATATTCCACTTTTGGAAGTTCATACAGTGTTGTCTCCGTCGTGACCGAATTACAGGTGACCACTACGGCCCCATGCACACTACCGTATATTTCATCCGTAATTACGGACCCATTCATTTCTATTGGTCACGGTCATCTTTCAGTATTTTTACAGATGGGTGTCAGTGCTGAAGAAAATGATAGAACCTGTCATATTCTATTCCGGGGCAATAACACGGAGGTCATAGGGGTGATGACTGAGGTGATAACCTCAGTTTTATTGCCCCGGCTTACCTTAATGATGTATCACCTCATGTACTAATTGTCTTTGTGTAACATCTAAATGTTGTGCTCTCTTTTCTTAGTCATTCATTTGTAAATTGCCTGAAGAAGGGGCCTCTGTGCTCTGAAAGCCGCATATAGAACTTTTATGGTTAGCCAATAAAGGTATCATACCTTCTATACTTTTGTCTTTTTCGACACAAAAGTATTTAACATTGCATTTTATTTCTGGCTAATACGGTACTACACTATTTTTTACTGTACTTCGTATATACGGATCAAACTATGGACGGTATTTACGGACAGATGAATACGGTGGTGTGCATGGGGCCTGAGTTGCAGCAGGAGACAGTCAGGAGGCCCCTGTACACATTAGATCGTTTATGGATTTCACAAGAATCTGTGAGATTTACATATACAGTATAAAGCTAATGTGCATGGTCCCTTTAAAGGGAAGGTGTCATGATTTTTTTATCATATTGCTTTTAATAGGATATTAACACATTTTGTGTTCATGTTCTACTTTTTACATTGTTCTTACTTTTACTTCTCTATGGGGGCTGCCATCGATTAACGACACATACAGAGATGGAATACGGCACATACAACCCCATAGAGAATGCGAACGGGAGCCGTTCCATTCTCAGAAGCGTACGCCGTCTGTGTGGGAACGGCGCATGCGCCGCTCCCACACAGACCAGAGCGAAATCCGGCGCCATTTTCATGTCGACCGGAAGCCGATGCCGGACAGTCAGATGACGACTTCCGGCCATATGTTCAGGCGCAAGGAATAGGAGCGTAGACCAGCGGAGGCTGCAGGCAATTTATGTTCGTGTATGTGAGGTGTGTATTATGTTCGTGTGATACGGTCTGCTGAGCCCTGTATCTAATCCTCCTACACTGTGCAGTCGCTCAGAAAATGGCGGCACACAGCAGAGGTTTGAAGATTCAAACCCTTCCTTCTCCTGGCACTAGCCAGAAGAAGGGAGGGGGGATTGTGTGAGGACACTAGAGGAGAGTGTGTCCACCCCAAATTTGCAGTATAAATCAATGAGGGTGCTTTACCACATTGACCATGCTGCAATTTTGGGAACTGCTCCCTCTAGTGCCCAGCACATGGAAATGTTCTAAATTAAAATCTAATTTATATTTCCTGACTTTTGAAAAAATTAAAACAATGTGTAATCACTAAAATAATTGTTTAACTGAAATAAAATAAAATTCTAGTGACACATTCCCTTTAACTGTCCAGCAAAATGATAAATTATGTCCTTCGCAGTATTCGGTTCTCAGCTGAATATACAAAACAGAAAGAAGATGGACATTGTATTTACACTCAATATTCATCAAAGTGTATAGTATTTTATCATGTTATCAGTCCTTTCAGACAAAAAAAATAAATAAAAACACCGTCCAAAAGTTGCTGTGTATAAGAAAAAAATAAAAAATCTCCCTCCTAATATTATAGGTTTAAAGAGAACCTTTCACCTGCCAATACATGTGCAGCATGTGATGGGCAGGGCTGCACAAACCCTGGGGCACTTCACAAACTTTTGTTCTAGCCTCTTCCGTTCTTTAGATAGATATCGGTGCTGTTCTAATTGTTGCCCGATATTTAAATAACCCCCTGAAGGGTCAATGGAGTGTGTAATGGCAAGGGGGCGTGTTACAATGGCCGTAGGGCGTTGACTCTCCAACCAGCTAAGGACAGTTCCACAGCAAGAGCTGGAGAGGAGAGCGTGCTCACACTTCAGCTCTCTGCAGGCAAGGACAAGACTGATCTCTCGCGAGAGATCAGTCTTGTACTTGTCTGCCGAACTGGCAAGGGGGCGTGTCTCTGCTACGGACAGCGTAAGAGCTGGAGAGAGGAGAGCGCGCATGCTCTTGCACTGTCCGTACCAGACACGCCCCCTCGTGAGTTTGGCAGACAAGTACAAGACTGTGTGATCTCTTGCAAGAGATTAGTCCTGTACTTGTCTGCCGAGAGCTGAAGAGTGAGCGTGCGTGCACGCTCTCCTCTCTCCAGCTCTTGCTGGGATACTGTCCGTAGCTGATTGGACACTGTCACAGCCATGTTACACGCCCCATTGACCGTACAGGGGGTTATTTAAATATCGGGTGCCAAATATAACGGCACCGATATCTAAATAACCGACGAGGGTATTAAAAAAAAATTAAAAAAAGTAAAGTGCCCCAGGGTTTGTGCAGCCCTGCCCATTACATGCTGCAAATGTATGGGCAGGTGAAAGGTTCTCTTTAAACATAAAACTGCTTAACCCCTAAACGAATGCCCACCATCTTTTGATGGAGGACAGTGCAGGTCCTTAGTCTACAATAACGTCTTTACTAACAGCTCCTGAACTTAGAGAAGCCTGGGGAATACAGCTGGGATCGGAGAAAACTGCCTTCGATCATTCCGGTCACAGACCGCTGTTTGACCCTTTGATCGCGGCAGTCTGGCCGCGGCATGATCAAAGGGGACGCCTAGAAATTATAGGTATGGGAGAAGAAGGAAAGTAGGGCAAGAATAATTGATGTTATGTCGCATTCAATTGTAGTTTATATGGATACCGACAGTTAAAGGAAAAGGAATGTCCAGTGCAATGTCCCCTTGAGTTGCACTAACAGGGCAATTGTTTATTTTTAATTATTATATTTTTTATTATGGTTATTTTTATTATTTATAATTACTGTATTTCAAATCCCATCGATTAAAAGACACCATCCTGTATGAATGGCTACATCCACGGGAAAAAGGAGGGAGTGCTCATTGAAGCTGTGATTACGTAACTTTAGTGTTAAACGTCCTCGCAAAAGATTCCTTAAATTGAACCTCCGTCCATAAAGTCATATGGACAAACCTCGCTAGTAGTGGCAGGCAGCTATGATGTAATAAGCCAAGAAAAGCTACACTCTCCCAGTCGGCGGCACTATGTTTAGTGCCCGCCATACCAGCAGGTGGATCACAAAAACCCAGCCCGTGAGCAGCGACACCAAGACCACAGCTTGGGTAGTTCTGGCGGCGGCTAGGTGGTTTGCTGTGAGTGATGGGTCGTCATCAGTGCTCGACGGCTAGAGCGCTATTCTCGCTGCAGTTAGAAGCAATCAATGGATATGGTAGGATTAGTCTAGATTTTACTATAATAATCTCTCCCTCTATATTGCTTTCCCTATTATAAAGTCGGTATTATCCCGACGTACGTTTCGCTGATCAAGGTCAGCTTCTTCTGGGGACGGGAGTATTTTGTTTATGGCGCTTTTTGTAGGCCAAAAGTTGTCAGAGCAGATTCAGCCAACCAGCATAGTGAGGGTAAATTGTTATTAGTTACGTCTTGTGAAGACAAAACATTGTGAATTTTGTTACAATAGTAAGAGGACATTTACATAAAGTAATATTCCATATTAGAACATATAATCTACTGTTTGTTTATATGTCCAATCTTTTCGTCATTTAGAACAGGGAAATTCAATATTATTATAAATATAAGTTACTTGAAGTCTTGGTCTATAATCAGTATACTTATTTTTGGGTTAAAATAAAATCAAAAAAGTGTCATATTGATCCTGTTGATTTGATCATAAACATGCATGAGCGTTAAAGATCTTTATTTCCACATTATGTCTCAAAGTAGGAATTACGTATGGTAGCAGAAATGGCATTGTATATTATGGACAAAAGGAAGAATCAGTGTTAGCTGAATCTTCCTTAAGTTGGCCCACAAAACTCCCTATTTACTCAAGGGGTATACGGCCCACATATTTAGAGAAAGCAAACAAAATTAAAGGACTCGAGTCCATTGGGGCTCACGGAGTTCATTTTATAGATCCACTTACTTTTCTCTTTTAGCAAGATGGAATCTATATCGCCACCTCTTATCCCTGTGATAAGGTGACATATGGCCCAGCCCAATAACTCCTTTAAATTGAGTTTGTGATGGTATTTGAAATGTCGGGCAACCGGAGGCGGTTGAAATGGTTTATTTTGTCTCTCGCTCTCCGCTTCCAGTTTGTCATAGTTTTTAATACTGCCCATATGTTCCCTTATTCTGAGTTTGAGTTCCCTTTTGGTCTTTCCCACATAATGTAGGTCGCATGTACATCTCCGTGTATAAACTACCCCTTTTATGGCACGTGAGCTGTTCCTGGATCTTGTGGTATCCACCAGTTCCATTTATAAAGCCCTTCTTGTTGAGAGTTTGACAGGCTGTACACAAAAATATCCAGGTTTCTTCCCTTGTGGTTTGTGATTTCTTTTTTTATAGAGTCCCTGGAGAAATGGCTTTTGACAATATGTTGTTCTATGGTATTAGTTTTTCTATACCCTAAAGAAACTGTTGTGACTAAATGTTTTTTTTTAGGTCCACATCAAGTAATAATACTGGCCAATGTTGTTTCATATGGTCATTCATGTCTTGCCACTTATCGTGCAGTGTGGTGATAAACCTCACTATGTCCTCACTCTCCACTTTCTCTTTCACCACCAACAGTGCATCTCTATCCGTCCGAAGGGCTAGATTGTATGCTCGTTTGATTTGACGCCCTGAATAGTGTCTTTCCTTAAGTCGATTTCTGAGGTCTTTAGCTCCTTCCTTGAAGCGGACCTTGATCAGCAAAACGTACGTCGGGATAATACTGACTTTATAATACGGAAAGGAATATAGAGGGAGAGATTAGTATAGTAAAATATAGACTAATCCTACCATATCCATTGATTGTGTCTAACTGCAGCGAGAGCGAGAATAGCGCTCACACCACTCGCTCACGCCGTCGAGCACTGATGACGACCCATCACTCACGGCAAACCTCCTAGCCGCCGCAAGCACTACCCAAGCTGTGGTCTTGGTCTCGCTGCTCAATAGAGAATCCTTAGAGCAGCGACGCTGTGATCGCTGACCGTGGCAGTCTCGCTACACTTAACCACGGGCTGGGTGTTTTGTGATCCACCTGCTGGTATGGCGGGCACTAAACATAGTGCTGCCAACTAGGAGAGTGTAGCTTTTCTTGGCTTATTACAGCATAGCTGCCTGCCACTACCAGCAAGGTATGTCCATATGACTTTATGGACTGAGGTTCAATTTAAGCAATCATGTGTGAGGACGTTTAACACTAAAGTCACGCAATTACAGCTTCAATGAGAACTCCCCTCCTTTTTCCCGTGGATGTGGCCATTCATACAGGATGGTGTCTTTTAAAATCGATGGGATTTGAATTACAGTAATAATAAATAATATCCAAGTAAAAAATATAATAAAAATTAATAATAAACAAAATTGCCCTGTCGGTGCAACTCTAGGGGACATTGCACTGGACATTCCTTTTCCTATAACGGTCGGTATCCATATAAACTACAATTTCAAGGCGACATAACATCAATTATTCTTGCCCTACTTTCCTTCTTCTCCCATACCTATAATTTCTATGAATCACATTGGTGGTGCACACCAGGGCAAGAATTGTCAATATAAAAAAATAATAGAATAGGAGGTTCTTTTTTCAAAGGGGACTGCGTCTTCGATCACGTCACCGAAAACCCGGTGATATAATCGGAGACTGGCGGAAACCTCTGCAGACAGCCCTGGGGACCTAGAAAGGACCCCAGAGCTGTCTGTTCTGTAAGCCCGCTGTCAGGCCACACTATGTGTTGCCCTAACAGCTGCCTGTGTCATAGTGACACCGTGTAATGTATTCGCATACAGGAGTATGCTAATACTGAAGTAAAAAATAAAGTTGTTATTGGGTGGGGGGTACAAAAAGAGATAATTATTTAGAGTAAATTATATTTTATTGCAAATAAATTACATTCAAACAAAAAACCTACACATATTGGGTATCTACACAACCGAAATAACCTGAACGAATTTAACAGGTTATTTAGTCTGAAACGTGAACGGGATTAAAAAAAAAATCATGAATGCTGAAAACCGCTTTTTCCCCTATATTAACACAGCAAAATAAATAATTCTCCCGCATAAAACAAAGCCTCATATAGCCACGTTAATGAAAAAAAAAAATGGCTCCTGAAAAGCATAGAGAGGAAAAGACAAAAAAAATATTGCTAGTCATTAAGGGGTTTGACAGTTACATATGATTAAATGTCAAATTTACCACCATTTAGAACCTCTTCCCATTCACTATAGCACGTTTTTTAATAATTATTACTAGAGATGGGTGTCACCACATCTACATTCTTGTAGCTACTTTATCATATATACCAGCAAGTTAATGAGGGGGAAGAAATTCCTTTCCTCAGCATCAGAACATTACCACAATAAAACAATATATCATTAACTTACGTATGGCCAGAATCCGCACAGCAATGCAGTGTAACAGGTGTTACGAGTGGATGAGCAGTCACGATCATTTCACACCCTACATAGGGATCATCCATGACATGTGCGAACGGCACAAAGAAAAACTGCAGTAAGCCGCCACAGGCCAATGGTGCATTACGGTTGTGGAAAATATAGGTTAGGCTTTATTCACACAACGGGTGTCAAATCGGGCGAGAAAAACGGCAGGTTTTCACAGCCGTTTCGCACCTGTGCGGGAACAGTTTTCACAGGTCCCTCGGACTCGTCTATTGAGGGATCCGGGAAAACATGCAAAAATAGGACGTCCTATTTTTTCCCGGGCTGTTCACACGGTCCGTTCAAAAAAAACATTCACGTGAATAGCCCCGTAGACCAGAATTGATTTTAATGCAGCGTGTGACGGACGTTAAAAAACGTCCGACACCTGGCTGATTATCCCGCTCGTCTGAATAGGGCCTTAGATTAACGTCATTTCATCACCTCCCAATTATTTTTTTTTATTTCCGTTAATTTCTACCGCAATTTCAAATATCCTTTTCTGTAAGAATTGTAAAGCACAAATCCCTTGTCAAAAAGTGGTATATAATGCAGCATGTTATATTGTATGTAATGTCTGCCAGTGGATGCAGTAGGTGTGCTCTCCTGTCAAGCTGATAAATTCACAAGGTATTAAAAAGGTTTTTCCAGTGAGAAGAAATGAATAGCCTATCCTCAGGTCAGGCCAATGGGGGTCCAACTCAGACCACCCCCCGCCGATCATCTGTTTTGAAGGAGACGCGGCGATCACATTCCCTATTTCTTACCTGCTCGTACTGTGAATTGCTGACACACTTGTAGTGGCGTTTCACAGTACTATAGCCTTCTCCCATTCACGTAAAATGGGAGAAGGCTGCAATACTGTGAACCGCCGCTACGAACAACAGCATCACATCATTCGGAGCAATAGGCACGGAATTGGGGGTAGAAGCAGGCTAGGCAGTTTATGTAGGCTGGGAAAAGAAAGGTAGGGTGCTCGAAAAGTAAGTAGCCAAAGATGTCTGGCTAGCGAACGCTGCAGAAAAGTTGTAGCTGGAAGAAGTCTTCAGTACAGTCCAGGCAAGATGGAAAACACAGCAAAAGTGAATGACTAAATTATTAGACGACGTCAACTGTGAGTCACTGGATGTAACTGTACTGTAATCACTTATATGGCCTGTAGAGCGCCAGTGTAAAACTGGTATCTACCACTAAATAGTCACTGTAGGTGGTAATACTTGTCTTTGTATAGGGTTTTTATTCAGTAACAGTATGGTGGTATTATTCAGTCACTATTAAGTGTTAATACTAGTGGTCAAGGTGTGGTATTATTTGGATCTTGTATAGTGGTATCATTGGTAATATTGGTCTTTGTATAGTGACAGACTATAGCATTTGGTATGTGACTGTTGGTGCATTATTTCAGCATTTGGGTCCACACCGTCTAAAACCGGCCCTGCAATCCATGTTGGATTTCAATCTTAAAAGAAGTTTTATTATCCTTTTACGCTCAATGCCGCCAACCATGTACTTTACGTGTCCACGGTAGTGGTAAACAGTGTGCAGTTACCTCAGCACAGCTGTGCCGTGTAAAGGTGGTCACTCGTGGCGGATTTTGTTGCAGAAATTTTTGCGACTGAAAATCAGTTCTATTCATCTGAATGTGGTTGTTTCTGCAGCAGGTGCTCGGATTTATGCAAGTTCCATTCAGATGACGAGAAAACTTTAATAAAATCTGCTGCGGTTTCCACAGGACGTTTCAATTGCGTTTTTAGGACTCCACACAATTTTTGTGTAGAAATTTTGCGCCAAAAATAAAAAAAAAACTTTTATTTTTCAAGTAAAATAGAACATACGTTCTGATGGCATTTTTCTTGCGTTTTCTTAGGTTTCACATTGCAAATCAAGAGATTAAAAAATCATGTGATGCAAAGATTCCTCTTTGCAACACATGCTTCTTTTCTGGGAACAAAAATAGAACAAACAGTTACGGTGGTCTATGGAACAAAAACGCCACTAAATGATGCAAAAAAAAAAACAAAAAACAGCCAAGGCCAGGCTTGCTGCTATTTTGGGAAAAATGCCACCAACCCAAAAACAGCCAGTTGAAATAAAAAACAAAAATGTAATAAAAAATAAAGCCACCTAAGGCTATGTTCACACGGGGTATTTTGCCGGCAAAAACGGCCCGAGAACGCCTCCCATTGATTTCAATGGGAGGCGTCGGCGTCTTTTTCCCGCGAGCAGTAAAACTGCCTCGCGGGAAAAAGAAGCGACATGCCCTATCTTCGGGCGCTTCCGCCTCTGACCTCCCATTGACTTCAATGGGAGGCAGGAGAAAGGGTATTTCTCGCTGTTTTATGCCCGCGGCGCTCAATGGCCGCGGGTGAAAAACGGCGCGATAATCGCCGCGAAAATCGGCGTGCAGGGAGAGGAATATCTGCCTCAAAGTTCCAAACGGAATTTTGAGGCAGATATTCCTTCCCCAAAATACTCCGTGTGAACATAGCCTAAAATGTCCCTATTGACATCAAGCTAACATCTGGCCGCAGCAGTTTTTGCCGCTAAAAACAGGACAAACGGCTTTGAAAAAGAAAAAAATTATATAAATCAACAATTGTAATGTAAAGAAAATTTGTTATTCTCTACTAAAGAAAAAAAATATAAAATCCTATAAGGCCTCATGTCCACTTCAGATTTTTTTCATCATGGTGCTATCCGTTGTTTTAACGGATAGCACCCTGACACATTCATTTCAATGGGGCCACGCACAAGTCCATTGTTTTAACGGAACCGTGCGGCCGTACCGTAAAAAATAGAACAGGTCCTACTCCTGTCCGTTTTTGACTAAACAGCCTCGGCCTTTTCATTGATTTGGTCCGTGAAACAACGGACTGCACACGGAAGCCACCCATGTGGGGTCCGTGTTTCACGGAACAGCTATTAGCGGCCGTACAACTGTCGACGGAAGTGTGCATGCAGCCTAAAAGCTTAGGCCTTAAATGTTATATTTCTATATTTTGTATATATAGCTTAAAAATCAAAAACCAATAAAAAACAAACAAAACATTAATTTGATACTTACAACAGTCCTTTGCTTATTGGGCAGGAAGACACGGATAGTACTGCTTGCCTTTGAGGGGTCACCAAGCTTTCCATCATCAGATGCCCGCCGCTGGTAAGCAAACTGTTGCATAATGGTCGGTGACATGCAGCTAGGTCCATCAAAGACAGAGTCCTTAAAACCAAATCCATTGCTGATCTTCACCCACGCTCCCTGAATATGCTCCATTGGAAGCGAATGCTGTGCAAGGAAATCTACAGGAGAAATAAAAAAAAAAATAAAAAAAAAAGTCAACTCTCATCAAATCATACAGCAAGCAATGCGATTTCTTAAAGAGGACCGGTCACCAAAAAAAACAAAAAAAAAAAAACACCTTTATTATTTGGAACGGTATGAGCATTTTTCAAAAATATGATAATGTGGCTCTAAGGGCCTGTTCACACAGTTTTTTTGCAGGCAGGCAGAAAAAAAATCAACTCCGGGTTTTTTTAAAGCGGTTTTGCACCACACGCGTTTGAAGTGTTTTTTTGTGTCGTGACATCAGATGCGTTTTTTGCTGCGGTTTTTTTAAGGCGTTTATTTTCCTATTTCTTCAAGAGACAAAGTGAAATAATTTTTTACCAAAAACGCGGCAAAAGCGTTTATTTCCGTCTCCCATTGACTTCAATAGGGTTTGAGGCGGAAAACGCCTCAAGATAGGGCATGTAGTTTCTTTATTCCGCGAGCGTTTCGCTGTAAAAAACGCCTCCACCTCCCATTGAAATCAATGGGAGTAAATTTCAGCCATTTTTTACCGCTGTTTCTGCAGAAAAAAAAACCTGTGTGAACAGGGCCTAATAGCCAAACAGGAGGCGACTTTATTTTCACTCTGGGCGGTGTAATGTTTTCTGTATGACGCTGTCCAATTTGGTGCATCCAGCTTCTCCCCCTTCCCTGCCCAGCAACACAGCGTGATCATATAGTATACAGCTTCCATTCCCGACTGTGTATTCAACTAGTGATATCTCCGGTTGTTTCACAGCTGGAATTAGTGTTCAGAATCTCATCTTTCTCCCTTCCTCCAGCCTTGTGCGGATTTTAAAATCTGCAGTATGTCAATCATGCGTTTCCGCTTGCAAATTGTATTTGACTAATCTAAAAAAAAAAAAACACCCAAATCCACACCATAAAAATGCACCTATTTCCAAATCCAACTCTAAAAACTGCACCTAAAGCACATTTAAAAAAAAAGCGCCCTATTTGGTGCTTATTTTACCTGCGCATTTGATGCAGATTTTCTGCACCCAATCCCGCAACGTGTGCACATAGCCCAAAGTGGATAAAAGCAGTCTGTGTGATCGTTCTGGATTTCAGGCTACACAGAGACTTGCAGTTGTGCACAAGTCACTGTAAAATGACGACCAAGACTGCAAAAAATATTGCAAGTAACCGTCTAACTTTTTTTTTTTTTTGCAATAGCAGACCATTGCAATGATATAGCGGTAGGCATGTGCCATTAATACCATACACACAAGACCTCAAGTCACCGAGTACGATTTAGCAATTTCTTTACTACATCTATTTGCTGGGTTGCAATCAATATATTTACCTCGTGTGTGTGTGGTCACCCAGCTTTCCCATCCTCCTAAACAGTAAGCTTTACCAATAATGGTATAATGGACCCATCTATAGCAAAGACGAAAATTAGAAATACCATGATCCTTAAATTAACTCCCTATGCCCTTGTTTGTAGGAACCGTATATCCTTTGACGCGTCCTCATAACCCATAAAAACAGGGGATGCTGCCAACCTGGTCTGGGTCTCTCTAGTGGGGCGAATTAGCATGGTACGTACACTAGGGCTGGAAAATGTAAAAAAATTTTTTTTAAAAACACGTCATCTTGCGAATTTCGGTTTTATCAATTATTTTCTCCCGATTTAAACTATCTGCATCTTCAGGACGCAGATACAGTTGAATCCAACGGTAGAGCAGTGGACTGTTAAGTCCCGGCTCCACCATTCACTATGTATCGCTGGACGTGAGGCAGTGACGTCATCTCGCCTATCTGCGCCGAGCTGCACAGACCAGAGGCAGACGGATCTCCTCCCCTAGTCATTGGAACAGGGTTAGGGGAGTATTTATGTTATCTTTATCAGGCACTATCGGGGGCAACCGTGGGGGCATCATACAGCGCGGAGGACCGTTATGGGGGGGCATTACACAGCGCGGAGGACCGTTATGGAGGGCATAATACGGTATGGAGGCAGTTATAGGGGCATTATAATGTGTGGAGGCAGATATTGGGCATTATAATGTTTGGCGACAGTGTCAGGGGGTATATTATATACAGAAGTATACAGCAGGCTCAAGGGTTAAATATTAATTCAATGGTGTAATATACAAATAGGGGGTGTGGTATGCAAAAGGGGTGTGTCCTAAATCATTCATAAATCGCAATGGAGGTTACAGGTTCAATTAATCGTGATTTTGATTGACGTCATAATTGCCCAGCCCTAACGTTCACCCTTGTATTAGGAGCTATCCGCAAGTATATAAAAGGCTTAAACACTAGGATTGATGTCCTTTCTATTGAACTACACGGTCGTCAGTAGGCAGCCCAGATTGCACAGAGGATTTCAGAATCAAGGTGATGTCATTTTGCACACGTCGCTGTGTGTTCTCAGCCAAGTCGGCTTGTCTGCAAGTTCCTTAAAAACATATCCCAGCCTGAAGGAGCACAGTCCTCTGTCGCTCATACTCTGCCCCTCTTTCATATGACAAATTCGAATCTATATTAAAACACTACAGTCTAAAAAAGGTCATATGTGAAAACAGAGCACTGGAAGGAGAGGAGATCTCATGCATGAATTCCCAAAAAATTGCCCACAAAGCCGGAATCTCTTGGTTTAGCTGCTTTATGCTGATCTACTTCTGGCTGGACAACATAGGCAACCCCCAAAACAAAACGCAGTTGTACGTAGTGCATTCGATATTTTACTTAAGACCTTAATGTAACATCTGGCAGCACTAAAAAAAACTAAAAACAAAACGCCATTAAAAAAACGCAGCAAAACGTGTGCATTCCCACCTCCCTTCAGCAACAAAACCCTCTATATATCCTGCCAACTGCCCAAACTAAACTAGCCGTCCTCTCTGTACCGCTCTTTACAATGAGTCCATCTCCGATATACACATTTATCTTGATATATTTATATTGAAATAATCCTCTATAGAGCCGGAGAGAGGTGGCCGGGCAGGTAATTAGAAATAGCAAAGCGCGCTACAGAGAACCCAGCCAGACTAAGGAAAATGTGATAAAGACGGGGCCGTAACTATAGAAGACCGAGCCAATACAAAGACGGAGACACGGGAGGAACAGGATAGAATATTTCCCTACCACTGCATTATTGAAAAAAGAAGGTATTTGCAATAATGCATCACTTTAAAGAGGCTCTGTCACCAGATTTTGCAGCCCCTATCTGCTATTGCAGCAGATCGGCGCTGCAATGTAGATTACAGTAACGTTTTTATTTTTAAAAACGAGCATTTTTGGCCAAGTTATCACCATTTTTGTAGTTATGCAAATGAGGCTTGCAAAAGTCCAAGTGGGTGTGTTTAAAAGTAAAAGTCCAAGTGGGCGTGTATTATGTGCGTACATCGGGGCGTTTTTAATACTTTTACTAGCTGGGCGCTCTGACGAGAAGTGCACTTCTCGTCAGAACGCCCAGCTTCTGGCAGATCACGCTGTGACGTCACTCACAGGTCCTGCATCGTGTCAGACGAGCGAGGACACATCGGCACCAGAGGCTACAGATGATTCTGCAGCAGCATCGGCGTTAGCAGGTAAGTCGATGTAGCTACTTACCTGCAAACGCTGATGCTGCTGCAGAATCAACTGTAGCCTCTGGTGCCGATGTGTCCGACACGATGCAGGACCTGTGAGTGACGTCACAGATCTGCACTGCCAGAAGCTGGGCGTTCTGAAGAGAAGTGGATGATACTTCTCATCAGAACGCCCAGCTAGTAAAAGTAGTAAACACGCCCCGATGTACGCACATAATACACGCCCAGTTGTACTTTTACTTTTAAACACACCCACTTGGACTTTTGCAAGCCTCATTTGCATAACTACAAAAATGGTCATAACTTGGCCAAAAATGCTCGTTTTTTTAAAATAAAAACGTTACTGTAATCTACATTGCAGCGCCGATCTGCTGCAATAGCAGATAGGGGTTGCAAAATCTGGTGACAGAGCCTCTTTAACTAGGATTGTGGAGATGGGAATAATATACACTGCTCCATAACTCATAGGGTACGGATTGATCATTCATACTCATTACCTTGGCACAATGCGGGTAATTATGGGGCAACTAGGAACACGTATGAGCGTTCTTCTCTACAGAGAACCATTTATCTCTGTGTAACCATGCTAATCCATAAACCACAAAGATTCTCCAGGACAAATGGAGCTTTATCTCAACTTTTACCAACCTTACGGTTATAGTAGAGGGTTTTCAGCTCCTTTCAGTGAGCAGATACAGAGTAAATGCCAAAAACATTGGATTTAAAAAAAAAAAAAATGGGCTATAATCAAACTATTACCCAAGTGGGCCAAGCAAAAAAAATAAGAGGGTATTCGGACAATTTTGTGATGTATCTATAGAACATGGCATACTGTTCAATCAGTGGGGGTCTGACAACAGTGACCCCAAATGATCACCAGAACCAGGGCCCCATGTATAGTCTATGGGAGATAAGGAAACAGCCTTGTAAACATGACCAGGTATGCCATAGAAGTTAGGTCACAACACACTTTAAGGGTTATTGGGAGAAAATGAAAAGTTCAGTTTCAGTCCAGAGTGTATGGGCTCCTTCTAGTACCGCTACTGCTGAACCTGCTTGTGGCACAGGGGGCGGTACATGGTCAACACTAGTGCCAAAGAAAGAGGAACTGGGGCAGGATTGTATCTTGACAGCATTTTAGAGAAGGGAAAGAGTCAGCATGGAAATGGTAAACTAATAGGGCCTGGGGGAGCTCACATTTTCCCCCAGGGACCATTAGTTTATTATTCACATGCTGACTGTTCACCATACTTCCCCGGAAGAATGCCCTGAAATTGGGTATTTGATGTAGTGGGTGAAAAAAAACCAAAAAAAACTAAACCGTCAAGAATCGAACAGGCACGTTCTTGTGGTGTAATGGAGCATAACTCGGGTTGACTAACTTTAGGACACCCGGCTGAAGCGGTCAGTGTAGAAGATCACGCTCAATGCCATTGACAGCTTTTGACACTCAACTAGTTACTCAGTATTAGGCTTTATTCAGACGAACGGGAAAAACGTCCGTGCAACGCGCGTGATTTGCACGGACCTATATTAGTCTATGGGGCCGTGCAGACATGTCCGTGATTTTTACTCAGCGTGAGTACGCTGTAAAAAAGTCACGACATGTCCGTTCTTTGGGCGTTTTGCGTGAATCACGCACCCGTTGAAGTCCACGGGTGCGTGAAAACCACGCATGTCGCACGGAAGCACTTCCGTGCGAACAGCGTGATTCGCACAACAGCTGTCAAAAGGATGAATGAAAACAGAAAAGCACCACGTTACAAACATCCAAATGGAGGGTCATAATTAGAGATGAGCGAAAAGCACGCAGCCGCGCATCATATGCTGCTGCCCCACGGAGCGGTTAAGTGGTTTTTGCGCACGCAAAACACCGCGTTTTTGCGTGCGCAAAAACGCCACGCTCGTGTGAGTGAGGCCTTACGGTAAAGCCAAGGTTTAACTTTAGACATTTTGACAGGTCATGGGACTGGTAAAAAGAGATCACTGGTAGGGGTCCACAAATTGGGACCACCAACCTTATAATAAAGAGGTCCATAGCATGCCCCATCGGCTCTGGATTTCCAAGATGTTTAAAAGGTGTACCTTTGAAATAGAAAAGGACTAATGAGCAAGTGCATTATAGTAATCTGAGTTGATGTCCGAAGACATCGAATAGTGACATGACAGTGTACGTGATGTCAACCGTCCCAGCCCGGGGACACATGCCTATAGAAAATAGAAGACTGCATTCAGCCTCTCACAGGTTTTATTTAGGAGGCAAAGTGTGTTATTCCAGACCATGAAGAAGAAACCAGCATAGCTTACTGATCTATGAAGTTTTCCTAAGTCCCATAGAACTGAATGATAGTTACAGGAAACAGCGTAGCTCGCATGCTACGCTGTTTCTGTAACTGCCATTCACGACTACGTTCTCTTCTTCATGGTCGGGAATCACACGCGTCAGCTGTAACAGAGCGGTAGAACAGGATTTAGGGGACCCCGTTCTAGAGATAGATGGGACCCGCATCTATCTGACATTTATGACGTATCCTGCAGATAGGTTATAAATGTCCTTGATAGTAAAACCTCTTAAAGGTCAGAAAGTCATTACATTTTATAGAACACTTTTTAAAAAAAATAAAAATTGTTCTTTTCAAACTTCAAAAAGGGTCCGCAGAAACAGAGCTGCTCTCAGGAAGCGCCCCTCACAGTCCTCTCCGCCTCATGACATTTGAAAGGTTATTCGTCCAACTACACAAGCAGTCTCACTGAGAAATCTAATGAATTCAATATGACCTATGAACCCCAAATATTACCAGATACCCTTTATGTGTTTGTCACATAACAAAAGGCAAAGCTATAGAATGCATAAATATTTATTTTGGCCCTGAAGCCGCCTGCTCACCGTGGGTCTCCAGGGACAGGTCAAAAGGACAGTATTATAAATAGGCTCAGCCAGTGGTCTGTCATGTCCAAAGTAAACAGGTTTGAGAGAAAAGTCAGACATAAGCAGGTTTTCTCCTGCTCGCTCGTGAAGCCCGAGAAAACAGACAGAAAATTCTGAGCAAGAACCGGGAGGTTACGTTCAGGCTGCTGCGTTTACATACAGGCCGGGACCTTAGCGTTTCACAATCAAGTCAAACAGCTTTCGCCAGCACAGTTTTTTCCGGCAAATAAACTACGAAGGATGAAAAGTACGATGACATGATAACCGTAAGGGATTTAGGACAGATATAATAACGCTGTGTAAACTCTAGACCGTGTAAACTAAAGGGCCTTTTACACCGGCCGACAATAGGCCGATGCGGTGAGCACCGATCAACTAGACATCATTGATCGGCGCTCGTTTGCTCCTGTCACACGGAGCTACGGATGGGGACGAGCGGTTGTTACTACGATCGCTCGTCCCCATACATCATTATGTCGGCAGCGCGTCTCAGTTTACACAGGGAGATGTGCTGCCGACAACAATATTTTTTCAAATGATACAACCAGCAGATGATTGAGCGTTTGCTCGTTCATCTGCTGAGCGTTCCCGTTTACACAGGGCAATAATCGGCGACGAGCGTTCTACGAACACTTGTCTGCCCGATAATCTGCCAGTGTAAAACCCCGTCAGAAAATACGCCAAATTTATTTAAAGTGGTGCACGTTGCATGATAAATTTGGCGCATCTAGTGAGACATGCCACACACACACACACACACACACACACGTCAAATGTGTCAATATAGAGTGTATAAACAGTTAATAAATGTGGCGCACTGCGCGTATGCCAGAATTTTTTCAATAGTAAATTTGCCCCATTGTCCCTTTAGCTTAAGCGACTACTGTACTTAACCCACTATAATCTGGATTCTATTTAGGACTGGTTTTAGACTTGGGTAATATGAACTTTGACTAACAATTAAACAGAAAATAAGAATAAGAGCATTTCATTTCATTACAGCAAAGCAATTACACAATGGAAACGGTAAAAATCTTCTCCATGGGGCCTCTGAAAATCGCAGCTTAAAACGCAGCAATGTTAAAAGGTTATTACCATCACAGAAAGTGATGGCGTATTTCTAGGAGATGCCATTACATTCTGATCAGTGGGGTCCAACAGCCGAACGGTCCGGAGACTAAAGGGGCTAAACCAGTGCCGCAGACTCTTCAAACTTAGAATCATTGGGAACCTTGACAGCCGGACCCACACTGATCAGAAAGTGACAGCAGTTTCTTATAAGTTTCTGCGATCGGAATTAGCCTTTAAAGGGGTTGTCCAGGTTGCGGTTTGTTTTTTTATTTTTAGACTACAGGATAGGTCATCAGTATAAAATTGGCGAGGGTCTGACACCCTGGGCGCCGGAAGCTATGCAGTGGTGTGTGCCGGAACAGAAGGCAGCGACCACTGTATAGCGGTTGTGCTGGCTTACTGCGGCACGGCCGTTATACTGTGACTATAGGCCGCTGATCAGTGCGGAGTCCGGGTGCATGAGCCCCACTCATTATATACTTGACATATTCCGTGGATAGGTAATCAGTATAAAAACCAGTCCCCAACCTGGACAACCCCTCTAAGGGCTCAGTTATAGGGCTGCCATGTAGCTACATATAGGGGACCATTTCTCCATATGCCTCAGATTTCATAATCCATACAAATCCGAAGGGACAAAGTCGTGGCATGTTCCACCGGACTCTGTATGCATTGCTGCTAGGGGAAACTATCTCCTTTTTCTGGAAAAAGCAACAAAAATAGAAAACCGCAACACAGCTATTCCATGTGGCGTCAGTCCCCATGGTCAGCTGTACTGCTGCCTTAATCACATTTCTGCAAAAATAAGTGTTTGGCTATGTTCACACAGGTCGGATACGCTGTGTAAAAGCACACAGCGTATCCACCCTGTGTGCCACAGAGAATTCCAGCCTAAAAACCGCACCAAATTGTGGCGCAGTTTTCCGGCCGGAACGTCAGCTACGGAAAACTGCACACTAAATAATAAAATCGTTACTTACCATGGGGACGCGTCCCTCCAATGCCCTCATGCTCTGCAGCCCTGGGATGACGTTTCATCCCATGTGACCGCTGAAGCCTGTGATTGGCTGCAACGGTCACATGGGATGAAACAGACTTCTGGGTAAGTATTAGATTTGATTTTTCCCGTGTTGCATTTTTTGCTGCGGAATCGTAGTAAAAAAAAAAACAAAAACGTAACATCTGCTATTTGTTGTGGGTTTTACCTCCAAATCAATTCCATGGAGAAATCCCGCAACAAATAAGCGGCATTTACACAAACACAATGGACACGCTACGGATTTTAAAAAAACTGCACCGCATGTCAATTTCGGAGCGTCTTGTCCGCACAACATTTCCGCAGCACGTGGATGAGATTAATTGTTCAAATCTCATCCACTTTGCCGATACTGTATTATGCTGCTGGTTTTACGCAACACATATGCTGTATTTATGTCACATGTGAAAAAAAAAATTGCTTCTCGTCTTGACACATCATGCTTAAATTGTAATTTTTGCCACAATTTTAGCAAATTCACGGAAAAACCGAACAGTTTTTTCCACAATTTTGAGAAAACGCCAACAAAGGTTAGACGAGCGGTTGCTGTACAAACTCCCACCGAACTGCACTTCTCAGAAGAGCCTATAGAACAATGCACAGGCAAGGAGCTCGCACTGACTCCAGGTAAACGGCTTGTGGATTTATTCAGGCCTGTCCTTAGGGATGTGAGGAGATAAACTGTTTATATAGTGATGCCTGTACAGACTCACATGCAGCTCTCACACCAACAAAACGGTTTATAGACGCAGTTCCTTTACGCTGCTCGTAGAAGAAACACGTGACGACAGGGACCAACGTCTCCTGGAGAATTAAATTAGCGATTACTAAAGTGAAACTAGGTAGAACATATAGAAGCCGTCTCATCAAGACAACCCCTGGCTACTTGCCCATTACTGCATAGGGATGTTATAAGGCAGGACACTTCATCGGTGAAAGAACGCCCAGCGGACACTTAATGATTCATTTGCATATGGCAGGTGAATAAAAAGATCATTTTCGCAGTTATACTTGGTTTGTGATCGCCAACATGGGGATGCTTGAACTGGTTTCCCCAGCACCTATTTAGCGCTGTTAAGAAGTTTATGGGGGACAGATTGCCCTTTAAGGTTTGGCACCAAAAATCTTTATATGCTGCCTCCCATGCATGGTTTTCTATGTACGGAGCTCATAATTGTAAGTTGTATACAAGGTGGCATATAAACAAAACCGTGCCGCCTCAACAGCATCAGTCCCCCAGACCCACTCTCAGACCAAACTTTGATAAATTCCCCTTTAAGTATCAACTTTTCTAGGCCAGTTTTCTGGTTGGAGAAAAGTCATAAAAAGGCCCCATTTCACACCACCTTTTGGCACTTTTTCAAAAAGGTGGCGTGGCTTCACTAAAGGGACAGCGGCCCAAAAAATGTATTATAATTTTACGCCAGAAAACTGACGTAAATTACAGTGGAGATCTACGCCAGCCTCTAGTTGTTGTAGATTTTACACTGTGGGGTACAGCAAGGTAAGGTCCCATGCCAAGCCCGGTACCTCCTCCGCCACAATCGGACTACTTCCCCTTCAGACAATTAAATAAACATTATGCTCACCACTCTTCTCCCCTCAGCATTCTGCAACTGATACAACACAGGCAGCATTAAGATGCTGCGTTGCAGATTAGGCCTTGGCGCGTCTCGTCTCAGCATCATGACCTTGCATGACCCGCCGAACGTAGAGGAACGGTAAGGTGAGGTTTTTTTATTTTATGTCCGGTGGGGTGTGGGTGGATGGTGCACAGCCTTAGTCAATGTGCCACACGGCCAGTGGGAAGATGCAGATTTATTAAGAGACGTGGCCTCCATTTATACTCACATTATTTAGAAAAATGATTATAGTGCAGGAGTGTGCATAATAATAGTTTTTCTAAACTACTTACATTAGCGATTTTTCTTCGGTGTAAAGTCTGCGCTGCTGGCGGCTCAGCGCTGCATCAGGAAACGGCTCTCCTGCGCCGTAGGATCACATTACATTCTGCAGCGCTGGAGGCCATTCTGGACACGGAAGCCATGGAGACTAACACGACGCGCTGTCTCCTATGGCAGAGTTATGAGCCACCGGCAGCATGGACTTCACACGGTCCATGCTGCTATAAGAAAAAAAAATAGCTAATGCAATTTATTTCGAAAAACTACTATCGCGCTGCACTATAATAGTTTTTCTAAAAAATTTATAATTGGAGGTATTCTTTACTAAATCTGTAGCATCTTCAGCAAAGTCTTAGTACATCTGAGCCAAAGTGTGCGCATTTCAGGGCTGACTTTTTTCGCAATTAGTGTAACGGTTCATTCATTAATACCATAGCTTTGGTTTAGATACATTGCCCAAAAAAGTTACAATGATCTTGTTGCCCTCTTGGCTTCTAACTGGGGAAAGTCCATTTAAATACGACCAGAATAAGTAGGTCAGTATTATAAAAAAAATAAAAAAACATACCAAAAGGGAGGCTGGAGCAGTAGCTTGTTACAGGATGCCCCGATGCCCCAAGGGGTCCTGTTCACAAGTGTACCAGCTGGGCGAGCAGGACTGATGCCGCAGCCTTATAATGCGGTGTCCAGCTGTCATGGTCATTAGTCATCTGCGGTCATGAGTCTATGTAACAAAGAGGTTACAATTATATTGAAGAGCATGGAAACGCTTTGGGTTTACAAATACTGCCACCAATTTCAGATTTTACCATTCGTGACTGTAAAAGTTGAAATGGATGGTGGAAAGTTTAGTCGAGGTCAGTCACACAATAGTAACGTAAGGGGCCATACAGTCAGAAATCACGGCATACTCTATACCTGGTGTTTTTGGTTGAGGTTTTTCGTGAAGCCACCCTAGTTACCCCAGGTAAAGGTCTTTCACTGTAACCTAAATACAGCATTTTTTGGTCACAGGGCTATCACACATTTAAAAAAAAAAAAACACATCCAGACGCCAAGGCCCCATGCACACGACCATATTTTCATATATTCGTAAATACTGTCCGTAAACGCAGATCCGTAATCATCCATATATATGGAAGGGTGTCCGTATATACAGATGCAATACGGGCTGTATTTACAGAGGCTGCAAATGATGTCACCAACATGTTGCATAGCAACGCTTCCGTAAATGCGGACATTTCACGGATGCCCATTGGTAAGTGGTCCGTATTTACAGAAGCGTCCATAGGCTTCTGTGGGAGAGTCAGTGCCGTAATTACGGACAAGTATAGGACCGGTTCTATCATTTTTTCAGCATTGACACCCATCTGTAAAAATACTGAAAGGGGTCCGTGGCCAATAGAAATGAATGGGTCCGTAACTGCGGATGAAAGATACGGTCGTGTGCATGGCAACAGTCAGTAAACTGAAAATTACGATTTTAGATTTACACAGTTGCTGAACGTTATGTTTTTGAGGCCCCTTCGATTATCTATTTTGCAGTATGCCCTATCCGATGTTTTATGTAATTTATGTAATTTTTCTCCAATTGCCTTCGACGGGAAAAAAAAACCCCCACATACATGTTTTTAGTGATTTATTTCAGAACTCTACTACAATTGCCCTAAGTGAATGTATGTTTATCTCAAGAAATACCGTAAAACCAATTAGCTGCAATCGTTTTGTTTTTTTAAATCCTTTATGAAAAATGTCTCTTAAGGAATACATGAAGACTGTCCTTATAGGAACACTCGAGTGTTGACAGCAAACCATGGGTCCCACTAAAATCTCAGATCCCAGATATGCAGACAGTCACATTTCATGAACTAACATTAGCCGAGCTCCGGGAATAATCTATGAAACTTGTATTCAACGAGGAGGGGGCTGGGGCCTCTGCTCATACCCAACGTTACCCAAGAGAAGTTGTAGTATTTGGAGTCTATTTAGGGAAACTGCGCTCATCTCTTCAGGGGGGAGGCAGAGTTTTTAAATGTAGGTTGTTTTTTTTTTTGTTTTTTTTATTAAGACCGACACATGCAACTGTATAGGCTTTATTTGCAAAACCATCTCTACAGTGATAAATAATAAAACACTGTGTTATGAGGCCTCCTCCCCCACTGCTCCCAATGAAGTATTAAATCAGTGACCACACGGTCTCTACATGTAATTGGTGCAGTACATATAGTCACCATGGAACAAGATCATGTCCGAGTAATGTAGACGCTGGGAGAACAGGTTGATAGGATGGGTCCGTTTAGAAAATAATTCCGTATGTGGCATAGTCACAAATATTTCTGTAGTGGTGGAGCGCTGTTTTTCTGAGAGAGTTCTAAATCCCCTAAATTTAAGTTATGACATTTGCATACTAATTAGAAGTTTGGTGAATAGACAGTATGCAGTAAGTGCCCTCTATTGGTGACCGCAGGTAGCCACAATTTTAGGTCTTAAAGAGACTCTGTCACCACATTAGAAGAGCCCTGTCTCCTACATAAGGAGATCGGCGCTATAATGTAGGGGACAGTAATGCTTTTTATTTTAAAAAAAACTATCTATTTTTACCACTTTATTAGCGATTTTAGATTTATGCTAATGAGTTGCTTAATGCCCAAGTGGGCGTATTTTTACTTTAGACCAAGTGGATGTTGTACAGAGGAGTGCATGACGCTGACCAATCAGTGACCAATCAGCCTCATGCACTCCTCTCCATTCATTTAGTCAGCGCATAGGGATCCTTTTAGATCGCTATGTGCTGTCTTATACTAATACATTAACAATACTGAAGTGTTTAGACAGTGAATAGACATTCCACGGGATGCCTATTCACAATCCCTGCACTTCATTACTCTGTGGTAGTTACAGCAGAGGACGCGTAATCTCGCGAGATAACGCGGTAAATGACAGGTTACAACGAGATCACGCTTCCTCTGCTGTAACTACCACAGACAGAGTAACGAAGTGCAGGGATTGTGAATAGACATCCCGTGGAATGTCTATTCACTGTCTAAACACTTCAGTATTGTTAATGTGTTAGTATAAGAAAGCACATACTGATCTAAAAGGATCCCTATGTGCTGTGTAAATGAATGGAGAGGAGTGCATGATGCCGATTGGTCAGCGTCATACACTCCCCTGTACAACGCCCACTGGCATAGAAATGTAGTGAAAAAAAAAGAAAAAAAGTCCTAGAAAAATGGGTGTGGCTTCCCAAAAAGGAGGCACAGCAGCAGCCTAATAAATTTATTAGAATTTATCCCATAAGGCTATGTTCACACAGGGTGGATATGCTGAATAAAAGCACACAGCGTATCCTCCCTGGCGGCCTTAAAAATTTTGGGCAAAAAACTGCACCAAGTTCCGGTACAGTTTTTTTCTGCGGAAAACAGCAGGTTAAAAAAAATATATAAAATAAAAATCATTTGAAAAAAAAAATATCCTATACCTACCTGTAGCCACGGTAATGCATCCCTCTGACGTCCTGCAGCCCGGCCTCCTGGGATGTTTGATCCCATGTGACGGCTGCAGCAGTCACATGGGATCAAACGTCAACCCTGGAAGCTGGAAGCAGGTGCAGGGAGATCTGGGTAAGTATAGGCTCTCAATTTTCAATTTTTGTGAGTGAATCGCAGCTGTTCCAGCGCAAAAATTGCAACATTTGCTATTTGTTGCGGGTTCTATCACCCTATTGAAATCAATGGGGAAAACCCGCAACAGAAAACCAGCGATTGTCATGATCCAGATTTTTTTGTTGCATATAAAGCTCGGACACTGCTCAGCATCAGGACCTTGTATGAGCCACACATGCTGTGGGAAACCGGAGGGGAGAGGAGCGGTCAGGTCAGTATGATTTTTATTTTATAGCTGATGGGAAGGGGGAATGGGTAGTGCACGGCCATGTTTGTTGCGTCACAATTATGGGGCACGGCTAGCCAGTAGATGCAGCACATTTATTAGGAGGCGTTTATTAAGACACATATGACTTTTTGATCGCTTTCTACAACTTTTTTTTTTTAAAAAAAGCGCAGGATGAACAAGAAACAGCAATCCTGGTAATGTTTTTTATTAAATGTTCTTGTGCAGGCCAAATAACGTACAGTTTGGTATTGCCATGTCCGGAACGACCCACACCATTATGTGTAGCTTTTTCTTTCCATAATGAACATTTTTGTAAGAGGACAAAGTGGGTTTTTCCTTATTTTTTTTTGTTGGGATTTTATTTATTAGTAACTTTATTTATACCAAAAAAAAAATGAGATACTGTTTAAGTCCCACTATGGGACCTTACTATGCGATTGTTTGATAATTTCAAATTCACTGCAATACTTCTCTACTTCAGTGTATTATGCTTGTCAGAGTAAAACCGACAGGCATGCTATTGCAGAGCCTGCTAGGAATACACGGATGGGGGACCTGGGGGCTTTTGTTAGGCTGCCGGCTGCCATGCAAACCATCAGCACTCTGATTGCCGCCTGTTCGAACCCAACCTTAGGCTATGTTCACACGGAGTATTTTGACTAGTTTTTTGACGCGGAAACCGCGTCACAAACGGCCCGAAAATGCCTTCCATTGATTTTAATGTCCTATCTTCGGGCGTTTCCGCCTCTGACCTCCCATTGACTTCAATGGGAGGCAGAGAAAGCGTATTTCGCGGTGTTTTATGCCCGCGGCCCTCAATGGCCGCTGGCGAAAAACGCCGCAAAAATCGGCATGCAGGGAGAGGAAAATCTGCCTCAAACTTCCAAACGGAATTTTGAGGCAGATATTCCTCCTGCAAAATACTCCATGTGAACATAGCCTTAGGCTATGTTCACACGGAGTATTTTGGGGGAGGAATATCTGCCTCAAAGCTCCAAACGGAATTTTGAGGCAGATATTCCTCCCCCAAAATACTCCGTGTGAATAGCAATTATCGCGCCGTTTTTCGCCCGCGGCCATTGAGCGCCGCGGGCAGAAAACACGCTTTCTCCTGCCTCCCATTGAAGTCAATGGGAGGTCGGAGGCGGAAGCGCCCGAAGATAGGGCATGTCGCTTCTTTTTCCCGCGAGGCAGTTTTACTGCTCGCGGGAAAAAGACGCCGACGCCACCCATTGAAATCAATGGGAGGCGTTCTCGGGCCGTTTCTGCCGAGTTTTGCGACGCGGTTTCCGCGTCAAAAAACTCGGCAAAAGACCCCGTGTGAACATAGCCTAAGGCTGGGTTCACACAAGAGTTTTTTGCAGGCGGAAATTCTGCCTCAAAATTTGAGGCAGATTTTCCTCTCCCTGCACACCAATTCTCGTGGAGTCTTTCGCCTGCGGCCATTGAGCGCCGCGGGCATAAAATTCAGCGAAATAAGTCTCTCTGCCTCCCATTGATGTCAATGGGAGGTCAGAGGCGTAAACGCCCGAATATAGAAGGGACATGCCCTTTCTCCCGCGAGACTGTTTTACCGCTTGTGGGAAAAAGACGCCTCCGATTGAAATCAATTAGAGGCATTTTCGGGCCGTTTTTGACGTTCTGCGGCGCGGCTTCCGCGTCAAAAAAACTGTGTGAACATTGCCTTAGAAAGCCCGACACCCACTCTAGCCGGCACAGGACAAGCGTATCAGGCTTATGACACAGAACCATAAAAAGGCAGCTATGTGGCATAAGTACCCTTAATGACCGCTGTGAAAAGGCATATGGGCGGTCAAGGGGTTAAAGAAAAACATAGCAGGAACAAAGAGATTATAAAAAAAAAAACAAAAACAGCATTTTAAAACAGATTCTCAAATATCTTTAGATTTTGGATTCTAAGAAAAAAAACCAGCAAAAAAAAAACCAAACGCATTACAATTGTACTTGGCAGGGAGCATTTTAACCTTTAAAGCAGTCAAGTTTTCAGTGAGTGATCTCTAGAGACAGGGCGGGATAGCTAAAAACAGCAGCAAGAGGCCGAGCAATAACAAACAACCAAGCGGGCGTTCTCCATGCCTACAGCAGTCCGGAATGTCATCCTTTTCGGATAGGATTCCTTATACCTGGAAGATTATTGCAGGACACAGTAGCGGAATATCTGCGCAGCGTCCAGCTCGCCACGTCCATCTCCTTCTCCGACCTCTCTAGATCAGAGAAGATTCTCCGCTCTCCGGTAACAAGCGGTTGGCTGTAGGGAGCAGGAGTCCTGATTTTCTGTATACTAGATGACTTGCAGATTCCCCAGCTGTACAAGCTTTCACTCCCCATCTTGAACCCCCCCCCCCCTACACTATTTGTATTTAGCCTGTGAAACCAGCCATGAAATTAACTATCTACAGGAAACATTCACATGGCTGTCAGTGTCAGCGGCCCCACTGCACACTTTACTATACAAATAACTGGTGAGACATCTTAGAAGTTTTTATTTTTCTTCAAACCCAAAAAAAATGTTCCCTCGCTATCCCGTCAGAACAGCCCTTCCTCCACTGACAAACTGCACCGCATCTGTAACAGAACCAGGTAAAACAGCTGCCATTAGCTATTGACTTTGGCGCAACCAAAGACGTCCAATAGATTAAGAATTTTAAAAAACACAAAATAATTGATCTAAAGCGATCATTCCTTTAGGGTAGGACACACAGCAGATACACTGCGGATCTTCTGCAATGGATTTCATAGCGAGAATCCGCAGCGACGTACAGTAGCAGCAGAGTGGAGAAGAGTTGAACAAATCTCATCTACACAGCGAAAAAAAAAAAATACCAAAAAAAGGTCATAAATTGACCTGCGGCGCGTTTTAAAAAAAAAATCCGTAGCATTCAAGTCTATGCTGCCGCATCTCTGCTCTTCTAAAATCGGGTTTTCCCGATTGAATTCAATGAGGAGGTAAAGCCCGCAACAAAGCTATGTGTTGTGACTGTGGCAACTAAAATGCTGCGATTCCGCATCAAAAATCCCAAATGAGAAAAGAAAAAAAAAAAGCAGATTTTTATTTTTTATTTACAATTAATGAAAAAAATATATATATATTTACAGGAAGGTTATGAGGAATTTGGAATTCCCTGTAGCCTTTCAATCTGCAAAATGGAGGGATTCTGCACCAACACTGGATCATTAAATTGACATATGTAATGTCTGACCCTTACAGATCGCACTCCCAACTTGGCACTGTGCAAGTACTGCAACGTTATTAAATTCATGTTATGCTGCAGGACCACCACCTAAAAGTTGAACAGGGGTCCCCTTACCCCCCTGATCCTCCAGATGAGGAGACCACTGCATCTAGACAGATTTAAAGGGGGATGGGGGTAACCTAGCATGTCTTCAGCTCTCTCTATTCAAGTCTATGGAAGTAACAGAAGCCACTGGGCAAGGGTTGTTAATGGATGAAAGTTCCTAAGGCCTCATGCCCACTTCCGCTTTTTTCTTCAGGGTGCTATCCGTTTTTGTCACTGATAGCACCCTGAACCCATTCATTTCAACGGGGCCATGCACACTTCAGTTTTTTTGACGGTCCCGTTGCTCCGTTCCGATCCGAAGTAGAGCATGTCCTACTTTGGTCCGAGAACCCGTGACTGTGAGGCCCATGCAAGTCAATGGGGCCGTCAAAAAAACTGAAGGCACACGGAAGGCATCCGTGTGTGACTGAGCCGTTGCCTAGCAACAGCCGGGTGGGCAGAAAAACATTACAAAAATATTACACTAATCGGCAGCCACTTTTCTCTATCAATCACTGATAGAGAAAAGGGGCTGCTGATTAAAAATAAAATAAAAAGCATTTCATACTTACCCGGTCGTTGTCATGGTGACAAGTCCCTCTTCTTCCTCCAGTCCGACCTTTTCTGACACGGCAGCCTGTGATTGGCTGCAGAGGCCGCGGCAGCCTGTGATTGGCTGCAGAGGCGGTCACGTGGGATGAAGCGTCATCCCTGGAGGCGGGCCTTCTGACGTCATCCCGACGTGCGTGACCACCGCTGCAGCCAATCACAGGCTGACATGGATGAAACGTCATCGCTGGAGGCCGGACAGGAGGAATGTAAGTGTGAACTTATTATTTTTTTTTATTACATTAAAATTGTATTTTCCGCGCGCAGAGCATGGTACTGTCCAGGGTGCTGAAATAATTACCTCTGATCAGTGCAGTCCATTAACTCTTTCAGCACCCTGGACAGTACCATGCTCGCCGCACTGAAACGGAAACACGGAGTGCACACGGGAGTGCACAAAACGGTCACACGGTTCCGTCACAAACGGCCGTGAAAACTGTGGCAGAAGTGTGCATGAGGCCTCAGTGAAAGATATTTTTGACGCAGAAACCACGCCGCAAAACACGCCAAAAAACGGCCGACAATGCCATTAATTTCGATGGGAGGCGGAAGAGTTTTTCTTTTCCCGTGAGCGGAAAAACCATCTCGCGGGAAAAAGGGACATGCCCTATCTTCGGGCGTTTACGCCTCTGACCTCCCATTGACATCAATGGGAGGCAGAGAAAGCGTATTTCGCTGTTTTAAGCCCGCGTCGCTCAATGGCCGCGGGCGAAAAACGCAGCGTAAATCGGCGTGCAGGCAGAGGAAAATCTGCCTCTAAATTCCAAAAATAATTTTGAGGCAGATTTTCCTTCTGCAAAAAACTCTGTGTGAACTCACCCTTAGTCCTCAGGGTATGTTCACACACAAACTCCAAAACGTCTGAAAATACGGCGCTGTTTTCAAGGGAAACAACAGCTCCTGATTTTCAGGCGTTTAAGCCACTCGCGATTTTCACGGACGTTTTTGGAACGTTTTTCTATAGAGTGAATGAAAAACTGCTCCAAAAACGTCCCAAGAAGTGAGTGACCTGCACTTCTTTTTCGCTGCCTTTTTTTTTTTTTACGCGGCCATTTTGAAAAATGGCCGCGTAAAAAAAACGGCACGCCGTTTATCCCATTGAAATAAATGGGCAGATGTTTGGAGGCGTTCTGCTTCCGATTTTTCTGCCGTTTACGGCCGTGTGAACATACCCTCATTCACCAGAGTCGGTGTGATGGCCGTTAAAACAACGGCTGTCACGCGGACGCATGTATTTCAAAGGGCCGTTCACACGGCCAATGTTTCAACGTACCATGTGAAGGGTCCGTTAAAAAAAAAAAAAAAAAAGACCCCGTCCTATTATCTTACGTTTTCACAGATCCCTCCATAGGCTCAAGTGAAAATGAACCCGCACGGAGCCACCTCGGACGTGAAATATGTCACGTATTTCACGTACGAGTTTCCCCACGCTCGTGTGAATCCAGACTTAGGCTGAGTTCACACGGGGTGGTTGCGCTGCGTAAAAGCTGAACGCTTAATAGACTTCTTCTGCCTCCCATGGATGTCAATGGGAGGTCAGAGGCGTAAACGCCCAAATATAGGGCATGTCCCTTTTTCTCCACGAGGCGATTTTTCCGCACGTGAGAAAAAAAAAAACGCCTCCGCCTCTCATTGAAATTAATGGGAGCCATTTTTCCCCGTTTTTTGGCGCGTTTTCTGATGTGGTTTCCGAGTCAAAGAACTGGGTGTGAGCTGGCCCTTAAACCTTTTCTGAGTTTTTACTATAAGACGAAGGTGGATATAAAAGGATCCATTACACAACTAATCCACTATAAAGGCCCCATGCACACGGCCGTGCCAGTAATCACGGCCCACAATTGCGGGCACTGCTGGTGACCGTATGGGAGCACCGTCTGTGAAAAGCAAGATATAGAACATGTCCTATCTTTTGCGGTGGCTTTCTACGGCCCAGACACCTGCCGTAAATAGATGGGAAGGTGTCCATGGACAAGTGAATGGGTCCGTAATTGTACGGACAATTTTTACGGTTGTGTGCATTGGGCCTCACTTAAAGAGGCTCTGTCACCAGATTTTGCAGCCCCTATCTGCTATTGCAGCAGATCGGCGCTGCAATGTAGATTACAGTAACCTTTTTATTTAAAAAAAACGAGCATTTTTGGCCAAGTTATGACCATTTTTGTATTTATGCAAATGAGGCTTGCAAAAGTCCAAGTGGGTGTGTTTAAAAGTAAAAGTCCAAGTGGGCGTGTATTATGTGCGTACATCGGGGCGTGTTTACTACTTTTACTAGCTGGGCGCTCTGATGAGAAGTATCATCCACTTCTCTTCAGAACGCCCAGCTTCTGGCAGTGCACAGACACACAGCGTGTTCTCGAGAGATCACGCTGTGACGTCACTCACAGGTCCTGCATCGTGTCAGACGAGCGAGGACACATCGGCACCAGAGGCTACAGTTGATTCTGCAGCAGCATTGGCGTTTGCAGGTAAGCCTCATTTGCATAACTACAAAAATGGTCATAACTTGGCCAAAAATGCTCGTTTTTTAAAAAATAAAAACGTTACTGTAATCTACATTGCAGCGCCTATCTGCTGCAATAGCAGATAGGGGCTGAAAAATCTGGTGACAGAGCCTCTTTAAGCTAAGACACTAGTATGAACAGACCCTAAAGCAAGAGCAAACAGACTACCAGAAAAAACATTAGCAGTTTGGACGTGGCATTGTAAGGGTAGATTCACACGGCCTATTTTCAGCCGTTTTTGGGCTGCAAACGCCCCCGGAAAACAGGTTAAAATACGGGGTCTGAGCTCCTCCAAACATCTTCCCATTGATTTCAACGTTCTGTTTCCACGAGGCTTTTTTTACGTGGCAGTTTTTAAAAGTGGCGAGTAAAAAAAATAAAAAAAACGGCTCAAGAAGTGACATGCAATTTTTTAATTGGGTCAATAAAAAAACAGCTCCAAAGATGGCCATAAAAAACACTTCATGTTTTAACGTCTGAAAATGCTTTTCCCCTGAAAACAGCTCCGTATTTTACAGCCATTTTTTAATCTCGCGTGTGAACATAGCCTTAAAGAAAATCATCTGACCCAAACACTAGAACAGGATGATGAATTTCAGTATAACAAGCTCTGCATCTGATGTAGTTAGTCAATAATATGAGGATATTGAAAAAGAACAAATTGGTGACCTATAGCAAAGTCAAGTCATAATATCAGTGTAATACAGTGTATAGACACAACAGCTGATAAAATCAAGCCGAAGGATCACCTTGTAGAAGAATTCTGCACGCCCAGGCACTTAAACACTAGACATTACTTTAGCATGATCACGTGGTTGTAAAACTTAGCTCCGTAATACTTTGGCGTCAGTCACCCATGTAAAAAAAAAAAAAAAAAATTGAAGTAGAATCAGTGTATACATACAGGAGTATGCTAATGCAAATAGAAGTAAAAAAATAAGTTATTAAAAATGTATTCCTTCATGGAATTATAAAAAAAATGTTTGAAAAAAAAAAAAAGTAATTTAGCATTAAATATATTTTATTGCCCAAACATTTCATGAAAACCTACATGACGGAAATAACCGAAACAATTAATTGAACTTATTATTTAGCGTAAAAAGTTATAAAAAAAACGTAAAAATTTCCAACGTTCACTTTTATCTATATTCACAGTCATTTATTTGTACCCCTGAACCGTGCAGGGAAGAAAAAAATATTTCTTCTGCATAAAACAAAAGGCCTCATAAACTCACGTTAATGAAAATATAAAGAAAAAATAAAAAAATAAAAGTTATGGCTGCTGAAAGGCAAAAATGAAAAAAAAAATGTAGCTGGTCATTTAGGCCTTTTCAAAACGGGGAGGTAGAATATGAAAGAAAAACGCTCTAAGAAATTTGGGTTATCAGTTTGGGCTGCTTCACCGTGTCCGACATCAAATTTCAGTTACTGCAGAGACGCTCTGAGGACTTATGGCCCAACCCAGACAATATAAATGCTATGTGGGGTGTCAGGGGGCACAGCAGTAATAACCCTGCAACGTACATTTATACAAAACGTCAAACGTTCATGGCGAGTCCTAGAACATCTCTTGTGCACAAACAGGCGAGCTCATGTTTACTTGGGACAAGATCCAAAGCACGTGTTTTGTGGAAAGCACAAGAGCTGTAATCAGCTGCTGCTCCAGAGGGATGGAAACCTGCACATCTGGCAGCCCGTACCCTGCCATGAAGTCTGCACGCCGCAGCCGGAGCAGCTTGTGTTCACCACTAGAAGAACGCCCCAGAAATCCTCAGTGTCACTAATAAAAAATATTCCAAGAGGTCCCATAATCACCCGAAAAATTATATACCATCTTCGTGAGCTTTTGCGCTGTGTGCCCTAAAATTTGGAAAAACTCAGTGGGCCCAGCTATAAAGGTTGCAGCAGTAGTTGCGAAGGGACCCTGGAGCCAGAGTACCCGGGCCCATGAGCCTTCAGCAAATACTAATGAAGTTTTAAATCTATCTAAATAAGACATAGAACTGTTCATCCCAATTGAAAATTAAATAAAAAATAATAATAGCAATATGTAAGCACCCTGCCTGTGTCAATCGGGGTCTTTGAAGTTCTGGATGACACCACTTGTGAGCTCTATAGTGGCTGTTGTCACCATTTATGATACACGCTAGGTAATGCTACGTTCACAATGCTATTATTAGATTAAGTCAAGGGTTCCAGTATTTTTGACGACAGGAATAGCGTAGTCTGCAGTGCCATTCTTGCCGTCGCAATAAGAACTTTAGGGCATGTTCACACGGCTTATTTTCAGCCATTTTTCAGGCTGTAAGTGACCCGAAAAACGGCTGGAAAAAAAAAAAAAAAACGGAAGCTTAACGCCTCCAAACATCTGCCCATTGATTTTAATGGAAAGAACGGAGTTTCGTTCCGACAGGGGAGAGGGGGGGGGTTCTATGCGGCGATTTGAAAAAAAAAAAAGGCATGTGTAAAAAAACGCCCCGTAAAAAGAAGTGCATGTCACCTCTTGAGCCGTTTTTTGTAGCCGTTTTTCATTGGGTCAATAGAAAAACTGCTCTAAAAACGGCCATAAAAAAAACAAACACGTTTGTGGTTTCAAAAACGGCTGAAAATCTGAGACGGTTTTCCCTATTTTACACCCATTTTTAAATAACCTTACAGGCATCATTGACACCTGTAAATGCTTCTGTGGACTTGAAATTTCGTTTTATGTGTATTTCTATGCACCAGACTAAATGTGCCCCAGGCTGGCGATGTCGGCTCAGTTCCAGAGTTAAAATAAGTACAAAAGGAGGAAGAGGTTCTCAGAACCTCATACTGAACTCTCAGCATGGGGCCACTGGGCGGCTCCAAATAAAATCAGCCAGGCTTCTGTACACTGTCAGTAAGCGACAGCACCTTATGTGCGCGGGCTGACATTTCCTGATGTGGCCCAGTCTGTAATAGGGCATGTTCACACGCCGAGTCAAAAAAGTCTAAAAATACAGAGCTGTTTTCAAGGGAAAATAGCTCCTGATTTTCAGACGTTTAAGCCACTTGTGATTTTTGCATAACTACAAAAATGGTCATAACTTGGCCAAAAATGCTCGTTTTTTAAAAATAAAAACGTTACTGTAATCTACATTGCAGCGCAGATCTGCTGCAATAGCAGATAGGGGTTGCACAATGTGGTGACAGAGCCTCTTTAAAGAGACGGTCACCACATTATAAGTGCCCTATCTCCTATATAAGGAGATCGGCGCTATAATGTAGGGGACAGTGATGCTTTTTATTTTGAAAAACGATAAATTTTTACCACTTTGAGGGATTTTTAGCTTTATGCTAATGAGTTTCTTAATGCCCAAAGTGGGTGTGTTTTACTTTAGACCAAGTGGGTGTTGTACAGAGGAGTGTATGATGCTGACCAATCAGTGACCAGTCAGCGTCATACACGTCTCTCTGTTCATTTACACTAGACTAACGATATAGTTATATCGTTATGTGCAGCCACATACACAAACACTTACATTACTGTAGTGTCCTGATAATGAATATACATCGCTACCAGCCAGGACATGATGTTTATTCAGAATCCTGACACTTCTGAATCTTTTCGTTTGAAATGACAGGTCACATCGTAATCTCGAAAGATTACGTTTGCCTTGCTGTAAATCTCAGAGACGCTACAGACGTGTCAGGATTCCGAATACACATGACGTCCTGGCTGGTAGTGATGTATATTCATTATCAGGACATTAGAGTAATGTTAGTGTTTGTGTATGTAGCTGCACATAGCGATATAACTATCGCTATGTGCTGTATAAATGGAGAGAAGTGTATGACGCTGATTGGTCACTGATTGGTCAGCGTCATACACTCCTCTGTACAACGCCCACTTGGTCTAAAGTAAAAATACGCCCAGTTGGGCATTAAGAAACTCATTAGCATAAAGCTAAAAATAGCTCATAAAGTGGTAAAAATAGAGTTTTTCTAAATAAAAAGCACTGCTGTCACCTACATTACAGCGCCCATCTCCTTATATAGGAGATAGGGCACTTATAATCTGGTGACAGTCTCTAAGCTTAAAAGCAGCATGAAGGAAGAACCACCCTGCACATACGCTCTCCACATAGAAACCAATGCTCCCTCAGCCCTCCTGGAAAGCTAGTAATACAAGTTATTGCCCCTCTACCTCCGATCCCTACCTATTTTATAGATACACCATGTGCAGGTAGACGTTTCCACCGCAGTGGACTGACTGCAGAGTTTACAGCATAGGGCGGGCTACTGCATTATATACACACACACACACACACAGAGGTGGCACTATATCTTTTTCAGCCTATTAACTTCTAATAGGAGTATTTTTACTAAAATATTAGTAGCAACCTATAGACGTCCGTCCCCTGTTAGAAGTAAGGATTCATCGGATCCGGAGTAGCGGTCATGGCTCTGCAGTAAACAGAAGCCATGACCGCTAACGTGAAGCGAGCCAAAATTAAATGGTTTAACATTATAGCTTATTACTTAATGTCAAGAGGAATATTTCCAGGAATTGGGTGTTTACACGAGACTGTGGAGAATCCATACTAACCAGAAGATGAGGGGCTTCAGTCGTGATTTTATGGGGATAAGAGAGTTTTATTTTGCAGAGATAAAAGAACCATTTTTTTTCCTCTGAAAATTTGCTTCAATCCAAGCAAAGCCCGTGTGTAAATGGACAACCAACAGACGATATTGGTCTGAAATCTGTGTATGTGACCCCAAAACTGCAAATGTTCGGTCCAAGGGGGGGGGGGGGGCATTTCCAATAACACACCGAAACCATGATGTTCCCGAGCCCCAGAATTGATGTCGGTTTTAGACAAATCAACTCTATTCTGCCAAGGTAAAAATCCCCAGAGTAGCGGATAAGGACAAGAAGATCGGATTACACGCATGCAACTATACCGAGGCAGTGCGTGCCGTGTGTGGAGACCGGCAGCAGGCCATTCTTGTACCACTATCTCAATGTGCAAGTGTCACAACATTACAGCTCTTAACGAGGCGTCCAGACGTGGCGGACAGATTTTCTGGCAAATTTGCAACAAATCTGCGGCAAAAACAGCATCGGTTACATGAAGATTATGTCGCAAGTTTCAATCCTATGCATTGCAAAGGGCAAAATCCTCACTGAAAATCCACAACTTCTCCACACAAGAATGAGCAAACCGTGTGTTAAATATCGGCAGCGTGCTTTGCTTACAGTACCGATTCTTTCCGCCACTTGCATGGTACTTTAAGTTGCTGCAGAGTCGCAAGACGGAATTCACACTGCAAATCTGGACGCACCCCAAGGGCTTATTCACACGAACGGGATAAACTGCTGTCACAGATGCAATGAAATCAATGCACTTCTATGGGGCTATTTACACAGACATGTTTTGGGTTTTTTTGTTTGTTTTTTTTAACAGACCCTGTGAAAAAAAATAGGATGTCCTATTTTTGCCCGTTTTTGCGGATCCCTCAATAGATTTAAGACTATGAGGGATCTGTGAACTCCGGTCCCACACAGGTGCAAATTTTCTGTGAAAAACGGCTATTTTTCACCATCGATTTGACACCCGTTCGTGTGAATAAGCCCTAAAGGTGAATGCACAAGATGTGTATTACGTGCAGCAAAAACGGCAGCGTAATACAGTACCAGCATAGACAGGGAGATTCCAGGAAATCTCATGTACACGCTGCAGTATTTTCCCGAACGGACCTCCGGTGCCGATTTTGGTAAACTAGGTAAAAAGAAAAAAAGAAAAGATTACAAAAGAGGTTTTTACAATTCCATTGAATCTATTCAATCTCCGAATCATCTCACATTCCTGTCTGGTGGATACATCACAGGCTAGCGGCAAGTTCAGGCATAGAACACAGTCTGAGGAATACATAGAAATTAAAAAAACAACACAGACATATACAATACATACGAGACAAAACATCAGTTGTCTGCAGAGTCATAAAGCAATACTGGGAGGTTATATGTTCAGCATAGATGAGGGCCCTCCAAGTCTACAGGGCTCTATGGGCTCACGTACACAACACGGTATGGCAGCACATGGGGCAATTCAAAGAAGCTGCAGGAGGAAACGTAGTGCGCAACTCTCTCCACCGCAGTCTAGAAGTATTACGGAAACTGCCAAGTGTGGGACCCGCCACCTACCAGACATTTATACAATATCATTTGGATATGCATTTCTGTAGTCTGAATATGCGTTTGAATAAAAGTCTGCTTTTTTTTCCCATAAACCGTGCCGCGGTCTGGTGTTGTAGCACCTCCCCATTGAAGTGAATGCAATACCACACACAGCCTATTAAATAGTTGTGGTGCTGTTTCTGGGGAAAGGAAAATCAAATACTTTCTATTAGCCCTGGAAACCCCCAAGGCTGGGTTCACACTGAGGTTTTTGACGAGTTTGACACGGAAACCGCACCGCAAAACGCGCCAAAAAACAGCCGAAAATGCCTCCTATTGATTTCAATGGGAGGCGGAGGCGTTTTTTTCCCGCGAGCGGAAAAACCGATTTGCGGGAAAAAGGGACATGCCCTATCTTCGGGCGTTTACGCCTCTGACCTCCCATTGACATCAATGGGAGGCAGAGAAAGCGTATTTCGTGACGTTTTTTGCCCGCGGTGCTAAATGGCAACGGGCGAAAAACACAGCGAAAATCGGTGTGCAGGGAGAGGAAAATCTGGCTCAAACTTCCAAACGGAATTTTGAGGCAGATTTTGGCTATGTTCACACGGGGTATTTTGCCGAGTTTTTTGACGCGGAAACCGCGTCGCAAAACTCGGCAGAAACGGCCCGAGAACGCCTCCCATTGATTTTAATGGGAGGCGTCGGCGTCTTTTTCCCGCGAGCAGTAAAACTGCCTCGCGGGAAAAAGAAGCGACATGCCCTATCTTCGGGCGCTTCCGCCTCCGACCTCCCATTGACTTCAATGGGAGGCAGAGAAAGCGTATTTCACGGTGTTTTATGCCCGCGGCGCTCAATGGCAGCGGGCGAAAAACGGCGCGATAATTGCCGCGAAAATCGGCGTGCAGGGAGAGGAATATCTGCCTCAAAGTTCCAAACGGAATTTTGAGGCAGATATTCCTCCCCCAAAATACTCCGTGTGAACATAGCCTTTCTTCCTCCAAAAAACTATGTGAACCCAGCCTAAGGCTATGTTCACACGGGGTCTTTTGCCGAGTTTTTTGACGCGGAAACCGCGTCGCAAAACTCGGCAGAAACGGCCCGAGAACGCCTCCCATTGATTTCAATGGGAGGCGTCGGCGTCTTTTTCCCGCGAGCAGTAAAACTGCCTCGCGGGAAAAAGAAGCGACATGCCCTATCTTCGGGCGCTTCCGCCTCCAACCTCCCATTGACTTCAATGGGAGGGCAGGAGAAAGCGTATATCTCGCTGTTTTATGCCCGCGGCGCTCAATGGCCGCGGGCGAAAAACGGCGCGATAATTGCTGTTCACACGGAGTATTTTGGGGGAGGAATATCTGCCTCAAAATTCCGTTTGGAAGTTTGAGGCAGATTTTCCTCTCCCTGCACACCGATTTTCGCAGAGTTTTTGCGGTGTTTTTCGCCCGCGGCCATTGAGCGCCGCTGGCATAAAACGCCGCAAAATACGCTTTCTCTGCCTCCCATTGAAGTCAATGGGAGGTCAGAGGTGGAAACGCCCGAAGATAGGGCATGTCGCTTCTTTTTCCCGCGAGGCAGTTTTACTGCTCGCGGGAAAAAGACGCCGACGCCTCCCATTGAAAACGGGAGGCATTTTCGGGCCATTTTTGTAGAGTTCTGCGACGCGGTTTCCACGTCAAAATACTCAGTGTGAACATAGCCTAAGGGTATGTTCACACAGTTTTATGCAGGCAGAAAATTCTGCCTGAAAAAAAATAAAAAAATAAAAATCAGCTCCGCTTTTTTCTATTTTCTTTTTTTTAAGTGGTTTTGCACCACACATGTTGGATGCGTTTTTTTAGCTATTTTTTCAGAGGGAATAACCGCAAGCATTTTTTTTGCCAAAAAACGTGCCAAAAATATTTCCATCTCCCATTGATTTCAATGGGGTTTTTGTGGCGGAAAACATCTCAAGATCGGGGAAAAAAAAGTGACATGCCCTATCTGGAGGGGTTTTCTGCCTCAAAAACCCCATTGAAATCAATGGGAGACGGAAATATTTTTGCCGTGTTTTTTGGTTAAAAACGCTTGGTTATTCCCTCCACCTCCCATTGAAATCAATAGAAAGCAATTTAGGCCGTTTTTTTGCCGTGGATTTTGCCACGGTTTCCGCAGCAAAAAAATGTGTAAACAGGGCCCAAGGCTACGTTCACAAGACATATTTTGGAAAAACGGCCCGAGTAGCACAACGGTCGTGTGCATGAGGCGTAATACAGAGGTTGCAATGATAACTCTACAGGTGTCATTGGTGCCTCTCAAAGGCTGCTGAATGCTCGGAAATCAGTCTCATACGTAATCTTACGCACGAGACATAATTCAGTTTGGATGGGAGGACGGTGCGGCTGCTTAGGATCAGAGAGAAAATCTTTGAGCAACTTCTTAAAGGGAACCGGTCACCAGCATTTCACCTATTAAACCAGCAATACCTGGTGGAAGTGGGTGAAAAATCGTGTATATTTAACCTATAATTATCTTCTTAGTCGGCTCTGTACCTTTAGAATTCAGTTTTTTTTGTATTCCTGCGCCGTATGCTAATGAGCATAAAAGAGTCATATCTGCGTTTGAAAAGAGTCATATCTTCATTCCTCAAGCATTTCCGAGTTAACCCCTCCTCCTTACTTTTGATTGACAGCATTCAGGTTGCCAGTTTTTGGCAGTGGGCGGGCATATGAAGGAGGAACAAATGACTGCCGGATTATTACCATGAAAGGCGCAAAATGTTTGGAGACCTTTATTTAAAGTAGGAGTAGTTTAGGAGAGGGGATAACGCCAATGAACCTTTTTACAGCAGCGGCCAGCCAGGGGTGAGTAGAGTTCAATAGGTGAAATGCTGGTGACAGGTTCCCTTTAAATATTTTTTTCAAACTTTCCTACTAAGCCAACAGCGCAGGACTGCCGGGCGGCTCCTTATGACGTTAGTCAGGCACCGGCACATTGAGCTAGTACGACACCGTGTGTTTGTGACCCCATCAGGAGCTGCGCAGCGGTCCTGCGCTGGCGACTGAGTGATACAGGTTACAGCTACAATTACAGGACGCAGTGGGTCCAGTCTGATGAAGAAGGCAAGTATCGTGTGTCTAAGCAATGAGCTCACTAATAATGGCTGCCAGCAGTTTTGTTTTGTTTTTTATATTGCCAACGTGGCTACTGGCATTCGTTTCAATTTGGAATATGGGAAATTGTTCACATCGACATTTGATTTCCGTCCATCGGTTCTGTTTAACCTTTCCGTCGGAGGAACCGATGAACAGAAAGCCAAATGGAAACTATAGCTTCTGTTTACATTATCATGGATTTTAATGGTAATGTTTCCGTTGCATAGTGGACTACGCTATGGTCTCCGTGAAGGAAAAAAAGACCTGGAACTCTACGGAACAGAAACAAACCGGAGACTGCAAATGGAATTACTATTGAAATCTCTGATAATGCATGGTTTAAATACCTTACCTGATCATATCTAACTGAGAAAGACACGGGCAGTACTGGCATTCCCAAATTTCCTAGTATAGGGTAGTCAGACTACAACTACAGAAATGACGTTAAAGAAGGAGGGAGGAAATAGCACACCACCTAAACTAAAACAAATAAAAGGAGCCTTTCCCCCCCGTGAGGTCTCTCGGCCAATGTTGATAAAAAAAATAAAAAAAAAAAGAAGAAGAAGAATTCACAGGTTCAGCAAGTCCAACCTATAAATCCTACCGTGTTGAGCCAGAGGAAGAGAAAAAGTAAAACAAACAAACCACAAGGCGGATGCAAATTGCACCACTAGAGGTAAAAATCCTCCCCGACTCCAATACGGCAACCAGAATCAATCCCATAATGACAATCACTCCATAGGTCCTCGTCACTAAGGAAAATACTTCCTATTTAAAAGGAGTCACACGGGTGGGGCATGTGTCAGCTATCATAGGGAACTCACGAGTGGAGTTATTACAAAACGCCCAACTCCTAAAATTAGATCTGCTACTTACTCTAAATAAAGCACAAGACTTCTTAAAAGGAGTTATTCGGGTTCTGAAAAAGGTTTGGTAATGGCGATCAATTACCAAAAGAAGCAGTACTGACCTATGCTTTCCCCCGGCGATCCAGCACTGATGCACCGGCAGGATTTCCAATGATAGTTTACATGTACAGCCCTCGGATTGGCTGCAGCGGTCACATAGTACGTGCATGTAAACAATCGCCGGGAGTGCGGCCGGAGAGTCCGCGCTGGATCACCAGGGAACAGGATAGGCAAGTTCTGCTTCTTTTGGTAATTTATCTAATTTGTAGCCATTACCAAAACATTTACAGAACCAAGTCTCAAGCAGGAGGTCTTTCTCCTGCTGTAATTCTGCTATATCTTACAGCAATCAAACTACATGACCCAAAAGAATTCGAAGGGAAATTATTGCAAACAATGGTAACCAAGATACATTGTATGCAAAGCAAATCCGTACATAGCGATGCTTCTATGTGATGCAACTCGGCATAAAGCTTTACTGAGGAGACCTACGCAGGACTAGGAGACAGACGGGTGAAATACTTGCATAAAATTAGTAAAGATGTTATACTCTGGCTAACAGATGTGCAAACGACTTTACACAATCTTTTGTGGGTTTCTAACTAATAAGCTCTGAAGCTATAGATAGGGAAGTTGATCTTCCATGGCTTATGCCGGCCAAAGGCATGATAGCCGACAGCTCTCCCAATGGCATGCACAATCCACCTGACCAAATCATGTATGTGTCATTTCAATAAAAAGGGGAGAGAAGCAGCTGCCCAATACCTCAATCACAACTCCAGGAAACAGAAGATCCAAAAACATCCAACCCAGCACAGCCCCTCCTCCCCCCGCAGGTCCTTATTTCACGTATTAGTACAGTTTGGAGTATTTAGGGTGACCATATCTGAAGACTAAGATTTAAACTAGAACATTGGTCCCTCTGTCCCATATGACTGGACCATTGGGTCTCTTTAGGCTCCAGCACCCAGGGGAAACCGCAAACTCTCTGCGCCCCTGATAGTTACACCCCTGATTCCATAGATTCTCTGACCTCGCTCTAAGCGCAGTTGCAGTAGACAATGGGGTCGATGCTTATTTGAGTAATTACATATGTGTCATTAATACCAAGAGATAAATTTGTCGCCTAAATAAAAAAAACAAAAAAACACTTTCTTCAAAATATAAAGGGGCTTACAAAGACGGAATTAAAAAGGGGATTGACACATCAGGATAACTCCTTTCTCCCATTCAGGATCTCCTATTAGCAAAAGTGGAAAGCTGTCGCTAAGTCGCTTTGCCACTCCGGAGGACTCAGCGCTACCGTGTATTACGTGGTTGCCTCGCCATCTGAAGGGACACGGTGTGCGGGCGCCCTTAGGCTGGATTGACATGGGACAAAAATGCTGCAGATTTTCTGCAACAAAATACGCACATTTTACGGACGGATATCATCCCTTCTACACTGAAAAGGCTAAAAAGCAGCAGTAAACATACAAAACAGAATAAGCATGCGGCGGATCTGAAAATCCACAGCACACGCACTTCCATCTGGAAAACGTTCAGCACCATGAGATTTTTCAAAGGGGGTGGAATCCACAACAAAGCCGCCACATGTGTGGGTAAGCCAAGCCCCCCTGCATACGTTACAGATTTGCTGCAGATTTTCTGGGAGGAAATTCTGCAGCGTTTTCGCGACATAAATGGACATGTGGAATCAGAATCCGCACCACAGGTCAATGTCCGTGTATCTTTTCCGCTGATTTTTTACGCAGCACGCGGATGAGATTTGTTCAAATATCATCTCCTTTCCAGCTACTGTAATACGCTGCAGGATTTCTGCACCAAAAATCCAGACTGAAATTCTGCCGCGAATATGCGACAGACCTTACTGTCATCTCCCGCCTGTACAGCCTCCCAGTAAAACCATAAACTTTTCTTTATGTCTCAACCATCTTACCAATCAGAGATAGGAGCTCTCAGATATTACATTTAAAGAGGCTGTCACCACATTATAAGTGTCCTATCTCCTACAAAACTATCTATTTTTACCACTTTATTAGCGATTTTGGTTTATGCTAATGAGTTTAATGCCCAAGTGGGCGTGTTTTTACTTTCGACCAAGTGGGCGTTGTACAGAGGAGTGTATGACGCTGACCAATCAGCGTCCTGCACTCTTCTCCATTCATTTACACAGCAGCATCGCGTTCTTACTAGAACGTGATGTGCAGCCACATCCAGCCTGGATGTGATGTGTATTCAGAATCCTGACACTTCTGAATCTTTTCTGTGAGATTTCCAGCAAGGGAAACAAAATCTCGTTTACCTCGTAATCTCGCGAGATTACGCGTGGCTTGCTGGAATCTCACAGAAAAGATTCAGAAGTGTCAGGACTCTGAATACACATGACGTCCAGGCTGGAGGTCATGTATATTCATTATCAGGACACTTGATTAACGTTAATGTCTGTATGTGGCTGCACATCATGTTCTAGTAAGAACGCGATGCTGCTGTGTAAATTAATGGAGAGGAGTGCACGACGCTGATTGGTCAGCGTCATACACTCCTCTGTACAACAACCACTTGGTCTAAAGTAAAAAACACACCCACTTGGGCATTAAGAAACTCATTAGCATAAAGCTAAAGATCGCTAATAAAGTGGTTTAAAATAGATCGTTTTTCTAAATAAAAAGCACTGCTGTCACCTACATTATAGCGCCGATCTTCTTATATAGGAGATAGGGCACTTATGTGGTGACAGAGCCTCTTTAAGGGACGGGGGTCTTTTTTTCTACTACAGGGGCGAGATGATGAGCAGTCACACCATGTGTCGACTCTCACCGAAATACTTTCCGGATTGTGGATATTTTTGCTGAGAATATGAGGATATGTTCATGTAGACATCAGCATAAGTGCCGTGTATAAACTCTGCAAAGAAAAAAAAAATGTTTCTTTTTTTTATTAGAAGGTGTTGTGCATCTCCGGCTCTGCTTAGGTCAGACTTTTAGCCACAAACATGCAATCTTTAACACAACATTAGACTATGATGCAAAATTGAATGAAGGAGCCCATGAGTGCAAAGTGCTGGGTGGCATTTTTACCATGCATAAAGTATCTTGCATACAATACATAGTCAAGTCACATTATTATGACCACCATCTAATATCCAGAGTCACCCTCGTGTGCAGCACGGACAGCAGCTAGACGGGCTGGGAGTGACTCAGTAAGGTGCTGGTCGGTGGTCTAAGGTATCTGGGGCCGTGCTGACTGCAGTGCATCCAACATTGGCTGGAGGGTGCGGGGGGGGGGGGATCCATAGAGCGAACAACACGATCGAGGTCCCACAGATGCTCAAATGGGTTGAAGTCTGGCGAATTATGGGGCCAGGGAAGTACTTGGAAGTCTTGGGTCGTGCTCTTCCAACCACTGTCGGACATTTCTAGCCGTGTGACGTGTCGCATTGTCTTGCTGGAAGATTCCATCTGCCCCAGTGAAGACAAACAGCATGTATGGGTGGACGTGATCTGCAACGATGGATTTATACCCAAATCGGTTCAGAGTGCCTTCCACATGGATGAGGGGGACCGGAGAATAGCATGAAAAAAAAATAACACTGCCCCCACCAGCTTGTGTTCTTCTAGCAATGGTTGTGGGGTGTTTGTTCTCTGATGTTTATCGCCTGACACGCCAACGTCGATCCGTTCAATGAAGCAAAAAACGTGACTCCTCGGAGACGGCAACCCTTTGCCGATCATCGGTGGTCCAACTGTGCAAATTGAAGTCTTTTCTTCTGATGCACATTTCTTAACATAGGAGCAGCGACAATCCGTCTGCTTCGGAGTCCCATACGCAGTAGGGTTCGCTGAACTGTTTTAGTCACGGTCTGGTAGCCCCTGGTTGATTTTCAATGAGCTGCTCAACTGTAGCGTGTCATTCAGCCCTCGCGCTCCTTCGTAGCCGACGTTCACCTCTCACATCAATAGCACGTGGTGCACCGCAGTTTCCATGTCGGTTATTTCCAATGGTGCCATTTGTCTACACGCTACACTTTCACCAGAGCAGCACGCTAACAGTCCACAAACTGCGCTGTTTGAGAAATACTGCCACCCTATATGCCCCTAAAATCGCTGAGGACGCTGCATCTGTGGCCAAACATGTCGGGGGGCTATACTAGTGTTTTAGAGCAATGTTAACTGGAGCGGATTCTTCATATAACGGACTATAGCCAGCAGTTCTACTCCGTGTCAACTTTGCATTGGGTTATACATCTCATGTTCTATGGACCGATTTATGTCTGCAAATTGCATGTGCCAGTTCACGTTGTAGTTTTACATTTTCAGGATGTTTGTCCCTAATTTAATAAAAGGTATTTCATTTATTGTACTATCCTATTCTATTCGTTAGGAAGTAGTTGGGAGAAAAAAAAAACGGGTTCCGATTGCCTCGGCAATTTTTCTATATATACACACTGCCACCCTTGGCTCAAAATCCCCTTTTTGCAACTCTGATAAATCGCCCCTTCTACCCACGGCACCAACGAGTGACGTGTTCAGACAGCCTATCGCACACCTTATATACCCACCAAGCCTGCCCACGACCCATCACTTCCTTCATGGGCTACGCGCTGCCGATGTTAAAGTAGGAGGTGGTAATAATAATGTGACCCGACTGTGTATATGGATATGGGGCAAAATATTAAATTTTTCATTTGATAAATTCCAGCTTTATTTGTAAATGTCAACAGGGGGAAATTTGTTGTGGCAGCAAAGGGTTAAACTGTAAGAAGTTCTGAAGCAGGACTGTTGTACTTAGGAGGAGGAGGGGAAAAAGTAAGTAAATTATATCCAGGAGCAGCCAGAAAAGCAGGAGGCTCGGCAAAGAGAAATGAATATTTGACGGAGACTGAAGCAACTGAAGGCAGGGGATACCGAGCAGGATAGCGATCGATAAAGGTGGCACCACATGCCCTGCGCAGGCGGCCGCCCATCTGACTACAGTATAGTCTGCGGCTGACAAGATACAATGCTGCTCTATGAAATCACCACTGAGGAAAAAACTAAATTATTCCGACCAAATCTTCTTCCACCCAGAAGAATTAAACAGGTTTATAAACAGGGTTAGATCTTGGCACAAAATCGCCGTGCTTGGAAAAGAACATTTGGACGCTGCAGATTCTTGGGAGTTGTGTAACTTTTACTGAATAAAAATACAGCACAAGTTTGTTTTTTTCAGTCTACAGCCTAAAGTAACAAAAAAATAATAATTAAAAAGTACATAGAAATCCTTGTTAGATATCCTTTATGATTCAACGGTTTAGTCTGACCTGTTATTAGAAAAGGGACAATATGGCTGCCATGACAGCAGCTACTGGAGTCGTCCGAAACCTAAATTATGTCGTCCGAAACCCCCTTGTTTTTTTTATCTCACTTTCCAATACAAGGGGACCAAAAAAATAACTTTTTTTTTCTAAAAATCAGGAGTCACATTGAAATGCACGTCAGGACCATAGATGTGTGTGAATACAGCCTAAGAAACGGCAGAATAGAAATAACCTGGCAGAGACGATGACTCAAGGAACAGCTATATTTACACCGCACGTCCGTGACTAAACTCATTTCTTCTTGCGCCGGCTTTTTGTGATTATGTTCATAGCAAAGTCAGACATAAAAAACAAAATGTGAACGTTTGCTCAAATAGTAAGAAAACATGCTCACAGGCACAAGGTCACAGGCAGACACCCCAAAAACGTCACCTCCGCCCTGTCACCTCACTGGGGAAGATTGATCAAGATTGTCCTTGTTGCCCATAGCAACCAGAACACAGATTTCAATTCTTAACCTGCTCTAGAAAAATTACAGCTGCTCTGTGATAGGTTGCTAAGGGCAACAAGGACAGTTTTGATAGGTCCGCCCCATTGTTCATAGCAACATCTAGCCCTATCTGCTGACACCACAGAGCCCCATACTACAACAGAACACTGGTCTGTGCACCCCAAAACACAATGTGCCACATCTCCTGCATCTTTTCTCCAGCACCCCAAAACCACTGTGCTCCTTATATAACCACATACAACCAGCCAACTCATGCCTACAAATACTCATAGTAAATATAGAACACAACCCAAAACCACTAAAGACCCCACACATTATGCCCCTGGTGCCCTAACACCACTACCAATACCCTGCTGCATTTCTAGTGCCCATCGTACCCCAACATCACACTGGCTGCTGCACACATACTGTCAACACAAACAGCTCCCCTTGTACCTCATACCCGCGATACTACACAACCCCCATGTACACAGATACCATAGAACCCTGCATGTACATCAGCACCCCCTGTACCCCTACACTGCCCCCGGTACCAATAAACTACCCCCTCGAACCGCTACACTGCCCCCGGTACCAATAAACTACCCCCTCGAACCGCTACACTGCCCCCGGTACCAATAAACTACCCCCTCGAACCGCTACACTGCCCCCGGTACCAATAAACTACCCCCTTGAACCGCTACACTACCCCCGATACCAATACACTACCCCCTTGAACCGCTACATTGTCCCCCAGCCCCCTACACTACCCCCTTGAACCGCTACATTGTCGTCGTCCCTACAATGCCGCCTATACCCTTACACTGCCCACAACAAGCCTGAACTAGATGCCAGCAACTGAAACTGTTCTTTACGACTTCTCTAAAGTCATACAGCGGCTTTCAGTGGATAAGAACTAGGAGAGGTGTAATCTAGAAGCTCCGGGAGACACATAACCTCCCGCTGTCACTGACATGTACCTCTCAAGTGTCGGAGACCGGAACACTCAGCACATATCCTGCGCTGGACACAGCAGTAGACCGGTGACTACAGCAGAGAATTCCCGAAGCTCAATCACTACCGAACCTCACAGTCCCTGGAGCTCGGAGCCGCGCATAGCAGTGGGGATTGGCGAGGGGGGGGGGGGGAGTTTGGACGCTTCCATTAGTAAACATCACTAGAGAATAGGGAGGTTCAGAACGTAATAATTTAGGCGTTCATCTGCTGCCCAACCCCCTTCTCAGTGCCTTCCCCCGGGTCACTGCTCAATGGTTCCCCCCGCTTTCGTCATTAGTTTCGACCCTCTGCCAGCTAGGTGTTATAACTTGAAAACCACGCCCCGCCTCTCTGATAGGCTGAGGTGGAATCGTTGCCATGTCTTATTTCTTGACATTAATCCCGCCCACATTCCGTGTTCCCGCCCCCATGCATGAAACTCCGCCCAGATGCAGGGGGGGAAAAAAATCTTTTTGAACAGAGATTTCCCTCCAGTGACAGGGGAGCTGCGTGCAGTGCTCCAGCCATTGTCAGCGATAGTAACTGCAATGACAGTCTGAAGACATGGTTATAATCCATTATAATAGGGAATAGTGTGCACAAATCACTGCAACAAATACTATGTCACTTCATTTCAACCATAACATTAAAACCACTGCCAGGTGAAGTAAATAACATTGATGATCTCCTTACAATGGCGCCTGTCAAGGGGAGCGATATATTAGGCAGCAGGAGAACAGCCGTTTATTGAAGTTGATGTGTAGTAAGAAGAAAAAATGAGTAAGACTGGGTCAGAACATCTCCAAAACAGCAGGTCTTGTGGGGTGTTCCCAATAGGCAGCGTTCAGTACCTACCAAAAGTGGTCCAAGGAAGGACAATCGGGCGGTAAAATCTCGTTGATGCGTGAGGGGGGGGAGGGCGCGCAAAGGCTAGCCCGTCTGGTCCGATCCCAGAGAAGAGCTACGGTAGATCGCTATGGCTATGATAGGTGTCAGAACACATGGTGCATGCCAGCTTGCTGCATTTGGGGCCACGTAGCCCATTCTGACCCACTGGCTACAATGGACCATGGAGCAATGGAAGAAGGAGGCCTGGTCTGATGATCACGTTTTCTTTTGCATCATGTGTACGGCAGGGTGCGTATGTGTCGCTTACCTGGGGAAGTAATGGCACCGGGATGCACTATGGGAAGACAACAAGCCGGCAGGGCAGTGTGATGCTCTGGTCAATGTTCTGCTGGGAATACTTGGGTCCTGGCGTTCATGTGGATGTTATTTTGACAAGTACACCCCTTCATTGCAATGGTATTCCCTAATGGCAGTGGCCTCACACTGCAAAAATAGTTCAGGAATGTTTTGAGGTACATGACAAAGAGTTCACGTGTTGACTTGGCCTCCAAACTCCCCAGACCTCAATCTGATCGGGAAAAACAAGTCCGATCCATGGAGGCCCCACCTAACAACTTAAAGAGACTCTGTCACCACATTATAAGTGCCCTATCTCCTACATAAGGAGATCGGCGCTATAATGTAGGCGACAGTAATGCTTTTTATTTAAAAAAAACAATCTATTTTTACCACTTCATTAGCGATTTTAGATTTATGCTAATGAGTTTCTTAATGCCCAAGTGGGCATGTTTTTACTTTAGACCAAGTGGGCGTTGTACAGGGGAGTGTATGACGCTGACCAATCAGCATCATGCACTCCTCTCCATTCATTTACACAGCGCATAGGGATCCTGCTAGATCCTTATGTGCTGTCTTATACTAACACATTAACAATACTGAAGTGTTTAGACAGTGAATAGACATTCCACGGGATGTCTATTCACAATCCCTGCACTTCGTTACTCTGTCTGTGGTAGTTACAGCAGAGGACGCGTAATCTCGCGAGATTATGCGGTAAATGATAGGTTACAACGAGATCACGCTTCCTCTGCTGTAACTACCATAGAAACAGTAACGAAGTGCAGAGATTGTGAATAGACATCCCGTGGAATGTCTATTCACTGTCTAAACACTTCAGTATTGTTAATGTGTTAGTCTAATACAGCACATAAGGATCTAGCAGGATCCCTATGTGCTGAGTAAATGAATGGAGAGGAGTGCATGACGCTGATTGGTCAGCGCCATACACTCCCCTGTACAACGCCCACTTGGTCTAAAGTAAAAATACGCCCACTTGGGCATTAAGAAACTCATTAGCATAAATCTAAAATCGCTAATAAAGTGGTTATTATAGATCGTTTTATTAAATAAAAAGCATTACTGTCACCTACATTATAGCGCCGATCTCCTTATGTAGGAGACAGGGCTCTTATAATGTGGTGACAGAGCCTCTTTAACATCTCAGTGCCAGATACCGGAGAACACATTCAGAGGTCTTACGAAGTCCATACCTTGACCAGTCAGAGCTGTTTTGGTGGCATGAGGGGGTCCTATGCAGTATTATGCAGGTGGTTTAAATATTATAGGATGCACGTGAAATAAACAAGAAAAAAAAAAGCTGTGAGTAAGGGTGTGTTCACATCAGCGTCGGGCTTCCGTTCGACCTTACTGTTGAAGGAACCGATGAACGAAAAGCCAAACAGAAACCATTGCTTCCGTTTGCTTTACCATTGATTTTAATGGTAATGCTTCCATTGCAGTTGGTTACCGTTTGTTTCCATTCTGTAAGGTTTCTGTTTTTTCGGCTGAAACAATAGCGTAGTCGACTACTGTTTCCACAAAAAAAAAGGATAGTTTGGAACTTATTTACGGATGCACAGATAACAATTATGTTTCTTTTTTTTACATTACTTTAGTGGAAATATGGGAAATTTTTTATTTAACAAATTTTCAAGTTTTTGTTTTTTTTAGTCTCACTAGGGAATTTGAGTATGCAATTGTTACATCGCTTGTGCAATATACTGCAATACTTACGTATTAAAGTGTACAGTATTGTGCTTTTATCGTTCTCCTATAAGGACAAAGATGGCAGACCCAAGGGCCTTCATTACGCTCCCAGGCTGCCACAACAACCTTCTGCACCCTGCGATCGTGTTGTGTGGCGCTATAGACGGTGACATCTAAGGGAGTAACTGGCCGGAATCAGAGTTATCTCCAATCCCGGCCATTATTGCGAGGTGTCAGCTGTAATACGCCGCTCTATATGTTAAATATCAGGAAGGGGTTGAACTTAATTTTCATGATATATAATGAATATTTATGTTTTAATTCTTTAGTATCCATCATCCACCTGGGAATACCCCAGTAACCCCTTCAGGACTGAGCCTGTTTTGCCCTTCAGGATGAAGCCGATTTTTCAAATCTGACGTGTCACTTTATGTGGTAATAACTCTGGAATGCTTTTACCTATCCAAGCGATTCTGAGATTGTTTTCTTGTGACATATTGTACTTTATGTTAGTGAAAAAATTTGGTCGATAAATTAAATATTTATTTGTAAAAAAACACCAAGATTTAGAGAAAATTTGGAAAAATTAGCATTTTTCTAAATTTTAATGTATCTACTTGTAAAACAGATAGTAAAACCACACAAAATACTTACTAATTAACATTTCCCATATGTCTACTTTATGTTTGCATCGTTTTTTGAACGTCCTTTTATTTTTCTAGGATGTTACAAGGCTTAGAACTTTAGCAGCAATTTCTCATATTTTCAAGTAAATTTCAAAAGGCTGTTTTTTCAGGGACCAGTTCAGTTCTGAAGTGGCTTTGAGGGCCTTATATATTAGAAAGTCCCCATAAATCACCACATTTTGAAAACTGCACCCCTCAAAGTATTCAAAACAGCATTCAGAAAGTGTTTTAACCCTTTAGACGTTTCACAGGAATTAAAGCAAATTAGAGGTGAAATGTACAAATTTCATTTTTATTGCCAACATTTATTTGTAATACATTTTCTTTTGTACCACAGAGGGTTTTACCCGAGAAATGCAACTCAATATTTATTGCCCAGATTCTACAGTTTTTAGAAATATCCCACATGTGGCTCTAGTGTGCTAATGGACTGAAACACCAGCCTCAGAAGCAATGGTGCTCTTAAAGGATTTTGGGGCCTCCATTTTTTTGGAATATATTTTAGGCACCATGTCAGGTTTGGATAGGTTTTGTGGTATCAAAACAGTAAAGACCCCCCAAAAGTGACCCCATTTTGGAAACTACACCCCTCAAGGAATTTATCTAGGGGTATAGTTAGAATTTTGAACGTACAGTTTTTTCGCAAAATTTATTTGAATTAGTATGTGAAGATGAAAATCTACTTATTTGTGAAAAACGTAGAAATTTTTACAAGGAATAAAGTAGAAAAAACACCCCAACATATATAAAGCAATTTCTTACGATTATAGTAATACCCCATATGTGGTAATAAACTGCTGTTTGGACCCACAGCCGGCCTCAGAAGAGAAGGAGCACCATTTGGATTTCTGATTTTGCTGGAATCGTTTTCAGTGCCGTGTCGGGTTTGCAATGCACTGGAGGGATGAAAACAGTGGAAACCCCCCAAAAGTGACCCTATTTTGGAAACTACACTTCTGAAGGAATTTTTCTAGGGGTAAAGTTAGCATTTTGACCCCACAGTTGTTTTGCTGAATTCATTGGAATTAGTCTGTAAAGGCAAAAATCTACTTTTTTTCTGTAAAAACGTACACATTTTTAATTTTTACAAGGAATAAAGGAGAAAAAGCACCCCAACATTTGTCAAACTATTTTTCCCGATTACGTCAATATGCCATATGTGGTAATAAAGTGCTGTTTGGACCCACACCAGGGCTTAGAAGGGAAGGAGCGCTATTTGGCTTTTGGGGCTCAAATTTAGCTGGATACGTTTTTGGACGTCATGTCGAATTTGCAAAGCCCCCGAGGGACCAATACAGTGGAAGCCCCCCAAAAGTAACCCCATTTGGGAAACTACACCACTTAAGGAATCTATCTAGGGGTATAGTAAGCATTTAGACCCCACAGGTCTTTAGCAAATTTTATTAGAATTATGCTGTGAAAATTAATATCAACATTATTTCCACTAAAATGCTGAATTTTTTCAATTTCACAAAGGATAAAAGGAGGAAAAAGCACCCCAACATTTGTAAAGCAATTTCTCCCGAGTACAGCAATACACCACATGTGGTCATAAATGTTTTTTCAGAAGAAAGTAATTAACCCTTTCCGATCTGATCTATGTTTTGCTTTTTCGTTTTTTCTCCCCACTTTCCGAGAGCCATAACCTTTTTATTTTTCCGTCAATAGAGTGGTGTGAGGGCTTATTTTTTGCCGGACGAGCTGTAGTTTTTATTGGTACAATTTTTTGGTACATACAACTTTTTGAGCACTTTTTATTACATTTTTTGGTAGAGCCAAGGTGACCAAAAAACAGCGATTTTGCAGTTTAAAATTCTTTATTTTTCACGGCGTTCACCGTGCGAGTTTCTATAATGGTATATTGTAATAGCTTGGACTTTTACAGACACAGCGATAGCAATTTTGTGTATTTTTTTAATTTTTTTTACATTACTTTAGAGAAAAAATGTGAAAAGGGTTTCTTTTTGGACTTTAAATATTTATTAAATTTTTTCCACTAAAATAACTATTTACTTTTATTTTTACACATTTTATTAGTCCCCCTAGGGGACTTGAACCAGCAATCATTAGATCACTGGTAGAATACACTGCAATACTAATGTATTGCAGTATATTGTGATTTTTACAGGCTCCTGTAACAGTGCTGTTTCTGTCCGTTAGTCCCGGGTATCAGCTGTAATACACAGCTGACACCCGCAGCGTATGTCGCAGGCTCAGCGCGTGAGACGCTCCATATGTCACCCCCACACCACGACATGCTATTCAGTCATGGTGCGCGAAGGGTTTCATGAGCAGCGGATGGTGCAGAGTGAAAATTAAAATTTTCCACTGATGTGCCATTTTAGTGCACTATATGTTGTGCCCAGTTTGTGCCACAAATACCTCATAAAATATTAACCGGGTTCTCCCGGGTATGGCGATGCCATATTGGTGGATGTAAACTGCTGTTTGGGCAAGCTGTAGGGCTCAGAATGGAGGGAGCGGCATTTGGCTTTAGGGAGCGCAGATTTTGCTTGGTAGTAGCTCTGGCGTTTTGATGGTATTTCAGTTTATAACGTGGGGGCATATGTAGGCTGGGCAGGGTACATCAGAGGCATAATAAGAGGGTATAATAATGGGGTAAATAAATAATAATCCGCAGATATGTGGCCAGTGTCGCTCTTATAAATGGCGCCCGATCTTATCCGCTTTTGGAACACCCTGCACATTTTGCATCGACATATTCTGGGAGCCGGAACTTTTTTTATTTTTTCACCACCGGAGTCGTGTGAGGGCTTATTTGTTGCGGGACAATCTGTAGTTTTCATTGGTACCATTTTGAGGTACATGCAATATTTTTTATCACTTTTTATTCCATTTTTCGGCAAGCCAGGTGATCAAAAACCCTCAATTCTGACAATGTTTTTTTATTTATTTTTTACGGCGTTCACCCTGGGCTATAAATGACCATTATATTTTATTCTGCAGGTCGATACGATTACAGCGATACCATATGTATATCATTTTTTTTTACATTTTGCAGTGTTTGCGCAATAATATAACTTATTTATAAAATAAATTATTTTTTGTGTCACAATATTCTGAGAGCCATAACTTTTTTATTTTTCAGTCAAAAAAGCGCTGTAAGGGCTTGTTTTTTGCGGGATGGGTTGTAGTTTGTATTGGTACTATTTTGGCGTACATGCGACTTTTTGATCACTTTTTATTGTATATTTTGGGAGGGGTGGTGACCAAAAAAGAGTGATTCTGGCATTGTTTTTCGTTTTTTATTTTATTTGCGGTGTTCACCGTGCGGGAAAAATAATATAATAGTTTTATAGTTGGGGTCGTTACGAACGTGGTGATACCAAATGTGTGTACTTTATACGTGTTCATTTTTTTCCTATAAAAAAAGACTTATTATAGGAAAAAAAGCAGTTCTTGTTTATGTCACTTATAACTTTTATTTTTACACTTATTTTATTTTATTTTTTATTATTTTTTTTACTTTCTTTACTTGTCCCACTAGGGGACACTTAGACTTGCAGCTCTGATCGCTGCTGGAATACATTACACTACACACGTAGTGTAATGCATTCCAACTGTCATTGTGACGTCACTCTGACAGGAGGCCTAGGACGACCAGCCTCCGGCTGGTCCTCATAGGCTTCTGTACATTTCAGCCCGGAAGCCATTGTCTGGCATCCGGTTGCCATGGGTACGATCACCAGCCCCCGTGATTTCATGTGGGGGCTGCTGATCTGCGCTAAACACCTTAAATGTGGTGATCGCAATAGAACGCCGCATTTAAGGGGTTAACTGCCGAAATCAGCGGCGATGGGCCGCTGATTGGCAACGGGGAATGCAGGGCAGACACCCTGCTACAGCTGCGGTGTAGCGCCGTGCGGCGTTTAACTGTCAAATCACTGACGTAATTGCATGTCGAGTTGCACGATGTGCAGTTACGTCAAGGTGTGGGAAGGGGTTAATATGATTGAAAACGTGTCTCTCTACCACCATACTGTCTGCGACCCAGTTCACATCTGCGTTCGGCATTCAGTTGTTCTGCTCCGTCAGAGAAGCAGAACAACGATAATGCCAGAAGCGCAGGCTCTGTCAAACAACGGATACAGCCAGCGCCTGACGGAACCCATTAACTTTAGATTTCCGTCGGGGTGTCCGTTGATTTACCGGAAACAATAGCGACGGAGCCTCCAACATTGATGTGAACAGGGCCTTACTCTCTGTTTAAATGTTTCCTTATAGTCTTTTCCTGTGGAGAGAGTACATTTACTTAACAAATGTACACATTTCTTTCAGTGAGGCATGAGGGTTTTTCCATATAGAGTATTTACTGTACACTTCTAGTTGCTTACATACTACAATAGGTGTGAAAGTGTCATCTCCACCTCTTAAGACAATAATAAGTTCTGTCTGTTTAACCCCTTAAGGACACGGACAATTTTGGCCTTGAGGACAGAGCAATTTTTTTTACATTTCCCTCTTTGAATCGCGGCGCTCATTACTCTTTTATTTTTTGTACGACGTAGTTGTATGAGACTTTGTTTTTTGCGGGACAAGTTGTACTTTATGTACGTACCATTTTTTGGTACAAATACATTATTGTTTCATTTCTATACATTTTTAATTAGATTAAAATGCAGAAAAAAAGCAGTGCGCAGCAGTTTAAATTTTTTTTTTTTTACACCGTACACCGATTATCATAAATAATGTTATACATTTGTTGTACAGGTTGTTACGGTCGTGGCAATACCAAATATGTCTATATTATTTCATGTTTTGGGACTTATATTTTAAAAAGTTTATTTATTATAAAAAATGTGTATTTCTGTGTATTTTATTTACTTTTTATTTATTTATTTACCATTATATTTTTTTTTACATTCATTTAACTTTTTTTTTTAATCCCATAAAGGGATTTATCATTTTGATTTTGTAACTGCAATGTACTGGCATAGATCTATATGCCAGTACATTAGCCTGTTACTGATTGTACACAGGCAGTTGTTAGGGCATACCTCAGTATGCCCTAACAACAGGAAATATGTTCAGACAGCCCTGGGGTCCTTCACTGGACCCTGGGCTGTCTGGCCATATGAGTTATGGGCTTTGATCGCGTCACAGTTATTTTCTGTGACGCGATCAATGTGCAGTCCCCCCTCTTTGAACGCCGCGATCAGCTTTCATCGCGGCGTTCAAAGGGTTAACAGCGGAGAGAAGATGTTTCTCTCCTCTCCGCTGTCAGAGCGGGGCCGTGGCTGTGTATTACAGCCATTGCCCCGCTCTCGATCGCACACACAGAGACGGCAGAGACTGCTGTCACACAGGACGAGTATGCTCGTCCTAATGCGCGAAGTGCTCGCCGCTCAGGACGAGCATACTCGTCCTGTGTCGGCAACCAGTTAAAGGAAAACTCTTTTTTTCCCAACATAAATCAATAGTATGTGTGCATATACACAGTCGAGTCACATTATTATGAGCACCAGCTAATATCCAGAGTAACCACCGTGTGCAGCTAGATGGGCTGGGAGTGACTCAATAAGGTGCTGGTAGGTTGTCTCAGGTATCTGGAGCCATGCTGACTGCAGTGCATCCCACATTTGCTGGAAGGTGCGTGGGGGAGGATCCATAGAGAGAACCAGATGATCGAGGAGGTTCCACAGATGCTCAATTGGGTTCAAGTCTGGCAAATTAGGGGGCTAGGGAAGTACTTGGAAGCCTTGGTCGTGCTCTTCCAACCACTGTCGGACATTTCTAGCCGTGTGACGTGTCGCATTGTCTTGTTGGGAGATTCCATCTGCCCCAGTGAAGACAAACAGCATGTATGGGTGGACGTGATCTGCAACAATGGATTCATACACAAATCGGTTCAGAATGCCTTCCACACGGATAAGTGGGACCGGAGAATGCCATGAAAAATGTCCACAGACCATAGCACTGCCACCACCAGCTTGTGTTCTTCCAGCAATGGTTGCAGGGTGTTTGTTCTCTGATGTTTCTCGCCTGATACGCCAACGTCCATCCCTTTGATGAAGCAAAAAACGTGACTCATCGGAGAAGGCAACCCTTTGCCAATCATCGGGGGTCCAGTTCCTATACTGCCGTACAAATTGAAGCCTTTTTTTCCGATGCACCTTTGTCAGCATTGGAGCAGTGACCATCCGTCTGCTTCGGAGCCCCATACACAGTAGGGTTTGCTGAACTGTTGTTTTAGACACACGTCTCGTAGTCCCCTGGTTGATTTTCACAGTGAGCTGCTCTACTGTAGCGTGTCATTCGGCCCTCACGCACTTTCGTAGCCGACGTTCACCTCTCACATCAATGGCACGTGGCGCTCCGCAATTTCCACGTCGGTTATTTCCAATGGTGCCATTTGTCCACTCACGATACACTTTCAACACAGCAGCACGCGAACAGTCCACAAACTGCCCTGTGTTAGGGATCTGCCAGGTACTTCATCTAGGTATACTCCTGGGATTAATCAATCCACACCTGAGGCCAGACCTGTTCGACTGACACCATCTCCCACCAACCAGGGTGGCAGGCTCAGGAGTGGGAGAGCCTATCGCGGCCTGGTCTGTCGGAGTTAGCTCCGCCCCCTGTCCTTTATTACCTGCCCTGTTCTCTCCCTCAGTGCTTGTAATTCTTTTGGATTCCTGGCCCCACTGCTGCTTGCTCCAGCCTGCTCCTGCCGTGCTTCTGCCTTGCTGCTGTTCTGCTTGACCTGCTTGCTTTGCCCCTGGCTTGCTTCTGTCTCCTTGCCCGCTTGGGTGTACTCACTTCGTCCTGGTCCTGACTGTCCGTTCGCCGCTCCGTTTCCTCGTGGCGTTCCGTGGCTACTGCCCCTTCCCTTGCATGTTCCCTGTTTGTTTTCCTGTGCACTTAGACAGCGTAGGGACCGCCGCCCAGTTGTACCTCGTCGCCTAGGGCGGGTCGTTGCAAGTAGGCAGGGACAGGGCGGTGGGTAGATTAGGGCTCACTTTCCCTTCACCTCCTTCCTGCCATTACATAATTACAAGCCCTTACCTAGTCTACCATTTCTCCTACGCTGACGCTATCATGGACCCCCTTGAGACCCTGACCCAGCAGATGCAGGGCCTCTCCCTACAGGTCCAGGCCCTGGCCCAAAGGGTCAATCAGGGTGACGCTGCTTTAGTAGTACCCCTCACCTCACCTCTAGAACCCGACCTCAAGTTACCTGACCGGTTCTCAGGGGACCGTAAGACGTTTCTCTCCTTCCGGGAGAGTTGCAGACTGTATTTCCGCCTAAAGCCCCACTCCTCAGGTTCCGAGAACCAGCGGGTGGGTATCATCATATCCCGACTCCAGGAAGGGCCCCAAGAGTGGGCCTTCTCCTTGGCTCCTGACGCCCCTGAACTTTCCTCTGTTGATCGTTTTTTCTCTGCCCTCGGACTCATTTACGACGAGACTGACAGGACTGCTTTAGCCGAGAGTCAGCTGGTGACCTTACGTCAGGGTAGGAGACCGGTGGAGGAATACTGTTCCGATTTTAGAAAGTGGTGCGTAGCTTCTCGGTGGAACGATCCGGCCCTAAGGTGCCAGTTTAGGTTAGGATTATCTGACGCCCTGAAGGATCTGCTGGTTAGCTACCCCTCGTCTGACTCCCTTGACCAGGTTATGGCCCTAGCAGTACGACTTGACCGACGTCTCAGGGAACGTCAGCTAGAACGCTTCAGTGTGCTCCCCTCTGACTTTTCTGCGATCCCCCCCGAGGTCCCATCTCCTCGCCCCTCCACGGAGGACTCGGAGGTACCTATGCAACTCGGGGCCTCCATGTCCCCTCGACAACGTAGGGAGTTTCGCAGAATGAATGGTCTCTGCTTCTACTGTGGGGACGACAAGCATCTACTGAACACCTGTCCCAGGCGCAAGAATAAGAAGCCGGAAAACTTCCGCGCCTAAGCGATCATCGGGGAGGTCACTTGGGCGCACAGGTATTTCCCGTTAATGTGAAACGCAATAAAATTTTGCTTCCCTTTCAGGTCTCGTTTGCTGGCCGGGCTGCCACGGGCAGTGCTTTCGTGGATTCAGGGTCATCTGCTAATATCATGTCTGTGGAATTTGCTATGTCTCTAAAGATGCCTTGTATTGATTTACCTTATCCTATCCCTGTAGTAGGAATCGACTCAACTCCCCTTGCTAATGGTTATTTTACTCAGCATACTCCTGTTTTTGAACTCCTGGTTGGCTCCATGCATTTGGAGCAGTGCTCTGTACTGGTGATGCAGGGATTATCGTCTGATCTGGTTTTAGGTCTTCCCTGGTTGCAGTTGCATAATCCCACGTTTGATTGGAATACTGGGGATCTCACCAAATGGGGTAATGAATGTCTTATGTCATGTCTTTCTGTTAACTCTATTTCTCCCCGGGAGGAGGTAAACACGCTTCCTGAGTTTGTTCAGGACTTCGCCGATGTGTTTTCTAAGGAGGCCTCCGAGGTGTTGCCCCCCCATAGAGATTACGATTGCGCTATCGATTTGGTGCCTGGTGCCAAGCTTCCTAAGGGTAGGATATTTAATCTTTCATGTCCTGAACGTGAAGCCATGAGGGTGTATATCCAAGAATGCCTGGCCAAGGGTTTCATTCGCCCCTCGACTTCTCCTGTAGGTGCTGGCTTCTTCTTCGTGGGGAAGAAGGATGGTGGTCTTAGGCCGTGCATTGATTATCGTAACCTGAATAAGGTCACCGTAAGGAACCAGTACCCACTTCCTTTGATTCCGGATCTTTTTAATCAGGTTCAGGGAGCCCAATGGTTTTCTAAGTTCGATCTACGGGGGGCATATAACCTTATCCGCATCAAAGAGGGGGATGAGTGGAAAACTGCGTTCAACACACCCGAGGGTCATTTCGAATACCTGGTCATGCCCTTTGGGTTGTGTAATGCCCCTGCTGTCTTCCAGAATTTTATTAATGAAATCCTGAGAGAGTACCTGGGTAATTTTCTTGTTGTGTACCTTGATGACATACTGGTGTTTTCCAAGGACTGGTCCTCCCACGTGGAGCATGTCAGGAAGGTGCTCCAGGTCCTTCGGGAGAATAATCTGTTTGCTAAGACTGAAAAATGTGTCTTTGGGGTACAGGAGATACCATTTTTAGGGCAAATCCTCACTCCTCATGAATTCTGCATGGACCCTGCCAAGGTTCAGGCTGTGGCGGAATGGGTCCAACCTGCCTCCCTTAAGGCGTTACAGTGTTTTTTAGGGTTCGCCAACTATTACAGGAGATTTATTGCCAACTTCTCGGTCGTCGCTAAGCCTCTTACGGACCTTACCCGCAAGGGTGCTGATGTCCTCCATTGGCCCCCTGAGGCCGTCCAGGCCTTTGAGACCCTCAAGAAGTGCTTTATCTCGGCCCCCGTGCTGATTCAGCCCAACCAAGAGGAGCCATTTATTGTGGAGGTTGACGCTTCCGAGGTGGGAGTGGGGGCCGTCTTGTCCCAGGGTACCAGCTCCCTCACCCATCTCCGCCCCTGTGCTTACTTCTCTAGGAAGTTTTCGCCCACGGAGAGTAACTATGATATTGGCAACCGCGAACTTCTAGCCATTAAATGGGCTTTTGAGGAGTGGCGCCACTTCCTGGAGGGGGCCAGACACCAGGTAACGGTCCTTACGGATCACAAGAATCTGGTTTTCCTAGAATCGGCCCGGAGGCTTAATCCTAGACAAGCTCGGTGGGCACTATTCTTTACCAGATTTAATTTCTTGGTTACCTATAGGGCTGGGTCCAAGAATATTAAGGCTGATGCACTGTCACGTAGTTTCATGGCCAATCCTCCTTCCGAGAAGGATCCTGCTTGTATTTTACCCCCTGGTATAATCGTCTCTGCCACGGATTCTGATTTAGCTTCTGATATCGCGGCTGATCAGGGTGCAGCTCCCGGGAACGTCCCTGGGGACAAACTGTTTGTTCCCCTGCAATACCGGCTGAGGGTACTCAGGGAAAACCATGACTCCGCTCTATCTGGTCATCCTGGCATCTTGGGCACCAAACACCTCATTACCAGAAACTATTGGTGGCCTGGGTTGCCTAAAGACGTTAGGGCTTACGTCGCCGCTTGTGAGGTTTGCGCTAGGTCCAAAACCCCTAGGTCCCGACCTGCGGGCCTACTACGTTCCTTGCCCATTCCCCAGAGACCTTGGACCCATATCTCCATGGATTTTATCACCGATTTGCCTCCATCTCAGGGCAAGTCGGTGGTGTGGGTGGTAGTCGACCGCTTCAGCAAGATGTGCCACTTTGTGCCCCTTAAGAAGCTACCTAACGCCAAGACGTTAGCTTCTTTGTTTGTGAAACACATCCTGCGTCTCCATGGGGCCCCAGTCAATATCGTTTCTGACAGAGGGGTACAATTTGTTTCCTTATTTTGGAGAGCTTTTTGTAAAAAGTTGGAGATTGATCTGTCCTTCTCCTCCGCCTTCCATCCCGAAACTAATGGCCAAACGGAAAGGACCAACCAATCCCTGGAACAATATTTAAGGTGTTTCATCTCTGACTGTCAATTCGATTGGGTCTCATTCCTTCCCCTTGCTGAATTTTCATTGAATAACCGGGTCAGTAACTCGTCAGGGGTCTCCCCGTTTTTCTGTAATTTCGGGTTTAACCCAAGATTCTCCTCCGTCTCCCCTGGTTGTTCCAATAATCCTGAGGTAGAGGATGTTCATCGGGAACTGTGCACTGTCTGGGCCCAGGTTCAGAAGAACCTAGAGGCGTCCCAGAGCGCACAAAAGATTCAGGCGGATAGTAGACGTTCTGCTAACCCCCGGTTTGTCGTCGGGGATTTGGTCTGGTTGTCGTCCAGGAACTTGCGCCTTAAGGTCCCGTCCAGGAAGTTTGCTCCCCGATTTATTGGACCTTATAAGATCATTGAAGTCCTCAACCCTGTATCCTTCCGTCTGGAGCTCCCCCCATCATTTCGCATACATGACGTCTTCCATGCCTCCCTCCTTAAACGCTGCTCCCCGTCCTGGTCCCCCTCGAGGATACCTCCTGTTCCCGTTCTCACCCCTGAGGGGGTGGAATTCGAGGTGGCCAAGATTATGGACAGTAGGATGGTCCAGGGCTCCCTCCAGTACCTGGTCCATTGGAGAGGATACGGGCCGGAGGAGAGGACTTGGGTACCTGCCCGTGATGTTCACGCTGGGGTATTGATCAGGAGGTTCCACCTTCTCTTCCCCACTAAACCGGGTCCCCTTAGTAAGGGTCCGGTGGCCCCTCATAAAAGGGGGAGTACTGTTAGGGATCTGCCAGGTACTTCATCTAGGTATACTCCTGGGATTAATCAATCCACACCTGAGGCCAGACCTGTTCGACTGACACCATCTCCCACCAACCAGGGTGGCAGGCTCAGGAGTGGGAGAGCCTATCGCGGCCTGGTCTGTCGGAGTTAGCTCCGCCCCCTGTCCTTTATTACCTGCCCTGTTCTCTCCCTCAGTGCTTGTAATTATTTTGGATTCCTGGCCCCACTGCTGCTTGCTCCAGCCTGCTCCTGCCGTGCTTCTGCCTTGCTGCTGTTCTGCTTGACCTGCTTGCTTTGCCCCTGGCTTGCTTCTGTCTCCTTGCCCGCTTGGGTGTACTCACTTCGTCCTGGTCCTGACTGTCCGTTCGCCGCTCCGTTTCCTCGTGGCGTTCCGTGGCTACTGCCCCTTCCCTTGCATGTTCCCTGTTTGTTTTCCTGTGCACTTAGACAGCGTAGGGACGGCCGCCCAGTTGTACCTCGTCGCCTAGGGTGGGTCGTTGCAAGTAGGCAGGGACAGGGCGGTGGGTAGATTAGGGCTCACTTTCCTTTCACCTCCTTCCTGCCATTACACCCTGTTTGAGAAATACTGCCACCCATGTCTCGAAAGCCAATAACCATCTCTTTTTGCAACTCTGATAAATGGCCCCTTTTACCCATGGCAACGAGTGATATGTGTTCAGACAGTCTATCGCACACCTTATATACCCACCAAGCCAGCACACGACAAATCACTTCCTTCATGGGCTACGCGCTGCCGACGTCGAAAGTAGGAGGTGGTAATAATAATGTGAATGAGACTTTGTAATATACAGTACTGTGCAAAAGCTTTAGGCAGTTGTGGAAAAATACTGCAAAGTAAGAATGCTTTCAAAAATAGAAGTGTTAATAGTTTTTTTATATCATTTAACAAAATACAAAGTGAATTAACAGAAGAGAAATCTAAATGAAGTCAATATTTGGTGTGACCACTCTTTGCCTTCAAAACAGAATCAGTTCTTCTAGGTACACTTGCACAAAGTCATGGATTTTGTAGGATTATAGTCAGGTGTATGATTAACCAATTAAACCAAACAAGTGAATATGATCATCATATTCATATGTAGGTTGAAACACAGTCATTAAGGCCGGATTCACACGACCGTGTTCGGTCCGTGATATACGGTCCGTATGTGGGCCGCATTTCCCGGACGGAACACACTGCAGGGAGCCGGGCTCCTAGCATCATAGTTATCTATGACGCTAGGTGTCCCTGCCTCTCCGCTGAACAACTGTCCCGTACTGAAAACATGATTACAGTACGGGACAGTTTTCCCGCAGCGAGGCAGTGACACCTAGCCCAGGCTTGAGAAAGACCCTCTACTTGTCATGGGTCGAAACGTTGCCATTTTTTACTGGATGTTTGACCAATAAAAGAACATATTGATTGAAACTTGGGAGACGTGTGCTGCTGTTCAACCACGCTTTTTCTGAGGATTACATTACATCAGACTGGGTTTGTCTGATCTTACAGCGTAACACCGCTCCTGATATCGGGATTTGTGCTGCTTCAAATATTTTATTTTTTGGACCTGCTGGTCTACGTCACAAACCCACATATATCCATTCCTTCCCTGATTTCAGAGCTGTCTCGATTTGGAACATGGTCCAACTTTAAAATTAACCTTTCCAAATCGGAAACTCTAAATGTGTCACTCCTAGACCCACTGGTCGCCACTCTCAAAACCAACTTTACTTCGCATGGCCTTCCAAAGGTATGACCTATCCAGTAATACGAATTATGGCTGATCGATCGCAATTATGTTCCACTAACTTCCTCCCCTTGTTAGCCTCCTTCCATAGGGACCTGAACACCTGGAATAAACGGGAGTTTTCTGGTTCGGGAGGATAAACATTTTAAAAATGACACTGCTCGGTATACTGTACCTCCTGCAGACCATCCCCATCTTGATCCCTTCCTCCTTTTGGCTCCGCATCCAAAGATGCTTTGGATCCTTTATTTGGTCTTCAGGTCACCCGCGGATAAGTAGGGCTGTTGTCACTCGCCCCAAAGATGCGGGTGCGGTGGGTCTGCCGGACTGCCATCTTTATTATTTAGCAGTAACCCATGCGCGCATCCTCGATCTCTAAACTATGGTTACGCCTGGCTCAAGCCATCTGCTCCAATGCTCTTTCCACCCTCCCCTGGACACAGCATTAACTTAAAAGAGGTACACTCTAAACTTTGTTCACTATTTCACAAACTCTTATGGCATTATGCTCAGTGGGGTCAGGTGGATCCCTCATAGATGCTTTAAGTCCACTAACTCCAATTACTGACAACCCAGATTTTCCCTCTAGCCAAGCCCACTTCTTATTCCTCTGTGGTTCCCTCCAACGTTCTCTCCACTTTACACATGTCTTCTCTGTTTAATCTTTACTCCCATTAACAACAATATTATTGAACGCCACGCCTTCCGCTCATCGAATATATGAATACAACCACTTGAAACATCTCTACACTACTACGAAGAAACATGCAAACCTCCACTGCTCACTGACTGACTTTGAGCGAATTTGCACCTCTCCCACACCCGGAGTACATGCTATCTTCACACTCTACCATTTGCTTCTCACCCAACGATCACAACAGCTTCCCCCATACTGCAAAACCTGGGAACGTGAATTAAGTAAACAATCCACTGACGCACAGTGGAAGCGATGCTTCTACTTGTTGTCACGAAGCGGGTTAGTGGACCCACTAGGCCGTACCGCCATAGCGGGGAGGCAGCTGGCCAAACAACAGGACACCCCAGAAATACAATGTCCCGCACAAGAGTACCTGTATAGTCCAGACGGTGGCCGCAGCTCTGGCACAGATGGAGATGGTTGCAGCAGATAGCGCCAAACGTGGCGGATGACACAGGAGCCGCAAGTTGCGCCAGACATGGTGGATTCCTCCGGACGTGGCAGATGACACAGGACGTGGCGGATTCCTCCGGACATGGCAGATGACACAGGACGGGGCGGATTCCTCTGGACATGGCAGGACTTGATACTAAGGCACAGCACGGGAAACAGGAACGGGGAACAAGGCACGGGTAACAACAGGAACGGGAAACACTAAGGGACCATTTGAAAGACAGACTGGGAAAACTAACAACGCTCAGGCAAGGATTAGAAGGCCAGGTGCCTTCTTATAGACCAGGAAATCGTGGCAGTTGATGATGATGACTTCCTCCTATTTGCACCCTTTAAGGCTGGGCACGAGCCTGCGCGCGCACCCTACGGGACACAGCCGAACGGAGCGGAAGTGAGCGCTGGCGTCTCCTAGGAAGGAGATGGAGACCAGCGCTCACAGATCCATGGCTGCGGGCGTCGGGAGGTGAGTAAACCCGACGGCCCGCAGCCATGGACGCTACAGTATCCCCCCTCTTACGCCCCCTCTTCTTGGGGCCAGAGCGAGAGAGGAACTTTTTAATAAGAGCAGGAGAGCTGAGGTTCTCTTCTGGCTCCCAGGACCTCTCCTCAGGACCAAACCCTCTCCAGTCTACCAAATAGAAAGTCCTTCCTCCTATTCTTTTGCAGTCCAGGATCTCCTTTACCTCAAATACATCAGAAGGACCGCTGGGAGCAACTGTGGAACTAGAAGTCTTGCTGTAGCGGTTCAGGACCACTGGTTTCAGGAGGGACACATGGAAGGAGTTAGGGATTCTGAGGGTAGGAGGCAGCCGCAGCTTATAGGAGACAGAGTTGATTTGTTGTAGGATCTCAAAGGACCAAGGAACCTGGGAGCAAACTTGTATGAAGGCACCCTCAAGCGAATGTTCTGAGAGGACAGCCAGACTTTAGTCCAAGGAAGATACTTCTTCTAGTATCTGCCTTTCGCTTCATGCGATCTACCGCCAGCAAAATAGAACCGGGTCTGTTGCCAGATTTGTAGGAAGTCCCCATATGCAGAGTCAGCAGCGGGTGCCTGAGATGAAGTCGACACAGGAAGAGGGACTCTGGGATGTTGACTGTACACGATGTGAAACGGAGTGGAAGTGGTAGACTCACTTGTGTGGTTGTTGTATGAAAACTCGGCCCATGGAAGAAGCTGTACCCAGTTATCGTGCTGTGAAGAGATGAAGTGGCGGAGATAATTTTCCATGATCTGGTTGATCCTTTCAACTTGCCCATTGGACTGGGGGTTATAGGCTGAGGAAAAGTCCAAACTCACATCCAGGAGTTTACAGAGGGCTCTCCAGAACTTAGAGGTAAACTGAACCCCCCGGTCGGACACAATGTGAAGAGACAAGCCATGCAAGCGAAAGATGTGTAGAATGAAGAGACTCGCCAGACGAGGAGCAGAAGGTAGGCCGGTCAGCGGGATAAAATGAGCCATCTTAGAGAACCGGTCCACCACCACCCAGACAGTGTTACATCCTGCTGAGGGGGGAAGGTCTGTGACGAAGTCCATTGCAATGTGCTGCCAGGGGGCATTGGGTACAGGCAGAGGTTGAAGCAGGCCGGCAGGCTTGGAGTGAGTCACTTTGTTAGAGGCACACACCATGCAAGAAGAGACAAAGTCCAGAACATCTTTAGGTAGCGTGGGCCACCAAAAGTGACGAGCAATCAGGTCTCGGGTTTTACGGACACCAGCGTGCCCAGCAAGTTTAGAACTATGTCCCCAGCGGAGAATTCTTCTCCTGTCTGCCAAAAGTCCTCCCAGGAGGAATGTCTCTAACATGCAGAGGATTAGCAGTGACAACGCAGGACGGGTCTATGATGGTCTGAAGCACAAAACAAAAAGATTCCACAGCACTGGACTGCAAGTGGGTGCACGCCTCAATAAGACCTGGTCCACGGTCCTGGATATCAAGCAGACAAAGAATGGACAGAGGCAGCACTTCCAAAAAGAGCAAGAGCTATTTATTCACTATGATGGTCTGAAGGGACTCCACCGTGTCTTCCGTCTCAAATGATCTTGACAGGGCATCGGCCCTCACATTCTTGTTCGCGGGACGGTAGTGGAGCACAAACTGAAAACGGGTGAAGAACAGCGACCACCTGGCTTGACGGGGATTCAGTCGTTGTGCAGACTGAAGGTAAGTAAGGTTCTTGTGGTCGGTGAAGATCAGGATGGGGTGAGCAGCGCCCTCCAGAAGATGTCTCCACTCCTCCAGAGCCAATTTGATAGCCAGCAGCTCCCGATCTCCAATGGAGTAATTGCGCTCAGCAGAAGAAAACAGTCTAGAGTAATAGCCACATACCACTGCCTTTCCTTTGGAGCTCCTCTGGAACAGAAGTGCACCTGCACCAACAGAGGAAGCGTCCACTTCCAGTGAGAACTGCCGAGATACGTTAGGATGATGGAGGATCGAGGCTGAAGTGAAGGCTTTCTTGAGGCTAATAAATGCGGACTCTGCCTCCGGAGTCCACGCTTTGGCGTTCACACCCTTCTTGGTAAGGGTCGAGATGGGAGCCGTCAGAGAAGAGAAGTTAGGAATAAACTGCCGGTAGAAATTGGCGAATCCCAGGAACCGCTGTATGGCCCTTAAGCCTTGAGGACGTGGCCACTCCAGGACAGCCTTCAATTTCTCAGGATCCATCTTGAGGCCTTGATCAGAGATGATGTAGCCCAGGAAGGGCAGAGAATTCCTCTCAAAGACGCACTTCTCCAACTTGGCGTATAAATGGTTCTCCCTCAATCGTAGTAGAACCTGTTGGACATGCCTCCGATGAGTCGTCGGATCTGGGGAGAAAATCAAAATATCATCGAGATAAACAACAACACAGACATAGAGTAGATCCCGGAAGATATCGTTAACGAACTCCTGAAACACTGCGGGAGCGTTACACAGTCCGAAGGGCATCACTAGGTATTCGTAGTGCCTGTCCCGGGTGTTAAATGCAGTCTTCCATTCATCACCCCGGCGAATCCGGACTAGATTGTAAGCCCCCCGCAGGTCTAGCTTAGAAAATTTTTGGGCTCCTCGTATGCGATCAAACAGCTCATAAATGAGTGGCAACGGGTATTTGTTCTTGACTGTGATCAGGTTGAGGCCCCGGTAGTCAATGCAGGGACGAAGGGATCCATCCTTCTTTTTAACGAAGAAGAATCCAGCCCCGGCCGGGGAGGGAAACTTTCGTATAAAAGCCCTCTCCAGATTCTTCTTGATATAGGCCGACATGGATAGAGACTCAGGCAAGGAGAGAGGATATACCCGTCCACGGGGGAGAGAGGCATTAGGAACCAGTTCAATGGGGCAGTCATAGGTCCGATGTGGAGGCAGCGTCTCAGCCTCCCTTTTGCTGAAAACATCTGCATACTAACCAAAATGGGGAGGCAGTCCCACCAACGACTGAGGCAGAGGAGGCTTGACAGGATGGATCTGCAACAGACAACGACCATGGCACTTGGAGCCCCATTGGAGAACCTCTCCAGAATTCCAGTCCAGGACTGGGGCATGTAGTCGAAGCCAAGGCAGGCCCAGCAGAACAGGATTGATGGCCTTGGGCAAAACAAGGAAAGAAATTAATTCAGAATGCAGGACTCCAACCTGGAGCTTCAACGGCTTGGTTTTAGAAATGATGGGATCAGGCAGAGGCAGTCCATTAACTGAGGCAACAGCCAAAGACGTCTCTAGGGGTACTGTGGGCTACTGAAGATGATCCACGAGCTCTTTCTGGATGAAGTTAGCAGCAGAGCCAGAGTCAAGATAGGCAGAAACTTGATGCGTCCTCTCGCTGGATACCAGGGTCACAGGAATAGTCAATTTGGAACCGAATGCTCTGTTAGATTCCGTTCCACCTAGGGTTGTCTCTCCAACCAATCCTAGGCAATGGGGTCTCTCTGGCCTCTGGGGACACAGACGCACAACATGGCCTCCACGGCCGCAATACAGACAAAGTCCAGAAGTGCGTCTGCGTTGTTTCTCCTGGGTAGACAATTTGACATAATTACACTGCATCGGATCCTCTGGTGGGACGACTGAGGGGGGTTGCAGGACAGCAGAATCCAGCCTAGGAAGTTCTCTCTCCCGGAGAACCTCTTGGGAACGTTCCCGGATCCTCATGTCAACCCGGGAGGCGAGTAGGATAAGATCGTCCAGGGTAGATGGCAGATCGCGAGCAGCCAGCTCGTCCTTGATCCCTGAAGACAGTCCCTGCCAGAATGTAGCCACCAAAGCCTCGTTGTTCCAGGTCAATTCAGCAGCCAGGATACGGAACTGGATGGCATACTCGCCCATGGAGAGGTCTCCCTGGTGTAGGGTTAGCAAGGATGCAGCAGCCGAAGAAACTCTCCCAGGTTCCTCAAAGATCGAGCGGAAGGTCTGTAAGAAGTACTGCAAGTCACGGGTCTCTGGTCCCTGATGTTCCCACAGAGGATTAGCCCATACCAGGGCTTTGCCAGTAAGGAGAGAGATGATGAAGGCGATCCTGACATCATCCGAACAGAAGGACCTGGCATGTAGTCTGAAATGGATCAGGCACGGATTCAAAAATCCCCTGCAGGACTTCGGATCTCCGTCATAGCGTAGAGGTAGCGGCAAGAAACCCAGGGGGTTGGTACCGGTACAGACAGGAAGTGTAGCAGGAGGAACCGCAGGAACGGGTGCGGTGACGACCGTGGTTGGAGCAAGCAACCGATGGACTATGGCGTTCACCGACAGGAGGAGTTGGTCTTGTCGTGACTGGAGATCCTCCATCTCGGCCAGCATGGCTTGTGTCGTCAAAGTCTCAGGTTGACCAGCGGGGTCCATGGCTTGAGCGTACTGTCACGAAGCGGGTTAGTGGACCCACTAGGCCGTACCGCCGTAGCGGGGAGGCAGCTGGCCAAACAACAGAACACCCCAGAAATACAATGTCCCGCACAAGAGTACCTGTATAGTCCAGACGGTGGCCGCAGCTCTGGCACAGATGGAGATGGTTGCAGCATATAGCGCCAAACGCGGCGGATGACACAGGAGCCGCAATTTGCGCCAGACGTGGCGGATTCCTCCGGACATGGCAGATGACACAGGACGTGGCGGATTCCTCCGGACGTGGCAGATGACACAGGACGGGGCGGATTCCTCTAGACGTGGCAGGACATGATACTAAGGCACAGCACGGGAAAGAGGAACGGGGAACAAGGCACGGGTAACAACAGGAACGGGAAACACTAAGGGACAGTTTGCAAGACAGACTGAGAAAACTAACAACCCTCAGGCAAGGATTAGAAGGCCAGGGGCCTTCTTATAGACCAGGAAATCGTGGCAGTTGATGATGATGACTTCCTCCTATTTGCGCGCACTGGCCCTTTAAGGCCGGGCACGAGCCTGCGCGCGCACCCTACGGGACACAGCCGAACGGAGCGTAAGTGAGCGCTGGCGTCTCCTAGGAAGGAGATGGGGACCAGCGCTCACAGATCCATTGCTGCGGGCGTCGGGAGGTGAGTAAACCCGACGGCCCGCGGCCATGGACGCTACACTTGTCCCATAAGGCTTCTATAGCTAACCATGCTCAAGAAACCAGCTTTAAAATTGCATCTAGATGGTACTGTGTCCCAACTGCACTCCATAAATGGTACCCCTCGGTCCCTGATAACTGTTGGTGGTGCGGCACACCTGGCGGCTTTATGACCTCCATTTGTGGGGTTGCCCCTTACTGAGGTCTTTTTGGAAGGCAGTGATTAGAGTCATCCATGAAACCACTGGAGTCTTGGTCCCTGTTTCCCCTGAGGCGATGTTATTATTCATGTGCCCCAAGCCCATTTATGCATATAAACAATTCCTCACCAGACACATTACAAGTAGCAAAATTAATCATTCCACGCAAGTTGAAATCAACGGAGTCTCCCACCCTAGATGAATGGTTCCAGGAGGATGCATTGGTGCAGAGGATGGAGGATCTTATTGCCCAAACCCCAGAGACAACCACCCGTTACATAAATATTTGGCTCCAGTGAAACACTTTCCTTTCATTTTCCACATTCAGTACCACACATTGGTGAGCTGATGCAGGGCTGATTCTAGCTTTTCTGCTGCCTGAGGCGAAAATTTAAATGGCGCCCCCAGATTTTGATTGACATCCCCCTGGCTGTTCTACATCACAAGTAGCCTCCTCCAACGCTTTGAGGATGCGCCATTGCCTTGTACTGTCATGCACGGTGCAGCCGGGCAGAGTACACCTCACTGCATGGTGCATGCCCAAGTAGTACAAGGCAATGGCGCATACGAGAAAGTTGGAGGAGACTGTTAGTGATGTATATCAGCCAGCGGGATGTCAATCAAGCATGGAAAGTTGGGTTGGAGGCAGGACTATATGACTCAGGATAGCGGCACCACCCCATGACCCTTTAATGAGTAATTAGCATACAGCGTGCACCGTTTTAAAAGTTGTTTTTATAGATTTAGCTGAATCTGAAATAAATGATACAGGGGAATGTTTGGAAATATTGTCAGGTCATGTACTACTGCATGGTGGCATTTCAAGGGGTTAAATCTACCAGACAGATTCCTATTAATTATACAACAAATTGAAAACAACTCCATCTGCCCTGCAATTTTGTTATTATAAATATATCATATATAATTACAGCATTATAATCAAGTTCTGACATATACGGCTCCAGAACCAAGCTCAATACATATATACTGCACCAGAACAAAGCTCAGTACATATATATAGCAACAGAATCAAGCTCAGTACATATACACAGCTTCAGAACCAAGCTCAGTACGTATATACAGTACCAGAACAAAGCTCAGTACAGATATACAGCACCAGAACCAAGCTCAGCACATATATACAACACCAGAACCAAGCTCAATACATCTATACAACACCAGAACCAAGCTCAGTGCATATATACATCACCAGAACAAAGCTCAATACATATATAGAGCACCAGAACAAAGCTCAGCACATAAATACAACACCAGCACAAATACAGCTCAATTTAGTGCAACCCCTGTCGTATAAGTTTGTGCGGCATAAAACTACAGCCTGAACAATGGTAAGGATATGCTGGGAGTTGCTGTTTCACAAAAAAAAAAAAAACATGCCACCCATCATCATGCTGCAGATCATACAGTGGCTACAGTACTGATTAGAGGCAGAATAAACATTTACATTAAGTGACTCACTGGTGACGATCTCAGATTCTAATTATTCTTTTTCTCTTTTCTTCTCCATCCAGTCCAGACCTCTATGATGACTTCTCCCGGCCACAGCTAATTTCTGCAGTTTGCCGCTCAGATGTCTTCAGCTTCTCACTTTTCAAACATTTCTGCACCTATAAACATAGATAAAATTCTCATAATGTCACACACTACACCCTAAATATTATAGCACCATACACTGCATCTCTAAATATAATAGCACCATACACTGTGTCCCTGATTATAATAGTACCATACACTGTGTCCCACATACACACACTGCTCCCTGTAGATAGTGCCCCCCATAGAGCCCCCTGTAGATAGTGCCCTACATAGATCCCCCTGTAGATAGTGCCCTACATAGATCCCCCAGTAGATAGTGGCCCACATACAGCCCCCTGTAGATAGTGCCCACATAAAGCCACTTGTAAATAGTGCCCCACATATTGCCCCCCTGTAGATAGTGCCCTACATATAGCCCCCCCTGTAGATAGCACTCTACATATAGACCCCCTGTAAATAGCGCTCTACATATAGCCCCCCTGTAGATAGTACCCCACGTATAGCCCCCACCTGTAGATAGTGCCCCACATATAGCGCCCCCTGTTTATAGTGCCCCACATATAGCCCCCCTGTTGATAGTGCCCTACATATAGCCCATCCCTGTACATAGCTCCCCACGTATAACGCCCAATGTATATAGTGCCCCACATATAGCCCACACTCAGCCCCTGGCATTTGTACTCTTCTCTTCTGTTAGATGTGCCGCTACCAGATGACCATCTGCCTGTTCTCTAAATTGTCATTGCAAATCAGAGTCCAGGTTCGCCATGTCCTTCCTCCTCCTGCCCCACTGTCTCTTGTGTTGTCTTTTTCTCCCTCAAAGCAGGAGAGGTTAGTTTTCTCTGCCAGCGGCTACCTGCACCAGCGTTTACCTGTATGCCAAGCACTTACTCTACTTTGGTAGCATTGGAAGGTTACTATATCTACTTCCTAGTCCACGTCATCTCACTACTCAATATTGATATGTTGGACTGTCTCTTTATTAGAACTACCAAGGAACCCTGCCTGTTCTCTGAGTCTTTTATGCTTATTGTATGATTCTGATTTTTTTACGTCTGTATTTTGTTTACAACTTGCTTGATACAAAATAAACATTTTGCGTTAGAAAAAAAATAAAATAAGACAGTTAGTCTGTGTTCACATCACTGTTCCTTTCCGTTGAGGGGTTCCGTCGGGTTAACCCCTCAACGGAAAGGCAAACGGAAACCTCAGCTTCCGTTTCCCTCACCATTGAACTCAATGGTGACAGAAACCTAGCTAATGGTATCCATTTGTCACCGTTGTGACAGGGTTACGTCAAAACTGAATCAATAGCACAGTCGACTGCTAATGTGAACAGGCCCTTAGCAGTTGGAATGGGTAAAGGAATAGAGAAGACCCAAAATATGCAGATTAGAGATATTTCTAGCTGTACTAAATTTAATATACATTTACAGCTGCCATGATTTTACTTAGGTAACAATAGGTACACTTTAAATCTACATACAGTATTTCCCCCAAATTTAAATTAGCCAGCTGCAAACATTAAATCCATAACGTTACACCATTGTGGTACATGAAGTTAGGAAATCTTGTGAAGGTTAATGCAAATTTGATATTTCTAACTTGTAAATAGTGTGAAAAGTGTCCTTACATGAAGAGTACATATTCCGCTAATTGAAAACTTTTGACAAAATGAAACACAGAATCAATAAGAGAAGAAGAGGTAATAAACCATAGTACATGAACCACCTGATAGATGGCTTGAAAAAGCTCCAATTAGTGGTTTAAGTGCAGCCGCAATCTCAGTGCCAGAACAGAAGATGGTGGAAACAGCTGGTGGTCTTGGCGCGATGATAGACTATAAAAAACTGTTGTACATTTTCCCAAGCAAGGGGAAATTTGGGCTACCATCATATATTTGGGCTTTTGATCTGTAAACTCAAACATTATTGAAATGATCTCTCTGTAAAAGGTTAAAGCCTGAGACAGATTCCACTGAATGTGCCAACTGGGGGGTAAGAATTATGACCTGTTATTATATTCACAAGTGATTGGTATTTTCTTCCACAGGGTATGCTCTGTCATCCAGTGCCGATGACTTCATCTTTATATAATTCCAAGAAATTAAAATATATATATATCAGTTCACAAATAAGCAAAGTGCTAAAAAATAGATGATTGGGGGTAGTTTTCGACCTGGAATATTTTGATGGTTATAAATGTTACTGGTCACAAATTTGTATATTCAATTATTTGCAAACATTGTGGTTTGACCACATAGAGATCACTTGTCAATGTCATGAGCTTCCCCAAGCAGTAGCTGTTGGCAGCTACTGATACTATTGTGCACTAATGACACTGGGGGATGTCATTATAAGTCCACTATGGTCAGAACTATATGACTGGCAGCTGAGATCAGGCTATGAACCATATTGTATCTTAGGGCTCCATGGTCAGGATCATATAACAGGTTCTATCAGATTCAACTTAAAGGGAACCTGTCACCAGCATTTCACCAATTAAACCAGCAATACTTGGTGGAAGTGGGTGAAAAATCATTTTTATGTAACCTATAATTATCTTCTAAGTCGGCTCTGTACCTTTAGTATTAAGTTTTTTAGTGTTCCCGCACTGTATGCTACTGAGCATAAAAGAGTCATATCTTCATTCCTTAAAGGGGATTTCCCACAAGGGACATTTATGACATATCCACAGGATATCCAAAAAATAAAGTGTTTGAAGCAGCACAAATCCCGATATCAGGAGCGGTGTCACGCTGTAAGATCAGACAAACCCAGTCGGACGTAATGTAATCCTTAGAAAAAGCATGGTTGAACAGCAGCACACGTCTCCCAAATTTCAATCAATATGTTCTTTTATTGGTCAAAAATCCAGTAAAAAATGGCAACGTTTCGACCCGTGACAAGTGAAGGGTCTTTCTCAAGCATGGGCTTGAGAAAGACCCTCCCATTGTCACGGGTCGAAACGTTGCCGTTTTTTACTGGATGTTTGACCAATAAAAGAACATATTGATTGAAACTTTGGAGACATGTGCTGCTGTTCAACCATGCTTTTTCTGAGGATATCCTGTGGATATGTCATAAATGTCCCTTGTGGGAAAACCCCTTTAAGTCTATCCAAGTTAACCCCGCCTCCTTACTTTGACAACTTACTTTTCATTGACAGCATTCAGGGTGGGCCAGTTTTCGGCGGTGGGTGTGTAAAGGATTTGCCAGACACAGCTTCTGTGTCTACGCCCATGGGAAATCAGTCTGCACCTGCTCCTTTGTCTGTGAGACTGACTCCATCTTCCGCCACTCTTCAAATGCCCATTTAATGGCTAAGAGTTCGCGGTTGCCAATATCATAGTTACTCTCAGTGGGCGAAAACTTCCTGGAGAAATAGGCACAGGAACGGAGATGGGTGAGGGACCTGGTACCCTGGGACAAGACAGCACCCACTCCAACCTCGGAGGCGTCAACCTCCACGATGAATGGCTCCATTTGGTTGGGCTGAACCAGCACTGGGGCCGAGATAAAGCACTTCTTAAGGACCTCAAAAGCCTGGACAGCCTCAGGAGGCCAGTGGAGGAGGTCAGCACCTTTGCGAGTGAGATCCGTAAGAGGCTTAGCGATGACCGAGAAGTTAGCAATAAATCTCCTGTAATAATTAGCGAATCCCAGGAAGCACTGTAACGCCTTCAGTGAGGCAGGTTGGACCCATTCCGCCACAGCCTGGACCTTGGCGGGGTCCATGCGGAATTCATGAGGAGTGAGGATTGACCCAAAAATGGTATCTCTTGCACCCCAAACACACATTTTTCGGTCTTAGCAAACAGTTTGTTTTCCCGAAGGGCCTGGAGCACCTTCCTGACATGCTCAATGTGGGAGGACCAGTCCTTGGAAAACACAAGTATGTCATCAAGGTACACTACAAGAAATACCCCCAGGTAGTCTCTTAAAATCTCATTTATGAAATTCTGGAAGACCGCAGGAGTATTACACAACCCAAAGGGCATGACGAGGTATTCGAAATGACCTTCGGGCGTGTTAAACGCAGTCTTCCACTCATCCCCCTCTTTGATGCGGATAATGTTATAAGCCCCCCCCCCCCCGTAGATCAAACTTAGAGAACCATTGGGCCCTCTGAACCTGATTGAAGAGATCAGGAATCAAAGGAAGGAGGTACTGTGACCTTATTCAAGTTCCGGTAGTCGATGCACGGCCTAAGACCACCATCCTTCTTCCCTACGAAGAAGAAGCCAGCACCTACCAGAGAAGTAGAGGGGCGAATGTAACCCTTGGCCAGGCATTCCTGGATATACTCTCTCATGGCTTCACGTTCGGGACAAGAGAGATTAAATATCCTACCCTTAGGGAGCTTAGCTCCTAGTACCAAATCGATTGCGCAATCGTATTCTCTATGAGGAGGTAACACTTCGGAGGCCTCTTTAGAGAAAACATCAGTGAAGTCCTGAACAAACTCAGGTAGAGTGTTCACCTCCTCAGGGAGAGAAATAGAATTAACTGAAAAACATGACGTCATGTATTCATTACACCATTTGGTAAGATCCCCAGTATTCCAGTTAAATGTGGGATTATGCAACTGCAACCAGGGAAGGCATAAAACCAAATCGGACGATAATCCCTGCATCACCAGTACAGAGCACTGCTCCAAATGCATGAAGCCAACAAGGAGTTCAAAAACAGGGGTTTGCTGTGTAAAGTAACCATTAGCAAGAGGAGTGGAGTCGATACCCACTGCAAATTCCACAGACATAATATTAGCAGAAGACCCTGAATCCACGAAGGCACTGCCGGTAGCAGACCTACCACCAACAGAGACCTGAAAGGGAAGCAAGATTTTATTAGGTTTCATCTTTACGGGAAATACCTGTGCGCCCAAGTGACCTCCCCGATGATCACTTAGGCGCGGAAGTTTTCCGGCTGCTTATTCTTACGCCTAGGACAGTTGTTGACTTGGTGCTTGTCATCCCCACAGTAGAAGCAGAGATCATTCTTCCTGCGGAACTCCCTACGTTGTTGGGGGGACACGGAGGTCCCTAGTTGCATAGGTACATCCGAGTCTTCCGTGGAAGAACGAAGCAACGGAACCTCGGGAGGCATCATGGGTGAGTCAGAGGAGAAGGCACAAAAACGTTCAAGTCGTCGTTCCCTGAGACGTCGGTCAAGTCGTACCGCTAAAGCCATAACCTGATCTAGGGAGTCAGAAGAGGGATAGCTAACTAGCAGGTCTTTCAGACCCAATCTAAACTGGCACCTCAAGGCAGGGTCATTCCACCGAGAAGCTACACACCACTTCCTAAAGTCAGAACAATACTCCTCTACAGGTCTCTTACCCTGACGTAAGGTCACCAGCTGACTCTCGGCAAAGGCAGTCTTGTCAGTCTCGTCATAAATGAGCCCGAGAGCAGAAAAGAAAAGATCAACGGAGGAAAGTTCAGGGGCGTCAGGAGCCAAGGAGAAGGCCCATTCTTGGGGCCCGTCCTGGAGCTGGGACATAATTATACCTACCCGCTGGCTCTCAGAACCTGAGGAGAGGGGCTTTAAGCGAAAATAGAGCCTACAACTCTCCCGAAAGTAGAAAAAAGTCTTCCGGTCCCCTGAGAACCAGTCAGGCAACTTGAGGTGGGGTTCAAGAGGTGAGGTGGGGGGCACTACCAGGGTAGCATCATGCAGGTTGTCCCTCTGAGCCAGGGCCTGGACCTGTAGGGAGAGGACCTGCATCTGCTGAGCCAGGGTCTCAAGGGGGTCCATAGATGTGTCAGGGACCAGGGTAGACTAGGTATATGGGCTTGTGATTATGCTCTGCTTGTTTCCTGGCCTTGCTGCTACTGCTTGTACTACTCATCCTCTGCTTGTTATAGACCTTGGCTTTCTGACCACTCTCCTGCTCAGCGTTTTTGTACCTCGTTCACTCCAGGTTTGACTCGGCTCGTTCACTACTCTGGTTGCTCACGGTGTCTCCGTTGGCAGCTGCCCTGTTTCCCTAGCTTCTTTGTACCCTTGTCTGTTTGTCTGTCTTGCACTTACTGAGCGTAGGGACCGTCGCCCAGTTGTACCCCGTCGCCTAGGACGGGTCGTTGCAAGTAGGCGGGGACTGAGTGGCGGGTAGATTAGGGCTCACCTGTCTGTCTCCCTACCCCATCATTACAGGGTGGTCATAAGAAGAGGAACGAATGAGACTGCCGGATTATTACCAAAAAAGGCGCAAAATCTTTGCAGACCGTTATTTACGGTCACTGGAGGAGTTTAGGAGAGGGAATAACGCCAATGAACTTTTGACAGCAGCGGCCAGCAAGGGGTGAGTAGAGTTATACTCCCCCACCCAAACTAACATCGGGTCGTGGAAAGCATGCTGGCCGGTAGTGTTGCCATAGCAACTATACGACACCCAGAGAGTATCCTGCATGGGTCCAATTCTAAGCGTGCAGGAGCGTCTCTCCATGCCTGATGTTACTTCGGAGGGACACTTTATAGCTACAGGTCCCTACTCCTATAATCCCAAAAAAACTAATTTTGTGCCGTTTGGGTAATAGCAGCGACGAAAGAATAAAGCGGACTCATAGTTTTGAGTCCATTGTATTCATGAAGGGAGCAATCCCCCTGCCTCTCCCCGCCCCTCCCGATGCGATTGATAGGCTGCTGTGTATATGTACATAGACAACCTGAACGCGATCCATAACGGAACATAGCACCCAAAAGGAAATAAAATGCAAAAATGTATGAAAAAAATAGAAAATCTTTATAAAATACGATATACAATGACATAATACAGAGTAAAAGGATGGACCATACAAGGAGAAAAAAACAGTAAGGTCAGATGTAAAAAAAACAGGTGGCCTACATAGACAACCAACCATCAGTGGCCATGAACCACTCAAATAACCAACAACAATCAGAACATATAAAGTGTAAGCCTATACTTCTGGTTAGTCAACTCATCTATATTCGGATTTCAGTATATTCTTGTATGCTACTTATTATTTATTATATCCTCAGTCAGCACTACCATATATACATATTTTTACATGTGGGCACGTTATCACTTTATTGCTCACTTTATATGTTCTGATTGTGGTGGGTTAATTGAGTGGTTCCTGGCCACTGATGGTTGGTTGTCTCTGTAGGCCACCTGATTTTTTTTTTACATCTGCCCCTACTGTTTCTATCTCCTTGTATGGTTTATCCTTTTACTCTGTATTATGTCATTGTATATCGTATTTTATAAAGATTTTCTATTTTTTGCATACATTTTTGCATATTATTTCCTTTTGGGTGCTATGTTCCCTTATGGTTTGCGTTTAGGTTGTCTACTTATATTTTAGGGACCCCTTCTTTATGCCTTTGGTTTGATTAGAGGTTTTTGTAGGTTGTTCGTGTATATGTACATACGCAGCAGGCGGCCATTCCCTGCGGAGAGGGACGGGGAAGCACTCCCCTCATGAGAACAGCAGACTCAAAACTACGAGTCTGCTGAATTATTTCAATGCTCCTATTACCCAAACGATACAAAATTTGTTAGTGTCGTTTTGGATAAGAGTACTTATGAACCTGTAGCTGTAATCGGCTGCCCTTACATAGAGAAGCATATTCAGCTGACAGATCCATTTGACACTTCCTGTTTTGTTGCTTCATTTGGTTGTAAATTGTTTTTAATTTAAAAAATAGATTTTATTTACCTGGTGGATTTATTTTCTTTAATAATAACTAATGACTTAACATCCACCGGTTAAAGTGGAACTCCAGACCAAAAAAATATGTTCCCAGCTCATAAAATATAACAGATGTCACGGCCTGCTGTGATCCATACAGAATCTTTCTTCACCTTTTATGGTTTGTGGGCGCTACCATGGGAATGAGCAATCTGGTGACTTGTGTTCCCTATAGCATTCAATATAATAGATATATGTCATCCATTCTGGCACCACATGACTTTCTGTGTCTACAGTTTGATGTAATGGACTACCTATATTTTCAGATCCACTCCTATACCCTCCCTCTCTAGTCGCTATTATAGTGTATTCAGAGAGCCCCAGTGAAACACAATATTTTCTGCTTTACAGCCTGCTGCGACGTCACGGCTTCAGGGGTTTTGTTTGCCAAAAGTCATTTAATTAATTTTAAAATCAAATAATTGCAAGCATGAATTTCTATGTAATTATAAATGATTTGTGTTTACTGATTAATTATTTTCAAGTTTGTATTTTTCTAGTTTTCTTAATTGTCAAGTTTTTCAAATATGCCTCCTCAATAAACTTGTTTTTATAAATTACTCAAAAATAATTGTAAATGCTTTTTTTTTTATTATTAGATTCTGCTGCAGATATGGTATTTCACGAGGGTCTGCAGCAGCTCAGGTGTTTCACAAGGTTCTTCTGTAGCTGAAGGGTTTATCCTGCAGTTCTGCAACAGCTGAGGTGTTCGTCATGAGGTTCTGCAGCAGATGAGGTTTTTATCAAGAGACTCTGCAGCAATTCTAGAGCTTGAAAACAAAAATACAGCAGCTCTAAGGGTATGTGCACACGATAACGGCAAATACGTCTGAAATTACGGAGCTGTTTTCAGGAGAAAACAGCTCCTGAATTTCAGACATTTTTAAAAGTGCACGCGTTTTTCGCGGCGTCATTTACGGACGTAATTGGAGCTGGTTTTCATTGGAGTCAATGAAAAACGGCTCCAATTATGTTCCAAGAATTGTCCTGCACTTCTTTGAAGCGGCCGTAATTTTACGCGTCGTCTTTTGACAGTGACACGTAAAATGACAGCTCGTCTGCACAGAACATCGTAAGACCCATTGCAAGCAATGGGCAGATGTTTGCCGACGTATTGGAGCCATCTTTTCAGGCGTAATTCGAGGCGTAAAACGCCTCCATTACGTCTGAAAAGAGGTCGTGTGCACATACTCTAACATGTTCCTCCTTGTTCTATCACGTCTTATTGCTGTCGAGGAGACATATATTCACCAGCCCACTAGCCCCTATCTGACATACTAATACAATTAAAGGGGCATTACGACCAACAACATTTATACCAGAAATGTCTGATAGGTGGGAATCCCAGCTCTGGGATCCACAACTATCAGGACAACGGGAAGTCCCATTACCCCTATTTTGCTATCCAAGACAGATGGATGGGGAGAGATGGCCATGCATGGGTGCAATTTTCTCTATAGCAGTCTATGGCAGTTATGGCAACAGCTGACCAAGCGCAAGCACTTCTGGGACCCCCTCCTATCAGACATTTATTGCATATCTAGTTGCCACCATGGCATTAACAAGCAGAGGTTCATTTTGACTACTTGGAAAGAATGTTGAACAGAGAAGTGTCTGCTCTATGTTGATTTACTTTATGTCACTATGGCTTCTCCTAAACTGTCAACAATTACAGACCGAACTGCAGACAAGGATGAAAAATGGTTAATGGACCACTCAAAAAAAAACACTCTCTGTGTTGTTTTACTCCTAATGCGGTCACTCTCAATACAATCGTAGGCAGGAAACTGAATTGCAACATTCAGACCCAGAGCTACAATTCTGGGAAATATAAGTGGAGGCATAGATCTCCACAATGCAAAAATAATTTTACCACTGTATGTTGTAAGTCAGACCACATCTCAAATATGTGTTAATGCTTCAAACAGAATGTGTTTGTAAAGCAAGCAACCTTATTGGTTAAAATGATTGTGCGACCTTATTAATATTTGGGTCTACTCTACTAATAAGTTCTTAAATGTGTTGTCCCACCAACCAACTAGAAAATACTCCCAGCATTAAAGCGACCCTCTGGTCCCGCGACGACATTTTAAATATGACGGGCTATAACGGGGTCCCCTCTGTGTTGTCCCAACATGGCTGCAGCACTTCTTAGACTAAGGCCTCATTTCGTGATATACGTGATATACGTCCGTGCGACTCGCGTGCTTTTCACGCGGGTCGCACGGACCTATACAAGTCTATGGGGGCATGCAGACAATCCGTGAGTTTTGCTTAGCTCACGACATGTTCTAAAATTCTGCGTTTTTCGCGCATCACGCACCCATTGAAGTCAATGGGTGCGTGAAAACCACGAAGGTCGCACGGAAGCACTTCCGTGCGAACTGCGTGATTCGCGCAAGAGCTGTCAAACTGAATGTAAACAGAAAAGCACCACGTGCTTTTCTGTTTACAAACATCCAAACGGAGTGTCTTAGAGATGAGCGAACCGAACTTCACCGGGTTCGGCCGAACTCGTTTTGACCGAACCCGGCAGGAGACAGTCACTGTCCAGGGAGCTGAAAGAGTTAAACTGGTTCAGCACCCTGGACAGTGACTTCCGATCCCAATATACGTGAACGTGTAAAAAAAAAAAAGTTCTGCCTTACCGATAACTCCCGGCTTCTTCCTCCAGTCTGACCTCCCGGGATGACAATTCAGCCCAAGTGACAGCTGCAGCCAATCACAAGCCAAGCACAGGCTGCAGCGGTCACATGGACTGCCGCGTCATCCAGGGAGGTGGGGCCAGATGTCAAGAGAGGCGCGTCACCAAGGACGCGTCACCAAGGACGCGTCACCAAGGCAACGGCCGGGAAGTTCTCGGTAAGTACGAACCTCTTTTTTTTTAAACAGGTTACTCGATATGGTGATCGGAATTCACTGTCGAGGGTGCTGAAAGAGTTACTGCCGATCAGTTGACTCTTTCAGCACCCTGGACAGTGACTGACGTCGACTAGCCTCATCTCTATGATGGCGGCTGCGTGAAAATCACGCAGCCGCGCATCATACACTGATGACACACGGAGCTGTCAAGTGCCTTTTGCGCACGCAAAACGCTGCGTTTTTTTTGCGTGCGCAGAACGCACACGCTCGTGTAAATCAGGCCTAAGAGTCTGAAGCACTTCCACTGTTCTCGGCTTGGCCAATACTCCAACCTGAGCAGTTCTGGTCCATCCGAGAACAAAGGGAGAACAAAGGGAGTGTCTTAAACTCACTCTGTGAAGCACTGTGGCCATTTTGGGACAACACAGAGGGGACCCCAAAGCAGGGGATCCATGGCAAAGGGGCGCAACAGGAAGGCACCAGATGATATAACTCCATACACCCAATCACATTTTAAATTTTGTCCTGGGACCAGAGGGACGCTTTAACATGAAACATAATTTTAATGTTATTGATATGAAAATACCTATTGAAAGCGTAATTGTTTTACTCTTATTTACAAGTTACTAATCTCTCTTCTTCTCTGGTACGTTCCTGTCCTGTGGGCAGGCAGCAATGCCACACCACGTGACCCTCCTGCCGCTCGATCTCCAAGGAGTGTATTGCGGTTAGTAGACAGTAGTAGTGCATAGGCTGCATCACGAGGAGAGATAATTGCGCAGCGTCGGAGCAGAGAGAAGGGTAGCAACTGCACATATGTGTCCCCCACTGCCCGTTGGAGAAGGTGGACGCAAATATCAGAACACAGCAGAAAAACTAGTGGACGCTACCACCGACACCAATATAAGTTATTTCAGCATGGAAAATTTTTTTTTACATTACTTTAGGGGGAAAATGGCACAAGTTTTTTTTTTCAATTTTGAATTTTTGAATTTTCTTTTTTTTTCATAATTTGGATTTTTATTGTAAAGTTTATGAACACACAAGAACAAGAACAGAGTGCGTGAATACTTTCGTAATCGATCATAACATATCATATCAAAACATATCATATCATATAGATAGAAGCGAACGCTTATGTACATCAATATCCTTGTTACTCCGGGGCGGTTGTCACCTGCATTTAGAAAAATATACAGTCGGGCACATGGCATATGAGGTAGAGAATGCCCCTCTATATTTGCAAGGCACATAATTCCTGACTGGACACACATTGTGAAAAGTGACCAACCCCCCCCCCCCCCCCCCTGAACAGGTAAGAAGAGGAAAGATTGAGACAAACCAAAAGAAGACAAAAAGAAAGGAAAGACAAGACGGACAAAAGAAGAGCAAGGGAAGGAACATGAGGAATATTAATGAGTGCTAGGAGCAGAGACATTACCACAAGAGGAATATTGAACCGCCTCTATTTCCGATGAAGCCCAATCAGGACCTGGCTATATAGGCCACCATATGGAATTCTCTAGCTCAACCAGTCTGCGAAATGAGGACCAGATTTGAAGGATGACCATGTGTTCCACAGAGAAAGAACCGCGTCATAGCAGCCTCTGTCTTCTGCAAGAAGAGACTCCATTCTACACAGAAGGTCCATTTCCGCAACCCATTCACCAATCGTAGGCACAGCAGAAGTCTTCCAGTATCTAGGAATAACTGTCCGTGCTGCTGTCAGAAAATGCCTGAGTAGGCCCTTTTTTATGCCTAACAGAGGACCCGGAATCAAGGATAACAGAGCCATCTGAAGAGTGGGTATGATAGGAGCACACTCCATCAATGCACAGATGTCGAACACCGCTTTCCAAAAAATCTGCAACACTGGGCATGACCACCAAATGTGCAACATCGTGCCAGTCTCGTTGCCACACCGCCAACAGACATCTGATACTTCTGGGTACATTTTATGCAAAATCTGTGGGCAACGGTACCATCTGGTCAATATTTTAAAATCTTTCTCCTGAGCGTGGCAAGCCATTGGCATTTTATGGGTCAGGTGGAAAACCCTGTCCCAATCAAGCAAAGATATGGAGAAACCTAGGTCCTCTTCCCATGCGCTAACATATGCAGGGGGCTGATTGACAGAAGTCTCCAATAGGATGGCATACATCTTGGAGATCACACGAGTAGGTGGCTCTTGTAAAAGCAACAACGATTCAAAGGACGTGGTCTCGGAGATGCACATACCATCCGGCAAGGTCGAGTGTAGAAAGGTAGACAATTGTGCATATTCCAACCATGAAAGAGTCCTCTCCGGGCAGGTCTCTCTCAACATATGTAACGGAGGGAGGCGACCCCCATCCGACATCACCTGACACAGCCTAGTATCCTCCGAAGCGGTCCAGCTCAAAAAGGTAGCTTTGTGAACAGCCGGTGGAAACTCGGAGTTATCAAACAGAGGGCTAAGAAGTCCCGGTCTATGGAAAAGCCCCTTTCTAACCATCGATCTGTCCCAGAGAGTGAGAAAGTGATGGGTAAGCATAGGAAGGGTCGAGAGGGCTGGTCGATGATCCGGCAGGATGCACGGCATCGATCTCAGAGAGAGCGCCACCAAGGACCTCTCAATCCCCACCCATTGTTTATTGGTGCCATTATGAAACCAATCTATCACTCTAGAAAGAACAACAGCTTGGTGGTACAGCCCCAAATCTGGGAGTCCCGCTCCCCCTTTCAGTTTAGGGCGAGACAGTGAGCTCATGCTGATGCGAGGCCTCAGAGTGCCCCAGACGAACTTACGAAACGCTGCCTCCAACGTCTTAAAATATGCCCTAGGAACCATAATAGGGATTGCCTGAAATAGATACAAGAACCGAGGGAGGATATCCATTTTGATGGCATTGATACGTCCAAACCATGACAATTGTGCTCTGTCATAGGATTGTAGATCTTTCAGCGTACGTTGCATTAAGGGAGGATAATTAAGGGAGTACAGATCCGCCAGAGTGCCAGAATCTGAACTCCCAGGTATTTGATAGATGTCGCTTGCCATTTGAAAGAGAAGGATGATCTTAGAAGATCAACCGACTCCTGTGGAAGAGATACATTTAGCGCTTCCGTCTTTGTGTAATTGACCTTGAAATGACTAACCCTTCCGAACTCCTCAAATTCCCGAATAAGCACCGGGAAGGAAATAACAGGATTAGTAATGAATAATAAGAGGTCATCTGCATATAACGCCAGCTTATGATATTCGCGACCTGCCCGAATCCCAGAAATATCTGGAGATTTACGGATAGCCACTGCCAGATGTTCCATTGTGATAACATATAGTAATGGGGACAGCGGGCACCCCTGTCTGGTTCCGTTAGCAATCTGTAGAGATGCGGAGAAGATGCCATTGGCCCTGACTCTAGCCGTGGGTTTATCATATAGAGAAAGGATCCTCTCTATCATTACCGGGCCAATTCCCATTTGTTGTAAGGCCGATCTCAAGAAAACCCAGTGGACTCGGTCGAAAGCTTTCTCTGCATCTACCGAGATCAGACAAATGGGTATGGACCTTTTCTTCGCGTGGGACATCAGGAGAAGAGTTTTATTGGTATTGTCCCTCGCTTCTCTCCGGAGGACAAACCCCGCTTGATCAGTATGGATGATTCTCGTAAGCAGAGGTGCCAATCTATTTGCAATTGTCTTAGAATAATGCTTAACATCAACATTTATTAGAGAAATCGGGCGGTAATTGGCACAGCTAGAATGGTCTTTCCCTGGTTTAGGAATAACCGTAATGGTAGCTTCCAACGTTTGCGGCGTGAAGGGCATCGACGACGTGACCGAGTTGAATACCCTAGTCATGAAGGGAAGGCGTTGCGGAAGAAAAGCCTTGTAAAAGGACGTCGGGAAACCATCCGGGCCCGGACTTTTACCCGACGGAGCGGACTTGATGATGCCCTGGATTTCCGCGTCGGAAAAATCCGCGCTCAACTCCTCGGTCTCAGCACTTTCCAGTTCTGGCAGAGCTGTTTTAGCCACATACTGGTCAATTTTCCTTTGCAGAGCAGCAGAAGACATATCTTGTAACGGGCCCCTGAGATTATATAAGGAGTGGTAATACTCCCGAAAGGTTTGCACTATCTCTTCTGGCTTATGTTTAATATCACCCGAGCACGACTTAATCGTTGGAATATAAGAGGTGGGGACCCGTGGCTTGAGCGCTCTGGCTAGTGCTCTGCCACACTTATTAGAGTGTTGATAAAAGAAACCCCTAGCACGATCTCTGAAAGAGGCCTGAGCCTGATCCAACAACCCTCTCAAGGAATTCCTGGCCTCTGATAATTCCGCTAACGTTTGACGCTGTCGAGACTGTTTATGTGCAGACTCTAGGGACTGAATACAAGACAGTAACTTCTTCATTTTAAAAGCTCTCTCTTTTTTTAGCCTGGAGCCTTGTTGGATAAAGATACCTCTCACAACACTCTTCAGTGCTTCCCACTGTGTCGGTAGGGGTGTGGAATCTAGGGGGTGATGATCTAGGAACTCGGAGATCGAACGGGTGACAGCCGTTCGATACACCGAATCCTTCAAAAGAAGAGGATTTAGCTTCCAATGCCATTCCTTCGCCCCCCCCCCCACCCGGGAACTGTAGTGAGAGGAAAACTGGTGCATGATCTGTCCAGATCATAGAACCAATCCGAGACACCGGGGCCCAGGACAATAAGCGATGACTCACAAAGAACATGTCTATCCTGCTGTACATGTCATGGACCGCAGAATAGAAGGTATAATCCCTTGTTTGAGGGTTAAGTATCCTCCAAACATCCACCAGCTGCATTGCAAAAAGTTTAGCCTTAAGAGCAGATAGCTGTGTTGCTGCTACCGAGGACCTGCCCGAAGACGAGTCCATAACTCGGTCTAAGACAAAGTTAAAGTCACCAGCAGTGATCAAGAGGCCCTCTGTAAAGTTAGCGAGTTCTGTCAAGTAGCTCCTGCAAGTGCGCACCTGATCATGATTAGGGAGGTATAGATTAGCCACTGTGAAAATTTTCCCACAGACCTGAAGTTTCACAAACAAAAAGCGCCCATGAGCATCAGATCGGGTTTCTACAATAGATACCGGAAGAGATCTATGTATCGCAATACTCACTCCTCTTGACTTAGCTTCCTGGTTGGTACTATGGAACCACTGTGTATAGTACCTATGAGTCAAAGTAGGCACATGTTCACTCCTGAAATGCGTCTCCTGTAGAAACAAAATCTGGACACGCTGCTTGTGCATATGATACAAAATGTGAGAGCGTTTCTGCGGCATGTTGAATCCACGCACATTTAACGAGCAGCAATTTAGGGACTCCATCAGGAAAGAGGACGGCGACAAATGGGGAAGGGAGTGGGGCGGGGAGGGAGAGAAGAAGAGCAAACAATAAACAAAGAGAGACAGAAAACAATTATGACACTATGGAAATCACCACAGACGGTGTTCCAGCCCCAAAACTACTAAGTTGAGGGGAAAGAGGTATATGTAAAGTGTTCAATGCGTAGCAGAACACCACCTACGTACGGAGTTGACTGAACTATGGAAGAAGGATGATCCCAACCAACTTCCGTTAGCCCGAGAACATGGATATAAACATCCACCATATTAAAAAGAAAACAGAGAAACTGCGGCGGGACAATGATATGTTTAGCCCTTAAAGGGCACCTGTAAAAGAACCACACAAATACATGACTTTATCACGTTCAAGAGAAGGAACCAGAACATAATGCAATATATCGGGCCCTGCTAGAAAGGTGGAGGGAATAGCTATGAATAGACACCCCACAGAAAGCATCAGAGGGATTAGTAAATTCGAGGCTATAAGCCATTACAACTCGGGCTCCCCCCACCTACTGTTTCATCTTAGAGCATGGCAGCCAATAAGAGCAAGTCATGCTCGCGCCCAAGCTATAACTTCCTGCTCCCTCTCAGGGCCTGTAAAACCATACTGTAACATGACAAGTAACATTTATGTAACTCAAAATCTGGAGAAAAATAGGGAAGCAGCAACATAATAAATCCCATGTTCAGGACAGGACCATTTCCACATATTACCCCTAGCCTCAAAAAACAGCATCACAATCAAGGAAGTCCTGAGAGGCTATGGGAGAAGCTGATTTCGCATCATGGTTCCAACCGAGTTGATTCCGGAACCATCGGAGCCTGAAGTCGTCTACGGTGAGCCGAGTAATTTTCCACCCTGGAGTTACGCCGTGGCGGGCGCTGTGGCAATGGCGGAAAGAGCGGCCAATCAGAAATATCAATAGGAGGCAAGTCCAGAGCAGCTATGAACTCAGGGATGTCGTCTGGGGAGTACACCGAGTAGGTAGCCAAACCTCGTCGAACTTGCAATTGAAACGGGTATCCCCACGAATACGGAATATCTTTCTCCCGAAGTACCATTAGTAGCGGCCTCAAGGCTCTCCGCTTTGCCAGTGTAGAGCCGGAAATATCTGCCAGCAATTGCACCGGAGCACCGTCAAAGTCCAAAACACCCTTGTTACGCGCTTGACGCATAATGGACTCTTTAATTTGGAAGAAATGTATCCTGCACACTACATCACGTGGTCTCGCCAGATCTGTGCTTTTCGGACCCAGGGTACGATGCGCTCTGTCGATTTCCAACCGGGAGTCATCCGGTTTTTCCAATAGCGTGTTAAAAATCCCAATCAATGTAGGAATGAGATCTTGGGGTCCTGTAGCTTCAGGGATACCTCTAACTCTGATGTTATTCCTTCTATTGCGATTTTCAGCGTTATCAGCCATATCAAATAATAATTGAATGTGGGCAGAATGCTGATCTAATAAACTTTGTTGGGAAACCTGTTGTTGTTGAAGTGTCTGCGTGGTTGCTTCAATGGCCGCCACAGCAGTATTAAATTTTTTTATTTTCACTACTAAACTTTTTTACACTTTTTTTTACACACTTTATTAGCCCCCCTAGGGGACTTGAACAAGCGATCGTTAGATCGCTGGTACAATATACTGCAACACTGACGTATTGCAGTATATCTGCATTTTTACAGGCATATGTTAAACCCTGCCACATGCAGGGCTTAGCAGAGGCAGAGTGAAAGCAGCCCTGGGGGCCTTCATCAGGCCCCTGGGCTGCCATAACAACCGTCGTCACCCTCCGATCTCACTGCGGGGGGGGGGGGGGCGATGAGCTGTCGGAGGGGGCCGCCCCCTCTTTTCAATGCCTCAGTTGCTGCGGTCGCGATTGAGAGGTTAAACAGCCAGGAACAGCGCGATCGCTGCTCCTGGATGTTAGTTCTGGGTGTCCGCTGTAAAATACAGCCGACACCCGCAGCATATGGAGCGCTCTCCAAACATCACCCCCCGCACCCGGACGTAATAGCACTTCTGGGTGCATGAAGGGGTTAATTAGATGATTACCTGCTGCTTCAGTCTTTATGGGGTGTTTGGGGTTTTTAGTTTGCAAGTGTTAATTTCCACATTTTTTATAAAAATATTGACCATGTGCCTACGATGTATATTTAAAATGACTTCTTGTATTGGTGACCACACTGTAAATACACAGATTAGACACAATTCCTGGGGTCACAGGTATTTGACAGTTGGAATATTTCCTATAAAACCACTAGGTGGCCTGTAACGGCAGTGCTGGGTTGTCATGGCCAGCACGCAGATCACATAACAGCATCATTTAGGTAAGTTATACTTTGGGAGTAAGTGAAATTTCATAACTCAAACCAAAAGCTGAAATTTCCATTTTTGTTCAGAGGGAAAAAAAACAAAAACACAGATTGTGCTGTAAAAACTAGATGCAGTAGAGGGGAAGCTTTCCTTCCACTACATGTGAACCCAGCCTTAGACTACATGGCACTTCGCAGGCATTTTTTTTCCAGAACTGGTCTTTACTTTGTAACTGGGGGATTATAAGATTCCCAAGTTTGGTACGCAAATAAGCAACAACAGGTTGTAACGAGAGGCAGAGATATGGTCAGGAAACAATCTAAGTTTGGTACACAGGTGAGCAGCAACAGTTTGTAGTTTGTAAGGCAGAAAGGAGTTAGACTACAGGCAGGAAGCTCAAAAGTCTGGCAATCAGGAGGTGCAAGGACCAGAATTTTATAGTATGCCAAAAGGGTGAAGCTAGTAAAGGGAATCAAGGTAATCAAGGTAGGGAATCCAGGAAAGCAAGATTCAAGGGAAGCCACACACTAGATTCAGCATTGGAGCTGTCTAACAGCACCAGTAGCTCAATGAGTAGAGCCACTGCCTGGAACACAGGAGTTTATTTGTTCAAATCCTGACAGTAGTTCAGTGGTTAGCTCTGTTGCCTTAAAGCACTGCAGTCCTGGCAAACCAGGGTCAATATTTACATGGAGTTTATATGTTCTCCCCAGGCCTGCATGGGTTTCCTTTGGGTTTTCCAGATTCCACCTGAAACCCAATAACAGTGATAGTTTAATTGGCTTTCTAAGAAAATGTACTCTAGTATATGTGTGCATCTGAGATAAGAAATTAAACTGTAAAGATTAGAAGGACAAAAGCAGCACAGGTCCCAAGTTTAAGGGAAGGTGACATGCTGTCAAATCGGACGAGCCCAATCTGATGTTATAAATGCCCAAAAATAATAGTATGGACAGCAGCACACATCTCCGGAAGTAGCAGCAAAAAGGTGAAGTTTATTGTTAACGCATCAGCATAGCAAAAGCAACGTTTCGACCCTTCATGTAACACGGGTCAAAACGTTGCTTTTGCTATGCTGATGTGTTGACAATAAACTTCACCTTTTTGCTGCTACTCATGGAGATGTGCTGCTGTCCATACTTTTATTTTTTGGAAGATATTAAACTATGTCACCAAAAGGGCAGGAACTAGAGTAAGTTATTAGAATCTGTATACAGCGCAGGGGGATATGTTGGCACTATGTAAGCAATAGAGAATCATCAGAAAACAGCTCAATAATAAGGTAAGACATGCAATTATAAAAAAATAAAAATAAAGAGATTTTTAATAAATAGCTATAAACATGCAGAGAGTTTTCAAAAGTTCCCTTGGTTGCAGGGGAAAAGTCAGAGTAGGCACTTGGCCTTTGCTTTAAACTATTTATTGCTATGGAGTTGTAAAAACACATTGATCAAGGCTCTAACCTTAAACAAACACAGGTTACATAAAATTGGCATCCAGCATCTTGCCACAATTTTTCATCCAGCTTGTGGTATTTTGTGACTGCGTAAGCAAGCAGCACACAGATGTCTTTCTAAGTTAACTCACAGATGCCATAAATAGTCAATTTTTGACATCTTTAAAATAGATTTATATAACTCCTACTGCTCAGTCAGTAAAAACATGTATTGCTAGTTATCTGCTTTTCTTTTATGTCTGTACTTTCTGTGCAAAAGAGACAAATAACAGATTTTGTCAATGTTTTATGTGGGTTAAATAGAAATACTTGAATATTTACTTGTGGTGAAATTGGGTAGGATTTACCATATATGCATCGATGTATACAAACATGTGAGGTCACCTAGGTAAAGACTACGAGCTTAGACCGCCTCTGATTTCCAGAACAAGGGGACTCTGAAACCCTTTGGCACTGTTTAAAGCCTTTGTTACTGAAAAGCTGACGTGAAGACCCCTTAATATAAAAGAGGGTTTGTAGCAGCTGGAGTGAGCATTATTAGGTTCTTTGGTTCCTCTATGCCCCCATAAAAAGCCAACCACAGGGCCCCTGTAAGAAAAAAACAAAAACCGCCAGCCACAGTGTTCATAAACAAAACCATTCACAGTACTGTCCAAACAGCTTTATCGAGAGAGCCCCAAAATAGAGGTCAGCACTGAAGAAGGACTATTCCTCGCAGAAGTGATCTATTACTTATTACTGCGGCAGGGAACGGAGTGAAGCATCTAAGTGGCACTGAGACTTTCTGTAATATTTGGAAATAGATATGTAGAAATCTTGCAGACAACAGGGGCTTTTCCCACTGGTCCTCTTTCTGTTCTATTGGAAGATTGAAAGAGGGCAAGTTTAGCTGAAGGAGCATAGTCTTGCCTGGTCTCCATTGCAGACACAGCAGTGGGGATGGTTTCTGCCACAGAAAGTTTCCTCCCAGCCAGACAAAGCAGCCTAAGCCCTGTCCCTTTTCCTATACTTATTGTTCACATGGTTGTGATACTAGACGGGTAGGGGTACAAAATCAACCTAGAACATAGAAAGAATACTGTTTTTGTTTTTTTTACCTTTTGGATTCTAAAATGACACAGATCAGGATTAGTTGTGTAATACTAGAAATTAACCTTTAATTAACAATAGTATTTCACTAGTGATCAGCGCATTTTTTGATTGTCATTCTTGCATATTCTCACTGAAAATCATTGGAAGAGGTTACACACAAGTTCTGGAGATTCACATGAACAATATATACTGTAATGGCCTGTTCACACAGAGGTGTTTTTTGACGCAGAAATGGCGTTGGAAACCACAACAAAAAATGTCCGAAAACGCCTCCCATTGATTTCAATGGGATGCGGAGGTGTTTTTTTTCCCCGCAAACGGAAAAAGAGGCGTCATGCCCTTTCTTCGGGCGTTTCTGCCTCTGACCTCCCATTGGGAGGCAAAGATAGCGGCTTTCACATAGTTTTTTGCCCGCGGCGCTTCATGACCGCGCCCAAAAACAGCAGGAAGGAATTTTGAGCCAAAATTTTGTGCCTGCAAAAAACTCAGTGTGAACAGGGCCTAAATGTCGAATGAGCAGAATGTAGAACAGTAGCAAAGTACCATATTTCCTACACCCACGCACTATACACATTATACATTTTATTTATTTTGTGCTTTTAAGTTACTCCATTTATATATTTTCTTCATTTATTTAGTTTTTTTATCATGTGTTTTAGTTCCATGTTGTTTTTTAACTCTTCCCTGCTGATAGCACAACAAAAATGCTTTGCTTTACAATATTTCATTCCAATAGAATTTAAAAGGGGCTTTCTGACATACAGTTTAGTAAACATAATTGTACAAAAAAATTATAGTTGCTATCCTTTATGTTTATCACAAGTTATTACACCAAGGCACAAAGTGCATTGAACTAAAATTCAAAACGATATGCCATAACAATAATAGCAACCCATCAGCAGATCACAGAGGAGGGGGTTTGGGGTGCAATGAGGTGACAGAGGGAGCACCCTCCATCTGTCTAACCACTTAAATGCTGTGGTCACAATTGACCGTGGCATCTAAGAGGTTAAATGGCCAGGATTAGAACTAAGGCCTGATTCACACGAATGTGTTAAACGTCCGTGGGACGGCCATTGAAACAGTGGCCGTCCCACGGACGTATGTAATTCAATGTGGCCGTTCACACAGCCGTTGTTTCAACGGACCATGTGAAGGGTCCTTGCGAAAATAAGATATGTCCTATCTTTTCACGCATCACTCTCAACTATGGTGAATGCGTGACATCGCGTCCCGCAGGGCTCGTGTGAATCAGGCCTTAGGGTATGTTCACACAGCTTAGAAAAATACGTCTGAAAATACGGAGCTGTTTTCAGGCGAAAACAGGTCCTGATTTTCAGACGTTTTTGTAGCAACTCGCGTTTTTCGCGGCGTATTTTACGGACGTTATTGGAGATTTTTTTCAATGGAGTCAATGAAAAACTGCTCCAAAAATGTCCCAAGAAGTGACTGCCATCACACAGACGTATTTAACGCTCGTGTGAATAAGGCCCAATAGGGATAAGTATGCTGGTGAAAGATCTGCATGTAAAAAGTTTGATCTGTACATGACAGTAGTGTGATGCAGTTTTTAGAGCAGGTCTACAAGAATTTATTAAAAGTACTACTTTAAAATATGTGGCCTCAGATAGCTAAGGGCCTGTTCACATCAGCATCCCGCTCCGTTCAACCTTTTTCTTCGGATGAACCGATGAACGGAAAGCCAAACGGAAACCATAGCTTCCGTTTGCATTACCATTGATTTCAATGGTAATGCTTTGGTTGCAGTTGCTTTCTGTTTGTTTCTGTTCCGAAAGATTCCCGTTTTTTTTCGCTAAAACAATAAAATAACTGACTGCGCTATTGTTTCCACTAAAAAACCAGAAACCTTATGGAACGGAAACAAATGGAAACCAATTGCAACGGAACATTACCATTGAAATCAATGGTAATGCAAATGGAAGCTATGGAAAGGTCGAACGGAACCCATGAACGGAAGCTGGTCGCTGATTTGAACACACCCTAAAGAATTGTATGTATTAAAATAGACAGTGATCAGGATGTGCTATATAAACGCCTCTTTACATTTAGAAACCTATGCTGCCATTGTCTAACGCAAGTTTGAGCATAGCAATATAAGTATTGCAAATGTCAAAACGAGCGATATTTAATGATCCTGACAACTATAAGGATGATTTTTATATATGCGTAATTAATGCTAAACAATTTTTTTGTGCATCACATAGAAATGACTTGTGGCGAATATTGCTATGTGTAAACGGAGCTCATCATCTACTCAATACGAGTCTTAGGCCAGATTCACACGAGCGTGTGCGTTTTGCGCACGCAAAAAACGCGGCGTTTTGCGTGCGCAAAAGGCACTTAACAGCTCCGAGTGTCATGATCATACGGTGCGCGGCTGTGTGCTTTTCGCGCAGCCGCCATCATTATGACACTGTTTGTATGTTTGTAAACAGAAATGCACGTGGTGCTTTTCTGTTTTCATTCATACTTTTCACTGCTGTAGCGCGAATCACGCGCGTCCCACGGAAGTGCTTCCGTGCGGTGCGCGTGATTTTCAATGGGGGCGTGATGCACGAAAAACGCACAAATATAGGACATGTCGTGAGTTTTACGCAGCGGACTCACGCTGCGCAAAAATCACTGACTGTCTGCACGGCCCCATAGACTAACATAGGTCCGTGCGAGGTGCGTGAAAATCACGCGCGTTGCACGGACGTATTTTACGTTCGTCTGAATAAGCCCTAACTTATATATAATAGGTCACAGAAAGGTGAAGGTGTTGTACTAGAAGACTGAATCTTCTGAACCATTACAACACCTTACAAGTCTAATTTTAAATCTCAAGTATAAGATTTTAGGTTACACCCACTGAAGATCTAAGTCAGATGAGGTCAATTTTACTGTGGGAGTGACCGTAACTAAAAATAAACAGCCTGCATTTATAATGTCATGTTACACCTCTATATAATTACATGCTAAATATAAAATAAAATTGTCATCCCATGGCATACCAGTGTGCTAAACACCAAGATGGAGATCACAACTTTCAGCTGCTAGTACAGCAAGAAAGGTTTACCAGACAGCGGGTGTCTTTGTTCTTCTCACTGAAGACCTAGATCTGTATAAGGGTATGTGCACACACACTAATTACGTCCGTAATTGACGGACGTATTTCAGCCGCAAGTAGTGGACCGAACACACTGCAGGGAGCCGAGCTCCTAGCATCATAGTTATGTATGATGCTAGGAGTCCCTGCCTCTCCGTGGAACTACTGTCCCGTACTGAAAACATGATTACAGTACGGGACAGTTGTCCTGCAGAGAGGCAGGGACTCCTAGCATCATTCATAACTATGATGCTAGGAGCCCGACTCCCTGCACTGTGTTCGGTCCACTACTTGCGGCCGAAATACGTCCGTCAATTACGGACGTAATTAGTGTGTGTGCACATACCCTAATAATGCTTTCTTTGTCTGCCAAAGGCCAATTGACCAATGTGGATCGCTACCCTAAATTTGAAATGACTGTATACATAGTATATAAACTCAGAAATATGTAGACTAACATCACAAGTAGAATCACAACATAAGATAGCTTGATAAACAGTAAGCGATCAGAGATGTATATATATAGGGAGTTCAGAGGTTGCGGCTGCAACCCGGTCCTGGAGCCTGATGGGGCCCGAGAATTCCCTCTGCCTCATGTGAGGAGACCAGTACTATAAATGACACGTCATAGTTGGAAGCCATATTTCACAATGGGGTCCAGAAGCTTTAAGTTACCCCTCTGTTAGTGATATATGAAAGTGATCCTGTCACTTTGAACATACTTTTCGATCTGCAGGCAGCATGTTGAAGAGAATGATCAGCTGAGCAAATTGATACATCATTTTGTAGGAAAAGATTAAATATAACTTGAAATTAAGTCACTGTTTATAGTGGGCTTCCAAGTCCAGTTTATAGAGCCTTTTCTGTATAAGTGTGTATATAGAGTTAGCAGGGAGTTAAATGAATAAAATAGAAGTTGCACTGAATCTTTTCTTCAGCTCTTTCTTCTCTATAAGGGTGTATTCACACACGGCAGATTTGTTGCAGAAATGTATGCAAATGAAAATCATTTCCATTCATCTGCAGCAAGCAGTGACTCCTGGCATCGTACAAAGCTATGATGCTAGGAGCCCGGCTCCCTGCACTGTGTTCGGTCTGGGAAATGCGGCCGACATTCGGACCGTATATCACGGACCGAACACGGTCGTGTGCATGGGACCTTGCTAAAATTAGTTATATCACTAAGGTGTTAAACTGCACTAGGGGGTCCGACAGCTTGGACTTCATCAATGTCAAGAATTAAGGTGTCAGCACAGATTTTAAAGAGGCTCTGTCACCAGATTTTGCAGCCCCTATCTGCTATTGCAGCAGATAGGCGCTGCAATGTAGATTACAGTAATGTTTTTATTTTTAAAAAACGAGCATTTTTGGCCAAGTTATGACCATTTTCGTATTTATGCAAATGAGGCTTGCAAAAGTACAACTGGGCGTGTTTAAAAGTAAAAGTACAACTGGGCGTGTATTATGTGCGTACATCGGGGCGTGTTTACTACTTTTACTAGCTGGGCGTTCTGATGAGAAGTATCATCCACTTCTCTTCAGAACGCCCAGCTTCTGGCAGTGCAGATCTGTGACGTCACTCACAGGTCCTGCATCGTGTCGGCACCAGAGGCTACAGTTGATTCTGCAGCAGCATCAGCATTTGCAGGTAAGTAGCTACATCGACTTACCTGCAAACGCTGATGCTGCTGCAGAATCATCTGTAGCCTCTGGTGCCGATGTGTCCTCGCTCGTCTGACACGATGCAGGACCTGTGAGTGACGACACAGCGTGATCTCTGGAGAACACGGCTGTGTCTGCACTGCCAGAAGCTGGGCGTTCTGAAGAGAAATGGATGATACTTCTATACACAACGCCCAGCTAGTAAAAGTAGTAAACACGCCCCGATGTACGCACATAATACACGCCCAGTTGTACTTTTACTTTTCAACACGCCCAGTTGTACTTTTGCAAGCCTCATTTGCATAAATACGAAAATGGTCATAACTTGGCCAAAAATGCTCGTTTTTTAAAAATAAAAACGTTACTGTAATCTACATTGCAGCGCCTATCTGCTGCAATAGCAGATAGGGGTTGCAAAATCTGGTGACAGAGCCTCTTTAAGCTCGTGGAGACACAGCCTGTTTTGGCCTTGTGGACAAAGCCTATTTTTTAAAATCTGACGTGTCACTTTATGTGGTAATGACTTGGGAATGCTTTTACTTATCCAAGCGATTCTGAGATTGTTTTTTCGTGAATTTATGTTAGTGAAAAAATTTGTTCGATAAATTCAATATTTATTTGTGTAAAACACCAGAATTTAGAGAAAATTTGGAAAAATTTGCATTTTTCTGAATTTAAATGTATCTGCTTGTAAAACAGATAGTAATACCACACAAAATAGTTACTAGTTTATATTTCCCATATGTCTACTTTATGTTTGCATTATTTTTTGAACGTCCTTTTATTTTTCTAGGACGTTACAAGGCTTAGAACTTTAGCAGCAATTTCTCACATTATCAAGAAAATTTCAAAAGGCTATTTTTTCACGGACCAGTTCAGTTCTGAAGTGGTTTTGAGGGGCTTATATGTTAGAAAGTTAAAAACGGCACCCCTCAAAGTATTCAAAACAGCATTAAGAAAGTGTCTTAAAGGGAATGTGTTGCCAGAAAAACATGTTGTTTTTTTTTAAATTAAACATTTAGTGTGTGGGTGATTAAACATTGTTCAAATTTTTTTTATTTTTTTCACGAGTCAGGAAATATTATAAATTAATTCTAATTTATAATACTACCCATTTTTGGTCACTAGATGGAGCTATTCCCAAAATTGCAGCATTGCAACATTGGGTTAAAAGCCCTCGCTCTAGTGAGCTCTCAGAATCTCCCCCTCCTTTATCCTGGCTAGTGCCGGGATAAACGAGGGGTTTGAACGGTGTAACCTCCTACACTGTGTGTCGCCATTTTTTGAGCTAACACACAGTGTAGTAGGTTTACATACAGTAGTAAACACACACAAACACGAACATACATTGAAATCTCTTACCTGCTCCTGCCGCCGCGGCTCCCTCCGGCCCGTCCGCTCCGTTTGCTGCCGCTGGTCCAAGTGCACAAATCCGGAAGCCGCGACCGGAAGTAGTAATATTACTGTCCGGCCGCGACATCCGGTCCACAGGAAAATGGCGCCGGACGGCGCCAATTTCGAATTGGACTGTGTGGGAGCGGCGCATGCGCAGTTCCCACACAGACGCCGTACACGGAAGTCAATGGGAAGGGAGCCGTTCGCAGTCCCTATGGGACTGTGGCTGCCGTATTCCATGTCTGTATGTGTCGTTAATCGACACAGACAGAAATGGAAAAAAAATGGCAGCCCCCATAGGGAAGAAAAAGTGTAAAAATAAGAAAAAGTAAAACACAAACACACAAATGAATATAAACGTTTTTAATAAAGCACTAACATCTTTAACATATAAAAAAATTATTTGTGATGACACTGTTCCTTTAAGGGTATGTGCACACACAAACTCGAAAACGTCTGAAAATTCAAGGGAAAACAGCTCCTGATTTTCAGACGTTTTTTAAAGAGGCTCTGTCACCACATTATAAGTGCCCTATCTTCTACATAATGTGATCGGCACTGTAATGTAGATTATAGCAGTGTTTTTTCATTTAGAAAAACAATCAATTTTGACCAAGTTATGACCTATTTTAGATTTATTTGTAATGACTTTCTTAATGCCCAAAGCCCAGTTGGCATTAGCTTTTGACCAAGTGCGCATTGTAAAGAGAAGCGTATGACGCTGACCAATCAGCATCATACACTACTCTCCATTAATGTACTCAGCACATAGTGATCCTGCGTTATTCACTATGTGCTTTCACTTACTCACACATTAACATTACTGAAGTGTCTTGAGAGTGAATAGACATCGCTTCCAGCCAGGACGCAATGTCTATTAATACTCCCGACACTTCGGTAAAGTTTGTGTGGAACTTAATGACAGCAAGCGTGATCTTGCAAGATCACGTCATTTAAAAGCGTGATCTCGTGAGATCACGCTTGCTGTCATTAAGTCCCACACAAACATTACCGAAGTGACGGGAGTGTTAATAGACACCGCGTCCTGGCTGGAAGCGATGTCTATTCACCCTCAAGACACTTCAGTAACGTTTCTTTGAATTAAGCCATAAAAATTAAAATTTTTATTTTTTCCAATAAAACATACAAATGTTTTCATTTTTACAAGAAATAACGGATAAAAAAAACAACAACATTTTTAACGCAATTTCTCCTGATTATGGAAATACCCCACATGTGGTCATAAACTTATGTTTGAACACACGGCAGCCCTCAGAAGGGAAAGAGCACCTTTTGGCTTTTGGAGCTCAAATTTTGCTGGAATGGTTTTTGGTGCCATGTCGCATTTGCAAAGCCCCTGAGTGACAAAAACAGTCAGTGGAAACCCCCCAAAAGTGTCCCCATTTTGGAAACTACAGCCCTTATGGAATTTATCTAGGGATATAGTGAGCATTTTGACCCCACTGATTTTTTTTTCCGAATTAATTGGAAGTAGGCCGTGAAAATGCAAATCTACATTTTTTCCCATAAAATGTAGATTTAGCTTAGATTTTTTCATTTTCACAAGGGCTAAAGGAGAAAAAGCACCCCAATAAATAATTGTAAAGCAATTTCTCCTGAGCACGGCAATACCCCATATGTAGACATAAATTGCAGGGTTTAGAATGAAAGGAGCGTTATTTGGCTTTTGGAGCTCAAATTTTGCTGGAATGGTCTGTGGCGCCATCTCACATTTGCGAAGCCCCTGCCGGACCAAATCTGTGGAAACCCCGCAAAGGTGACCCCATTTGGGAAACTACACCCATGAAGAAATTTATTGAGGGGTATAGTGAACATTTTGACCCCACTGTTTTTTTGCAGAATTTAGAGTAATTATGCCATGAAATTAAAACCGAAATTTTTTCTGATAAACCGTGGAAATGTTGCATTTTTACAAGGAATACAGGAGAAAATGCACCCCAACATTTGGAAAGCAAATTGTCCCGATTACGGCAGTATCCCATATGTGGTAATAAACTGCTGTTTGGAAGCACGTCAGGGCTCAGAAGGGAAGAAGCACCGTTTTGCTTTTGAAGCTCAAGTTTTGCTGGAATAGTTTTTGGGTGTCATGTCGCATTTGAAAAGCCCCGGAGGGACCAAAACAGTGGAAAGTGACTTCATTTTGGAAACTAAATCCCTCAAGGAATTTATCGAGGGGTATAGTGAGTATTTAGACCCCAAAGTTTTTTTGCTGAATTTAGTGGAATTAGGCAGTGAAAATGAATATCAACATTTTTTACACTAAAATGTTAAATTTTTTCATTTCCACAAGAGATAAAGGAGAAAAAGTACCCCAACATTTGTAAGGCAATCTCTCAGCTTCTGAGCCCACACCAGCAACACAGCATACTAGTACGTTGTGTTGCGTTAAGTACATGACAACAACGTACTAGTACTTTGGATGTGGTTAAGGGGTTAATGAAACACATTGCATACTTTTGTTTTGGGTGGGTTTCCTAGGGATTTAACCTGTGGGATTTTAGTTTCCCCCAGGTAAAATGGCATAAGGGGAAATTTTGTCCAAGAAAGATATTGGTTAGCTTATGCCAATAAGACAAAATATTAAATATGTAATTAACACAATTCCCTCTATTATATATGGAGGGTCAATCAAGTCCATTCCTTAATTATCTCCATTTGCATATATTAAAAGCTATATGGGTTTGGCAGATAGTAAATTAACTTGTATATATCACTACTGTGAACAATTATAAAAGTTCTTGGTAAATCATTTTACTGCTAGAAAGATACACAATGAAAACAATTATTAACTTGAGAGAGGGCACAGAAGACGTGAGAAATGACATAGTACCAGGCAGAAATCACCGCTATTTTTCTTACCAAGGGAATTCTATGTTTACTGTTTACTTTCCCAGAATCCTGTGCTGTCTCAACCTCAGACCACAGTAAAGACTGATGTGTTTAGGTGATTAGGATTTTCCATATAAATGAAGTATCTAACAGTATATCCAAGAAAATGTGGAAACATATTTAAAAATAGCCAATTCATACAAAGTCTAGGAGTAAAGAATCATTGATTATACATACTGTATGATTAACATAATGAGAAGGAGCAATTATTACGTTTTAGAGCCAAATTAAGATTTTTATCATTATAAATAATAATATAAATAATAATATATTGTTTCTGTAAGACAGCTATCCATAAATGTGTACAGTGAAACTTTTTTAAGCCGACGACCCAAAATTGCACAGAATTATTTTATTTTTTTATGGGACGGGCCTCTCAAAAAAAAAAAGTACACAGAATTCAAATGTGTACTGCTCTCAGCAAACATGTACAGCACACAAATAAACAGCACTCTCATTCTTAGTCCCCAGCATGGCTCCCTTTCATATTCCTTTAACCCAGCTTGTTTCATCTCTCATTCTTAGTCCCCAGAATTTCTACCCTCTCATACCCCAAGAGTAGTCTCCATTGGCACCGGCTGACGTGGACAGGCAACGTATATATAACAGCAGCTAATATGGAGGAGCCGATGTTAGCGTAGGTCAGCCCAGACAACAGACATTCACTTACGGTTGGCAAAGCCAGAGGTCAGGGCAGGTGGCAGACGATTGTCATGGTAAACAGGCAAAAAGTCAGGGCAGACGGCAGTCAGGGTTGGTCAGGTTCAAGCAGGGTCAGTAAGCGTGAAATCCAACAGTAATCACAGGAGAGCAAAACTAGCAAACTAGACAAAAAAACGTAATTACTCAGGTATGGAGTAAAGAAGAAGGTACCCTTTTATACCCAAAAAACTGGGTGGAATTTGGCGCTCGCCAAACGTTTCTCTTTTTAAAGCGACTGTACTATAGGGAGCAGGAGGAGAGCGGCTCTGGGGTAGGCAACAACAACGTGGAGTGAAGGAGAGACGTGGCGCTTCACAGCAGTCTTAAAATGAAGAGTACTGGAGTAAAATGCGCCTAATTGATTAATAAATTAGGCGCAACTCTGACTGTTCTTACACCACAGATTAAAGTCTCCAACCAGCTTCCTGAGTAAATTATAGTAAATGTGTTAGGCTACAAGTGGCCCCATACCTTATGCTAGGCTCCACCCACTTTTTAGAAAAGTTCAGTAAGCAGGGGAAACGGTACAAAAGTAAACAATTTTCCAGCGGAATGAAACTTTTATGCCAATTACGACTCTTCTATGCAACTGCAAAAAAACTGGCATAGAAAAGTTACTAAATTCCCTCCTTTGAGGTTTACCATTTTCAATATCTGTGTAATGCCTCATGCACACGATCGTTGTGCCACTAGGGCCGTTTTTGACAGCATCCGAGTGGCACCCGATAGTCTTCACGCACCCATTCACTTTAGCGGGTGAATCGGGTCCGTGAAAAATGATCCGAATCTCCGATCCGAGGAAAGATAGGACATGTTCTATCTTTCCTCGGATCACTGACGGGACTCTGCCGGCGCACATGGTCGTGTGCATGAGGTGTAATGGATAAAAATATTCTTGTTTTGAGTTTTGATCCAGAGGCTGAAAACTGGTACAGACCTAGTCCTATCCAGAGCTGAAAGGTGGACACAATTGTATCTAGATACATATGCAATAGCACAAGCCTCTCTCTTGTCTTGATAGTTTGCTACACTATATCACTGTATTTAAAATGCATTAGTCTGTAGTCGGGGCTGTTTAGCTCACAGAGGATTTGTTAAAGGACCAGTGTCACGAAAAAAATATTTTTTAGATCAATTTGCTTTTAGTGTTTTATTAAAACATTTTTTATTTATTTGTGTGTTTGTGTTTTACTTTTTTTTATTTTTTCACTTTTTCTTGTCCATGGGGGCTGCCATTTTTTTTCTATCTCTGTATGTGTCGATTAACGACACATACAGACATGGAATACGGCACATACAGTCCCATAGTGAATGCGAACGGGGCCCGTTCCATCCACTATGCTGTACGCCATCTGTGTGGGAACGGCGCATGCGCCGCTCCCACACAGTCCAAATTGAACTGTGCGACGTCCGGCGCCATTTTCTTGTGGACCGGAAGTCGCGGCCGGACAGTAAGATTACTACTTCCGGTCACGGCTTCCGGACTTGTGCACTTGGAGCGGAGGTAGCAGACGGACCGGAGGGAGCAGCGGCGGCAGGAGCAGGTAAGTTAGGTCTATGTATGTACGTGTTTTACTGTGTGTTTACTACTGTATGCAGTGTAGGAGGTTTGACCGTTCAATCCCCTCGTTTCTCCCGGCACTAGCCAGGATAAAGGAGGGGGGATTCTGAGAGCTCACTAGAGCGAGTGAGTTTTCTCAAATTTTGCAGCATAAAGCAATGTGGTTACTTTACCACATGCAATGCTGCAATTTTGGGAATTGCTCCATCTAGTGACCAGCGCTGGGAAATGTTATAAATTAGAATCTAATTTATAATATTTCCTGACTCGTGAAAAAATTAAAAAAATTAGAACAATGTTTAATCACCTATACACTAACTGTTTAACTAAAAAAAAATAAAAAAAAATTCTAGCGACACAGTCCCTTTAAAGAGAATCTGGCACCAATCCGGCGCTTTTTTTAGCGGCCGTCACACGGCCGTTTTCAGAACAGTGTAGTTCTATGGCTTTAATCGCACGGCTGTTTTTTTAATGACCCGTGAATACTGGCCATCAAAAAATAGGACATGTCCTATTTTTGGCCGTTTTCATGGCCAGACGGCCCCCATAGAACTCAATGGATCAGTTTTTGACAGCTGTTTTTCAGGAATCAATCCTTGTGACGGCCGTTGAAAACTGATCCTGACCAAGAAGACTCCCAGGGTACAGCGCTCCTTTTTGCGCTAAGCCCGGGGAAGCCCTTGACGTCACTTCCGGAATCCCCAGCCAGAGCGTCGGCAACGCTCCGGCCGCGGATTCCCCTCCTAGAGAGAGCCCCCCACGCCACTGTCCCTATAAGGACAGTGACGTCAGTGGATCCTCCTGACACTGAATCCCCGGCCAGGGTGTTGCTGAAGCTCTGGCCGGGAATCCGCTTCTAGAGAGAGCCCAACACATCACTGTCCCTATATGGACAGTGACATCAGGGGATCCTTTTGGAGCAGAATCTCCTAGAGGGAGCACCAATCGTATCTGGTTCTATCTACAGGGGGGTGTCTGGCGCTATCTACAGGGGGGTCTCTGGTGCTATCTACACAGAGGGATGTCTGGCGCTATCTACATGGGAGGGGGTTGTCTGGCGCTATCTACACGGGGGCGTCTTGTACAATCTACACAGGGGGTGTCTGGAGCTATCTACAGGGGGGTGTCTGGCACTATCTAAAAGGGGAGGGTGTCTGGCCCTATCTACAGAAAGTCTGGCGTGTCCAGGGTGTCTGGCGCTGTCTACAGGGGAGGGTGTTGCGTGGCGCTATCTTTAGGGGCTGTCTTGTGGCGCTATCTACACGGGGGTATCTGGCACTATCTACAAGGGGAGTGTGTCTGGCACTATCTACAGGGGAGGGTGTGGCGTGGCAGTATCTTTAGGAAGTGTTGTGTCGCGCTATCTTCAAGGGGGTGTGGCACTATCTACATGGGCACTGTGGCACTAAATGGGCACTAACTACATGGGTACTGTGTGTGGCACTATCCACGTGGGCACACGGACATTTTCAGAACAATGTAGTTCTATGGCTGTATTCACATGGCCGTTCTTTTAACAGCCAAAAATAGGACATGTCACGGCCAGACGGCCCCCATAGAACTCAATGTATCAGTCTTTAATGGCCGTTTTTCAGGAATCAACCCTTGTGACGGCCTTTAAAAACGTATCCTGGCCAAGGGGACTTCCAGGGCACATTGCTACTTTAAGCGCTAAGCCATGGGAAGCCCTTGACGTCACTGCCGGAATCCCCGGCCAGAGCATCCGCAATGCTCTGGCCGGGAATTCCACTCCTAGAGAGAGCCCCTGACACCACTGTCCCTATATGGACAGTGACGTCAGGGGATCCTCTTGTAGCGGAATCCCCGGCCAGAGAGTTGCTGATTCTCTGGCTGGTGATTCCGCTCCTAGAGGAGCCCTGGCATCACTATCCATTGTCACAGCGTGGGGTGTGGACCCACTGGGCCGTACCGTGCAGCGTGAAAGCAGCTGGCCAAACAGGTATAATGCAATGTCTATAGTTCTGAAAGGGTACCTGGAGCAATATAGACAGTAGCGGTGGATTCAGGCTAAGATGAGGCTCCGCAAGTAAACAGACACCCGGCGGGTTGCGACACAATAGATGCAGCGGAAGGCACAACACGACTCCAACTCTTGAAGGGACAGAGGCACGGGATACAGGATACAGGCAGCAGGAACGGGAAACACTGGGAACTTGAAAACACTAGGAGACCATTTGCAAGGACAAACTTAAGGTAACACAACAATGCTCAGGCAAAGATCGAGAGGGCAGAGCCCCTTTTATAGTCCAAAAGCATTCTGGGCTAATTGCAGCTATTCTGCAAATGTGCGCATACTGTCCCTTTAAAGAGGCTCTGTCACCAGATTTTGCAACCCCTATCTCCTATTGCAGCAGATCGGAGCTGCAATGTAGATAAGAGTAACGTTTTTGTTTTTTTTTAAACGAGCATTTTTGGCCAAGTTATGACCATTTTTATATTTATGTAAATGAGGCTTTCTAAAGTACAACTGGGCGTGTTTAAAGGAACAGTGTCACCAAATTTTTTTTTTTTATATCAGTTTTATGTTAGGGTTTTATTAAAAACGTTTATATTTATTTGTGTGTTTGTGTGTTACTTTTTTCTATTTTTACACTTTTTCTTCCCTATGGGGGCTGCCATTTTTTTTTCCATTTCTGTATGTGTCGATTAACGACACATACAGACATGGAATATGGCAGCTCCAGTCCCATAGGGACTGCGAACGGGGCCCGTTCCATCCACTATGGTGTACGCCGTGTGTGTAGGAACGGCGCATGCGCCGCTCCCACACAGTCCGATTTGAAATGCGCACCGTCCGGCGCCATTTTCCTGTGGACCGAAAGTCGCGGCCGGGCAGTAAGGTTACTACTTCCGGTCGCGGCTTCCGGACTTGTGCACATGGAGCAGCGGCAGCAGACAGAGCGGACGGACCGGAGGGAGCGGCGGCGACTGGAGCAGGTAAGTGATTTCTATGTATGTTCGTGTTTCAGTGTGTTTTACTAGTGTATGTAAACCTTCTACACTGTGTGTTAGCTCAAAAAATGGCGACACACAGTGTAGGAGGTTAGACCGTTCAAACCCCTCGTTTCTCCCGGCACTAGCCAGGATAAAGGAGGGGGGATTCTGAGAGCTCACTAGAGCGAGGGATTTTTTCCCAATTTTGTAGCATAAAGCAATGTGGTTGCTTTACCACATGCAATGCTGCAATTTTGGGAATTGCTCCATCTAGTGACCAGTGCTGGGAAATATTATAAATTGAATCCAATTTATAATATTTCCTGACTCGTGAAAAAAATAAAAAAAATTAGAACAATGTTTAATCCCCTACACACTAATTGTTTAACTAGAAAAAAAAAACATGTTTTGCTGGCAACACATTCCCTTTAAAGTTAAAGTACAACTGGGCGTGTATTGTGTATGTACATCTGGGCGTTTTTACTTCTTTTACTAGCTGGGCGTTGTGAATAGAAGTATCATCCACTTCTCTTCACAACGCCCAGCTTCTGGCAGTGCAGACACACAGCGTGTTCTCGAGAGATCATGCTGTGACGTCACTCACTTCCTGCCCCAGGTCCTGCATCGTGTCGGACGAGCGAGGACACATCGGCACCAGAGGCTACAGTTGATTCTGCAGCAGCATCAGCGTTTGCAGGTAAGTAGCTACATCGACTTACCTGCAAACGCCGATGCTGCTGCAGAATCAACTGTAGCCTCGGGTGCCGATGTGTCCTCGCTCGTCCGACACGATGCAGGACCTGGGGCAGGAAGTGAGTGACGACACAGCGTGATCTCTCGAGAACACGCTGTGTGTCTGCACTGCCAGAAGCTGGGCGTTGTGAAGAGAAGTGAATGATACTTCTATTCACAACGCCCAGCTAGTAAAAGAAGTAAAAACGCCCAGATGTACATACACAATACACGCCCAGTTGTACTTTAACTTTAAACACGCCCAGTTGTAATTTAGAAAGCCTCATTTACATAAATATAAAAATGGTCATAACTTGGCCAAAAATGCTCGTTTTTAAAAAAAACAAAACGTTACTCTTATCTACATTGCAGCGCCGATCTGCTGCAATAGGAGATAGGGGTTGCAAAATCTGGTGACAGAGCCTCTTTAAGGCCGTGCGGGCGCTTGAGCCCTGCGGGAGACAGTGTCCGGTCCAGGAAGTGAGTGCCAGCGTCTCCTAGGAGGGAGATGCCGCCGGGAACTCACTCGTCCATGGCCGCGGCCATCAGAGGGTAAGTCAGGATGGTTACATCCATATATTTTACAGTGACTTCAGGGGATCCTCCTGGAGCGGAATTCCTGGTCAGGGCGTTGCTGACGGTCTGGTCGGGGAATCCACTCCTAGAGAGAGCCCATCACGTCACTGTCCCTATATTGTGGATCACAGGTTTCAGGAGAGAAGCATGGAAGGAGTTGGGAATCTTCAGAGTAGGAGGCAAACGTAGTTTGTAAGACATGGATTGATTTGTCAGAAGATTTTAAAGGGACCAAGAATCCTGGGAACAAATTTATAGGAAGGGATTTTTAGGTGAATATTTTTAGAGGACAACTAGACTTTAACTCCGGGAGAGAATTAAGAAGATGGCCTTCTCTTCCTGCCAGCGCATTTCTTCATTGGAGCCTCCACCTGCAAGACCGCTGACTTGGTTTGCTGCCAGATCTGATGGAAACTTCCATAGGAAACATTAGCTGCAGGAACTTCGGAGGTAGCAGGAATTGGGAGAGGCACATGAGTATGTTGGCTGTAAACTATAATAAACGGTGAAGTAGCTGTGGATTCACTCATATGATTATTATATGAAAATTCGACCCACGGGAGTAGACGTGCCCAGTCGTCATGTTGAGCAGATACAAAATAGCAGAGATAGCTTTCGAGTACTTGGTTAATTAGTTCGACTTGACCGTTGGACTGCGGATGGTTTGCAGATGAGAAGTCCAGTTTTATGTCCAGGTGTTTACACAGAGCTTTCCAGAATTTGGATGTGAACTGTCACCACTGACACCACAGTGAGAAACAATGTGGAGAGGTAATCCGTGCAGAGGAAATACATGTTGAATAAAAAGACTTGCCAGGCGAGGAGCTGAGGGATGGCCAGACAGAGCAATGAAATCTGCCATTTTGGAGAAAAGATCAATAATTACCCAGACTGTGGTGCAGTCATCAGAGGAAGGAAGATCTGTAATAAAATCCATAGATATATGCTGCCAAGGACCTTCAGGGACCGGCAGAGGCTGGAGTAGGCCCATAGGTTTGGAATGAACAATTTTGTTTTAGGCACACTTGGTACATGCACAGACATTGTCTTTAACATCTTTGAGTAGTGTGGACCACCAATAGTGGCGAATGATGAAGTCCCAAGTCCCAGAAGAGAATCTTATTCCTGTCAACAGGAGGAACATACGTTTTCCCTGGAGAAATGTCTCTGATCTGTAGAGGAGCAACTGCAATTATGCGTGAGGGGTCAATAATATGCTGAGGGTCCTCTTCATGGTCAGTTAATTCAAATAGAGTGTCTGCCTTTACATTTTTGTCAGCTGGGTGAAAATGGAGTTGAAAATTTAATCTGGGAAAGAACAGAGACCACCTGGCTTGACGTGGATTCAGACGTTGTGCCGACTGTAAGTAGGTGAGGTTCTTCTGGTCAGTGTAAATGACAACGGGATGTGCGGAACCCTCCAACAGATGTCTCCACTCTTCTAGAGCCAGCTTGATGGTTAGGAGCTCACGGTCACCAATAGAATAGTTCCTCTCCGTAACAGAGAAGCGTTTGGGGGGAAAAAACACAGGGGACAGTTTTTCCCTTTGAGTCTCTTTGGGAGAGAAGTGCTCCAGCACCAATGAACGAGGCATTAACCTCCAACGAGAACTGCCGGGAGTCATCTAGATGACACAGAATGGAGGCAGAAGTGAAGGATTTTTTTTAGCTCTGTGAATGCAGATTCGGCTTCCGGGGTCCAATTCTTTGCATTCGCCCCCTTTCTGTTGAGGGCAGAGATGGGAGCAGTAAGTGAAGAAAAATTAGGGATGAACTGACAGTAGAATTTCCCATAGCCCAGAAACCTTTGTATAGCACGGAGACCTTGAGGACAAGGCCAATCAAGAACAGACTTTACTATGCAGAGAAGGCCTTTTATACTTCTCCCTCGGCTAGGGTAATGTCCAACGGATCTCTCTCGACACCTTTTGACATCACAAATGGGACCAGACAGGGGTGCCCACTCTCACCGCTGTTGTTTACGTTAGTTATGGAACCATTTGCGGAATCTATTCGCTCTAACATAAATATAAGGGGGATACCTGCAGGATTCCGTCAACATAAATTAGGCCTCTTCGCAGATTATGTCATCCTGATGGTTACTGACCCTTTATCTTCTCTCCGAGAAATAATGCAGGTCATATCGAGGTTTGGGCTAGTCTACTATTACAAGATCAATGCCACTAAATCTCAAAAGTTGGGGCTTTTTATCACTCATAATTTGAAGGGTGCCATTCAAGCCGAATTCCCTTTTAAATGGGAGAACACTTCTGTCCCTTATTTGGGGATCCATGTTGGGTTTCCTCTTTTACTGATACCGAGGTTAAATCTAGAACCCTTGTTGTCCTCTCTTCAGGAAGATCTCAATAACATTTCGAAACACGAACCTTCCTGGCTAGGTCGAAATGTATGCTATAAAATGTTTATTTTACCTAAAATCCTGTATTTCTTGCGTACTATATCGGTTCCCATACCATCTTCTATTCTCATGAAGTTCCAAAAACAACTAAGAACATTTATATGGGGAGCCCGATATCCGAGGATAGCTGCATCCACACTGATAGTTAATGGGCGTAGAGGGGGGCTAGGGATGCCTAATATTATTTCCTACCATAAAGCATTGATAGTCAAGCAACTCTGTGCCTGGATTTCTCCGACCTCATTAGCTAACTGGACTTCCATTGAGCAAAACCTTACGGGCACCAATTCTCTTAGTAGTGTACTGTTAGCTTATGCAGTGAAACCATCCCTACCCCTGCCAGTGGTTCCCACAATAAAGGTTTCCGTACAGGCTTGGTTGTCCCTCTTGTCGGCCACTTCCTCCTCTGAGAGGGATAATGCCTCAAGGACCCTTAAACGTTCTTGAAATGCTGATTCCAGGCCTGAGGGTGCAAACATGGGTGGGGTGTGGCATACACCATATATCCGATTTATATCATGGAGATAGTCTACGACCATTCCCAAATCTTGTTGCCATCTATCAAGTTCCTTGTAGGGATTTATTCCGATATGTGAAGATTGCATCTTATTTAACTGAATATCCTACTGTTACAGCCTCCTTACCCCGATTCATATGTGATAATTTTTCTAACCCCAGCAAAGGGGACCTGAATTTTACAAAGCGTATATATGATTGCCTAAATGGAGACGTGGAGATCAACAAGCGGGCTCACTTTCTAGGTTGGGAGCGGGACTTGGGACAGACGTTTATTGGTGAGCAATGGGCTACAGCACTCAAGTGGACTATGAAATCCTCCTTGTGTATGAATCTCTTGGAGGTCTACCATAAAGTGTTAATGAGATGGTACTATACACCATCCAAACTTGCTAGTATTTATCCCCATACGTCTGCTTTATGTTGGAGGGGATGTGGCCAGATAGGCTCTATTTTTCATATTTTTTGGAAGTGCTTTGTTATAATACAATTGTGGGAGGAGGTATTTCTTCTTCTTTCCTCGGTATTGGGAACTCCCATCAACAAGGATCCTGCGTTGGCTCTACTGTCTACTGATTTTAGGCGCCGGGTGAGTCATGTGCTTCTCACAACCAAACTTTTGATTGCCAAGGCTTGGCAATCCTCCACGTCTCCTTCCTGTAATGAGGTAATAGGCAGGGTGTCCAACCATTGTACCTACGAACGTCTATTTTATTTAAGGAATCACAGATATGTTGCATTTTCTAATGCATGGGGCCCATGGATGCGCCGCTTTGTGGACTGTAGAGACCAATTACATATCTCACTCTGATTTCTTTTCCCTTTCCCCTTCCTTCCCTCACTTTCCCTACCCTAAGTTACGAAAACATGTTTGACACTTTTCACATGACTTGCTGTACATTTCTTGGCTGTTACTATGTTCGGTATTAGTGCATTGTTTACGAATATTAATGTACTATTTGCGAATGACAAACGTAATAAAAGTTTATGGTTTAAAAAAAAAAAAAAGAACAGACTTTACTTTTTCTGGATCCATCTGGAGTCCATGATCTGAAACAATATAACCCAGTAAGGGTAAGGACTTCTTTTTAAAGGTGTATGTTTTTGTTTTTCAAAAAGGTTGTTCCCCCTTAACCGCAGCAGGACTTGGCGAACATGCTTCCCGTTTGTCATCAGATCGGGTGAGTAGATCAAGATGTCATCAAGATAAACCACCACGCAGACATAGAATAGATCCTGGAATATGTCATTCATTAATTCCTGGAACAAAGCTGGAGCATTACATAACCGGAAGGTCATCATGTGGTCTTCCACTCGTCACCAGTCGAAGAGCTCAGAGATCAGCGGTAAGGGGTACTTGTTTTTGACTATGATTTTATTCAAACCACAAAAGTCTATTCAAGGCCGGAGGGATCCATATTTTTTCTCAACAAAGAAAAATCCGGCTCCGGCCGGAGAAGTTGACTTCCTAATAAACCCCCTTTCGAGGTTCTCCTTGACATATGACGACATAGTTTGGGTTTTGGGTAGAGAGAGTGAGGATAAACCTGTCCATAAGGAGGTGAAGTTCCAGGAGGTAACTCGACCATGGACGATGTGGCGGTAGGGTCTCAGCCTCCTTCTTGCTGAACACATCTGCATAGCAGGCATACTGCAGAGGTAGACCAGGGAGAGATTGAGACACTGGAGGTCTGGCAGGACGATCCACAGGCAGACAGTTGAAGTGACAGGGAGGTCCCCACTGAAGAATTTCTCCCAAATCCCAATCAAGCACAGTAGCGTGCTTGCGAAGCCAGGGTATTTCCAACATAATTGGATTAATAGCAACAGGCAAAATGTAGAAGGCTATTTATTCTGAGTGTAGAGCACCCACTTGTAATTTCAATGGTTCAATGATGAACAGGATTGGGTCTGGCAAAGGATGACCATTTAAGGAAGCTGCCGCTAGAGGTTTCTTTAGAGGAGTTGTGGGCAAGTGGAGATGGTCTACTAAGGCCTGGTGTATGAAGTTCCCGGCCACTCCAGAATCCAAATAGGCCAAGACAGAATGTGAGGCCTCACCAGCAAGGATAGAGACCGTAATCGGGAGTTCAGGAGAGAATTTTACAGAAGGCAAAGTATCACATAGGGTAGTCTCTCCTATCAACCCTAGGTGCTGGAGTTTCCCGGCTTCAGAGGCACAAAATGACCCTTTCTTCCACAGTACAGGCACGGACACGGATACTGGAATCAGGAACAGGCTACGGAACCTTTGCAGACTAACACAAGGTTAGCAACAACATTGCTCAGGCACCCTCAGGTAGAGTTCCTTAAAAAGTCCAGGATATGCTGGAATAGGTTAAGAGCAATATTCCTGGTGCATGTGCTGGCTCTTTAAAAAAGGGGATGAGCACGTGCACCCGCTGGTGGAGAGAGAAGAGCGTGCCGACAGGTAGGCTGGCAGCTGCTGGGGTGAGTGAGAACAACGGCCGCCGGTGCTACACATTACTCCTACTTTATCAATAATATTTTTTTACTTTCTTGTAATAGCTTTTCATTTTTGGTGCTTTATACTTTTTTGTGCTTTGTAATTATTCAATTTTGTTTGTACGTTGGGCACTTTTAATGTTATATAATTAATATTATTATTATTAGGCCTCATGCACACATCCATTGCCCGTCGTACAGCCTCTAATGAAGGATCCGTGATACACGGACCGCACCCAGATGGCTTCCATGTGCAGTCCATTGTTTCAACGGACCAAATTAATGAAATGGCTGAGATTATTCAGTCAAAAACGGACAGGAGTAGGACCTGTCCTACTTTTGTCACAAAAAACACATCAATATTGCCAAAGGCAAAAAGATTAGCCCTTGTTTCCCAGGTACCTATTGAATGCTTACTAATATTATAACGTATAACTTTATTGTAAATGACTATTAAGCATACACATGAAGATTAAAAGCGCAATGTGAACTGAAAGTCTCTATATAGTAATGCTAATATTGCTCTGTAGTCTCTACTAAGTGCAGAGTCAAACCACCATCTTTGATGACCGCACTGCCTGTATGAAACAACTATAATTAGCGCCTGCAGTCCGCTTAGAAGAGGACTTGGAATTGTCAGAACACATTGAATTTTAAAAGAAGAAAAGCCCCATCGACATGTTTCACCACCGTAGTGGCGTCCTCAGGGTAAAATGGGGCTAATGGCAGCGAACGCGACTAAGTCTCCTATCTATGACCTCACTCGTGACATCAACTAAACTGATGCTACCAATAAAAATGATCATCATAAGACAGGCTCCTAGGTAGGAAGATTTGCTCCAATCGAGCAGACCTAGCACCCAACCAATGAGGGACTCGCTTTTGCGCTTGTGGTAAGAATGATTGACAGAAGTATGCTCCAATTCCATAACGCTACTGCCCGGCAAATAGGGGACTCGCTTTCGCGCCTGCGTAGTAGAAGGAGATTTTGCTGGATAGATAAGTATGGAAATCAGTTCACTGCGCATGTCAGTGAACTTAGAATTAGAAGTACCAGGTGTAAAACGAAAAAGCCACTGCAAATGTCAGTGGACTTGAATACACAAATGTAGTAGAAGATGCGAGTTTAGATACATTAGATAGATTAATTATAATAAGAAATAACAATATTCCACTATCAATTACTCTATATCAATAACCATCTCCTTGGTAGAGTATCTTATAATTGTTAGTAAGACAGTATAAAAATATATTTTTGTCGGAACGGCCACACAGTTCCGTTAAAACAACGGAAGTGTGCATGGCCCCATAGAAATAAATGTGTCAGTATGCTATCCGTTAAAAAAACGGATAGCACACTGAAGAAAATTACTGAAGTTGGCATGAGGCATTAGGCTGAATGCACACGTTGTGTATTTTGCTTTGGAAAATACGCAGCAAAACCACAAAAAATTTGCAGGAAAAAATGCACCTGAAGGTGCGTATTTTGATGCATTTTTCGATGCGGTTTTTACATTTTGATGCGTAAATTGTGGCGTTTTCATGCTGCGTGTTTTGGTGCGATTTTCCTGTGCACTAGGCAGATAGAATTCGCAAGCGGAAACGCAAGATAAATTGACATGCTGCAGATTTTAAAATCCGAACAACAGGTCAATTTACGTGCGGGAAAATACTGCACTGCAGCTTGTGCATGAGATTTTCTGGAATCTCATTGTCTATGCTGGTACTGTATTACGCTGTGGTTTTCCAGCACGCAACTACGTGCGGCAAAACCGCACGTAATACGCATCGTGTGCATTGACCCTTAGTGTTTTCCTTATCATATAATGTATACATTTTCTAAATGTCCTTTTTAATTTTATAGGATACTAGAAAAAGTACCCGGCGCTGCCCGGGTATAACGTGTCGGTCTGTCTGTTTGTGTGTTCATTGGATTTGTGCTAAGGGTGCCCAATAGTCTAATCCATGCCTCATATTTTCTTGGTTTACAGGGAAATCGGTAATTGCCCTATATACCCCGGCAGTTACACAGTGTTTATTTCAATTTTGACTTCCTAAATACCTAACAGCTAAACTGGTAGGAAATGGAGTCATAAAATTGTGACAGAGCCTGTTAGATTAACAACATTGGCAGTTTTATTACCAGTTGTCCATAGACTATGGTTGGATCATAATTGAAAGCAGCATCATGCATGAAACCCCACTAATTAGCACGCTGAGCATGGTGTGCTCTCTCAGCTTGCTGACTGGCCTGGGTTCGGGCAGGAGTCTCTGCGCTTTTGAGAGCCACCTGTCTGATCTGTTGATGAGATCCCGAGTTTGCTGAGGAGTTTCAGCAGCTCGAGCAGCAGTATGACGCATTTGATCAGCTTGCAGTTGGGCAAGAGGAGTCTCTGCAGCTAGTAATGCAGCTTTTCTCCTGGCCATCAGTAATCTGATTGGTTGCTATAGGTAACCACTCTCCTGTACCTTCCCATCTAGGATTATCTTGTAAAGTGCACTACCTGCTACTGCCAGATAAAAACATCTTTACTATAAAAGCAAATATCTGTATTCTCTTTTATAGTATTGGATCGTGATCATGTGATAATGGATGATAACAGAAAACAACAGCAAGGTCGGTACCTTTACGAAAACCTTCCTGAACACCTGGTGTACCTATGTGCCAAATTTGGGGTCAAATAGTTAAGGTGTTTGGATGCCTATAGAGGACGACAGACATTCACTATGATGGCTGATAACAGAGAACAACAGTAAGGATGGACATTTACGAAAACCTTCACGGACACCCATTGTACCTATATGCCAAATTTGGGGTCAAATGGTTCAGGCGTTTGGATACCTATGGAGGACAGGCAAACAGACATTCACTTTTAGAATATAGAATAGCAGAGTTCCCCGGCTTCACACTGGTCTATTTGTTTGTTGTTTGTGTGTGTGGTTAAAAACTTCATTTCATACAGATATGAAGCCAACATATCCAATAAAGTCCAAGTGCAGGGTTCCTTTTTAGAGGCAAGACTGGTCTGAAAGGGGTTCAATTTATGAGAATGCTGAAATCCACGGGCTTGGTTCTGTTGAGAGATTTCAGCAGCTCGGGCAGCAGCCATTCTCTTTACCACAGGAGTCTTTTGTCTAAGTGCAGGGTTCCTTTTTTGGAGACATGACTGTTATGAAAGGGTTTCAATTTATGAGAATGCTCAAAACCAGTATAGGTGCAGTTTGTTTACAGCGAGTAACATGTCGGGTAAAGAAAAATGGTTTGGTTGTTATGGAAACCTGGTCTAAAACTGTATGTGAGTGAGGCTAAGAATGAAGGACCTGCGAGCTCCTATTGGCTAATACGGGTCATGTGATATGGAGGAAGGTACTTGATGTGGAAGCCAGTGGTGCCATATTTGCTTTTGTGAATATGTCGAGAACGGTAGGTCCTAGAGAGCTGAAACCCGGTCTTCAAAAGCGTGTGATTTACTTATGTGGCAAATTTGGGGCAGATTGGTCGAATCGTTTGGCCGTGCATAAAGAATAGACATCAGATAACAGACAACAGAAATTCATTTTCATATACACCGCATTCCAAATTATTATTATGCAAATGTTATTTTTCACTGATTTTCCTAAATAGTCGATGCAAATGACAGTCAGTATAATCTTCAAGCCATCAACCGTTGGAGTATAATGCAAATTTTATTGAACAAATCTCCTAATGATAACAGATTTTTTTTAAAAGTAAAAAACTCAAAATGCACTGTTTCAAATTATTATGCACAACAGAGATCAAAACATTTTAAAGGTTGTAAAGAGAACTAAAAGGGTAATTTGTTGAATTTGCAGCATCAGGAGGTCATATTTACAGGAATCAAAAGCTCTTTCAATCAAAAACAACTTAACAGGCCAAGTTACATGTTAACATAGGACCCCTTCTTTGATATCACCTTCATAATTCTTGCATCCATTGAATTTGTGAGTATTTGGACAGTTTCTGCTTGAATATTTTTGCAGGATGTCAGAATAACCTCACAGAGCTTCTGTTTTGATGTGAACTGCCTCCCACCCTCATAGATATTTTGCTTGAGGATGCTCCAAAGGTTCTCAATAAGGTTGAGGTCAGGGGAACATGGGGGCCACAGCATGGGTTTCTCTCCTTTTATGCCCATAGCAGCCAATGACACAGAGGTATTCTTTGCAGCATGAGATGGTGCATTGTCATGCATGAAGATAATTTTGCAATGGAAGGCATGGTTCTTCTTTTTGTACCACGGAAGAAAGTGGTCAGTCATAAACTCTACATACTTTGCAGAGGTCATTTTCACACCATCAGGGACCCTAAAGGGGCCTACCAGCTCTCTCCCCATGATTCCAGCCCTAAACATGACTCCGCCACCTCCTTGCTGACGTCGTAGCCTTGTTGGGACATGGTGGCCATTCACCAACCATCCACTACTCCATCTGGACCATCCAGGGTTGCACGGCACTCATCAGTAAACAACACGGTTTGAAAATGAGTCTTCATGTATTTCTGAGCCCACTGCAACCATTTCTGCTTGTGAGCATTGTTTAGGGGTGGCCGAATAATAGCTTTATGCACACTTGCAAACCTCTGGAGGATCCTACACCTTGAGGTTCGCGGGACTCCAGAGGCAACAGCGGCTTCAAATATCTGTTTGCTGCTTTGCAATGGCATTTTAGCAGCTGCTCTCCTAATCCTATTAATTTGTCTGGCAGAAACCTTCCTCACTATTGTAATGAAGGGGGCAGGGAAACGGACAAGTGAGCCCTAATCTACCCGCCATTCTGTCCCTGCCTACTTGCAACGACCCGCCCTAGGCGACGGGGTACAACTGGGCGGCGGTCCCTACGCTCAGCAAGTGTACGAGACAAACAGACAAGGGTACACAAAGCTAAGGGAAATGGGGCAGTTGCCCACGGCAACACCGTGAGCAACAAGAGTGGTGAACGAGCCGAGTCAAACCAGGAGTGTACGAGGTACCAGACGCAGAGCAGGAGAGTAGTCAGTAAGCCAGGGTCAGTATGGAGCAGGATCAAATAGTAGAAGCTGTCGCTGGGCCAGGAAACCACACGAGAAGAATCACAAGCAAAGGAGGAACAGGAAAGGCAGGTATAAATAGACAGAGGGCGGGAGCTAGCTCCGTCTGGCCAGGCTGCGATAGACTCTCCCACTCCTAAGCCTGCCAGGCTGAGTGGTGGAAGCTGGAGTCAGTCTCAGAGACATAGACTCAGGTGCAGACTGATTGCCTATGGGCGTATACACAGAAGTTGTGCCTGGCAGATCCTTTACAGTACCCCCCCCTTTTATGAGGGGCCACCGGACCCTTTCTAAGTGGACCTGGTTTATTGGGGAAACGAAGGTGGAACTTCCTGACCAATACCCCAGCGTGAACATCCCGGGCGGGTACCCAAGTCCTCTCCTCAGGCCCCTATCCTCTCCAATGGACCAGGTACTGGAGGGAGCCTTGGACCATCTTGCTGTCCACAATCTTGGCCACCTCGAATTCCACCCCCTCGGGGGTGAGAACGGGAACAGGAGGTTTCCTCGAGGGAGCCAAGGACGGGGAGCAGCGTTTAAGGAGGGAGGCATGAAACACGTCATGTATTCGAAAAGATGGGGGCAGCTCCAGTCGGAAGAAGACAGGATTGAGGACTTCAATGACCTTATACGGCCCAATAAACCGGGGAGCAAACTTCTTGGACGTAACCCTAAGGCGCAAATTGCTAGACGATAACCACAACCAGATCCCCGACCATAAACAAGGGGTTAGCAGAACGTCTTCTATCAGACTGAGTTTTTTGTACGCTCTGGGACGCCTCTAGGTTCTTCTGAACCTGGGCCCAGACTGTGCACAGTTCCCGATGAACGACCTCTACCTCGGGATTGTTGGAACTACCAGGTGAAACGGAGGAGAACCGTGGATTAAACCTAAAATTACAGAAAAAGGGGGAGACCCCTGACGAGTTACTGACCCGGTTATTAAGGGAAAATTCGGCGAGGGGAATGAATGAGACCCAATCATATTGACAGTCAGAGATAAAACACCTTAAATATTGTTCTAGAGATTGATTAGTCCTCTCAGTTTGGCCATTAGTTTCAGGATGGAAGGCAGAGGAGAAGGACAGATCAATCTCCAACTTTTTACAGAAGGCTCTCCAAAACAATGAAACAAATTGTACCCCTCTGTCCGAAACAATATTGACAGGGACCCCATGGAGACAAAGGATGTGTTTGACAAACAAGGTAGCTAACATCTTGGCATTGGGTAGTTTCTTGAGGGGCACAAAGTGGCACATCTTACTGAAGCGGTCTACTACAACTCACACCACCGACTTGCCTTGAGATGGAGGCAAATCGGTGATAAAATCCATGGAGATATGGGTCCAAGGTCTCTGGGGAATGGGCAAAGAATGTAGTAAGCCCGCTGGTCGGGACCTGGGAGTCTTGGACCTAGCACAAACCTCACAAGTGGCGACGTAGGCCTTAACGTCTTTAGGCAACCCAGGCCACCAATAGTTTCTGGCAATGAGGTGTTTGGTACCCAGGACGCCTGGATGACCAGATAGTGCGGAGTCATGATTTTCCCTAAGTACCCTTAGCCGGAATTGCAGGGGAACAAACAGCTTGTCCTCAGGAAGGTTCCCGGGAGCTGAATCTTGATCAGCTGCAATTTCAGAGACTAAATCAGAATCAATAGAAGAAATGATTATACTAGGAGGCAAAATACAAGCAGGATCTTCCTCCGAAGGAGGGCTGGCCATGAAGCTACGCGACAGTGCATCGGCCTTAATATTTTTAGACCCAGCCCTATAGGTAACCAAAAAGTTGAATCTGCTAAAAAATAGCGCCCATCGAGCTTGTCTCGGGTTTAGCCTCCGGGCAGATTCTAGGAAAACCAGATTCTTGTGGTCGGTAAGGACCGTACCTGGTGCCTAGCCCCCTCCAGGAAGTGGCGCCACTCTTCAAATGCCCATTTAATGGCTAAGAGTTCGCGGTTGCCAATATCATAGTTACTCTCAGTAGGCGAAAACTTCCTGGAGAAGTAGGCACAGGGACGGAGATGGATGAGGGACCTGGTACCCTGGGACAAGACAGCCCCCACTCCCACCTCGGATGCGTCAACTTCCACGATAAATGGCTCCATTTGGTTGGGCTGAACCAGCACCGGGGCCGAGATAAAGCACTTCTTAAGGACCTCAAAAGCCTGGACAGCCTCAGGAGGCCAGTGGAGGAGATCAGCACCTTTGCGAGTGAGGTCCGTAAGAGGCTTAGCGATGACCGAGAAGTTAGCAATAAATCTCCTGTAATAATTAGCGAAGCCCAAGAAACACTGTAACGCCTTCAGGGAGACAGGTTGGACCCATTCCGCCACAGCCTGGACCTTGGCGGGGTCCATGCGGAATTCATGAGGAGTGAGGATTTGACCCAAAAATGGTATCTCCTGTACCCCAAACACACATTTTTCGGTTTTCGCAAACAGTTTGTTTTCCCGAAGGACCTGGAGCACCTTCCTGACATGCTCAATGTGGGAGGACAAGTCCTTGGAAAACACCAGTATGTCATCAAGGTACACTACAAGAAATACCCCCAGGTAATCTCTTAAAATCTCATTTATGAAATTCTGGAAGACCGCAGGAGCATTACACAACCCAAAGGGCATGACGAGGTATTCGAAATGACCTTTGGGCGTGTTAAACGCAGTCTTCCACTCATCCCCCTCTTTGATGCGGATAAGGTTATACGCCCCCCGTAGATCAAACTTAGAGAACCATTGGGCCCCCTGAACCTGATTAAAGAGATCAGGAATCAAAGGAAGGGGATACTGGTTCCTTACAGTGACCTTATTCAAGTTACGGTAGTCAATGCATGGCCTAAGACCACCATCCTTCTTCCCTACGAAGAAGAAGCCAGCACCTACCGGAGAAGTAGAGGGGTGAATATAACCCTTGGCCAGGCATTCCTGGATATACTCTCTCATGGCTTCACGTTCGGGACAAGAAAGATTAAATATCCTACCCTTAGGGAGCTTAGCTCCTGGTACCAATTCGATAGCGCAATCGTATTCTCTATGAGTAGGTAACACTTCGGAGGCCTCCTTAGAGAAAACATCAGCGAAGTCCTGAAAAAACTCAGGTAGCGTGTTCACCTGCTCAGGGGGAGAAATATAATTAACAGAAAAACATGACGTCAAGCATTTAATTACCCCATTTGGTAAGCTCCCCAGTATTCCAGTCAAACGTGGGATTATGCAACTGCAACCAGGGAAGGCCTAAAACCAAATCGGACGATAATCCCTGCATCAACAGTACAGAGCATTGCTCCAAATGCATGGAGCCAACAAGGAGTTCAAAAACATGGGTATGCTGTGTAAAATAACCATTAGCAAGAGGAGTGGAGTCGATACCCACTACCGGGACAGGTTTAGGCAAATCAATCAAAGGCATAGCTAGAGACATAGCAAATTCCACAGACATGATATTAGCAGAAGACCCTGAATCCACAAAGGCACTGCCGGTAGCAGACCTACCACCAAAAGAGACCTGAAAGGGAAGCAAGATTTTATTACGTTTCATATTTACGGGAAATACCTGTGCGCCCAATTGACCTCCCCGATGATCACTTAGGCGCGGAAGTTTTCCGGCTGCTTATTCTTACGCCTAGGACAGGTGTTCACTTGATGCTTGTCATCCCCACAATAGAAGCAGAGACCATTCTTCCTGCGGAACTCCCTACGTTGTCGGGGGGACACGGAGGCCCCGAGTTGCATAGGTACCTCCGAGTCTTCCGTGGAAGAGCGAAGCAACGGGACCTCGGGAGGCATCATGGGGGAGTCAGAGGGGAAAGCACAAAAACGTTCAAGTTGTCGTTCCCTGAGACGTCGGTCAAGTCGTACCGCTAAAGCCATAACCTGGTCTAGGGAGTCAGAAGAGGGATAGCTAACTAGCAGGTCTTTCAGGGCGTTCGACAGACCCAACCTAAACTGGCACCTTAAGGCAGGGTCATTCCACCGAGAAGCTACGCACCACTTCCTAAAGTCAGAACAATACTTCTCAACAGGTCTCTTCCCCTGACGTAAGGTCACCAGCTGACTCTCGGCAAAGGCAGTCCTGTCAGTCTCGTCATAAATGAGTCCGAGAGCAGAAAAGAAACGATCAACGGAGGAAAGTTCAGGGGCGTCAGGAGCCAAGGAGAAGGCCCACTCTTGGGGCCCTTCCTGGAGCCGGGACATAATTATACCCACCCGCTGGCTCTCAGAACCTGAGGAGTGAGGCTTTAAGCGAAAGTAGAGCCTACAACTCTCCCGAAAGGAGAGAAAAGTCCTTCGGTCCCCTGAGAACCGGTCAGGCAACTTGAGGTGGGGTTCAAGAGGTGAGGTGAGGGGCACTACCATGGTAGCGTCAGGCTGGTTGACCCTCTGAGCCAGTGCCTGGACCTGTAGGGAGAGACCCTGCATTTGCTGGGCCAGGGTCTCAAGGGGGTCCATAGTAGAGTCAGGGACCAGGGTAGACTAGGTATATGGGCTTGTGATTATGTAGTGAAGGGGGCAGGGAAACGGACAAGTGAGCCCTAATCTACCCGCCACTCTGTCCCTGCATACTTGCAACGACCCGCCCTAGGCGACGGGGTACAACTGGGCGGCGGTCCCTACGCTCAGTAAGTGCACGAGACAAACAGACAAGGGTACACAAAGCTAAGGGAAATGGGGCAGTTGCCCACGGCAACACCGTGAGCAACAAGAGTGGTGAACGAGCCGAGTCAAACCAGGAGTGTACGAGGTACCAGACGCAGAGCAGGAGAGTAGTTAGTAAGCCAGGGTCAGTATGGAGCAGGATCAAATAGTAGAAGCTGTAGCTGGGCCAGGAAACCACACAAGAAGAATCACAAGCAAAGGAGGAACAGGAAAGGCAGGTATAAATAGACAGAGGGCGGGAGCTAGCTCCGTCTGGCCAGGCTGCGATAGGCTCTCCCACTCCTAAGCCTGCCAGCCTGAGTGGTGGAAGCTGGAGTCAGTCTCAGAGACATAGACTCAGGTGCAGACTGATTGCCTATGGGCGTATACACAGAAGTTGTGCCTGGCAGATCCTTTAAAATTATGCTTTTATCTGAACGAACCTGTCTGTGCTGTGAATCAGCCACAAATCTTTTCACAGTACGATGATCACGCCTAAGTTTTCTTGAAATATCCAATGTTTTCATACCTTGTCCAAGGTATTGCACTATTTCACGCTTTTCGGCAGCAGAGAGATCATTTTTCTTTCCCATATTGCTTGAAACCTGTGGCCTGCTTAATAATGTAGAACGTCCTTCTTAAAGGGAATGTGTTGCCAGCAAAACATGTTTTGTTTTTTTTAGTTAAACAGTTAGTGTATAGGTGATTAAACATTGTTCTAATTTTTTTATTTTTTTTTCACGAGTCAGGAAATATTATAAATTGGATTCAATTTATAATATTTTTGAGCACTGGTCACTAGATGGAGCCATTCCCAAAATTGCAGCATTGCATGTGGTAAAGCAACCACATTGCTTTATGCTGCAAAATTGGGTAAAAATCCCTCGCTCTAGTGAGCTCTCAGAATCCCCCCCTCCTTTATCCTGGCTAGTGCCGGGAGAAACGAGGGGTTTGAACGGTCTAACCTCCTACACTGTGTGTCGCCATTTTTTGAGCTAACACACAGTGTAGAAGGTTAACATACAGTAGTAAAACACACTGAAACACGAACATACATAGAAATAACTTACCTGCTCCAGTCATCGCCGCTCCCTCCGGTCCATCCGCTCCGTCTGCTGCCGCTGCTCCATGTGCACAAGTCCGGAAGCCGCGACCGGAAGTAGTAATCTTACTGTCCGGCCGCGACTTCCGGTCCACAGGAAAATGGCGCCGGACGGCGCGCATTTCAAATTGAACTGTGTGGGAGCGGCGCATGCGCCGTTCTCACACAGCGGCGTACACGATAGTGGATGGAACGGGCCCCGTTCGCAGTCCCTATGGGACTGGAGCTGCCGTATTCCATGTCTGTATGTGTCGTTAATCAACACATACAGAAATGGAAAAAAAATGGCAGCCCCCATAGGGAAGAAAAAGTGTAAAAATAAAAAAAAGTAACACACAAACACACAAATTAATCCAAACGTTTCTAATAAAGCACTAACATCTTTAACATATTAAAAAAAAAATTTTGGTGACACTGTTCCTTTAAGTAGTTTTCCTTTGATTGGGCACACTTGGCAAACTAATTATCACAGGTGTCTGAGATTGATTACAATGATCCAAAGAGCCCTAAGACACAATACCATCCATGACTTTAATTGAAAAACTAATAATTAAATGTTTATGACACTTAAATCCAATGTGCATAATAATTTGGAACACAGTGTATATAGAGAGATATTTTTGCCCACATGTATGGTCACAGTGGATGTATTACCATTATTGTATATGTTTTGAGTCATTCATTTTCATTATTTGTGGGACTCCATTATGTGAATTAACTGTATCATGGGTCTTAGCTCTTGAAGTCACATGTCACATTTTCAATTCTTTAAATTATTTTGTCTACTTTGTACATTCTGTCATGCCACAGCTCTGATATACATACTGTAAGGCTATGTTCACACGGAGTATTTTGGGGGAGGAATATCTGCCTCAAAATTCCGTTTGGAACTTTGAGGCAGATTTTCCTCTCTCTGCACGCCGATTTTCGCGCCGTTTTTCGCCCGCGGCCATTGAGCGCGAAATACGCTTTCTCTGCCTCCCATTGAAGTCAATTGGAGGTCAGAGGCGGAAGCGCCCGAAGATAGGGCATGTCGCTTCTTTTTCCCGCGAGGCAGTTTTACTGCTCGCGGGAAAAAGACGCCGACGCCTCCCATTGAAATCAATGGGAGGCGTTCTCGGGCCGTTTTTGCCGAGTTTTGCGACGCGGTTTCCGCGTCAAAAAACTCGGCAAAATACTCCGTGTGAACATAGCACAATCCCAGCACCTGTGCTTCCATAACATGACCATGGACAGAATTTTATAGACTGGAAATAAACAATGAATGTTCCTACTGAATGTAAACAAGCGGAGATCTTGAAAACAGTGTGGAATTAACACAGAAAGTATATTTGCTGAATCCGGAAAACCCCTTTAACCTGTTCGCACAAAAGAACGTACTATTGCATCGTGGTGCGGAGGGTGATGTGAGCCTGCTCCGTACGCAGCAAGTCAGCTGTGTTTTACAGCTGACACCCGGGACTAACGGCCAGGAAAGTGATCACTCTGTTCCTGGCCATTTAACCCCTTATATGCTGCGATCAAGCATGATCGAAGTGTCTAAGACATTAGAAAGAGGGGGCACCCCCCTCTGACAGCTCATTGCCCCTCGCGACGTGAACGGGAGAGCCGATGGTTGTCATGGCAGCCCAGGGGACTAATGAAGGTCCCCATGGCTGCCTTTCTTCATCTCCTGTTAAGCCTGTGAAAATGATAATATACTACAATACATTAGTATTGCAGTGTATTGTACCAGCGATCTAATGATCGCTGGTTCAAGTCCCCTAGGGGGACTAATGAAATGTGTAAAATAAAAGTTAAATAATGTTTTTAATAGTGTAAAAAAAAATGTTTTTTTTTTGGTCACTTCATATCCCACAAAATATTTAATAAAAAGTGATCAAAAAGTCTCATGTAGCCCAAAATGGTACTAATACAAAATAAAGCTCGTCCCTCAAAAAATAAGCCCCATACCGTTCAATCGACGGAAAATTAAAAAGTTATGGTTTTCAGAATGTAGCGACAAAACACCAATTTTATTTTTAACAATTAGTTTCTTCCTTGTAAAAATAGTAAAACATAAAAAAAACTATATAAGTTTGGTATTGCCATAAACATATTGACTGGTAGAATAAAGTTAAAGAGGCTCTGTCACCAGATTTTGCAACCCCTATCTGCTATTGCAGCAGATAGGCGCTGCAATGTAGATTACAGTAACGTTTTTATTTTTAAAAAACGAGCATTTTTGACCAAGTTATGACCATTTTCGTATTTATGCAAATGAGGCTTGCAAAAGTACAACTGGGCGTGTTGAAAAGTAAAAGTCCAACTGGGCGTGTATTATGTGTGTTACATCGGGGCGTGTTTACTACTTTTACTAGCTGGGCGTTCTGATGAGAAGTATCATCCACTTCTCTTCACAACGCCCAGCTTCTGGCAGTGCAGATCTGTGACGTCACTCACAGGTCCTGCATCGTGTCGGCACCAGAGGCTACAGTTGATTCTGCAGCAGCATCAGCATTTGCAAGTAAGTAGCTACATCGACTTACCTGCAAACGCCGATGCTGCTGCAGAATCATCTGTAGCCTCTGGTGCCGATGTGTCCTCGCTCATCTGACACGATGCAGGACCTGTGAGTGACGACACAGCGTGATCTCTGGAGAACACGGCTGTGTCTGCACTGCCAGAAGCTGGGCGTTCTGAAGAGAAGTGGATGATACTTCTATACACTACGCCCAGCTAGTAAAAGTAGTAAACACGCCCCGATGTACGCACATAATACACGCCCAGTTGTACTTTTACTTTTCAACACGCCCAGTTGTACTTTTGCAAGCCTCATTTGCATAAATACGAAAATGGTCATAACTTGGCCAAAAATGCTCGTTTTTTAAAAATAAAAACGTTACTGTAATCTACATTGCAGCGCCGATCTGCTGCAATAGCAGATAGGGGTTGCAAAATCTGGTGACAGAGCCTCTTTAACATGCCATTTTTACCGCCGTATGGTGAAAGCCGTAAAAGCAATTGAGGAATCGCTGTTTTTTCCCCTATTGCACCCCACAAATAATTTATTTTCCAGTTTCCTAATACATTATATGGTACAATAAATTGTGCCGTGAAAAACTACAACCCGCCCCGCAAAAAAAAGCACTCATATGGCTATATCGACGAAAAAATAAAAAAGTTATGGCTTTTGAAAGGTCGAGGAGGAAAAAATGAAAACGAAAACCCAAAAAATGGCTGTATATTGAAATGGTTAAGCCTTGTTCTTTGAAATTTATTGGGCTCTGAGTTTATGGCAAACCTGCTATGGTGTGTACAATTAAGGGGATCTGGGAAAAAACCTTTTACTGCAAATCTCTAAATACTTTTGGAAGTCTGTTATAAGTTGAAACGTGTCATATTTGTAAGTGGGACAAGAATGTCCTTTTTGTAATAAAGATAACTGAGCCAGACTACATTGTCCCCTCGACTTGTCTTCTTCTTTAAAATGGCCTTCTGCGTTGCCCTAAAAAAGGGGACTGGTTGCAGTCTTGTCTATCGCTCTATGTACTGGAAAATGTGGACTCTGGAGATGCTATACGACCTCTGTAGAATTCTCGTTGTGGAAAGGTAACTTGCCATCTGTAAACTCTCTTTTGTTGATAATCTTTAGTATTGCGTACAAATTTGTCCCGCTTCTTTTTCTATGAATCTTTACGATGATACTCAAGATTAGTTTGAATTAGTTGAATCTTTCCAGGAAGAAAATTCCTCAACTGGCAATGTTGAGGCTAATTGTGTTTCAAAAGATAAAATATTCCCTTTTAACACTGTAATGGATTTACGAAGGTAGTCAACAGTAAAGGCCCTTTTACACATGCCAATAATGGGGCAAACGAGCGTTCATAGGAACGTTCATTGCCGATCATTGCCCTGTGTAAAAAGGGCAACCATCACCTGATGAACGTACAAATGCTCATTCATCGGCTGATCGTATCGTTTATACAGCACAAAATATTATCATCATCAGCAGCACATCTCCCTGTGTAAACAGAGAGATGCGCTGCCAACATGATGGAAATGTATGGGGATGAGCGATCGCAGTAACGATCGTTCGTCCTCATACATGGCTCCTTTTAAAAGGAGCAAACAAGCGGTGTTTCCAACGAGCTGTCTCATTGATCGGTGCTTGTTCTTATGGCCAAAATTGGCCGGTGTAGAAGGACCCTAAAGGCCCTTTTACACCGGCCGATAAGCGGCCGGTGCCGCCGATGAACGAGACATCGTTGATCGGCGCTCGTTTGCTCCTGTCACACCGAGCTATGGATGGGGACGAGCGGTCATTATTCCGATCGCTCGTCCCCATCCATTATTATCATCTCGGCAGCGCGTCTCCCTGTTTACACAGAGAGATGTGCTGCCGACAACGATAATATTTCTTTTTTTTAAAACTATACGACCAGCAGATGATCGAGCGTTTGTTCGTTCATCTGCTGATCATTCCCCTATTTACACAGGGCAATTATCGTTAACGAGCGTTATATTAACGCTCGTCTGCCCCGATAATCGTCCTGTGTAAAACCCCTTTAAGTGACACCAGATCAAATGAACATTGTTGAGAATCTGTTCAAAGGTTAGACAAAAATCATCGTTATCTTTACATATAGTAGTATGAGGCAGTACAGTTCTAGATTTAGTGATTGTCTCTGTTCTCGATCATAATCTCTTATATCGTATTCATTCTCTGGAACCCATACAAATTCACTTGAAAAAATAACTTGTGCAAAAATATTTGCTGATTCTGTAGTACTGTAGGAGACTGTAGGAGAATACTTCAACGAATATCTTATCCTTTGTGTGCTTGTGGAAAGGAAGGTATATTATAAGAAGGCTGCATGGCACTTTGTTTGATGGTGGTGTTCATGTAGAATTCCACTCCATAAATTAATTACATCACAAATTAGTGTTAAAAACATAGGGTAACTTTGTTCCTCTGAAGGGAGCTCCTGCATTAGAAGCTTTGATATCATTGGTAGAGAGAGATGTCACCATCTTTTGATCCAATATAGAAAAAGGTAACTTCCATTGTCCATCCAATTTCAATAACCTAGATCAAAAGGCACCTTACAGCCCTCATGCTGGCAAGGACATTATTACAAAACCAGTTGATAAGGGTGGAGCCATAGTAATTATGGACAGAAAAGATTATAATAAAGAAATTTTTTTCATCCAGCTGCCACAAAAAGGTCTCTGCCTATTTCCTACTTTCAGTGTAATAACCGTATAGTTTCAGAGTCAGAATCAGAAACACGTATGCCTTGAAGAGATGCAGCTAAAATGTGCTAATAGAGTCTGTTATGGAATCACCAGTTGAGCAATTCCCATTGTGGAAATGTATGGAATTGCTAGGTGAGTGATTCCCAAAGGCTGCTGGAGACTGTCAGGAATGAGCATGCAAATAAATCTGCAATTCTAATCAACAGAATTTAAGGCTACTCTATGGTTTTCGCCAGAGCCCACCGCAAGGCAGGTTGGACTTTGCAGCTTAGAACCCAAGTTGTTTTAACAGAGTTTGGTGTTGGATAAGAGGTGCAGTGCAGGCAATACCAGAGCAGATAACAAGACAGGGTAAACAGAAAGTGCAAATCACAAAGCTAGTGGATATCAAATATGTGTCTGCAACCATGGAATACCAAATATTACCTCAGAAGGCAGATTTTCTAGGATAAAGAAAGAGATTAGTTCAGTAGGCAAAGTACCCACTTCCAAAGTTACAGGCGGAGTGGAGAACTTGACCGACCGCTGAGAGAGAGGGGTATTATCTATAGCGGATACTTTGACCGGGGTACTCAGCGGAATAGCCAATCTTTTTGCAACCTGGAAATCCAAGAACTTAGCCGCAGAATCACAATCTACAAAAGCTTGACCAGAAATACAAACATTATTAAACCATACATTAACAGGCAAATGTGGAAAAAACCTGACTGTCCAGATAGCATACCCGGGGACCATCTAGTCTCTGAAGTTTTTCCAGAGCTGGACGTTCCAGAAGTTTGGAACAGTTCTTGAGTGTATGACCAGCGTCTCCGCAATAGAAACAGCCCTCTGCGTTTCCCAAAAAGTCTTTGTTCTTGAGAAGACATAGTGGAGCCCAACTGCATGCGCTCTTGTGAATCAGATGAAGGGACCTCAGTGCATGGAAGGGGAGAGGACATTGCAGATGTTTAATTTTTACGCTCTCATAATCGTTGGTCCAGATGCACAACAAGAGCCATAGTGTCCTCTAAAAGTCAAGGGCGGAGGGTAATTTATTAGGAGATCTTTTAAGGTTTCAGAAAGGCCTTGGCGGAATTGACATCGGAGTGCAGCATCATCACTGTGAAGAAATGGACCACCGTCTAAATTCCGAACAATAATCTTGGACAGGACACCGTCCTTGCCACTGCACTGGTATCTGGTTCTCCATATATTAACCCTAAGGCCACAAAGAAAATCTCCACAGAAAAAAAGTTCAGGGGCATCAGGTTCCAACGAAAAGGCCCAGGTTTGAGGATCTCCCTGCAAAACTGAAATTACAACACCAACTCGCTGCTGCTCAGTTCCAGAGGAGAAAGGTCAGTCAAAAATACAATTTACAACTCTCCTGAAAATTAACAAAAGACTTATGATCACCAGAAAAACGATCAGGTGAGTTCACTTTAGGTTCAACCGGAGTTGCGACTGGAACGACTGTTTGGGCTTGCGAAGTTTCATGATGTTGAATCCTTACGGCCAGACCTTATACCAGCTGAGTCAAATCGTGCATCTGTTCCACCAGGGCTTGCATAGGTTCCACCGTGAAAAAAAGATAATATTAAAGGCATGTGGTTATGTTATGGAATAACCAGTTGAGCAATTCCCAGGGTGTAAGTTTATGGAATTTCTAGGTGAGCGATTCCCCAAAGGCTGCTGGAGACTGCCAGGATTGAGCGTGCAAATAAATCCGCAACCCCAAATCCGTCACAACTCTGAACAACAGAATCTAAGGCTACTCTATGGTTTTCTTCAGAGCCCACCGCAAGGCAGGTTGGACTTTGCAGCATAGAACCCCAGTTGTTTTAACAGAGTTCGTGTTGGATAAGAGGTGCAATGCAGGCAATACCAGAGCAGATAACAAGACAGCCTGAGGGTAAACAGAAAGACCAAATCACAAAGGTAGTGGATATTAGGGATTGCTAGGTCAACAATTAAAACCAGAACCACCCAGAAGCTAGACTAGTAGTCGTGGTAATCTTAAAGGGACGGACGTTTCCTAACAGAGGCCCAGTGTACCAATGGACTTGAAGGGGACAAGGTATATAACCCCCCTTACAGGGAAAGGGTTCCCTATCAAGGGTTTCTACACATGTGATTAAACACTTGTTGTTTATACCATAAAATGTCCTTGCGGTCTTGTGTCTTGTACATGTTGGGGAGACTGCACAACATATACAAGACCGCATTTTGCAACAAAAATCAATACACTGCAAGAACCTTCTGTTTCATAGATATGGTCCGCTGTTGTGTTGGCTTCCTATAGACTAATATGCTGTAGTTAAACAACAGGTTGCTGCTAGTTCCCCTTCCTCTGATGCTGACCAATCAGCACAAGGCAGCTTGAGGGTAGTTCACACCCTGCTGAATAACTACAGCAAATTAGCATAGAGGGAGCCAACACAACAGTTGGCCATATCTCTGGAACGGGGTTTGCGGGTCCAGGGAAAAAGAACAGCGCTGGAATCAAAGAGACAGCGCTATTCAGGTCAGTAAACCAGTTCAACTTATATGACCTAGTGACAAGTCCTCTTTAAAGGGAATGTGTCGCTAGAAATTATTATTTATTTTTTGTTAAACAGTTAGTATATACAGTGAAGGTATAAGTATTTGATCCCTTGCTGATTTTGTAAGTTTGCCCACTGTCAAAGACATGAACAGTCTAGAAGTTTTAGGCTAGGTTAATTTTACCAGTGAGAGATAGATTATATTTTTTTAAAAAACAGAAAATCACATTGTCACAATTATATATATTTATTTGCATTGTGCACAGAGAAATAAGTATTTGATCCCTTTGGCAAACAAGACTTACTACTTGGTGGCAAAACCCTTGTTGGCAAGAACAGCAGTCAGACTTTTTTGTAGTTGATGATGAGGTTTGCACACATGTTAGATGGAATTTTGGCCCACTCCTCTTTGCAGATCATCTGTAAATCATTAAGATTTCGAGGCTGTCGCTTGGCAACTCGGATCTTCAGCTCCCTCCATAAGTTTTCGATGGGATTAAGGTCTGGAGACTGGCTAGGCCACTCCATGACCTTAATGTGCTTCTTTTTGAGCCACTCCTTTGTTGCCTTGGCTGTATGTTTCGGGTCATTGTCGTGCTGGAAGACCCAGCCACGAGCCATTTTTAATGTCCTGGTGGAGGGAAGGAGGTTGTCACTCAGGATTTGACGGTACATGGCTCCATCCATTCTCCAATTGATGCAGTGAAGTAGTCTTGTGCCCTTAGAAGAGAAACACCCCCAAAACATAATGTTTCCACCTCCATGCTTGATAGTGGGGACGGTGTTCTTTGGGTCATAAGCAACATTTCTCTTCCTCCAAACACGGCGAGTTAATGCCAAAGAGCTCAATTTTAGTCTCATCTGACCACAGCACCTTCTCCCAATCACTCTCAGAATCATCCAGATGTTCATTTGCAAACTTCAGGCGGGCCTGTACATGTGCCTTCTTGAGCAGGGCGACCTTGCGGGCACTGCAGGATTTTAATCCATTACGGCGTAATGTGTTACCAATGGTTTTCTTGGTGACTGTGGTCCCAGCTGCCTTGAGATCATTAACAAGTTCCCCACGTGTAGTTTTCGGCTGAGCTCTCACCTTCCTCAGGATCAAGGATACCCCACGAGGTGAGATTTTGCATGGAGCCCTAGATCGATGTCGATTGACAGTCATTTTGTATGTCTTCCATTTTCTTACTATTGCACCAACAGTTGTCTCCTTCTCACCCAGCGTCTTACTTATGGGTTTGTAGCCCATTCCAGCCTTGTGCAGGTCTATGATCTTGTCCCTGACATCCTTAGAAAGCTCTTTGGTTAATGCAGGCACCAAGTTGATTTGGAGCGTGTAACTGGTCTGGAGGAGGCTGAACTCTTAATGGTTGGTAGGGGATCAAATACTTATTTCTCTGTGCAGAATGCAAATAAGTATATATAATTGTGACAATGTGATTTTCTGTTGTTTTTTTTTAAATATAATCTATCTCTCACTGGTAAAATTAACCTAGCCCAAAAATTCTAGACTGTTCATTTCTTTGACAGTGGGCAAACTTACAAAATCAGCAAGGGATCAAATACTTATTTCCTTCACTGTAAATGATTACACATTGTTCTAATTTTTTTTATTATTTCACAAGTCAGGAAATATTATAAATTAGATTCTAATTTATAACATTTTCATGTGCTGGTCACTAGAGGGAGCAATTCCCAAAATTGCAGCATTGGCATGTGGTAAAGCAACCTCATTGCTTTATGCTGCTAAATTGGAGAAGACACACTCGATCTAGTGTCCTCAAACAATCCTACCTCCTTTATCCTGGCTAGTGCAAAGAGAAAAGAAGTGGGTTGAATGTTCAAACCTCCTACGCTGTGTGCCGCCATTTTTTGAGCGAATGCTCAGTGTAGGAGGATTAGATACAGTGGTAATCACACAGTATAACACGAAAATACACACCAATCACATACACAAACATAACATACCTGCTTCTGCCACCGCCGCTGTCGCCGCTGCCTCTGCTCCTAGTCCATGCGTCTGAACATATGGCCGGAAGCCGCGACCGGAAGAAGTCGTCTTACTGTCCGGCCGCGGCTTCCGGTCCACATGAAAATGGCGCCGGATGTCGCTCTGCCAAAGACCTTCCTTTTGGTCTGTGTGGGAGCGGTTCCCACACAGACGGCGTACGCTATAGTGAATGGAACGGCTCCCATTCGCATTCTCTATGTGGATGTATGTGCCATATTCCATCTCTGTATGTGTCGTTAATCGACACATACAGAGATGAAAAAATACATGGCAGCCCCCATAGGGAAGTAAAAGAAAGAAGAAAGTATAACACAAAAACACAAATAAATAAAATTTATTTTAACCCCTTCCCTCTTTAGCCACTTTTGACCTTCCTGACAAAGCCTCATTTTTCAAATCTGACATGTTTCACTTTATGTGGTAATAACGTCAGAATGCTTTTAGCTATCCAAGCAATTCTGAGATTGTTTTCTCGTGACACATTGGACTTTAAGTTACTGGCAAAATTTGCTCGATATGTTCAGTATTTAATTGTGAAAAACACCAAAATTTGTCGAAAAATTTGCATTTTTCGCAATTTAAATGTATCTGCTTGTAAGACAGGCAATTATACCACACAAAATTGTTCCTAATTAACATCCCCCATATGTCTACTTTAGATTGGCATTGTGTTTTGAACGTCCTTTTATTTTTCTAGGACGTTACAAGGCTTTGAACTTTAGCAGCAATTTCTCACATTTTCAAGAAAATTTCAAAAGGCTATTTTTACAGGGGCCAGTTCAGATGTGAAGTGGCTTTGAGGGCCTTATATATTAGAAACCCCCAAAAAGTCACCCCATTTTAAAAACTTCACCCCTCAGAGTATTCAAAACAGCATTTAGAAAATGTCTTAACCCTTTACACATTTCCCAGGAATTAAAGCAATGTAGAGGTGAAATGTACAAATGTCATATTTTTTTGCAGAAATACATTTTTAATACAATTTTTTTTATAACACAGGTTTTACCAGAGAAATGCAACTCAATATTTGTTGCCCAGTTTCTGCAGTTTTAGGAAATATCTCACATGTAGTCCTAACGTGCTACTGGACTGAAGCACCGGCCTCAGAAGCAAAGGAGCACCTAGTGGATTTTGGGGCCTTATTTTTATTAGAATATATTTTAGGCACCATGTCATGTTTGAAGGGCTCTTAAGGTGCCAAAACAGTGAAAATCCCCCAAAAGTGACCCCATTTGGGAAACTAAACACCTCAAGGAAATTATCTAGGGGTATAGTGAGCATTTTGGCCGCACAGTTTTTTACAGAAATTATTGGAATTAGGCCGTGAAAATTAAAATCGAAAGTTTTTCAAAGAAAATGTAGGTTTAGCGATTTTTTTTCTCATTTCCACAAGGACTAAAGGAGAAAAAGCACTGCAAAATTTGTAAAGCAATTTCTCCCGAGTAAAACAGTACCCCACATGTGGTAATAAACAGCTGTTTGGACACACGGCAGGGCTTAGAAGGGAAAGAGCGCTATTTGGCTTTTGGAGCTCAAATTTAGCAGGAATGGTTTGCGGAGGCCATGTCACGTTTACAAAGCCCCTTAGGGGACAAAACAGCGAAAACCCCCCACAAGTGACCCCATTTTGGAAACTACACCCATTGAGGAAATTATCTAGGGGTATAGTGAGCATTTTGGCCGCACAGTTTTTTACAGAAATTATTGGAATTAGGCCGTGAAAATTAAAATCGAAAGTTTTTCAAAGAAAATGTAGGTTTAGCTAATTTTTTCTCATTTCCACAAGGACTAAAGGAGAAAAAGCACCATAAAATTTGTAAAGCAATTTCTCCCGAGTAAAACAATACCCCACATGTGGTAATAAACGTATGTTTGGACACACGGCAGGACTTAGAAGGGATGGAGCGCCATTTGGCTTTTGGAGATCACATTTAGCAGGAATGTTTTGCATAGGCCATGTCACATTTGCAAAGCCCCTGAGGGGACAGAACCATGAAAACGCCAAAAAGTTACTCCATTTAGGAAACTGCACCTCTTGAGGAATTCATCTAGGGGTGTAGTAAGCATTTTGACCCCACAGATGTTTCATAGAATTTATTAGAATTGGGCAGTGAAAATAAAAACAATCTTTTTTCTTCAATAAGACGTAGCTTTAGCGCAAAATTTTCTCAACAAATAAAGGAAAAAAAAGAACCCAACATTTGTAAAGCAATTTCTCCCGAGTACGGCAATACCCCATATGTCGTCATAAACTGCTGTTTGGGCACAAGGCAGGGCTCAGAAGGGAAGGAGCGCCATTTGGAGTGCAGATGTTGCTGGATTGGTTTCTGGGCGCTTGTGGGCCCAAAACAGTGGAAACCCCCCAGAAGTTCCAATTTTGGAAGCTACACCCCTCAATGCATTTACCTAGGGGTGTAGTAAGCATTTTAACCCTGCAGGTGTTTTGTAGAAATTAGTGTGCACTCGATGTTGCAGAGTGAAAATGTTTTTTTTTTCCATAGATATGCCAATATGTGGTGCCCAGCTTGTGCCACCATAACAAGACAGCTCTCTAATTATTATGCTGGGTTTCCTGGTTTTAGAAACACCCTACATGGGGCACTAATCTTTTGCCTGGACATTCTACCAGGCTCAGGAGTGAAAGCGTACCATGTAAAATTGAGGCCTAATTTGGCGATTTACAAAGTATTGGTTCACAACTACAGTGGCTCAGATGTGAAATAATAAAAAGAAAACCTTGAGAAGTGACCCCCATTATGGAAACTACACTCCTCAAGGCATTTATTAAGGGGTGTAGTGAGCATTTTCACCCCACAGGTCTTTTCCATAAATGAATGCGCTGCGGATGGTGCAAATTAAAAATTTATATTTCACCCTAGAAATTGTTAAAAGGGTTCTCCCGGGTATGACGATGCCATATATGTGGAAGGAAACTGCTGTTTGGGCACATTGTAGGGTTCAGAGCGGAGGGAGCGCCATTTGGCTTTTGGAGAGCGGATTTTGCTTGGTAGTAGATTTGTTTGACTATTGCTGGTTTTTCCGTTTATAATGTGGGGCATATGTAAGCTGGGCAGAGTAAATCAGGGGCATAGTCAGGTGGTATAATGATGGGGTAAAAAAACAATAAAATGATCCATAGATGTGTGTTACGCTGTGACACAATCCTTTCTGCACAGGCCGATGTCGCACTGATATATGGCGTCCTTTCTTATCCCCCTTTTGGTCCACACTCCGCACCTTTGCAGTTTGGGGAACTCTGCTGGGAAAGTGTTGTCTTGGTATAATACGGGCACCGTCGCTTCCAGCATATATGTTTGGCCTCTACCCTTCCTGGTTCCTTAATTTTAGGTCCTTGATAAATCGCCTCTTGAAACAGACGAAATATTCCCCTCGGGTCGGCACAACTGCATATTTTTTATTTCCTGACTTATTAGAGCCTTAAAGAGGCTCTGTCACCAGATTTTGCAACCCCTATCTGCTATTGCAGCAGATAGGCGCTGCAATGTAGATTACAGTAACGTATTTATTTTTAAAAAACAAGCATTTTTGGCCAAGTTATGACCATTTTTGTAGTTATGCAAATGAGGCTTGCAAAAGTCCAAGTGGGTGTGTTTAAAAGTAAAAGTCCAAGTGGGCGTTTATTATGTGCGTACATCTGGGCGTGTTTACTAGTTTTACTAGCTGGGCGTTCTGACGAGAAGTATCATCCACTTCTCTTCAGAACGCCCAGCTTCTGCCAGATCACGCTGTGACGTCACTCACAGGTCCTGCATCGTGTCAGACGAGCGAGGACACATCGGCACCAGAGGCTTCAGTTGATTCTGCAGCAGCATCGGCGTTAGCAGGTAAGTCGATGTAGCTACTTACCTGCAAACGCTGATGCTGCTGCAGAATCAACTGTAGCCTCTGGTGCCGATGTGTCCTCGCTCGTCTGACACGATGCAGGACCTGTGAGTGACGTCACAGCGTGATCTGGCAGAAGCTGGGCGTTCTGAAGAGAAGTGGATGATACTTCTCGTCAGAACGCCCAGCTAGTAAAAGTAGTAAAAACACCCCGATGTACGCACATAATACACGCCCAGTTGTACTTTTACTTTTAAACACACCCACTTGGACTTTTGCAAGCCTCATTTGCATAACTACAAAAATGGTCATAACTTGGCCAAAAATGCTCGTTTTTTTAAAATAAAAACGTTACTGTAATCTACATTGCAGCGCCTATCTGCTGCAATAGCAGATAGGGGTTGCAAAATCTGGTGACAGAGCCTCTTTAACTAATTTTATTTTTTCATAGACGTAGTGGTATGAGGGCTGGTTTGTTGTGGGACGAGCTGTAGTTATTATTGGTACCATTTTGGGGTACATGCAACTTTTTGATCCCCTTTTATCCTATTTTTTGGGATGCCAGGTAAACAAAAAACCGCAATTCTGGCATAGTTTTTTTTAGGTTTTTTTTATACAGCGTTCACCACGCGTTATAAATTACATGTTAACTTTATTCTGCGGGTCAGTACGATTCCGGCGATACCTAATTTATAGAACTTTTTTATGTTTTACAACTTTTTGCACAATAAAATTACTTTTGTAAAAAGAATGTATTTTTTCTGTCGCCAAGTTGTGAGAACCATAATTTTTTAATTTTTTTGACGACTGAGCTGTATAAGGGCTTGTTTTTTGCGGGACGAGCTATAGTTTTTATAGGTACCATTTTTGGATACGTGCGACTTTTTGATCACTTTTTATTCCAATATTTGTAGGGCAAAGTGACCAAAAAACAGAAACTCTGGTAAAGTTTTTTACGTTTTTTTTTTACGCTGTTCACCACGTGCAATAAATAATTACATTTTTTGATACCTCAGGTCGTTACGGTCGCGGCGATACCAAATACATATGGTTTATTATTATTTTTCAATAATAAAGGACTTGATAAGAGTAAAAGGGGGATTGTGTTTTATTTTATTACTTGAAACTTTAATTGTTTTCAAACTTTTATTTTTTTCACTTTTTTTTTACAGTTTTTATACTTTTTTTACACTTTTTCTCAAGTCCCACTAGGGGACTTGACACTCCAACTGTCAGATTTTTTTTTTCTAATACATTGCACTACCTACGTAGTGCAATGTATTAGATCTGTCAGTTATTCACTGACAGCAAGCCGACTAGGCTTCGCCTCCCGGCGGGGCCTAATCGGCTTCCGTAATGGTAGAGCAGGAGGCCATTGTATCTCCTGTTGCCATAGCAGCAGTGCTATGCCATGCCAGTCCTTATTGCCTGTCAGGGATCGCGATCTGCTAGTAACCGCTACGATGCAGCAATCGCTTTCGATTGCTGCATCGAAGGGGTTAATGGCAGGGATCGGAGCTAGCTCCAGTTCCTGCCATTACAGGTGGATGTCAGCTGTAAGATACAGCTGACTTCCACCGCTGATGACGCCGGATCAGCTCCTGAGCCGGCGCCATCATGCCGGCGGCTACGGAAGCCGATCAGGCTCCGCCGCCGGGCGGATCTTGACCGGCTTCCGTGCTAGGCAGACCGGGAGGCCAGTATTAGGCCTCCGGTTGCCATTGCAGCCACCGGAACCCCGGCAATTTCATTGCTGGGGTTCCGATGAGCTGCAAACAGCTTAAATGTAGCGATCGCGTTTGAACGCTGCATTGAAGGGGTTAATGGCGGGGATCGAAGCTAATTTTGTTCCCTGCCATTACAGCCGGATTTCAGCTATAAGATACAGCTGAGATCCGGCAATTATGCCACCGACTCAGCTTCTGAGCCGGTGCCAAACATTTGTCGTAAGTATAAGTCGTTTTGCAGGATGAACTGGCTTTCCATGACGTATACTTACGACAAATGTCGGGAAGAGGTTAATGACATACTAAAAGCAATAACATATAAAAAAAAAATATTTTGTGACACCTTCCCTTTAAGTACCTTACAATAAGGAATGATCTCAGCTGCATGACTCCTACAGTTGAGTACAATTCGAAGCATTAATAAGGAACTAGTAGCAAAGTTAAATTAATTAATTCAAGACTAACTCGGACAGTAGTTAGCAGTAGTCAAGAACATCTGAAAGAGAGGATCCAAATACCCTGCTCCAATGTCAAAGTGAGCATACCTGGATTCAAACTCAAATGTGAGCAGAATTATAAAGTGGCTGCAGAGGTGCAATTTAGCATTATTAGTACCCACTGTTCCTTGGTATCGCCCAAGAATATAGTATGCCCCAAGCTATTGTAATAAATTATGTAAAGTGCAGTATAAATATATTATGAAAATTATGAATTATAAATTATGCTCATGAAGGCCATCATAGAGTAATATGTGACTGTGCTCTTTACACCCAAAAAATGTTTACGGCATGAGAACAAAATATTTAACAGGAAAATCCTATAATGACAATTATAAAAAAAGATCAAGAAATACAATCTCCATGTGAACTTACTAATGCACTCAAATCCCCCTGAGCACAAATCCATTAAATTGCAGCTTAAAAACCAAACTTTCTGCTTTTTTAAGACCATCTTATCTGCAGTGGTGTTATGTCATCTTGATTTTTAATTCAGTCATTCATTTATTGCATACAGAACCAAATCTAATTTTGGGTACTTGATTTCTGTGGATGATGACGTTTGTAGCCGTGCAGAGACCGTTGCCTATCTGGTATTACATGAAACATGAATAATTCATTGGTAAAAGACTTCAAACTGGTGACAAAGTCCTTGGAGAGGGCTATGTGTAATGGGTATTACAGTTTTGTCTCAACCTCCATACGGCAACCTTGGAAGGTTATTTTAATACTCGCTCACTCGTTGTAGCTGTCCAGGACTCCAACCATAGTATCTGAACAGATACGGGTCACTGTAAAATGAATATTGAGGACTACATTTTCACACAGAGACATCTACCTGTCTGCCTATATCATAAAATGGGGCTTATAATTTCATAATGCCTTTCCACCCTGAAACAGAAGTAACAGGGGTATGTATGACAGACAAATAATATCGCATGAAAGCCCTCCCGAATATCACTTTATTGTTGCTAATTGTCACGGTTGTAATCTATATCAAAAGCAAGCCATCATGTGAAAATAATGATTAAAACCATAAAAAATGACAGTCCCCAGAGGATAAATTCCATTAAACTTGCAGCAGCAGATTAACACTTTGCATAAGACAAAACATCACTTTTTCAACCTGAGGTCAGTTATAAGTCAATGGCTCCGGTACAGAGGTGTAACTTGAAGCTCATGGGCCCCAAAGCAAAATCTGTAATAGGGCCCCCACGTACCATGTATGAATCTGGTGACTTTTTATGTCGCAGTATAGCCTTTGAGTCCTCTCAAGCACCAGGGCCTGGGTGCGACTGCTACTTCTGCATTCCCTATATCTACGCCCTTCCCACATACAGGATTGTGGCAAAAAAGGGTGTACTTTTAGTAGGCAAGTCTAAATATGAGCGAGGGTTTCTAGATAGAACCACTGTATGGTGCCTAAAAAATACTGCCATATATGCGTGATTTCCTTCCTTCGTGTTTTCGGGGTAATAAAAAACATAATTTGTGGTCAAGATTCGTCTTGGGGTTAAAGCAGTAGCGTAGCTACAATATATGGGTCACAGCAATAACACTTGCGACCAGGCCTAGAAGTCTAGGAGGCCCACATGCCCCTACCTTATGACTACTGCTTTTTCCTTACCTCTGCATCCTACAAGCTTCACTCTGGGACAATCTAAATTCCCTATTGGTATGTTTTTGGGGTGTGGGAGGAAACTGGAGTACCCAGAGGAAACCCACGCAAACACAGGGAGAACATACAGACTCCATGCAGATGTTGTTCTTGGTTGGATTTGAACCCAGGACCCCAGCGCTGCAAGGCAACAGTGCTAACCACTGAGTGCTCTGAGTCATCAGGCACAGGATTAATGGAAACCTCTGCCTGAGCACTAAGCTCCATGTGACTGAAGGTTTAAAGGGGTTGTCCAGGATTAGAAAAACATGGCTGCTTTCTTATTAAAAGTGTAATGGCAGGAAGGAGGTGAAGGGAAAGTGAGCCCTAATCTACCCACCGCCCTGTCCCTGCCTACTTGCAACGACCCGCCCTAGGCGACGAGGTACAACTGGGCGGCGGTCCCTACGCTGGCTAAGTGCACAGGAAGACAAACAGGGAACACGCAAGGGAAGGGGCAGTAGCCACGGAACGCCACGAGGAAACGGGGCGGCGAACGAACAGTCAGGACCAGGACGAAGTGAGTACACCCGAGCAGGCACGGAGACAGGAGCAAGCCAGGGCAAGCAAGCAGGTCAAGCAGAACTGCAGCAAGGCAGAAGCACGGCAGAAGCAGGCTGGAGCAAGCAGCAGTGGGGCCAGGAATCCAAAAGAATTACAAGCACTGAGGGAGAGCACAGGGCAGGTAATAAAGGGCAGGGGGCGGAGCTAACTCCGAGAGACCAGGCCGCGATAGGCTCTCCCACTCCTGAGCCTGCCACCCTGGTTGGTAGGAGATGGTGTCAGTCGAGCAGGTCTGGCCTCAGGTGTGGATTGATTAATCCCAGGAGTATAGCTAGATGAAGTACCTGGCAGATCCCTAACAGTACTCCCCCTTTTATGAGGGGCCACCGGACCCTTACTAAGGGGACCCGGTTTAGTGGGGAAGAGGAGGTGGAACCTCCTGATCAATACCCCAGCGTGAACATCACGGGCAGGTACCCAAGTCCTCTCCTCCGGCCCGTATCCTCTCCAATGGACCAGGTACTGGAGGGAGCCCTGGACCATCCTACTGTCCATAATCTTGGCCACCTCGAATTCCACCCCCTCAGGGGTGAGAACGGGAACAGGAGGTATCCTCGAGGGGGACCAGGATGGGGAGCAGCGTTTAAGGAGGGAGGCATGGAAGACGTCATGTATGCGAAAGGATGGGGGGAGCTCCAGACGGAAGGATACAGGGTTGAGGACTTCAATGATCTTATAAGGTCCAATAAATCGGGGTGCAAACTTCCTGGACGGGACCTTAAGGCGCAAGTTCCTGGACGACAACCAGACCAAATCCCCGACGACAAACCGGGGGTTAGCAGAACGTCTACTATCCGCCTGAATCTTTTGTGCGCTCTGGGACGCCTCTAGGTTCTTCTGAACCTGGGCCCAGACAGTGCACAGTTCCCAATGAACCTCCTCTACCTCAGGATTATTGGAACAACCAGGGGAGACGGAGGAGAACCTTGGGTTAAACCCGAAATTACAGAAAAACGGGGAGACCCCTGAGGAGTTACTGACCCGGTTATTCAGGGAAAATTCAGCAAGGGGAAGGAATGAGACCCAATCGAATTGACAGTCAGAGATGAAACACCTTAAATACTGTTCCAGGGATTGGTTGGTCCTTTCCGTTTGGCCATTAGTTTCGGGATGGAAGGCGGAGGAGAAGGACAGATCAATCTCCAACTTTTTACAAAAAGCTCTCCAAAATAAGGAAACAAATTGTACCCCTCTGTCAGAAACGATATTGACTGGGGCCCCATGGAGACGCAGGATGTGTTTCACAAACAAAGAAGCTAACGTCTTGGCGTTAGGTAGCTTCTTAAGGGGCACAAAGTGGCACATCTTGCTGAAGCGGTCGACTACCACCCACACCACCGACTTGCCCTGAGATGGAGGCAAATCGGTGATAAAATCCATGGAGATATGGGTCCAAGGTCTCTGGGGAATGGGCAAGGAACGTAGTAGGCCCGCAGGTCGGGACCTAGGGGTTTTGGACCTAGCGCAAACCTCACAAGCGGCGACGTAAGCCCTAACATCTTTAGGCAACCCAGGCCACCAATAGTTTCTGGTAATGAGGTGTTTGGTGCCCAAGATGCCAGGATGACCAGATAGAGCGGAGTCATAGTTTTCCCTGAGTACCCTCAGCCGGTATTGCAGGGGAACAAACAGTTTGTCCCCAGGGACGTTCCCGGGAGCTGCACCCTGATCAGCCGCGATATCAGAAGCTAAATCAGAATCAGTGGCAGAGACGATTATACCAGGGGGTAAAATACAAGCGGGATCCTTCTCGGAAGGAGGATTGGCCATGAAACTACGTGACAGAGCGTCAGCCTTAATATTCTTGGACCCAGCCCTATAGGTAACCAAGAAATTAAATCTGGTAAAGAATAGTGCCCACCGAGCTTGTCTAGGATTAAGCCTCCGGGCCGATTCTAGGAAAACCAGATTCTTGTGATCCGTAAGGACCGTTACCTGGTGTCTGGCCCCCTCCAGGAAGTGCCGCCACTCCTCAAAAGCCCATTTAATGGCTAGAAGTTCGCGGTTACCAATATCATAGTTACTCTCCGTGGGCGAAAACTTCCTAGAGAAGTAAGCACAGGGGCGGAGATGGGTGAGGGAGCTGGTACCCTGGGACAAGACGGCCCCCACTCCCACCTCGGAAGCGTCAACCTCCACAATAAATGGCTCCTCTTGGTTGGGCTGAATCAGCACGGGGGCCGAGATAAAGCACTTCTTGAGAGTCTCAAAGGCCTGGACGGCCTCAGGGGGCCAGTGGAGGACATCGGCACCCTTGCGGGTAAGGTCCGTAAGAGGCTTAGCGACGACCGAGAAGTTGGCAATAAATCTCCTGTAATAGTTGGCGAACCCTAAAAAACACTGTAACGCCTTAAGGGAGGCAGGTTGGACCCATTCCGCCACAGCTTGAACCTTGGCAGGGTCCATGCGGAATTCATGAGGAGTGAGGATTTGCCCTAAAAATGGTATCTCCTGTACCCCAAAGACACATTTTTCAGTCTTAGCAAACAGATTATTCTCCCGAAGGACCTGGAGCACCTTCCTGACATGCTCCACGTGGGAGGACCAGTCCTTGGAAAACACCAGTATGTCATCAAGGTACACAACAAGAAAATTACCCAGGTACTCTCTCAGGATTTCATTAATAAAATTCTGGAAGACAGCAGGGGCATTACACAACCCAAAGGGCATGACCAGGTATTCGAAATGACCCTCGGGTGTGTTGAACGCAGTTTTCCACTCATCCCCCTCTTTGATGCGGATAAGGTTATATGCCCCCCGTAGATCGAACTTAGAAAACCAATGGGCTCCCTGAACCTGATTAAAAAGATCCGGAATCAAAGGAAGTGGGTACTGGTTCCTTACGGTGACCTTATTCAGGTTACGATAATCAATGCACGGCCTAAGACCACCATCCTTCTTCCCCACGAAGAAGAAGCCAGCACCTACAGGAGAAGTCGAGGGGCGAATGAAACCCTTGGCCAGGCATTCTTGGATATACACCCTCATCGCTTCACGTTCAGGACATGAAAGATTAAATATCCTACCCTTAGGAAGCTTGGCACCAGGCACCAAATCGATAGCGCAATCGTAATCTCTATGGGGGGGGCAACACCTCGGAGGCCTCCTTAGAAAACACATCGGCGAAGTCCTGAACAAACTCAGGAAGCGTGTTTACCTCCTCCCGGGGGGAAATAGAGTTAACAGAAAGACATGACATAAGACATTCATTACCCCATTTGGTGAGATCCCCAGTATTCCAATCAAATGTGGGATTATGCAACTGCAACCAGGGGAGACCTAATACCAGATCAGACGATAATCCCTGCATCACCAGTACAGAGCACTGCTCCAAATGCATGGAGCCAACCAGGAGTTCAAAAACAGGAGTATGCTGAGTAAAATAACCATTAGCAAGGGGGGTTGAGTCGATTCCTACTACAGGGATGGGATAAGGTAAATCAATACAAGGCATCTTTAGAGACATAGCAAAATCCACAGACATGATATTAGCAGATGAGCCAGAATCCACGAAAGCACTGCCCGTGGCAGACCGGCCAGCAAACGAGACCTGAAAGGGAAGCAAAATTTTATTGCGTTTCACATTAACGGGAAATACCTGTGCGCCCAAGTGACCTCCCCGATGATCACTTAGGCGCGGAAGTTTTCCGGCTTCTTATTCTTGCACCTGGGACAGGTGTTCAGTAGATGCTTGTCGTCCCCACAGTAGAAGCAGAGACCATTCATTCTGCGAAACTCTCTACGTTGTCGAGGGGACATGGAGGCCCCGAGTTGCATAGGTACCTCCGAGTCCTCCGTGGAGGGGCGAGGAGACGGGACCTCGGGGGGAATCGCAGAAAAGTCAGAGGGGAGCACACTGAAGCGTTCTAGCTGACGTTCCCTGAGACGTCGGTCAAGTCGTACTGCTAGGGCCATAACCTGGTCAAGGGAGTCAGGCGAGGGGTAGCTAACCAGCAGATCCTTCAGGGCGTCAGATAATCCTAACCTAAACTGGCACCTTAGGGCCGGATCGTTCCACTGAGAAGCTACGCACCACTTCCTAAAATCAGAACAGTATTCCTCAACCGGTCTCCTACCCTGACGTAAGGTCACCAGCTGACTCTCGGCTAAAGCAGTCCTGTCAGTCTCGTCGTAAATGAGTCCGAGGGCAGAGAAAAAACGATCAACAGAGGAAAGTTCAGGGGCGTCAGGAGCCAAGGAGAAGGCCCACTCTTGGGGCCCTTCCTGGAGTCGGGATATGATGATACCCACCCGCTGGTTCTCGGAACCTGAGGAGTGGGGCTTTAGGCGGAAATACAGTCTGCAACTCTCCCGGAAGGAGAGAAACGTCTTACGGTCCCCTGAAAACCGGTCAGGTAACTTGAGGTCGGGTTCTAGAGGTGAGGTGAGGGGTACTACTAAAGCAGCGTCACCCTGATTGACCCTTTGGGCCAGGGCCTGGACCTGTAGGGAGAGGCCCTGCATCTGCTGGGTCAGGGTCTCAAGGGGGTCCATGATAGCGTCAGCGTAGGAGAAATGGTAGACTAGGTAAGGGCTTGTAATTATGTAATGGCAGGAAGGAGGTGAAGGGAAAGTGAGCCCTAATCTACCCACCGCCCTGTCCCTGCCTACTTGCAACGACCCGCCCTAGGCGACGAGGTACAACTGGGCGGCGGTCCCTACGCTGGCTAAGTGCACAGGAAGACAAACAGGGAACACGCAAGGGAAGGGGCAGTAGCCACGGAACGCCACGAGGAAACGGGGCGGCGAACGAACAGTCAGGACCAGGACGAAGTGAGTACACCCGAGCAGGCACGGAGACAGGAGCAAGCCAGGGCAAGCAAGCAGGTCAAGCAGAACTGCAGCAAGGCAGAAGCACGGCAGAAGCAGGCTGGAGCAAGCAGCAGTGGGGCCAGGAATCCAAAAGAATTACAAGCACTGAGGGAGAGCACAGGGCAGGTAATAAAGGGCAGGGGGCGGAGCTAACTCCGAGAGACCAGGCCGCGATAGGCTCTCCCACTCCTGAGCCTGCCACCCTGGTTGGTAGGAGATGGTGTCAGTCGAGCAGGTCTGGCCTCAGGTGTGGATTGATTAATCCCAGGAGTATAGCTAGATGAAGTACCTGGCAGATCCCTAACAAAAAGAGTACCATTTCTGTCCGTAGATCAGCCACATTAATTGGAGCTGAGCAGCAATTCCAAACACAACCCATGACAGGTGTGGCACTGTTTCTGAAAGAAAGAAGTCATGTTTTTCTTATCATGTACAACACCTTTAAGATAATGGGACAATGGTAAGCATGGTATGCAGGGGCGTAGCTAAAGGCTCCTGGGCCCCGATGCAAAAGTTCTTCTCATGGCCGACGGCCTGCAGCTTTCAGCTGCATCGCTGGGTCTCCTAAGTGACCCAACAATACAGCTGTAAAGGATCTGCCAGACACAGCTTCTGTGTCAACGCCCATAGGTAATCAGTCTGCACCTGCTTCTATGTCTGTGAGACTGACTCCATCTTCCACCACTCAGGATGGCAGGCTTAGGAGTGGGAGATCCTGTCACAGCCTGGCCAGACGGCGCTAGCTCCCGCCCTCTGTCTATTTATACCTGCCTTTCCTGTTCCTCCTTTGCTTGTGATTCTTCTCTGCTGGTTTCCTGGCCCTGCTGCAGCTTCTTGAACTACTGACCCTCTGCTTGTTATTTACCTTGGCTTTACTGACCACTCTTCTGCTCTGCGTTTTTGTACCTCGCTCATCTCCTGGTTTGACTCGGCTCGTTCACCTCACTTGTTGCTCACGGTGTTCCCGTGGGCAACTTCCCCATTTCCCCGGCTTCTTTGTACCCTTGTCTGTTTGTCTGTCGTGTACCTATTGAGTGTAGGGACCGTCGCCCAGTTGTACCCCGTCGCCTAGGGCGGGTCGTTGCAAGTAGGCAGGGACTGAGTGGCGGGTAGATTAGGGCTCACCTGTCTGTCTCCCTACCCCGACATTACAACAGCACTAGCAGCCACGGGCGTCACTAAGGACTTAAAATGTCAGGGGAAATAGCCCCAATACATATACCCCCCAAAAAATGTGTGTGTGTATACAGTATGTGTATGTGTGTGTATAGGAGACAGCATATCTATAGCACTGCGACCCTATAAACTATGGATAGGATTAGATACAGTGGCTCAGCAGACAGTATCACACATGATTGGATTAGATACACAGCTCAGCAGATAGTATTACACATGATAGGATTAGATACAGGGCTCAGCTCGCTGACATTGCGGCTCCAGCGCTGGAACCAGGAAAGGTAAGAATAATAATTGTTTTGCTTTTTTATGTGTTACTAATTATTTTCTTGTGTTTTTTTTACAGGTTCGATCGCTGGACTACGTCGGACTCAAGGACTGCTTCAATGACAGCAGTTTTTTTTTCTCAGTAAAATGGTTAATGAGGGTTGTGTGTGTTTTTTTTTTCAATAAAATATTTTTTCTATGTCCTTGTATTTTTTTAAACTTTATTATTACCGCCTTAGTAATAGCCACTGGCTGATTGATAACCTCCATTACTAAGGCGGGGCTTAATATTATGCCGGTGCAGAGGCTAACACTAACCCCCATTATTACCCCGGTACCCACCGCCACCATGGGTGCCGGGAAGAGCCGGGTTCGATCCAGTACCCGACCATCTGTAGTAAAGGCAGGCACCGGGGCGGCCGCAGGCTGGTATTATAAGGCTGGGAAAGGCCAAAAACAGTGGCCCTCCACACCCTGGTAATGCTAGGCTGCTGCTGCTGTGTTGTATCTGGCTGGTTATGAAAATTGGGGGGCCCCACATCATTCTTTCCAATTATTATTTCTTTTAAAAAAATGACGTGGGGTCCCGTCCCCCCAGATACAACAAAGCAGCAGCAGCCTAGCATTGCCAGGGTGGGAAGGGCCGCTGTTTTTGGCCTGTCCCAACCTGATAATACCAGCCTGCGGCCGCCCTGGTGACCGACCATCACTACAGATGGTCAGGTACTGGATCGTACCCGGCTCTTCCCAGCACCCCTGGTGGCGGTGGGTACCGGGATAATAATGGCGGTTACTATTAGCCTCTGTACCGGCTAACACTGTCCCGCCTTAGTAATGGATGCTGTCACTCAGTCAGCGGCCATTACTAAGGCGGTAGTAGTATAGTTTAAAAAAAAACACAAAGACATAGAAAAAATATTTTATTGAAATAAAAAAAATACACACATCCCTCATTAACCATTTTATTGATAATAAAAAAAGCACATGTGTGATACTGTCTGTCAAGGTAGGCTTAGATACAGGGTCCAGCAGACAGTTTTACATATGGGCCCTGTATCTAAGCTTACCATGTGGTTATGGTAAGATGCTTAGATACAGGGCCCCAGCAGACAGTAATGTTATACAGTATAAGATTACGGTCTGCTGGGGCACTGTATATAAGCCTACTGTGTGGTATGCTTATATACAGGGCCCATCAGACAGGATCACACATGGGCCATGTATCTAAGCCTACCATGTGATTGGCTTAGATACAGGGCCCAGCAGACAGAATCACAAAATCTGTGATCCTGTCTCATGGGTCCTCTAAGCCTGAAACATCGTAGGCTTAAAGGGGTTGTCCAGTCCCTAAACATTGATGGCCTATCCTCAGGATAGGCCATCAATAGCTGATGGGTCGGGGTCCGTCTCCAGGGACCCCGCCAATCAGTTGTATTGAAGGGGCCGCAGCGCTCGTATGACAGCTGCTTCGCCTTCATTTCACTTACTCGCTCACACTGTGAATCACTGACGTGGATTCACAGTGTGAGCAAGTGACCGGAATGAAGGGTAAGCAGCTGTCGTACGAGCGCTGCGGACCCTTCAAAACAGCTGATTGGCGGGTCCCAGGAGACGGACTCCGCCAATCAACTTTAGCAGACAGGGATATTAATCTTACCCTCCTTTTCAGCCGCAGCGGATTTCCTGACTCTATCCGGGATCAGGATGCTGTGCGCGGCGCATAGCGTTGTGATCTTATGCGCTGCGCACAGCGCTGTGACGTCAGGACCTCCGCTGCGCTCCGGAAGCAGGAAGGTAAGTACTGTAGTTACTATAGTAACAGGGGCCCGCGGCCCCAGTTACTATGGTGACTTTTTATTGATGTGTTGCAGGGGGTCGCGGGCCCCCTGGCTTTGGGGCCCGGTCTCAATTGCGACCGCTGCAACCCCTATAGCTACGCCACTGATGGTATGCCATTGTTTCCATACAGGCAACCCATTATATTTGCTTGTTTGTATCTCTCACTGCTCTATTCTGTTCACATTTCTATTCTACTCTATTCTACTCTATTCACATTTGTAACCGGATGAATATATGAAACTCATGGGCAACTGTGTGAGGGGCCTCAAAAAATTGTGTATCTCCTCTATTTCTATTTAAATCATTGTTATGTAAAACATGATGGTCTGTTTGTATTACACGATATGACAATTTTGAAAGCTCTGATGTGCCCATTGTTATATAAAGCTGCATAATTAAATAACAGTTTTATCTCTATATTGCACGAATTAAAAATGCGTTGGTATCTCCAGTTCCTGTAGCCGTGTCCAGAAATCGTACCCTATTTCAAAACAAAGGTTCAAACAGAGAGTTGGTTATTAATAAGCACATAATGCCGGCAGGGACATTACCAGTGGCGTAACTACCGCGGTAGCAGCAGTAGCGGCTGCTACGGGGCCCGGGGCTTGAGGGGGCCCGGTGGCGCCGCTAGCAGCCGTTATGGCTACTACAGCGGTAGCGTCGCTACTGTGGGGCCCGCGACGCCGAGCCTTACACAGGCCCTCTCATGCCTGTAGGTGTCGCTAGCACAGGAGGGGGCCCCAGTGCTAGCGGCAGCCAAATACATGTATTAGCACTGAATGGCCGGGCATGTTCCGTGCCTGACCATCCAGTGCCTTACAATGACACTGATTGGCTAGCGGCGCGATGACATCATCGCGCCGCTTCCATGCTTAGAAGGTGCTGATTGGCGGGGCAAGTCATTCTGCCCCGCCAATCAGCGTCATTGGAGGACGCTCGTTCAGCTCCTGCAGACATGCTCAGAAGAGAGCATGTCTGCATCGCCAGTGAACAGCGTGGGAACCGGAGAATGTGAGTATGTCAAGTTTTTGTTTTTTTCCCCTCATAAAAATGTGAATGGCATTATCTATAGTGGGGGGGGGGGGGGTCATCTTTATGTGGGCTATTATATATAGGGTTCTATATGTGGGGCAGTAGCTACAGGGGGGTCTATATGTGGGGCAGTAGCTACAGGGGGGGTCTATATGTGGGGGTGTGGGCCACTATATACAGGGGGCTCTATATGTGGGCCATTATATACAGGGGGCTCTATATGTGGGCCACTATATACAGGGGGGGTCTATATGTGGGCCACTATATACAGGGGGGTCTATATGTGGGCCACTATATACAGGGGTGGGTTACCTGTGGGGCACTAGCAACAGGGTGGCTATATGTAGTGCACAGTCTACAGGGGTGGGCTATATGTGGGACACTATATACAGGGGGAGCTATATGTGAGACACTATGTACAGAGGTGGGCTATACGTGGAGCAAGAACTATAGGGGAAGCTATATGTAGGGCAGCACCGTGGCTCAGTGGTTAGCACTATTGCCTTGCAGCTCTGGAGTCCATATGTGGGCACTATCTATAGGGGCTTCTATGTAGGTCACTATCTACAGGGGCCACGTTGTGTGTTTGTGACAGTTATATTTAGATGTGTTGAGAATTTTAACTTTGTTTACAGGTGCAGAAATGTTTTAAAAGTGAGAAGCTGAAGACATCTGAACGGAAAACTGCAGAAATGGGTCATGCCCGGGAGAAATCCATCATAGATGTCTGAACCGGAGGGAGAAGAAAAGAACTAGAATCTGAGACGTCACCGGTGAGTCACTTAATGTAAATGTTTATTCTACCTCTAATCAGTAATGTAGTCACTGTATGATCTGCAGCGAGATGATGGTGATAGGATTTTTTTTGTGAAACCGCATCTCCCAGCATATCCTTATCATTGTTCAGGCCATGCTGGGAGCTGTAGTTTTACGCCGTACAAACCTATACGCAGTGGCGTAACTACCGCTATAGCAGCCGTAGCGACTTCTACAGGGCCTGCAGCATGAGGGGGCCCGTGCCACCCGCCGGCACGGCCCCCTCCCATGGCAGCAGGCTCCGCTAGCAGCCGCTATGGCTGCTACAGCACGACGCCACTGAAGGGGTTGTTCCTACATAAGACATGTATCCCCTAATCACAGGATAGGGGATACATGTGTGATCGCTGGCAGCGATGAGGAGAACGGGGGACCGAAAGTCCCCCCTAAGTTCTCCATGACAAACCTCGGACTTCCGGGGTCTGTGTCGGCAGCTCCGTAGAAATGAATGGAGCGCCGGTCGCGCTTGTGCGCATGCGTGACTAGCGCTCCTTTCATTTTTATTGAACTGCGCAGACGCCGGAAGTCCGAGGTTAGTCATGGAGAACTTCGGGGGACTTTCGGTCCCCCATTCTCCTTATCGCTGCCAGCGATCACACATGTATCCCCTATCCTGTGGATAGGGGATGCATGTCTTTTGTAGGACAAACTATAGGCCGTTTTTTTTTGGGGGGGGGGGGGGTACATTGCGTTATCTACAGAGGGGTTTTGTATGGCATTTTCTAAAGGGGGGGCTGTATGGCATTCTCTATAGGGGGGACTGTATGGCGTTATCTACAGGGGGGCTGTATGGCGTTATCTACAGAGGGGGTCTGTATGGCGTTATCTACAGGGGGGCTGTATGGCGTTATCTGCAGGGGGCTGTGTATGGTGCTATCTATAGGGGGGCGCTGTGTGGTGGAATCTATAGGGAGGCACTATCTACAAAGGGGGGGGGGGTTGCGTGATACCCAGCAGAGGGGGGGCCCTAGTCAAAAGTTTGCTATGGGGCCCAGTCTTTCCTAGTTACGCCCCTGGACATTACGTTCACAGAATGGGCACGGGGGTTGCTGTGTAAGTATCCAGAAATGTGTTTTTCGTTTCTGCAAGCAATGGTCCAGTTATGTAGTATTGAAGTACCACTTGATTTTGGACCTCAGGTCTTTGTCTACTCTGTCAATTGTAAGTATTGTTGCGAGCACTATCATTTCTTACGTTATACACCTTCAGTACACTTTTATATAAAAAGGATGAATTAGCCTCTGACTATTTATAAAGAACTTGCACATCGGTAATCCTATTGGATTAGCTTTTTCTTATACTTGCTACCAGCGGAGGGGTTATTGATCTGAATGTCTTCTTTCAACCCCGTTAATCCTCACCTACATGGGCTTGCTTGTGCTGTTTTTTGAAACACCTGTGGGCCCAATAACTCCACTGATCAACTCTGCAACCCGTTTCAGATTGCAACTTGACTATGGACCCCCTCGCAACTCTAGCCCACTAATTCCAGATTTTACATGAATTTCTGCATGAAATCTGCATGAAATCAGCCTCACATCTATTTTTTTAAAGACCCTGATGAGCCAAGGAAAAGCGTTTACGGATTTAATCCCAATGCTTGCAAAAACGTATGTTTGTCTTCGTTTTAGAATGTAGATGTGACAGGCTTTATGCAATACAGATTTTTTTCTGTGTCAACTCCACCCACAAGTGCAGGCGACGCCTTAATAATAACAGCTAAAATACCGTACCCCCATTAGGTATGTCATCAGAGTGACCCCATTAACACTGCTATCAGAGTGTCCCTAATAAACAGTACTAGCAGACCGTCCCCTCAAATATTAGTGCCAGAAAAGTGCCCCGCATAAACAGTACCACTAGAATGCCCTCTAATAAGTAATGCCAGCAGAGTATCCCCAATAAATAATAGTGTCAGCAGAGTGCCCTTCTCATTAATTGTGCAAGCAGAGTGCTGGCACTGTTTTAGTTACTCTAAAAGTCCAACACTTGTTATGTTTAAAGGGGTATTTCCAGGATAAAAAATGATCACCTGTCCACAGGATAGGTGATCATTTTCTGATCGCTGGGGGCCCCATCGCTGGGACCCCTAACTTTTGTGAGAATGGGGGTCCCTGAACCCCTGTTCTTTTTTACTGCACCCCCTGCAAAGAGGGGGACATTGAATGAAGCGGCGGTTGAGCATGCGTGCTGCCGCTCCATTCAAAGTCTATGGGAATGACAGAAATAGTCAAGTACATATCTCGCACGCTGCTCCATTCAAGCTCCTGCTCACTGCACCACGCCCTGGATCCTGGATCTGGGGGTTTGGGACACCTATTCTCCCAATCGGTAGGTGTCCCAGTGGTGGGGCCCCCATCGATCAAAAAAATTATCACCTATCCTATGGATTTTTTTTATTTTTACATTTCATAATAAATCCTTACAGTGGTTAGGGCTCCATTTTTTTGTGATACATCTCTGCAAATAACAGTCATAGAACAAAATGATAAGAATCTGTTTGCCTACATCTGCCACAAAGGGGGGAGCTCACAGTGCAGTATATACATATTCACACAGGTCTTATTGAAGTCTATGGGAGCAATAAATATACACAAACATGTATTACTGTAACTAGGAGGAATCTTTACTGAAGACTTGTCTGCTCTGCCAGAAGTCCTGAAACTTTTCCCTATTACTGGAGACTACTGGATAATCTGGGAGAATAGGCAAATATGAAGAAACTAAACCAAAACACAGTCAAAACCACTTAATTCGTCAAACAAAATGCTTTAGCACAGAAGACCCTGCCTGTCATAGCAGAGGTGCTTCATAAATGCAGGTAAAATGAAGTACTTAGGCCTTATTCATATGGACATGTCTATTTTGCGCGCGCAAAAAACGCTGAATTTTGCACGCGCAAAAAACGCTGAATTTTGCGCGTGCAAAAGTTCCGTGTGGCATTAAGACACTCTGGTTTTATGTTGACAAACAGAAAAGCACGGGGTACTTTTCTGTTTTCATTCATTTAGTTTACTACTGTAACGCGCATCACGCACGGCACCCGGAAGTGCTTCCGTGTGCCGTGCGCGATTTGCACGCACCCATTGACTTGAATGGGTGTGTGCTGCGCGAAACACGGGCAAGTATAGGACATGTCGTGAGTTTTACAAAGTGCACATATGCTGCGTGAAAAGTTATAGCTCTTGAAATGCGACGATGGAAAAACGTAAAAAATAGCCTGGTCATTAAGGTCTAAAATAGGCTGGTCATTAAGGGGTTAAATTATGGAAATACATCTTTATTAATGTATAAATTATTATATGTGACTAGAAAGTGTCCTGATAACTATATGAAAATTTAGGGACCCCAGGTCAAAACCTGCATGACAACATAACATGGCACCACAAAATATTTTGTTTACCTCACTTGCTTGGTGAGGGCTAGGCTGCTTGTCTAATGTACATACTATGCCTATTTACTGTTAATTGCTTTTAAATTTAGATCTACTATTAATATTTAAAAAAAGACGAGGGATCTTTAACGGCCACAGAGCTCTGTACAGTCGTACGGTGCCAACCAGGAATGGATGTAATTGAAGAAAATATAAAAGGGGAAAGGGGGGAAAATCCTGGTATATAAAGGCACTCGGCTCAATTTGCTATGAAAATACAAATTTATTGATATATAGCTAAAATTTATGATCTTGCAAAAATAACATTTAACCCCTTAATGACCAGCCTATTTTAGACCTTAAAGAGACTCTGTCACCACATTATAAGTGCCCTATCTCCTACATAAGGAGATGGGCGCTGTAATGTAGGTGACAGTAATGCTTTTTATTTAAAAAACCGATCTTTTTTCACAACGTTAGGAGCGATTTTGGTTTATGCTAATGAGCTTTCTTAATGCCCAAGTGGGCGTACTTTTACTTTCGACCAAGTGAGCGTTGTACAGAGGAGTGTATGACGCTGACCAATCGGCATCATGCACTCCTCTCCATTCATTTACACTGCACTAGCGATATAGATATATTGCTATGTGCAGCCTCATACACAAACCCTAACATTACAACAGTGTCCTGATCAGGGCCGCCATCAGGGGGGGACTGGGGGTACTGCAGTGAGGGGCCCGGGCATAAATTTTAAAAAAAGGGGCCCGCACTCTGCCGCTGGAATTAATATACTCACGGCAGTGTGACTCTTACAATTTCATTTCGGTGAAAGGAACAGGTCCCATCACGAAGGAGGGGCCGTTCATTACATCAGAATAAAATCGTAAGGGCCCGCTGGAGAGTGACATGTGCCTGCCCCTCCTCCTCCGCAACAGTGTGATAGCGTGTGGGGAGGAGACAAGGGGTGGAGACATCACAGCAGCGGGAGTTATGAGCTCAGCCTCGGAGGATACGTCCAGCAGCAGCAGCAGCAGCAGCAGTCGTCTTCTTCTTCTTCAGACACAGTGAGTACTAACTTATGTCTGTGTCCGGCTGCTGCTGCCCGGGGCCTCCTGAAAAGATCTCCTCCTGCCCCCATAGAAAGTAAATATCTTCCCCACCTCTGTATTATGTTAACACCGCAGCATAGGATTATATCAGCTCTGCGGCTCTTATCTCCCGTCCTGTGTAACATGTGCAATAAACCTGTCTTCTCCCTCTGTTTACACAGGACAGGAGAAAAGAGCCGTCCTGGAGCTGAGTAATACAATCCTATGCTGCAGTGTGAACCAATACAGACGTGCTTTCTATGGGGAGGGGGTAGAGTTAGATGATAATGGGGGCAGGGAGATGATAATGGGGGCAGGGAGATGATAATGGGGCAGGGAGATGATAATGGGGGCAGGGAGATGATAATGGGGGCAGGGAGATGATAATGGGGGCAGGGAGATGATAATGGGGGCAGAGAGATGATAATGGGGGCAGATAGATGATAATGGGGGCAGATAGATGATAATGGGGGCAGGGAGATGATAATGGGGGCAGGGAGATGATAATGGGGGCAGGGAGATGATAATGGGGCAGGGAGATGATAATGGGGGCAGATAGATGATAATGGGGGCAGGGAGATGATAATGGGGGCAGGGAGATGATAATGGGGGCAGGGAGATGATAATGGGGGCAGGGAGATGATAATGGGGCAGGGAGATGATAATGGGGCAGGGAGATGATAATGGGGCAGGGAGATGATAATGGGGGCAGGGAGATGATAATGGGGGCAGGGAGATGATAATGGGGGCAGGGAGATGATAATGGGGGCAGGGAGATGATAATGGGGGCAGGGAGATGATAATGGGGGCAGGGAGATGATAATGGGGCAGGGAGATGATAATGGGGGCAGGGAGATGATAATGGGGGCAGGGAGATGATAATGGGGGCAGGGAGATGATAATGGGGGCAGGGAGATGATAATGGGGGCAGGGAGATGATAATGGGGGCAGCGAGATGATAATGGGGCAGTGAGATGGCATTGGGTAGGGAGGGAAATGATGCTAGAGTGGGAAGGAGATAATAATGGAGGGAGGATGGCACTTGAGTAGGGATGCACGATGAATCAAAACTTCGATACGGTTTCGATACCGTGCACCCCCAAACGGTTCAATACCGTTATTTCATGTATTTCGATACTAAGCTGTGCGGCCGCACAGCTCAATATTGTAATACATGAATGTATGAGAGCGGAGCTGCGGCTGTGTAACACAGTCACGGCCCTGCTCCGGAGTCCTGACATGTGCGCGCCGCCAGGATTATGTGATGCGGCCAGCGCTGCACTAATGAGCGGCGGCACTGAAAACAGAACATGGCGGGCGCACTACAAAACACCCCCACATGTTCTGTCTTCAGTGCCTGAACCGCCGCTCATTAGTGCAGCGCCGCCCGCATCACCTCGTGCTGACCGCGTGCGGGGCGGGGCAGGGCAATGGTTGTATTACACAGCCGCAGTCCCACTCTATAAAGGCAGAGATCAAAGAAACCTCTCATCTCTGTCGCTATTCCCCTGAATGCTGCGATCACAGCTGACTGCAGCATTCAGGGGAAAATAAGAAGGGGGGATGCCCCTTGGATCACGTCACAGGAATCCCTGTGACGCGATTGAGGGACATACCATATATGGGCAGACAGCCCAAGGTCCAATGAAGGACCTCAGGGTTGTCTTACCATATTTCCTGTTAGGGCATACTCAGGTCTGTCCTAACAACTGCCTGTGTACTATGCGTATATAGATATATACCAGTACATTAAAGTTTCAAAAAGAAAGTAAAAACATAAAGTAATGTTAAATTTAAAAAAAATACACATACACCTTTTTTACAAAACACATTAAAATAAGTCTCAATACATAAAATATACACATTCATTATTGGCGCGGCTGTAATAACCTGCACAACAATTTTTTTGCATCATTTATGATGTGTACGTTGTAAAAAATAAAATAAAAACTTCTTTCACTTATTAATGTGAGGCACGAGGTATTATGAATTTTGAACCTCCATGTGCCTCACATTAATAGTAATTAACCCCATCATGTACCTTACACATTAACCCTTTATAATTGAGGAACATGATGGGGTTAATTACTATTAATGTGAGGCACATGGAGGTTAAATTTACCATCACACCTCGCGCCTCACATAAGAAATGGAAGAACTGTTTTGTTTTTTTATTACTGTTGGCAAAGTATCGCTTTGTTATCGAAATCGCAATACTACACAAAGCATCGGTACCGAAGTCCAAATTCTGGTATCGTGACATCCCTCCACTGGAGGAGGCATTATACAATGGGGGGGGGTAATAATTGGGTGAAAAGTGATGATATCTGAAGGGAGGGGAGAAATTATACATGGAGAGGGGTAGAGGAAGGAGAGAGTATACCTGGGTAGGGGGAGAAAGCTTATACCGGAGGCATAGTTAGCAACAGTCCTGAATTTGCAGGGACTGTCCTGAATCTAAAGAGGCAGTCCCGGCAAATTACTGTCCCAGACGTGTCTCAGCCACTGCCATATTCAATTGTATCTGCGTCCACAGGATGCAGATACAATTGAATACTATGGCAGAGCAGGAAAGTATCAGCTTCCTGCTCTGCCATTCACCCATCCAGGAGCGAAATCCCCGGCCAGAGAGTTGCCGACACTCTGGTCGGGGATTCCTCTCCTAGAGGTAGCCCCTGAGGTCACTGTCCATATATGGACAGTGAGGTCAGGGTCTCCTCCTGGACTGGAATCCCCTGTAGAGAGTGCCACACACTCCCCTGTAGTCAGCGCCGAACATACCCCCTGTAGATAGCGCCACACACACACACCCCTGTAGATAGTGTCACACACTGCCCCCTGTAGATAGCACCACACAATCCCATGTAGATAGCGCCACACAATCCCATGTAGATAGCGCCACACCCACCCTGTAGATAGCGCCACACACCCCCCCTGTAGATAGCGCCTCACCCACCCCTGCAGATAGCGCCACACACAGCCCCCTGTAGATAGCGCTACACACAGATAACGTGTGTGCAGCGTGTGAAGAGAATGCAAAAGCATCATCCAGACATGCCCGTGGCGGTGGGAGATCTTAGGGACTACATTTTGGTGAGTGACTCTGCTGTGTATAGGGCTTCAGTGCAATGATTTTTGTTTATATTGCCCTCCTACACCCTGACAGATTCTACATACACACACACACACATACACACACACTCACTTTCCCTTTTTGCCCCCCACAGAGCCGCTGTCTCTTGTCTCTTCCTTGTCACTCCACAGAGCCCCTGTGAGGTTGCGTCTCCCCCCTGGCTACCACTGCTACCTTCAGTTCTCCCAGCCCTGGGACTTAGTTTCTCCCCTTTGCCCTCCGACACCCACCTCCTGTCTCTGCCCTGCTCCTCCAAAGAGTTTTATTTTTAATGTGCCCTACTTCCCAGACTCATTGGCAGTATGGGGCCCAGAAATTCCTGATGGCAGCCCTGGTCCTGATAATGAATACACATGAAATCCAGCCTGGACGTCATGTGTACTCAGAATCCTGACACTTCTGAATCTTTTTTTGTGAGATTCCGGCAAGTGAAACCAAATCTCGTTTAGCTCCGTGATCTCGCGAGATTTCGTATCCGTTGCTGGAATCTCACAAAAAAGAGTCAGAAGTGTCAGGATTCTGAGTACACATGACGTCCAGGCTGGATTTCATGTGTATTCATTATCAGGACACTGTAGTAATGTGTATGAGGCTGCACATAGTGATATAACTATATCGCTAGTGCAGTGTAAATGAATGGAGAGGAGTGCATGATGCCGATTGGTTAGCATCATACACTCCTGTGTACAACGCCCACTTGGTCGAAAGTAAAGTACGCCCACTTGGGCATTAAGAAAGCTCATTAGCATAAACTAAAATCGCTCCTAACGTTGTGAAAAAAGATCGGTTTTTTAAATAAAAAGCATTACTGTCACCTACATTATAGCACCCATCTCCTTATGTAGGAGACAGGACACTTATAAAGAAGAGGCTGGACGGCAGCACGGAGGGCTTAAGGGGAAGCCTCCATGACTGCCATAGGAGGGAAGAGAACCAATAGGGGAAGAGGTAGTTGGGGAGGGGAGGGGACGGGGGGAGTTGTCTGTTCTTCCCGCTGTTTTCGGCATTTAGCCGGAAGCAGCGGGAGGAACAACAGGTAGTTAGCTGAGCTCCCACTGTTAGTTTTCTTACCTCCCGTGGCAGTGTTAGAATGGCTTCCCCGGCCGCATTGCTTGAGCAGCTGCAGGCTGCAGCGGCGTTTCATGATCCGGGCTGGCTGGAGGAAACAGTTGCAGGGCTGGCCCGGATCCCTCAGGCAGGCCCGTCGCGCTCTTTGTCGGCAGCCGGCAGGGAGGCGCCCCCTTCCCCCACTCTTTTAACGGACGGTACTGTCACCACACAGGGGGAGAGATAATCCCCGCGGCCCCTGCTATAATAAAGCAGGTGGCGTCGTCGGGAGCGGTGGCTCAGGCCAGGTCACCACGCCGCTCTCGGCGGTCCCGTCCACCAGAGCGTTTGAGCCCAGACATGGCCCCGCGGGCTCGGCGTCGCAGGGGGAGCCCTTCTAAGGACGCTGCAGGCCAGGTCGCAGGGATGGGCGCCTCTTCCCAGGGCCTGCGTCCTGGCAGGAATCCCCAGCCGCGACGGGGCTTGGCGGCTAACAGGGAGTCGCAGGCCAGGCTCCCGATCACACCCCCGCCTTCAGCCACAGTATGCAGTGTGCAATCCACGGCCGCCCCGCATGGTGATGTACCGGCCAGGGGGCAGGCTGCTTCGAGATCGTCGGGGAGGACGACAAGATCAACGCCGACGTCGAGGCAACAAATTCGGTCGGAGGTTTGGATCCCTACAGTCGGGCGGCAGGTGGCCGGCCCTTCGGTCAGCATGTCGGGGTCTCCATGTCGTAGATGTCGGTGTGAGAGCCAGTCAGCACCAAGAGAAGATTTGGAAGATGGAGAGCTGGATGAGACGCAGCGCGGTCAGGATTTTCCGGCTGGCGGGAATACAGCGCCTGGGCAGCCCGGTGAGTGTGTAACTCCAACGTTACCATATCCAGCAATTTTCATGTCGGGTTGTGAGGGGGGGTTAGCAAGCGCGGAAGTTGCGGCTGTTGATAGTGGTGTAGTCGGGCGTGATGGCTTAGCTGATTTGGTGGGCTGTTTGCGCGAGTTAGTGGGGCGTTTAGATAGGGCAGCGGCCCCTGTAGTTCCGGTAGTGTCCCCGGCGGTGGTATGGGAAGGTCAGCGTGAGGTATTGCCGCGGTCCATGGGTAGTAATGTTGCGGGGGTGTCAAGAGAAGCGGTAGCGGTGTCGGTTCAAACTGAGGCGCGGAAGGATGGGGATAGAATTAGGCTTGATGATCGCGCACGGGGGGAGGTGTATGTCTGTTTTGAAGGCCCGTTAGGTGCTCACTTGAAGCAGGAGGTGAGGGACCGTATTTGGAATGATGAATATGTGGAGATATTTTCTCTTCTGCCGCTTGCAAAGTTCAATTTGGATAAAAGCAAGCGGGACGAGAGTAAAAAAGAGGAGGAGGAACGCCGGCGGTATAGGCTTATTCCGCAGACGTTCGTGAACTGGTCGCAAGCTTTCGCTATTCTGGCGAGCGTGATCGGGGAGAAGGCGCCGGAAAACTGCTCGGCGTTGTTCTGTTATTTCGATGCCATTGGAGAGGCGTATAGGGCGTATGGTGGGCAGGCGTGGTTGAGGTATGATGAGCAATTTCGGCAGCGAAAAGCGGTTCGGCCGGCGATCCGGTGGGATCAAAAAGATATTGCGCTGTGGTTAAGGGTTACGGCCCCGGTTAAGCAGTCCTTTCCCGGGAGCGTTGGCCAAGGAGGTCAGTCGGGTCAGTCCGGACAGGGTTCAGCTTCAATGCTGGGTTTCTGCTGGCAAATTTAAACATGTCTGTTCGGAGTGTAACGGGTCCTCTCATGGGGCCGCAAAATGTATGCGAAAAGGGAAACGGTCAGGTCCTCATTCCTCCTCCGCTGGTCAAGGGTCGGTCTCCAGTGAGGGTGGAAAGAATGGCATTGTATCTAGCTGAATATCCGGATAGGGCTGCGGCCAAGTTAATTTTGGAGGGTTTTTCGTTTGGTTTTGTTATTCCCCCTCCTCCGTATGAGGTGCCGGTTACGCGGCGTAATCTTAAGTCGGCTTATTTGCACTCGTCGGTGGTTTCAGAAAAATTGTTAAAAGAAGTTTCGTTGGGGCGCATGGCCGGTCCTTTTGTCGAGCCTCCGGTTGGGGATTTGGTTGTATCCCCCTTGGGAATCGTGCCGAAACGGGAGCCGCATAAATTCCGTTTGATTCACCATTTGTCGTTTCCCAGGGGAGCGTCGGTTAATGAGGGGATAGATCATGATTTATGCTCGGTGGTGTACACGTCATTTGACAGAGCGGTGGCGTTGGTGCGAGAGGCGGGACAAGGGGCGTTGCTGGCAAAAACAGACATTGAGGCGGCTTTTCGTTTGCTGCCTGTACATCCAGAAAGCCAACGGCTGTTGGGTTGCTTCTGGAACGGGGGGTTTTACGTCGACAGGTGTCTTCCAATGGGGTGTTCTCTTTCATGCGCATACTTTGAGGCGTTTAGTAGTTTCGTAGAATGGGTGACGAAGGGTGTAGCGGGGGTGGACTCGTTGATACACTATCTGGATGACTTTTTGTGTGTTGGCCCTGGCGGTTCTTCGGTGTGTGGTAACCTATTGTATTGCTTGCAGAAGGTTGCGTTGGATTTCGGGATTCCGTTGGCACCGGAAAAAACTGAGGGCCCAGTTTCCACCATCTGTTTTTTAGGGATCGCGATTGATTCAGTCGCTATGGAGTGCAGGCTGCCTGAGGATAAATTACGTCCATTGAGGCAGGAGGTGAGGCGGGCCTGCCGACTAAAAAAGATTACGTTGCGCGAACTCCAGTCGCTGCTGGGGAAGTTGAACTTTGCCTGTAGGATTATGCCAATGGGCAGGATTTTTAGTAGGCGCTTGGCGGCAGCGACGGCGGGTATCAGGGCTTCCCATCATTTTGTGAGGCTTGGTGGGGAACACAAGGCAGACCTGCAGGTATGGGATGAGTTCCTTGGGCAGTATAATGGTAGATCGTTGTGGATGTCCCCGGTGCAAGAAATGAGTGACGTGGAGTTGTTTACGGATGCGGCAGGGTCCGGGGGTTTTGGCGCATATGCGGGGGGTCAATGGTGTGCGGGGAGCTGGCCGGACAGCTGGGTGAGCAGAGGGCTGACACGAAATCTGGCCCTGCTCGAGCTGTTTCCCATCGTGGTTGCAGCGACCATTTGGGGGGACAGGCTCAGGGATAAAAAGGTTAGTTTTCATTGTGATAACATGGGAGTGGTGTTAGCAATTAACAACTTATCGGCATCATCTCCACCGGTGGTTCAGGTGCTGCGTCATCTAGTGTTGTTGTGCTTGTCATTGAACGCATGGGTGGTGGCGGTGCATGTGCCAGGGGTGTCCAACTGTATTGCTGATGCTCTTTCTCGCTCACAGTGGGATCGCTTTCGTCAATTGGCACCGGGAGCGGATGCGTCCGGCTTGGCGTGCCCGGAACATCTCTGGGAGCTGGTTTCGGTCCCGTGGAAGGGTTGATTGAGCGGTCGCTGGCTAAGGCGACTTGGAACGCTTATTCGGCTTGTTGGCAGCAATGGGAGGAGTGGGTAAGAGTATTGGGCAACGTCTGTACGGAGCAAGACAGGTTGGTGGCATTGTTGTATTGGTTGGGTGATGCTTGGGAGGCGGGGTTTTCGCTGGCTAAGGTAAATCGTTTCGTGGCAGGTCTGGCGTTCAGTCTCAAATTACGGGGTTTCCATGATGTATCCAAGCATTTTCTAGTGAAGCAGGCGTTGAAAGGATTGCGGAGAGGCAGGGCGGAAGCGGATCAGAGGCGACCGGTGTCTTTTGCCCTCCTTGGTTCACTGGGCGCATCGCTGGGGGCGGTTTGCAAGTCACCTTATGAGGTAGAGTTGTTTAGGTTGGCTTTTTCCCTCGCGTTTTTTGGGGCGCTCCGAATAGGGGAGTTGGTCTCTCCTAGTAAGGCTAAGGCTGGGGGGTTGCGACAGGCGGATGTTGGTCTCTATCGGGATAGACTTGAGTTGTTGGTGCGGCGGTCTAAGACTGATCAGTTGGGTCGCGGTAAGCGGATAGTGTTGTTTGCTCTCCCTGGTTCAATGATGTGTCCGGTCGCTTGCATGGGTGCGTTCAGGCCGGTGGGAGGGGTGCCGGAGGCGCCATTGCTCCGTCATGAGAATGGCGCGTTTTTGTCTAAGTATCAATTTGATGCAATATTCAGAAAATGCTTGGCTGTGGTTGGGGTGGGGGACGGGTGCTACTCGTCTCACTCATTCAGAATTGGCACGGCTACGGAAGCTGGGCGTTGGGGATTGGATGATGAGGGCGTGCGGCGGATTGGCCGCTGGGAGTCCAATAGGTTTAGGTCTTACGTGCGCCCTCATTTGTTATAATTTGTATGTTGTTTCTGATGATATGTGAGTTTCTTGGCCTTTCTTTCAGATCATCGCCCATGTTTGGTCTGGCTGTTAGGACATTCTTTTGTGCACTGGGGGGCACTGCGGGCGGATGTGCGCCCTGATGGCCGCCAGCTTCGCATTCCGCGTCAGGATGCGGTGTTACATTGGTTGGGATTTCGAGGTATGTTATGGAGCCGGGTATTGGCCGAGTTTCAAACATATGCTCGCCTGGATAGAGTCCCGGAGGTTTTGGTGTTACATGTTGGGGGGAATGATCTAGGGGTACGCCCCTTTCGTGAGCTAGTGCGGGATATAAAGCATGATTTGCTGTGTTTGTGGGCGTCTCATCCGTCCTTGATGATTGTTTGGTCGGACATAGTTCCGAGGAAGGCTTGGCGCCTGGCACGGTCGGTGGAAAGGGTCAACAAGGCCCGCATTAAGGTGAATCGGGCGGTGTCACGATTCGTTGCTAAGAATGGGGGCATTTGTGTTCGTCACAGGGATCTGGAGTCCGGGGTTGGAAACTATTGGCGTAGTGATGGGGTGCATTTGACCGAGGTTGGAATTGATCTGTGGAGCTTGGCCTTAGCAGAAGGAATTGAGAGGGCGGTGGTGGTGTGGAGGAACTCACAGGCTTAAGGTAGTCAAGGCCTGTTTCGCTGTGGCGGGGGGAGTCCTTGAGGTTTGTCAGTACAAAATGGTGGGGGGGTTGCATCGGGGGTATGCGTCCCCCAAAACGGTAGATCATTTGAAGACTTCATAGGGTGTTACCCCTTTGAAGTGGTCTTCTGGTGGAAAGTATATAATTTGAAGACTTCATCGGGTGTTATCCCTTTGAAGTGGTCTTCTGGTGGTTGGAGCCATCTGCAGAGGTGAGCGGTGCTTCCGAGCTGGTTTACGGCTGGAGGTAAAGAGTTTGGTGGTGGTTTGCAGATGGCTAATTTAAAAGGAAAAAGATTAGGTTTTAAAATGGCTTCAAGGACTTCCCCTGCTCTGTTAAAGTATTAAAATATGTTTATGGTTCATTCTGATTCTGACCCATGTTGGGTCATGTGAATTGGAAGTGGAGTTATCCGAATGTTTCGGATTAAATTGCATTTAAATAATGTAAATAAATAAACGGCTGCTGTGGCCAATTTCATATCCAACCTCGGTTGTCACGTGTCGTTATTGGGAGATGGGCAGGAGAAAAGGGGAACAGGTTCATTAGGTAAAACATGGCATGACTCTACTTAGGCCAGTCAAGAAGAGGCTGGACGGCAGCACGGAGGGCTTAAGGGGAAGCCTCCATGACTGCCATAGGAGGGAAGAGAACCAATAGGGGAAGAGGTAGTTGGGGAGGGGACGGGGGGAGTTGTCTGTTCTTCCCGCTGTTTTCGGCATTGAGCCGGAAACAGCGGGAGGAACAACAGGTAGTTAGCTGAGCTCCCACCCTCCCGCCCTTTAAGTAGGGGTTGGCCTGGGGATCGGTGTGTTATGTTTTTGTTATTGATTTATGCTGTATAATTTCATAACTGGTGTTTCTCATTTTCTTTTGAGCAGGTTCGGATGTCATGGCAGCTGGCGGGGGGAGTCCTTGAGGTTGGTCAGTACAAAATGGTGGGGGGGTCGCATCGGGGGTATGCGTCCCCCAAAACGGTAGATCATTTGAAGACTTCATAGGGTGTTACCCCTTTGAAGTGGTCTTCTGGTGGAAAGTATATCATTTGAAGACTTCATCGGGTGTTATCCCTTTGAAGTGGTCTTCTGGTGGTTGGAGCCATCTGCAGAGGTGAGCGGTGCTTCCGAGCTGGTTTACGGCTGGAGGTAAAGAGTTTGGTGGTGGTTTGCAGATGGCTAATTTAAAAGGAAAAAGATTCGGTTTTAAAATGGCTTCAAGGACTTCCCCTGCTCTGTTAAAGTATTAAAATATGTTTATGGTTAATTCTGATTCTGACCCATGTTGGGTCATGTGAATTGGAAGTGGAGTTATCCGAATGTTTCGGATTAAATTGGATTTAAATAATGTAAATAAATAAACGGCTGCTGTGGCCAATTTCATATCCAACCTCGGTTGTCACGTGTCGTTATTGGGAGATGGGCAGGAGAAAAGGGGAACAGGTTCATTAGGTAAAACATGGCATGACTCTACTTAGGCCAGTCATGTGGTGACAGAGTCTCTTTAATGACCAGGCTATTTTTTACGTTTTTCCATCGTCGCATTCCAAGAGCTATAACTCTTTTATTTTTGCGTCGACATAAGGTCTTGTTTTTTGCAGGACAAAGTTGTATTTTTTAATAGCACCATTTTGAGGTACATATTATTTATTGATTAACTTTTATTAACTTTTTAACCATCAGCCCCCCACTCACAGTAAAATGACCATCAGCCCCCCACTCACAGTAATGAACATCAGCCCCCCACTCACAGTAAAATGACCATCAGCCCACCACTCACAGATTCCCCCTGTAGGTAGCGCCACACAGCCCCTTGTAGGTAGCGCCACACAGCCCCTTGTGGGTAGCGCCACAAAGCCCCCTTGTAGGTAGCGCCACACAGCCCCTTGTGGGTAGCGCCACACAGCCCCCTTGTGGGTAGCACCACATAGCCCCTTGTAGGTAGCGCCAGGCAGCCCCCTTGTAGGTAGCGCTAGACAGCCCCCTTGTAGGTAGCGACACACAGCCCCCTTGTAGGTAGCGCCACACAGCCCACTGTAGGTAGTGCCACACAGCTCCCTGTAGGGAGTGCCGCACAGCCACCTGTAGAAAGTGCCGCAAAGACCCCTGGTAGGGAGTGGCGCACAGCCCCTGGTTGGTAGTGCCCCACAGCCCCCTGGTTGCTAGTGCCCCACAGCCCCCCGGTTAGTAGTGCCCCACAGCCCCCTGGTTGGTAGTGCCCAACAGCCCCCTTATTGGTAGTGCCCCAAAGCCCCCTGGTTGGTAGTGCCACACTGCCCCCTGGTTGGTAGTGTCACACAGCCCACTGCCCCCTGGTTGGTAGTGCCACACAGCCCACTGCACCCTGGTTGGTAGAGCCACACAGCCCCCTGGTAGGTAGTGCCACACAGCCCCCTGGTTGATAGTGCCACACAGCCCACAGCCCCCTGATTGCTAGTGCCACACAGCCCCCTGGTTGGTAGTGCCACACAGCCCACAGCCCCCTGGTTGGTAGTGCCACACAGCCCACAGCCCCCTGGTTGGTAGTGCCACACAGCCCACAGCCCCCTGGTTGGTAGTGCCACACAGCCCCCTGGTAGGTAGTGCCACACTGCCCACAGCCCCATTGTAGGTAGTGCAAATGACCCTGATAGCTGGCGGGCAATAGACATTCAAAAAAGGACAACTGTGCAGGAGCACACAAAATACCCAGCTTTCCCAGCTATCAAATAAATGTGTGGAAATAAACTAAGATATAACTTTTATTTAGTCTGAATAAAGGATTAATCCTTTTAGCTAGATTAAATAAAAGTTATATCTTAGTTTATTTCCACACTTTTTTTTTATAAAAAAGCTGGGTATTTTGTGTACTCCTGCACAGTTGTCCTTTGTAGGTAGTGCCACACAGCCCACAGCCCCCCTGTAGATAGCAACCCCCCCCCCTTCCAGTAAAGATAACGCCACTGTAGCTCCTTGAAGGAGCTGAATCCCCGTGTGGCCGGGGGATTCCGCTCCTGGAGCGCTGCTTGATGCCTCTGTCCATATATGGACAGTGACATCAGGGAAAACTCCTGAAGCGGAATCCCCGTCCACAGCGTTGCAGACGCTATGACCGTCGATTCCACTCCAGGAGAAGCTCCTGTCGTCAGTGTCCATGACGTCATTGGCTTCTCCTGGAGTGGAATCCCCGGTCATAGAGTCTGCAATGCTGTGACCGTGGATTCCGCTTCAGGAGTTTCCCCTGATGTCACTGTCCATATATGGATTCCGCTCCTTCAGGGAGCTACAGTGGCGCTAGTAGACAGCAGAGCAGGGAGATACCTCCCTGCTCAGCTATAGTGCCCCCCTGTAGATAGCAACCCCACCCCCCTTCCAGTATAGATAGCGCCACTGTAGCTCCCTGAAGGAGCGGAATCTCCCGTGTGGCCGGGGATTCCGCTCCTGGAGCGCTGCTTGATGTCACTGTCCATATATGGACAGAAACATCAAGCAGCGCTCCAGGAGCAGAATCCCCGGCCACACGGGGATTCCGCTCCTTCAGGGAGCCACAGTGGCGCTAGTAGACAGCAGAGCAGGGAGATATCTCCCTGCTCTGCTATAGTGCCGTCGCTACCGCTATAGCAGCCACAGCATCTGCTAGCGGCGCCACCGCCCTCATGCTCGGTGTCACCGCTAGCAGCCGCTATGGCTGCTACAGCGGTAGCGACGGCCACTAAGTGAAGAAGCGCCCGGGTGGAAAGGCGACTGCAGTTAGTGTGTGTATCCCCGCACTGGTCGAACATAGCTAAGGCCAGCCATGAATGTCGTATTACATTGGCCATTCAAATAAATAGCTGGTCATATAATACATGGATGTCCCGAGTCTGCTAGAGTAAAAGCTGCTGCTTGTTAGTGGCTCTTGCTCAGAGCGAGGGTCACAAGTGGAGGACCCCTCTATGAAGTCCAAATGGCCTAATATGGCATATTGACAGGGGTTATCCTGACAGGACAACCCCTTTAATGGCCCTGTCCATTAGAAGGAAAACAAGCTACGTTTGTTCTGAAATTTATGTGAAACAGCATGAAGGTCAACTCTTGTATTGTTTGTGAAAAAGCCATCAATGGTATTGTAGATATGGGGAAGGGTTAAAGGGGTTGCTGTAGAAGCATTTTTTCAGGACTGTGGCATTTTGATGTGTTGAAATAACAACTAAGAACTCTCAAAATGGAAATCTGGAAATAGTTAGCGTTTAAATAAACCTTTGTTGCAATTTATAGGAAGCCATAACCTCCAGAGCTGTGAGGTCAACAGAACACCTTGAATTATTGACACCTATGTTTACAGAGTCTATAAATATAGGTGGTGTCATCAGATGTACTGAAACCTGAAGACAAAAGCGTAACTTGAAACTTAAGTTAAAAGGGCTGATGCTAATGCCTATAGCTAAAAATCAGCTCCCTGACAAGAAAAGTGTAAAATTGTGCCATCCTTCATAATGATGTATCATGACACCAGTGTCATTACCGAAGGGCAATATGGAAGAAATACAGTGGTGCAGGATCCCATGACAGCTATTCAACAATTCACGGATAATATAATTAATTCACAAGAAAATTCAAAGTAGCAACATAAAAATCCCAAAAATGTTCATGTTCCCTCAGCCCTTGCTGAGGATAAGAGGGTGTTTGTTGCCCGTAGTTCTTCGTTTGAATGCTTGACCATAGATCATGATGACCACACTGAGTACACTTAGTTGCACAGAAAAGTGGTGGCTTTAGCCTCCCACATGGTGATATCTAGGGGTAATGACCTATGTTTCAATAAAAGATAAGATTATGTTCACATACATGTTACGTAAACACATGTTCATTTAGAAATAAGCACAATAAAACTTTGTTTCTCTTTGTAAAATATTCATATTTGTATCGGCATGCCGATTCTCCCTCTTTTTGGAGTCTCCGCAAAACAACCATAATCCACTGGAGGGAACCCATCTGGATAATTTATGGACTCTGACATTTGGGTGATATCTAAAAATGTTTGTATTCATTTGATATGATTTTAATCTATTGATAAAGAAAAATATTTTTTTGCTAAGAGATACAAAGTTTTATCGTGCTTATTTCTATAAGAATTATATTGGCAATTTGGAGGCTTTTTTATCTAACACGTTTTTTTTCCCAGGTGTCTATCAGTCCTTATTGGGTCAGATGACTTACGCCTATCAGCAAACACACGTTAAACATATGCGCCGGGAAAGCTCCCAGTGCATACACCGAATGTGGTCATAGGGCTCAATTCACCCTACGGAGGCTAAAAGGTGTCATTTTGGCCTCCGATGGGGTGGTATTCATCGTTATTTTCTTTTTACTTGATAGGAAAGTGCGGCAGACTGTGTTTTCCTATACTGCCAGTACCCCGCAAAAAAGAAACTTGTACCGTGCGATATACATTTTTTTACATTGTGGCCAGTAGCCCATGTATGCCACTTTATGGCTATACAGTAGCATATGTTGGAGGTATCTGGCAGGGAATCCCCCCGACATATATGTTCGACGTATAGTCCCAGTGTGATGTGAACAGAGCCTTAGGTGTGAATTTTGGTTGTGGATGAAATGATGCTTTAAAAGGGATTAATAGGTTCTTTCATAGCCACACTGAGAACCTTGTATGTATGAACAGATTCATATAAAGATGGTTCACATAGAATTATTAAAATAAATGACCCTACTCACTGATTAATTAACATTAAAAAAAAGGTGAATACAACCTCTTTTTTTTTTTTTTCAAGAGGTGTCACAGTCCTGCACTGTATGGGTATTCCCAGTGGTCCCCAAGATGTTCATGAATACAGAATTTAATCCAAAATGCCATTTCTGGAAACTTTACTTACACTAACTCCCAGTTAAACATAGCATAATGTCCAATTGTACACACTGGCATAAAGTTTATAGCCCATGCTAAGCTGCAAGAGGTGCCAAGAATGGATCTTGTATTTTTCAAGGGACACTTGAAAACCAATATTGTAAACACACAACCAGCTGAATATGCCCCTTGTCTGAAAAGTTTTCCATACGTAAGTAAACATTTAGGTCTAATGCACACGACCGTGCATTTGCAACTTTATACTATCTGCAATTGCGGAGCAGCAATTGCGGATAGTATAAAACACACGCTAACTGACACGATCTGTGGGCGTGTGGACCCACTGGGTCGCACCGCCGTAGGGAGATGTCAGCTGGCCAAACTTCAGTGTATCAAGATAATATATATAGTCCAAGCACAAGGGTATCTTTGATAGTCCAGACAGTAGCAACGGCTAGGCACAGATGGGATCTTGATCGCAGGTGATGCAGACGAGACAGATGACACCAGACGTGGTGTAACACAGCAGACGTGGCAGATGGCAGAACTCGACTCCAACACTATAGTGGGCACAGGAACAACTACAATATGGGATACAGGATACAGGTGGCGGGGCATGGGAACAACGGGAAAAGGATAACACTAAGGGACCATTTGCAAGACTAACAGAGGAATACGAACAATGTTCAGGCAATGAGCAAAAGGGCAGGGCCCTACTTAAGTCCAGGGTGATCATGGGCTAATTAGTGATGTAAAACAAGTGCGTGCACTGGCCCTTTAAGGCCAGGCGCGAGCGTGTGCGCGCACCCTACAGGACACAGCAGAGTGGAGCAGCAGTGAGTGCTGGCGTCTCCTGGGGAGGAGATGCGGACCAGCGCTCGCAAGTCCATGGCTGCGGCCGTCAGGGGGTGAGTAGTCCTGACGGTCCATGGCCGTGGATGTTACAGTATCCCCCTCTTCTTTGGGCCAGATCGAGACAGGAACTTCTTCATGAGGGTAGGGGCATTGAGGTTCTCTTCTGGCTCCCAGGATCTCTCCTCTGGACCAAACATCTTCCAATCCACCAAATAAAAAGTTCTTCCTCCTACTTTCTTGAAGTCCAGGATCTCTTTTATCTCAAACACATCGGATGAACCGCTGGGAGCAACTGCAGGGCTAGGGTTTTTAGTGTAGCGGTTCAGGTCCACAGGCTTCAGCGGGGACACATGAAAGGAGTTGGGGATTCTGAGGGTAGGAGACAGCCGAAGCTAGTAGGAGATAGGGTTAATCTGTTGCAGGACCTCAAAAGGTCATAGAAACCTGGGAGCAAATTTGTATGAAGGCACTTTCAGATGGATATTCCTGGAGGACAGCCAGACTTTGGTACCCGGAAGATACTGGGGCGGCTCTTCTTCTATTCGCCTTTCGCTTCATGCGCTCAACTGCCAGCAGAATAGAATAACGAGTCTGTTGCCAGATTTGCAGAAAGTCCCCAAATGCAGAGTCAGCTGCGGGTACCTGACAAAGCCGGTCGCAGGCGAAACGCGCGTCGAGGCGTCTCTGTGCCATCTCTTCACGTCCCGTGCTTTCATCATGTCCACAGGTATGTTGGTTTTCACATTTATCTTTTTTGGTATTTATCTTTAATTTTGGTCTGCATATACGCTGTTTATCCGTAGCGGGCATCTGCTATGCATATTTTGCAATGGGCAGCATTCCTTTTACAGATATAGCCTAACATATATATACTTTTCATACCCTATTGGCATTATATCATACTTGTATGCATGGCATGCTAGTACTGGGACGTGTTCTGAGTTTGGTTGTCTTGTTTCCCTCATGGCATGTTGTCATCTGTACATGACTGCTATTTCTCTTGATATATGATCCGCTTTATTCTTATTGTATTTACTATTGTAATACCATGTATCGTGATGTAATAATAAAGATGTATATTTTTTACTATCCATGGTAGTTATCTTCATATTCTATTGGGACGTCATGTCCCCTGCGCTTTTGCACCTTGTAGGTTGTTTCTGAGTCATATTGGGGATTCTCCTTTTTGCTTTACCCTGTTTTGAGGTTCTTTGTAGGTTTACTACCTGAGATGTAGCAGACACAGGAAGAGGGATTCTAGGATGTTGACCCTACATAATGTAGAATGGTGTGGAAGTGGTGGATTCACTTGTGTGGTTGTTATACGAGAATTCAGCCCATGGAAGAAGCTGTACCCAGTCATCATGCTGCATGGAGATCCATGATCTGGTTAATCCTCTCGACTTCACCATTGGACTGGGGGTGATAGGCTGAGGAAAAGTCCAATCTCAAATCCAGGAGTTTACAGTGGGCTCTCCAGAATTTTCGGACACGATGTGAAGGGGCAAGCCATGCAAGCGGAAGATGTGCTGAATGAAGAGATTTGCCAGTCGAGGAGCAGAAGGTAGGCCGGTCAGCGGAATAGAATGTGCCATCTTCGAAAACCGGTCCACCACCACCCAGACAGTATTGCATCCAGCTGAGGGAGGGAGGTCAGTGACAAAGTCCATTGCAATGTGCTGCCAAGGGGCATTGGCTACAGGCAGATGTTGGAGCAGACCGGCAGGCTTGGATTGAGCACCCTTGTTTGAAGCACACACAGTGCAGGAAGAGACAAATTCCATAACATCTTTGGGCAGCGTGGGCCACCAGAAATGACAAGTTATCAGGTTTTGAGTCTTACGAACAGCCGCGTGTCCAGTCAGTTTGGAGCTGTGTCCCCAGCTAAGGATTCCCCTCCTGTCTGCCAACCGCACAAAAGTCCTCCCTGGAGGGATGTCTCTAACTTGCAGGGGATTAGCTGTAATAATGCAGGACGAGTCTATGATACATTGGGGGGACTCCACAATGTCCTCTGTTTCAATCGACCTGGAAAGGACATCGGCCCTCACATTTTTGTCGGCAGGACGGTAATGGAGCAGAAATTGGAAACGGGTGAAGAACAGCGACCCCCTGCCTTCACGAGGGTTTAGCTGTAGTGCCGACTGGAGATAAGTGAGGTTCTTGTACTCGGTGTATATCAGGATGGGATGAGCTGCGCCCTCTAGCAGATGTCTCCACTCCTCCAATTTGATGGCCAATAACTCGCGATCCCCAATAGAGTAATTGCGCTCAGGGGAGGAAAAAAGTCTTGAGTAATAGCCACATACCACTGCCTTTCCTTTGAAGCTTCTCTGGAACAGAAGTGCACCTGCACCAACAGAGGAAGCATCCACCTCCAACGAGAACTGTCAAGAGACGTCAGGATGATGTAGGATTGAGGCTGAGCTAAAGGCATTCTTGAGGCTATTAAATGCAGATTCTGCCTCTGGGGTCCACACCTTGGCGTTCACACCTTTCTTGGTAAGGGTAGAGATGGGAGCCGTCAGTGATGAGAAGTTTGGGATAAACTACCGGTAGAAGTTGGCGAATCCAAAAAAATGCTGTATGGACCGCAGGCCCTGTGGACGTGGCCATTCCAGGACGGATTTTACTTTCTCAGGATCCATCTTGAGACCTTAATCCGAGATGATGTTGCCCAGGAAGGGCAGAGAATTTTTTTCAAAGACGCACTTCTCCAGCTTGGCATACAGGCAATTCTCCCATAAACGCAGCAGAACTTGACGAACATGCCTCCGATGAGTCATCGGATCTGGAGAGAAAATCAAAATATCATCGAGATAAACCACAACACAGACATAGAGGAGATCTCGGAGGATATCATTGATGAATTCCTGGAAGACCGCGGGAGCTTTACACAGACCGAAGGGCATCACCAGGTATTCATAGTGCCCGTCTCGAGTGTTGAATGCCGTCTTCCACTCATCACCTTGAACGGATCAAATTGTAAGCCCTACGCAAGTCTAGTTTAGAGAAAATCCTTGCTCCTCGTCTGCGGTCAAACAGTTTGGATATTAGTGGCAACGGGTATTTGTTCTTGACCGTGATCTGGTTGAGACCACGGTAGTCAATGCAGGGTCGAAGAGATCAAGTCCTTCTTAATGAAGAGGAACCCGGACCCGGACAGGGAGGCAGAATTTCGTACGAAACCCCTCTCCAGATTCTCTTTGATATAGGCCGACATGGACTGAGTCTCTGGCAAGGAGAGAGGATATAGCCGTCCATAGGGAGGAGAAGTGTTAGAAAACAGTTCAATCGGAAAGTCGTAAGATCGGTGTAGAAGAAGCATCTCAGCCTCCTTTTTGCTGATGACGTCTGCAAACTGGGAAAAATTAGTGGGTAATCCCGCTAATGACTGAGGCAGAGGATGCTGGACGGGCTGGATCTGTAACTGGCAGTGGTGGGGACATTTGGGACCCCATTGGAGAACTTCTCCTGAATTCCAATCCAGGACTTGAGCATGCAACTTGATCCAAGGCAGGCCCAGCAAAACCGGATTGATGGCTTTAGGCAAGACAAGGAATGTAATCAGTTCTGTGTGAAGAGCTCCAACTTGGAGCTTCAGTGGCTTGGTCTCAAGACACGATTGGAACGGGCAGAGGAAGGCCATTCACCGAGGCAACAGACAAAGACATCTCCAGAGGAACAGTGGGCAACTGGAGATGATCCACTAGATCTGGATGAAGTTTGCCACGGATCCTGAGTCCAGATAGGGAGGGACCCGGTGCGTCTTTTAGCCAGACACTATGGTCACGGGGATGGACAATTTGGGAGAGAGTCTTTTATTTAGAGCCCTTCCACCTAGGGTTGTCTCTCCAACCAAACCTAGGCACTGGAGTTTTTTGGGGACACAAATGCACAAAATGGCCTCCGAGGCCGCAATACAGACAAAGTCCCGAAGTGCGTCTGCGTTGTTTTCTTGGACAGACAATTTGAGGCGGTCTACTTGCATAGGCTCCTCAGGTGGAGTAGCTAATGAGGGCAACAGGGGTTTCTGGAATGTAGAAGACAGCCTAGGAGGTCTTCTGGACCGGTGTACCTCTTAAGACCGTTCCTGAATCCACATTTATACACAGGTGGCTAGAAGAATGAGGTCATCTAGGGTAGAGGAAAGGTTTTGAGTGGCAAGCTTGTCTTTGATTTAATAGGATAGACCCTGCCAGAATGTGGGCACTAATGCGTCATTGTTCAAGGTCAGCACGGCTGCCAGGGTATGGAACTGAATGGAGTACTCGCCCACAGAGGTGTCTTTTTGGCGCAGGGTCAGCAGGGATACAGCTGCTGAAGAGACTCGTCCAGGTTCCTCAAATACTGTTTGTAGGAAGCACTGTAAGTCACAGGTCTCTGGTCCCTGACGTTCCCAGATAGGATTTCCCATGCCAGGGCTTTGTCAGCCAGGAGAGAGACTATGAATGCGATTCTAGCACCATCGGAAGGAAATGCTCTGTAATGTAGGCTGAAATGCATCTGGCACTGGTTTAGAAATCCCCTGCAGGACCTCGCATCTCCGTCGTAGCGAGGAGATAGTGGCAGTGAGAATCGGAAAGTCGGCACTGGCACTGACAGGAGGTGTAGCAGGAGGAAGAGCTGGAGCAGCAGGTGCTGTGGCGGTTGCAACTTGCGCATCCAGCCGATGTGCAATGGAATTAACCGCCAGGAGGAGTTGGTCCTGTCGTGACTCGAAGGTCTCGTATGTCTGCCTGCATGGCTTGTGACGTCGTCATGGTCTTGGGTTGACCAGCGGGGTCCATGGCCTGAGCATACTGACACAATCTGTGGGTATGTGGACCCACTGGGCCTCACCGCCATAGCGGGATGGCAGCTGGCCAAACTTCAGTGTACCAAGATAATATATATAGTCCAAGCACAAAGGTACCTGTGATAGTCTAGACCAAGGGTCTCAAGCACGCGGCCTGAGGGCCGCATGCGGCCCCTGGGGCTGTCATCTGCGGCCCGCGGGACACAGAGCCGCTAGTACAGACTCTGCTCCGGGACTCTGGAATTCCCTGACATCGCTGTCCACATATGAACAGCGATGTCTGGGGCTTCCCCAGAGCCGGAGTCCCGTGCAGAGCGCTAGTATAGTCTCTGCTCCGGGACTCTGTGGAATTCCCTAACATCGCTGTCCATATATTGACAGTGTGTCAGGGTCTGCCCCAGAGCGGAGTCCCGGGCAGAGCGCTAGTATAGGCTCTGCTCCGGGACTCTGTGGAATTCACTGACATCAGTGTCCATGTTTGGACACACGATGTCTGGGGCTTCCCCAGAGCGGAGTCCCGGACAGAGCGCTAGTACAGGCTCTGCTCCAGGACTCTGTGGAATCTTCTGACATCGCTGTCCACATATGGACAGTGTTGTCAGGGTCTTCCCAAGAGCGGAGTCCCGGGCAGAGCGCTAGTATAGACTCTGCTCCGGGACTCTGTGGAATTTTCTGACATCGCTGTCCACATATCGACAGTGATGTCAGGGGCTTCCCCAGAGCAGGAGTCCCAGTGATGTCAGGAGCACAGCTGGAGTCCCAGGAAGAGCCTGTAAGCGCTCTGCCCTGGACTCCAGCTCTGGAGTTGCCCCTGACATCCATGTCCATATATGGACAGTGATGTCAGGAGCAAAGCTGGAATCCCAGGCATAGTGCTAGAAGTAGCTCTGCTACGGGACTCCAGCTCTGAGCAAGCTCCTGACATCACTGTGGCAGCATCTACGGAGGGCACTGTGGCAGAATCTACAGAGGGCACTGTGGCAGCATCTACAGAGGGCACTGTGGCAGCATCCACAGAGGGCACTGTGGCACTATCTAAAAAGTGGCTGCCCAATCTTGACATGTGTGTCTGCCAAACGATGCTAACTGAGCCGCCGGACTGCATTTAGCAACACTTAAACTGGAAAACTGGATTGTTGAAACAAGCACGTGGAGAATTCTCTAAAATTTTAAACCTAGCGGTATTATTATAGTAATGTAGTATTATTATTTTTAGAATAATATAGTGTTATAGTAGTTCAAATAACTAATTGATTAACAATAATTTTGTATTGTATCAAATTTAAAAGAAATGAGGCCCGTCAACTTCCTATTTTTTCTATATGTGGCCCACTTACCCGGCCGAGTTTGAGACCCCTGGTCTAGACAGTAGCAACAGCTAGGCACAGATGGGATCTTGATGGCAGGTGATGTAGACGAGACAGATGACACCAGACATGGTGTAACACAGCAGACGTGGCAGAACTCGACTCCAATCTATAGCGGGAACAGGAACAACTACAACACAGGTTACAGGGCACAGGTAGCAGGGCACGGGAACAGGATAGCACTAAGGGACAATTTGCAAGACTAACAGAGGAATACGAACAACTCTCAGGCAATGAGCAAAAAGGCAGGGCCCTACTTAAGTCCAGGGTGATCATGGGCTAATTAGTGATGTAAAACATGTGTGCGCACTGGGCCTTTAAGGCCAGGCGCGAGAGTGTGCACCCACCATACGGAACACAGCAGAGTGGAACGGAAGTGAGCGCTGGCGACACCTGGGGAGGAGATGCGGACCAGCGCTCACAAGTCCATAGCTGCGGCCGTTGGGGGTGTGACTAGTCCCGACGGTCCGCGAATGTTACACTAACCTATGGGCCAATGCACACAGTCTCTGCATTGCCCGGAGCCCCGACCGCAAAAAAAATGAACATGTCATTTTAGGGTCCGCAATTTTGGTCCGGGCTCATTGAAATCAATGCACATTTTGTGTGTGCATAGTCCATGATTGCAGACAGCCCGCGGATGACACTTCACTGCCCATCCGTGCCGTAATCACGGTCCGTGCACACAGATACGGCCGTGTGCATGTGGCCTTAATGATGATGTCGTTGATGAAGATGAAGGTTATGCTTTTACCCGCTGGGAAAACTGCATTTTTAAAGGCTACCTCTGACAAAGAAAAAATACGCACTGGATGTGAGTCCTTTGTGTCCAGAATGCTGCTCTCGTGTATCAGCACAGCTTCTATCCTGTTGTGTCTGCGGTCTCTGACCGCCGGCACACTGTACTCACCGGCAGCTGTGACCACAGGACACTGAAGGCTTGCCAACATCTCCCTCCCAGGAGACGTCAGCGCAGGTGACTGCACTCTGCTAGGTGACTGCCTCTAGGGTGCACATGCTTGTCCCCATTCTTAAAGGGCCAGCTCGCGCACCAGCTGTTGTTGGGAGCTAATTGTTCCCCAACCTATCCCCTTACACCCTGGACTATATACAGGGCTCTGCCCTTCTACTCCTTGCCTGAGCGTTGTTGTTGCCTACCCATGTTTGTATAGCAAATGGTCCCTTAGTTGTATTCTGTTTCCAGTGTGTAGCGTCCATGGCTGTGGGCCGTCGGGTTTACTCACCTCCCGACGCCCGCAGCTATGGATCCGTGAGCGCTGGTACCCATCTCCTTCCTAGGAGACGCCAGCGCTCACTTCCGCTCCGTTCTGCTGTGTCCCATAGGGTGCGCTCGCACGCTCGTGCCCGGCCTTAAAGGGCCAGCGCGCGCACTTAGGAAATCGTCATCATCATCAACTGTCATGATTTCCTGGTCTATAAGAAGGCCCCAGGCCTTCTGATCCTTGCCTGAGCATTGTTAGTTTTCCCAGTCTGTCTTGCAAATGGTCCCCTAGTGTTTCCCGTTCCAGTTGTTACCCGTGCCTTGTTCCTGTTCCTGTTTCCCGTGTTGTGCCTTTAGTATTGAGTCTGCCACGTCCTGTGTCATCTGCCACGTCCGGAGGAAACCGCCACGTCCTGTGTCATCTGCCATGTCCGGAGGAATCAACCACGTCCTGTGTCATCTGCCACGTCCGGAGGAATCTGCCACGTCCTGTGTCATCTGCCACGTCCGGAGGAATCTGCCACATCTTGCGCAACCTGCGGCACCTGTGTCATCCGCCACGTTTGGCGTTACCTGCTGCACCCATCACCATCAGTGCCAGAGCTGCGGCCACTGTCCGGACTATCCAGGTACCCTTGTGCGGGACATTGTATTGCTGGGGTTTCCTGTTGTTTGGCCAGCTGCCTCCCCGCTACATCAGTACGGCCTAGTGGGTCCACTAACCCGCTTCCTGACACAGTGTTCCTGTCTCCTGCTTCCCTTATCCTGTATCCCGTAACTGTGTTTGTTCCTGAGCTGAAGTCTAGTGTTGGAGTCGTCTAGTATCATCTGCTAAGTCTGGTCTCATCTGCCACGTCTGGTGTAATCCCCAACGTTTGGTGTCATCCGCCACGTCTGGTCTCATCCGCAACGTCTTGTCTCATCCGCTACGTCTTGTCTCATCCGTTACGTCTGGTGTCATCTACCACGTCTGGTGTCATCTGCCACGTCTGGTATCATCCCCTACGCCAAGCATCATCTCTGCCACAAATAATCTGTGCCAAAGCGTTTGCTACATCTCGTGTCTGTCTGGACACTTACAGATACTCTTGTGCTAAGAGTTTGCATTGACTGTTGTTTGGCCAGTAGCCACTCCACTATGGCGGAGCGGCCTAGTGGGTCTACATACCCCGGAATCGTGACAGTATGCTCAGGCCATGGATCCCGCTCGTCAACCTAATTGTATGGTCCAAATGATGCAGGCAGACATGCGTGACCTCTGGACACGCCAGGATCAACTACTACAGGCGGTAAACTCCGTAATTGACTGTTTGGATCGTCCTTCTGTTCCTCCTCTCATTGTTACCGCTGCTCCACTACCTGCTATCTCTCCTGGGACTGCAGTCTCGTTGCCTCTACCTCCAAACTACGACAGGGATCCTAGGACCTGTAGAGGTTTCATTAACCAGTATACTATTCACTATAGGTGACGTGCTCATCTCTTCCCTTCTGATGAGGCCAAGGTTGCGTTCATTATTTCTGTCCTTGCTGGCAAAGCCCTGGCATGGGCGAACCCCATGTTGAAACGAGAGGACCCAGAATTCTCTGAACTATCACTGTTTCTAGAGACCTTCCGTACAGTGTTCGAGGAACCGGGTCGAACATCTTTTGCAGCTGCCTTTCTGCTGATCCTCGAACAAGGGGAGTAAACTGTTGGGGAGTACGCCATCTCCTTCGGTACACTGGCGGCGGAGTTGGCTTGGAATAATGAGACCTTGTTGGCTACTTTCTGGCAAGGACTCTCTCCACACATTAAGGATAAGCTGGTTGCTCCGGACCTCCCATCCACCCTGGATGCCCTTATCGTGATGGCAATCCAGATCGACATGAGGGTCCAGGAACGTGCTCAGGAGGTCTGCCAGGGAGAGACGGTTCTATAGTATCGCACTCAAGTTCCAGAGATCCCTACTGCCTTCTTCAGCTGTTCCAAAAGGAGGCCCCATGCAGGTGGACAGACTTAAATTGTCTGATCAAGAGAATCAGCGCAAACGCTCTTCAGGTCTGCGCCTGAATTGTGGCTACAAAGGTAATTTTGTGCATCATTGTCCACAGAAACTTGGAAATCTCCAACACCTAGGGTTGATTGGAGAGACAGCTCTAGGTGAATCTATCACTGCTCCTAAAATCTCTAAACAGACTGTCTATTCCTGTATCGATCGTCACCAGTGAAGGATCGCACAGGGTGCATGCTTACGTGGATTCCGGAGCAGCTGCAAATTTTATCCAGTAGGACTTAGTTGATCATCTCCACCTGGCCACAGTATCTCTGGAGAAACCTCTGGCGGTCGCCTCTGTAGAGGGACAGCCTCTACCTGACCCTATCCGGTCTATTACCAAACCCCTGAGACCACAGATAGGAGTTCTTCATTCAGAGCTGATAGTTTTCTATGTCTTGTCCAAAGCTTTCAACCCCATCTTGCTAGGATTGCCATGGCTTCGCCAACATGCTCCAGTCCTTGATTGGAATTCTGGAGAGGTCCTCCAGCGGGGACCTCGATGTCTGCACCACTGCCTGCCTCAGGTTCGTGCCGTTCTTTCTCCACTACCTCAGTCACTCTTAGGATTGCCTCCACAGTATGCCAGCTACACTGATGTCTTCAGAAAGAAGGAAGCAGAGGTCCTTCCTCCTCATCATCCATAGCACTGTCCTATAGAGTTGCTCCCTGGACCCTCACTCCCTCATGGACGGGTCTACCAACTTTCCTTGCCTGAAACCCAGGCCATGTCGGAGTATGTCAAGGAAAACCAGTTGAGAGGATTCATCAAAAAGTCTACTTCTCCGGCCGGAGCCGGATTCTTCTTCGTGTAGAAAAAGGATGTGTCACTCCCACCGTGCATTGATTACCGTGGGTTAAACCAACTCACGGTAAAAAAACAATTACCCCTTGCCGCTTATCTCTAAGCTCTTCGACCGGATTCGTTGAGCCAAGATTTTTACTAAGCTGTCTTAATACACTGGTCCCAGCAGAGTGGTTTGTTAGCGCTCCCCCCTGCCATCCAGTACCTAAAGCACATGCACCAGCAGCTGCCCCCTCTCTACGCAGGGCCTATAACCTGATTTGTATTTGCTAGGGTGACACCCAAGACGGTCATTACGAGTATCTTGTCATGCCCTTTGGACGTTGTAATGCTTCAGCAGTATTCCAAGAATTTGTGAACTACATCTTCCGTGATCTTCTGTATGTCTGTGTGGTGGTGTATCTGAACGACATATTGATCTACTCACCCGATCTGACGACGCATTGGAAGCATGTACGCCAAGTCTTGTTGCGGCTAAGGGGGAATAAATTATACGTAAAACTGGAGAAGTGCGTATTTGAAAAGAGATCATTGCGCTTCCTGGGCTACATTGTCTCTGATCGTGGTCTTCAAATAGACCCGGAAAAGGTGAAGTCCGTCTTGGAGTGGCCATTTCCTCAGGGTCTCCGGGCTATACAAAGATTTCTTGAATTTGCTAATTTTTATCGTCAGTTCATCCCAAATTTCTCATCCCTTACCGCTCCCATCTCAGCTCTTACCAGAAAGGGAGTGAACGTCGGCATTCTCCAACCTCAAGAGCACCTTCACTTCTGCCTCTGCCCTTCATCATCCTGAATTCTTAGGCTGGGTTCACACATTAACGTCCGTAATGGACGGACGTATTTCGGCCGGAAGTCCCGGACCGAACTCAGTGCAGGGAGCCGGGCTCCTAGCATCATAGTTATGTACGATGCTAGGAGTCCCTGCCTCTCTGCAGGACAACTGTCCCGTACTGTAATCATGTTTTCAGCATGGGACAGTAGTTCCACGGAGAGGCAGGGACTCCTAGCATCGTACATAACTACGATGCTAGGAGCCCGGCTCCCTGCACTGAATCGGTCCGGGACTTCCGGCCGAAATACGTCCGTCCATTACGGACGTTAATGTGCTCGTGTGAACCCAGCCTAAGGGTAAGGCTGTATCCTGCGGATTCTTCTCCAAACTTTTCTCTCCTTGTGAGCGCAACTGCTCCAATGGGGATCGAGAATTGCTCGCAGTCAAGTTGGCCTTGGAAGAATGGAGACACCTGCTACAAGGGTCCGCTCATCCCATCATTATCTACACCCATCACAAAAACCTTACCTATCTGCAGTCTGCACAGCGACTAAAAGCTTGTCAAGCTAGATGGTAATTGTTCTTTGTCAGATTTCGATTTCTTCTCCAGTTCCACCCAGCGGACGAAAATATTAAGGCGATGCCCTGTCTCGATTGAAATGGACGACTCAGAATAGAAACCTCAACATATTATTGATTATTTTAGGATTATTGCCGTAAATCCTCTGCAGATCAAGAACATTCCTCCTGGAAAGATTTTTGTCCGTGCTGCTGACAGGAAAATAATTCTCCAATGGGGGCATAGTTCCAAACTGGCTGCGCATTCTGGTGTCCGCAAGACTCTGGACTTTATTGCTCATCATTATTGGTACTTTGTTTCCTCCTGTGCTAATTGTGCCCTAAACAAGTCCTCTCATCCTAAACCTACTGGTCTGCTCCAACCTCTGCCGGTGCCTGATGCTCCCTGGCAACACATTGGTATGGATTTTATCACTGACATTCCCCCTTCTGCTGGATGTACTACGATCTGGGTAGTAGTGGATTGTTTCTCTAAAATGGCACATTTTATTCCTTTAACGGGCCTCCCCTCAGCTCCTCGTCCTGTTCGTTCAAAACATGTTTAGTCTATATGGACTACCTCTTCATATTGTTTCTGACTGGGGTGTACAGTTCACGTTATTCTGGAGAGCCTTGTGTAATCTTTCAGATGTGAAGCTGGACTTCTCTTCGGGCTATCACCCACAGTCTAATGGTCAAGTGGGGAGGAACAACCAAATACTAGAGAATTATCTCTGTCATTATGTCACTGTCCAACATGACAATTGGGCACAGCTCCTGCCTTGGGTGGAATTCTCAGACAATAACCATATAAGTGAGTCTACAGCTATATTGTATACATTCAGCACCCACAAGTTCCTCTTCCAGTACCAACTACGTCTCAAGTGCATGCAGCCAATTCTTCATTCTGGACTTTTCTTCACACCTGTCAGCAGACCAAGTCCGCGATTCTTCAGGCAGTGGATCGCATGGAAGCATATGTCGATAAGAAGAGAAGGGTTCCTCCTCTCCCCAGTGTCAATGTCTGTGTCAGGCCTGTGGGGTATGTGGACCCGCTAGACCACTCCGCTGTAGCAGAGTAGCAGCTGGCCAAAACAATAGTCAGTAACAGTCTTTGTGGTAAAGTACCTGGGAAGAAAATCTGGCAGATACTCGGAGAAGCAGGCACGTGGTGTAGTAGACACTTGGCACAGATGATGCTTGGTGTGGTAGATGACACTGGATGTGACAGACGACACTAGAAATGGCAGATGACACTGGACGTGGCAGATAACAAAACGATTCCAACACTAGATACAGCTCAGGAACAAGCACAGTTACGGGATACAGGATACTGGAAGTAGGATACGGGAATACTAGGAGCAGGATACAACTAAGGGACTATTTGCTAGACTAACATGGGGATACAACAACAATGCTCAGGCAAGGAGTGGAAGGGCAGAACCCTTAATATAGTCGAGGATAAAAGGGGATAGGTTAGGGAACATTTTGTTGGTGCACGCGCTGGCCCTTTAAGGCCGGGGATGAGCACGCGCGCACCCTATAGGCAGGAGAGTGCAGCCACGTGTGTTGGCGTCTCCTGGGAGAGAGACGCCGTCAAGCCCTCAGGGTCTCGTGGTCGTGGCTGCCGGTAAGTACAGCGTGTCGGCGGTCAGCGACCTCGGTCACAACAGTCCGGCTCTCTTCAAAGAACATTCATCTGAAGATCCCTTCCCACAAATTCTCTCCCAGATTCCTCTGCCCTTTTAAGGTGTTACAACAGATAAACCCAGTGTCCTATCAACTTCGGCTTCCTCCTACTCTCAAAATCTCCAACTCGTTCCATGTGTGCTCCTAAAGCCTGTGGTTTTGAACAGCTACAGTAAATCTCCTAGTTCAGCAGTTGCTGCCAGCGGTTCTTCTGATGTCTTCGAGGTTAAGGAGATCCAGGACTACAAGGGGTTTGGGAGGGGTTTGGTCCTGAGGAGAGGTCCTGGGAGCCAGAAGAGAACATCAATGCCCCAACTCTCGTCAAGAGGTTCCTCCTATGCTCTGGACCTAAAAAGAGGTGGCCTAAGGGGGTCTGTACTCACCGGAAACCACGACCGCGGGACACTGAAGGTTTGCTGACATCTCCATCCCAGGAGAAGTCAGCACACGCGGCTGCATTCCTGCCTCTAGGGTGCTTGTTGGGAGCTAATTGTTTCCTAACCTATACCATTACACCCTGGACTATATAAAGGACTCTGGTCTTCCACTCCTTGCCTGAGCGTTGTTGTTGTCTACCCATGTTCGTATAGCAAATGGTCCCTTAGTTATATCCTGTTCCCAGTGTTCCTGTATCCTGCTTCCCGTATACTGTATCCAGTAATTGTGTTTGTTCCTGAGCTAAAGTCTAGTGTTGGCGTCATGTTGGAGTCGTCTGCCACGTCTGGTATAATTTGCCACGTCTCGTGTCATCCGCCCCATATGGTGTCATCTGCTACGTCTGGTGTCATCTGCCACGTCTGGCATCATCCGCCATGCCAAGCATCATCTGTGCCACGAATCATCTGTGCCAAAGCGTCTGCTACATCACGTGTCTGTCTGGACTCTTACAAGTACTCTTGTGCTAAGACTTTGCATTGACTTTTGTTTGGCCAGCTGCCACTCCGTGTAGTGTCTATGGCCGCGGACCGTCAGGATTACTCACCCCCTGACGGCCGTAGCCATGGATTTGTGAGCGCGGGCTCGCATCTCCTCTCCAGGAGACACTAGCATTCACTTGCGGTCCGGTCCGCTGTGTCCCATATGGAATTATCATTAATTAGCCCATGATCACCCTGGACTATAATAAGGGCCTTGCCTGAGCGTTGTTGTGTTTTCCTATGGTAGTCTTGCAAATGGTCCCTTAGTATTATCCTGTTCCCATTGTTCCCGTGCCCTCCTACCTGTACACTGTATCCCGTGCTATTTTGTTCCTGTGCCTTATTCCTGTTGGAGTCATGTTGTGCCACTGGTTCCGCCTGCTGTGTTACACCACGTCTTGTGTCCGCTGTCAAGGTCCCATCGGTGCCTAAATGTTCCTACTACCTAAACCACTACAGCTACCCTTGCGCTTGGACTATTTATATATTGACTTGGTACTCTGTTGGCCAGCTGCTATCCCGCTACGGCGGTATGGCCAGGTGGTCCACATACCCACAGATCGTGACACTCCGCTATGGTGAAGCAGCCTAGGGGGTTCACATACCCCAGAATCATGACAGTCCCTGTACTACGTTCTCCTTTTACAGCCCATGAGGGATCTCTTCTTCCTTGTGCTGATAAACCCTGATGCTGAGAAGTGTCTGCCTTGGGTGCTCTCCTCTCTCTTTACACATATACACAGCCTGTGTGATTCACCCCTTTCCCAACTACACTCTGATGCAATACAGCTTGTGTGATCTGCCCTCCCTAAACACACTTGGATGCTATCCCCCCTCTCCACACTCTGATCTGCCTCCATCTCAGATGTAATCAGAGCCTGAGAGAAGGGAGGGGAGAGCAGAAAGAGCAGACACAGCCAGGAGCAGTGTGCTCTTAGATCTATATTAGAAACAGCAGAACAACTATCTAGGTGAAGGGGTTATACCGACTCTACAGCAGCAAAATGGTAGAAAATTTGAAATTAAGACTATTTAGAAAGTTGCTTAATTTTAGGAAGCAAATAAACAATAAAAACAATTTCAAAGCAAAGGTGTCCATAAAATTGTTAAATAAAAATTAAAAAATAAATTGTAAAAAACTAAAAAAACTTCAGCAAAACATCCGTTTTTCTGCATTTTTGCCCAATTAAAAGATAATATAAATGAAACGCTAATGTGAAAGTACCAAAAAGTGGCAGCTACATAAAGAACTACTCGTTCCGCAAAAAACACAGCCTCATATAGCATAGGGCTTATTCAGGCGAACGTATAATACGTCCGTGCAATGCGCGTGATTTTCACATGCCTCGCACGGACCTATGTTAGTCAATGGGGCCGTTCAGACAGTCCGTGATTTTCACGCAGCGTGTGTCCGCTGCGTAAAACTCACGACATGTCCTATATATGTGCGTTTTTCGCGCATCACGCACCCATTGAGGTCAATAGGTGCGTGAAAATCACGCGCAGCACACGGAAGCACTTCCGTGTGACGCGCATGATTCACGCAACAGCAGTAAAAACTATGAATGAAAACAGAAAAGCACCACGTGCTTTTCTGTTTACAAACATACAAACAGAGCGTCATAATGATGGCGGCTGCGCGAAAATCAAGCAGCCACGCATCATATGCTGATGACACACGGAGCTGTTTTTTGCGCGCGCAAAACGCACACACTCGTGTGAATCCGGCCTAAGTCAAACAAAAAATAAAGCTATGACCACCGGGAGATGGAAACAGAAAATTGGCCTGGTCCTTAAGTGGCCAACATTTATTATTATTTATTGCAATAGTCATAATTCTATAATATGTTAAAAAGATCCAAGATTTATAGAAATTGTTTCAAAAGTAGCGATCTTCAAAGCAGTTACTCATCGGAACAAAAATAAACATTTCTCCAATTTGCCTAAAAGCTATCATATTGCTGTGAGTACATGACAGTGACTCTGGCCAATATGAGTCAGGGATTTTACCAGGCATAGTGTTACCACTTCATATAGTATACCTAGATGTGGTTGGAAAGTATTGCACAAATTTTAAAGGCATCGTGTCTTCCACTCCTGTAGAACTTCAGCAATGCCACCTCCATGAAGAATAAGAACATCTACAGCAATAGTTTCCAACTTGTGGCTTTCCAGATATTGGCAAACTACAACTCCCAGCCTGCCAGGACAACCACTGAGAGTTGTAATTTCCCAACAGCTGAAGTGCCACAGATGCATGAGCACTGAACTACAGTGTGATGATATCTATGTGCCTTCCCAGGAACCAGTAAAACATGTCACTGTTCAGTCAAGCAGAGACAGACCATAATGTTCAGCTTCACAATAAGGGTATGTTCACAAGGCTTAGCTAAATACATCTGAAAATACTCCTGATTTTCAGAAGTTTTTGTAGCAACTCGCGTTTTTCGCTGCGCATTTTACGAACGTTATTGGAGCTGTTTATCAATGGAGTCAATGAAAAACAGCTCCAAAAACGTCCCAAGAAGTGACATGCACTTCTTTTTCGTGGGCGTCTTTTTACGCGCCGTATTTTGACAGCGACGCGTAAAATAACACCTCGTGGGAACAGAACACCGTAAAACCCATTGAAAGCAATGGGCAGATGTTTGTATGCGTAATGGAGACATTTTTTCAGGCGTAATTCGAGGCGTAAAACGCGTGTGAACATACCCTAAGGGTGCAGTCACATGCGATGGATTTGGCTGCAGAAGTTTTCTGCAACTGAAAATTTGTTCCATTCATATACGTGTTGCAGAAACAACTTCATTGAGATGAATGGAACTGCTTTTCAGTCGCAGAGATTTTCTGCAACAAAATCTACCATGTGTGAATCTACCCTAAAACACCTACGAGTAGAGTTATGCCCGGGAGATATTTCCCTATCATAGTATTCTCAAGCATACTGGCTTTTAAGCTATCTCAGTGAGGACTTCCTAACATGCCATTTATTATTAAAGGGGTTATCAGGTTATTAAAATTGTTGGTCTATCCTTAGGATAGGCCATCAATATTAGATCGGTGTGGGTCAGACTGTCTGCACCTTCTCCAATCAGCTGTTTGAAGGGGTTGCTGATCGGTCAGACTCCCACCAATCTAATATTGATGGCCTATTCTGAAGATAGGCCATCAATTTTAACAACCCAGATAACCCATCTAATCCTGTCTGTGAATACAGTGCACATGAAAGCAACAAATGAGTGTTGCATTTCACAATGAGCACGGTTACTTGCAGAAGTCTGCACTTCCCAGCTAAGAGGATACGGAATCAGTTTGCTCTCACCAAGGCTCTGGAGTCAGTAAGCCAAACTTCCGACTCCTCTATTTTTCCACTGTCCAATTCTGACTGCAGCTCCAACTACTTCATAAATGGGCTCATGTAACCTTGTTGTCTGCTCGCTGTGATATATGTATGTGAAGAAGTTTGTAATGTACGAAAAAAGAGAACAGTGTGCACACAGATACCTTTATGCAGCTATATGTGCAGGGCCAGACTACCCACCTGGAAAATGCCAGATGGGCTGGTGTCTGCAGTGGGCCACTCTTGCCTTCATCCCTGACAGGCTTCTGTAGCTTCTCCCCCTCCACTCTGACCTGTGTCTGCATGCTACAGGGTCAGTCAATCAGCCAATGCAAGTGTCCTCTTTCTCTGACCTCTCTCTATGCATCAGGGCCAGACATACCACCAATGCAGCAGGTGCACAGGGGTGCCAAGTGGTGGGTGATGCCTTTCTACCACATTTAGATTAAGGAGCAAAAGCTAAGTTGGCAAGGGACTGAAGTCTTGATTTTTTAGAAAATTGCAATGTCCGGAGGGTCGTGGATTAATTGAAAAGTGGACAGGGCTAACCTGACTCGACGGCAAGGTTTTGTTGCAACTTGTAGGTATTCTACCAGGGTTTACCAATTGGAAAGAAGAGACTTGGTAAGGTGGATTGATTGATGTGTAATTCAAGTGGTCAGTGTGTGGTGTGTGCATGGCGCTAAAGCGTCATGTGTGCTGTCTAAGTGGCATGCGTGCTGCATGTGTCCTGCGTGTGTGGCTTGTGCCTAGCTTGTGTAAAGGCTCTGCCAGACACAGCTTCTGTGTCGACACCCGTGGTTAATGAGTCTGCACCTGCTCAGTGGCGTAACTACCACAGTAGCAGCAGTAGCAGCTGCTACGGGGCCCGGGGCATGGGGGGGCCCGTGTCGCCCTGACAGTCAGGCACATTACATTATGTGCCACTGCCAGGCCTGGAGGCACGGGCCCCCTCATGCCTAGTAGTAGCATCACGAGTCACGACGCTAACTTTACACTAGGCATCGGGGGGGGGGGGCCTGGTGACAGCCGCGGGGGGGGGGGGGTTCGGGGGCCCGGTGATATTCACTGCACACTGTGCACTCCACTGATAGTCCTCCCACACACAGTGGAATAGGACGGCGATACGTGGTAGGAGGAGCGCTCAGGCAGGGGAGAGGACAGGGGGCGGAGCTAAACGACCGACGCGAGACTTTGGGCGGAGGACAGTACAGTCAGGAGCCAAGGACTGCCGGAGTAAAGTCAGGACTGCCGGAGTACTAGCATCCCATAGGACGGGCGGAGGATAATCAGAGGACGGGCGGAGGACGTGCAGACTGCAGAGGACAGGTACATGATGTACATCAAATAAAAAAGTTAATGGGAGAAGGGAAAAGTTTTTAGTTAGAAAAATCTGCCTCATAATTCCTTCCGGAATTTTGAGGCATATTTTGAACACTTCCCGCGTTTTTGTTGCGTTTTTTGTGACGTTTTTCAGCCATCGGGCCGTGGGCAGAAAAACATAGCAAAAAATGCATTTTCTGCCTGCCATTGTTGTCAATGGGAAGTCGGAGACAGAAACGCCCGAAGCAAGGGCATTAGGCTATGTTTACACGGAGTATTTTGACAAATTTTTTGACGCGGAAACCGCGTCGCAAAACTCGTCAAAAACGGCCAGAAAATGCCTCCCATTGATTTCAATGGGTGGCGTCGGCGTCTTTTTTTCCGCGAGCAGTAAAACTGCATCGCGCGAAAAAGAAGCGACATGCCCTATCTTCGGGCGTTTACACCTCTGACCTCGCATTGACTTTAATGGGAGGCAGAGAAAGCGTATTTCGCTGTGTTTTATGGCCGCGGGCAAAAAACGCCGCAAAAATCGGCCTCAAACTTCCAAACTGAATTTTGAGGCAGATATTGCTCCTGCAAAAAACTCCGTGTGAACATAGCCTAACGCTTCTTTTTTCCCGCAGGCGTTTTTTACTGCTCGCAGGAAAAATGTCATGGTTTTCAATGGGAGGCACTTTCTGAAGTTTTTTGCCACGGTTTTCGCTTAAAAAAACTCAGTGTGAACTCCCCCTAACACAGTGGCGTAACTACCGCTATAGCAGCCGTAGCGGCTGCTACAGGGCCCGCAGCATGAGGGGGCCCGTGTCGCCACCCGGCACGGGCCCCCACCATGGCTGGAGGCTCCGCTAGCAGCCGCTATGGCTGCTACAGCGGGACGCCACTGAACACTACGGCAGAGCGGGGAGGTATCTCCCCGCTCTGCCATTAAACATAAGACAAGTATCCCCTCTCCACAGGATATCCACAGGACATGTATCCCCTCTCCACAGGATATCCACAGGACAGAGGATACATGTGTGATCACTGGCAGCGATAGGGAGAACGGGGGACTGAAAGTCCCCTGAAGTTCTCCATCACAAACCTCGGACTTCCGGGGTCTGTGTCGGCAGCTCCGTAGAAATGAATGGAGCGCCGGTCGCGCTTGTGCGCATGCGTGACCAGCGCTCCTTTCATTTTTCTTGAGCTGCGCAGGCGCCGGAAGTCAGGTGAGTGATGGAGAACTTCGGGGGACTTTCGGTCCCCCGTTCTCCCTATCACTGCCAGCGATCACACATGTATCCCCTGTCCTGTGGAGATCCTGTGGAGAGGGGATACATGTCTTTTGTCTTTTCACACTGTAGGTCGCATTTTTTTGGGGGGTTGGGGCTGTATGGCGTTCCCTACAGGGGGGGGGCTGTATGCCGTTCCCTACAGGGGGGGGCTGTATAGCTTTCCCTACAAGGTGGGGCTGTATAGCTTTCCCTACAAGGGGGGGCTGTATAGCGTTCCCTACAGGGGGGGCTGTATAGCTTTCCCTACAGGGGGGGCTGTATAGCTTTCCCTACAAGGGGGGGCTGTATAGCGGTCCCTACAGGGGGGGGCTGTATGGCGTTCCCTACAGAGGGGGCTGTATGGCGTTCCCTACAGACCCCCCCCTGTAGGGAACGCCCTACAGACCCCCTGTAGATAACGCCATACAGACCCCCCTGTAGGGAACGCAATACAGACCCCCCTGTAGATAACGCAATACAGTCCCCCCTGTAGATAACGCCATACAGACCCCCCTGTAGGGAACGCCATACAGACCCCCCCCTGTAGATAACGCCATACAGTCCCCCCTGTAGATAGCGCCATACAGCCCCCCTGTAGATAGCGCCATACAGCCCCCCTGTAGATAGCGCCATACAGCCCCCTCTGCAGATGGCGCCATACAGCTCCCCCTGTAGATAACGCCATACAGCCCCCCCTGTAGATAGCGCCATACAGCCCCCTCTGTAGATAGCGCCATACAGCCCCCTCTGTAGATAGCGCCATATAGTCCCCCCTGTAGATAACGCCATACAGCCCCCCTGTAGATAACGCCATACAGTCCCCCCTGTAGCTAGCGCCATACAGCCCCCATAACGCAATACAGCCCCCCTGTAGATAACGCCATACAGCCCCCATAACGCAATACAGCCCCCTGTAGATAATGCCATACAGCCCCCTCTGTAGATAGCGCCATACAGTCCCCCCTGTAGATAGCGCCATACAGTCCCCCCTGTAGATAACGCCATACAGCCCCCTCTGTAGATAGCGCCATACAGTCCCCCCTGTAGATAACGCATACAGCCCCCCTGTAGATAACGCCATACAGCCCCCTCTGTAGATAGCGCCAAACAGTCCCCCCTGTAGATAGCGCCATACAGTCCCCCCTGTAGATAACGCCATACAGCCCCCTCTGTAGATAGCGCCATACAGTCCCCCCTGTAGATAACGCATACAGCCCCCCTGTAGATAACGCCATACAGCCCCCTCTGTAGATAGCGCCATACAGTCCCCCCTGTAGATAGCGCCATACAATCCCCCCTGTAGATAACGCCATACAGCCCCCTCTGTAGATGGCGCCATACAGTCCCCCCTGTAGATAACGGCATACAGCCCCCTCTGTAGATAGCGCCATACAGTCCCCCCTGTAGATAGCGCCATACAGTCCCCCCTGTAGATAACGCCATACAGCCCCCTCTGTAGATAGCGCCATACAGTCCCCCCTGTAGATAACGCCATACAGCCCCCTCTGTAGATATCTACAGAGGGGGCTGTATGGCGTTATCTACAGGGGTGACTGTATGGCCGCTATCTACAGAGGGGGCTGTATGGCGCTATCTACAGGGGGGGCTGTAAAAAAGGCACTATCTACTAGGGGGGGGGTTGTGTGACACCCAGGGGAGGGGGGGCCCCAGTCAAAAGTTTGCTATGGGGCCCAGCCTTTCCTAGTTACGCCCCTGCACCTGCTCCTAGGTCTGATAGAGTGACTCGATCTGCTACCACTCAGGCTGGTAGGCTCAGGAGTGGGAGAACCTATCTACCCTGGTCCCTGACACAACTATGGACCCCCTTGAGACCCTGGCTCAGCAAATGCAGGGCCTCTCCCTACAGGTCCAAGCCCTGGCTCAGAGGGGCAACCAGCGTGATGCTACCCTGGTAGTGCCCCCACCTCACCTCTTGAACCCCACCTCAAGTTGCCTGACCGGTTCTCAGGGGACCGGAAGACTTTTTTCTCCTTTCGGGAGAGTTGTAGGCTCTATTTCCGTCTAAGGCACAACTCCTCAGGTTCTGAGAGCCAGCGAGTGGGTATAATTATGTCCCGGCTCCAGGACGGGCCCCAAGAATGGGCCTTCTCCTTGGCTCCTGACACCCCTGAACTTTCCTCTGTTGATCTTTTTTTTTCTGCTCTCAGGCTCAAATATGACGAGACTGACAAGACTGCCTTTGCCGAGAGTCAGCAGATGACCTTACGTCAGGGTAAGAGACCCGTTGAGGAGTCAGTTATGACTTTAGGAAGTGGTGTGTAGCTTCTCGGTGGAATGACCCTGCCTTGAGGTGCCAGTTTAGATTGGGTCTGTCGAATGCCCTGAAAGACCTGTTAGTTAGCTATCCCACTTCAGACTCTCTAGATCAGGTTATGGCTTTAGCGGTACGTCTTGACCGACGTCTCAGGGAATGACGACTTGAACGTTTTTGTGCTTTCTCCTCTGTCTCCCCCATGATGGCTCCCGAGGTTCCGTTGCTACGTTCTTCCACAGAAAACTCGGATGAACCAATGCAACTCGGGGCCTCCATGTCTCCCCAACAACGTAGAGAGCTCCGCAGGAAGAAAGGTCTCTGCTTCTACAGTGGGGATGACAAGCATAAAGTGAACAACTGTCCTAGGCATAAGAATAAGCAGCCGGAAGAACTTCCGCGCCTAAGTGACCATCGGGGAGGTCACTTGGGCGCACAGGTATTTCCCGTAAATAGGAAACCTAATAAGATCTTGCTTCCCTTTCAGGTCTCTTTTGAGGGTAGGACTGCTACCAGCAGTGCCTTCGTGGATTCAGGGTCTTCTGCTAATATTATGTCTGTGGAATTTGCTATGTCTCTAGCTATGCCATTGATTGATTTGCCTAAACCTGTCTCGGTAGAGGGTATGGACTCCACTCCACTTGCTAATGGTTATTTTACGCAGCATACCCCTGTTTTTGAACTCAATGTTGGCTCCATGCATTTGGAGCAGTGCTCTGTACTGGTGATGCAGGGATTATCATCCGATTTGGTTTTAGGCCTTCCCTGGTTGCAGATGCATAATCCCATGTTTAACTGGAATACTGGGGATCTTACCAAATGGGGTAATGAATGCATGACGTCATGTTTTTCTGTTAATTTTATTTCTCTCCCTGAGGAGGTGAACACTCTACCTGAGTTTATTCAGGACTTCGCTGATGTTTTTTCTAAAAAGGCCCCCGAAGTGTTACCTCCTCATAGAGAATACGATTGCGCTATCGATTTGGTGCCAGGAGCTAAGCTCCCTAAGGGTAGGATATTTAATCTCTATTGTCCCGAACGTGGAGCCATGAGAGAGTATATCCAGGAATGGCTGGCCAAGGGTTACATTCGCCCCTCTACATCTCCGTTAGGTGCTGGCTTCTTCTTCGTAGGGAAGAAGGATGGTGGTCTTAGGCCGTGCATCGACTACTGAAACTTGAATAAGGTCACTGTAAGGAACCAGTATCCCCTTCCATTGATTCCTGATCTCTTCAATCAGGTTCAGGGGGCCCAATGGTTCTCTAAGTTTGATTTTCGGGGGGCTTATAACCTTATCCGCATCAGAGAGGAGGATGAGTGGAAGACTGCGTTTAACACGCCCGAAGGTCATTTCGAATTCCTCGTCATGCCCTTTGGGTTGTGTAATGCTCCCGCGGTCTTCCAGAATTTCATAAATGAGATTTTAAGAGACTACCTGGGGGTATTTATTGCAGTGTACCTTGATGACATACTGGTGTTTTCCAAGGACTGGTCCTCCCACATTGAGCAAGTCAGGAAGGTGCTCCAGGCCCTCGGGGAAAATAAACTCTTTGCTAAAACCGAAGAATGTGTGTTTGGGGTGCAGGAGATACCATTTTTGGGTCAAATCCTCACTCCTAATGAATTCCGCATGGACCCTGCCAAGGTCCAGGCTGTGGCGGAATGGGTCCAACCTGCCTCCCTGAAGGAGTTACAGTGCTTCCTGGGGTTTGCTAATTATTACAGGAGATTTATTGCTAACTTCTCGGTCATCGCTAAGCCTCCTACGGATCTTACTCGCAAAGGTGCTGATCTCCTCCACTGGCCTCCGGAGGCGGTCCAGGCTTTTGAGGTCCTTAAGAAGTGCTTTATCTCGGCCCCAGTGCTGATTCAGCCTAACCAATTGGAGCCATTCATCGTGGAGGTTGACGCCTCCGAGGTGGGAGTGGGTGCTGTCTTGTCCCAGGGTACCAGGTCCCTCATCCATCTCTGTCCCTGTGCCTACTTCTCCAGGAAGTTTTCGCCCACTGAGAGTAACTATGACATTGGCAACCGCGAACTCTTAGCCATTAAATGGGCATTTGAAGAGTGGCGCCACTTCCTGGAGGGGGCTAGGCACCAGGTAACGGTCCTTACCGACCACAAGAATCTGGTTTTCCTAGAATCTGCACGGAGGCTAAACCCGAGACAAGCTCGATGGGAGTTGTGTTTTACTAGATTCAACTTTTTGGTCACCTATAGGGCTGGGTCTAAAAATATTAAAGCTGATGCACTGTCGCATAGCTTCATGGCCAGCCCTCCTTCGGAGGAAGATTCTGCTTGTGTTTTGCCCCCAGGTATAATTATTGCCTCTGTTGATTCTGACTTAGTGTCTGAAATTGCGGCTGATCAAGGTTCAGCTCCCGGGAACCTTCCTGAGAACAAGCTGTTTGTTCCCCTGCAATTCCGGCTAAGGGTACTCAGGGAAAATCATGACTCTGCACTATCTGGCCATCCAGGCATCCTGGGTACCAAGCACCTCATTGCCAGAAACTATTGGTGGCCTGGGTTGCCTAAAGACGTTAAGGCCTACGTCGCCGCTTGTGAAATTTGTGCTAGGTCCAAGACTCCCAGGTCCCGACCAGTGCGCTTACTATGTTCTTTGCCCATTCCCCAGAGACCTTGGACCCATGTCTCCATGGATTTTATAACCGATCTGCCTCCATCTCAAGGCAAGTCAGTGGTGTGGGTTGTAGTAGACCGCTTCAGTAAGATGTGCCACTTTGTGCCCCTCAAGAAACTACCCAATGCTAAGACATTAGATTGATCTGTCCTTCTCCTCGGCCTTCCATCCTGAAACTAATGGCCAAACCGAGAGGACTAATCAGTCTCTAGAACAATATTTAAGGTGTTTTATCTCTGACTGTCAATATGATTCATTTCCCTCGCCGAATTTTCCCTTAATAACCGGGTCAGTAACTCGTCAGGGGTCTCCCCCTTTTTCTGTAATTTTGGGTTTAATCCACGATTCTCTTCCGTTTCACCTGGTGGTTCCAACAATCCCGAGGTAGATGTGGTTCATCGGGAACTGTGCACAGTCTGGGCCCAGGTTCAGAAGAACCTAGAGGCATCCCAGAGCATACAAAAGACTCAGGCAGATAGAAGACATTCTGCTAACCCCTTGTTTGTGGTCGGGGATCTGGTGTGGCTGTCTTTAAAAAATGTGCGCATTAAAGTCCCGTCCAAAAAATGTGCTCCCCGTTATATTGGGCCGTACAAGGTCATTGAGGTCCTTAACCCTGTCTCCTTCCGACTGGAGTTACCCCCGCCTTTTAGAATACACGATGTGTTTCATGCCTCCCTCCTGAAACGCTGCTCCCCGTCCTTGGCTACCTCGAGGAAACCTCCGGTCCCTGTTCTCACCCCTGAAGGGGTAGAATTCAAGGTGGCCAAGATTGTGGACAGCAGGATGGTCCAAGGCTCCCTCCAGTACCTGGTCCATTGGAGAGGATAGGGGCCTGAGGAGAGGACTTGGGTACCCGCCAGGGATGTTCACGCTGGGGTATTGCTCAGAAAGTTCCATCTTCGGTTCCCCAATAAGCCAGGTCCACCTAGAAAGGGTCCAGTGGCCCCTCATAAAAGGGGGGGTACTGTAAAGGATCTGCCAGACACAGCTTCTGTGTTGATGCCCATGGTTAATCAGTCTGCACCTGCTCCTAGGTCTGATAGAGTGACTCGATCTGCTACCACTCAGGCTGGTAGGCTCAGGAGTGGGAGAACCTATCACAGCCTGGCCAGACTGTTCTAGCTCCCGCCCTCGGTCTATTTATACCTTCATTTCCTGCTGGTCTTTGCCTGTGATTCTTTCCTGTTTCCTCGCTCTGCTGCTCATGCTATTATTATTGACCTTGCTTCATTTTGACCCTGGCTTTACTGACTACTCTCCTGCTCTGCGTTTGGTACCTCGTACACTCCTGGTTTGACTCGGCTCGTTCACTACTCTTGTTGCTCACAGTGTTGCCGTGGGCAACTGCCCCATTTCCCTTAGCTTCTGTGTACCCTTGTCTGTCGTACACATATTGAGCGTAGGGACCATCACCCAGTTGTACACCGTTGCCTAGGACGGGCCGTGCAAGTAGGCAGGGACTGAGTGGCGGGTAGATTAGGGCTCACCTGTCTGTCTCCCTACCCCGACATTACCGCTTGTGAGTGATGTGTAAATGATGCCTGTGCATTCTACGTGTGAGTGGTGCATGTGCGTACTGTTTCCTATTTTTGAGTGTTGCATGCGCGTCATTTGTCCTATGTGCTATGTTTAAGTGGTGCATATGTGGCATGTGTCCTGGTTGTGGGTGGCACACGTATAGCATGGGTCCAAGATGTGGGTGGATGTGTTCAGTGTATGGGTGGCATGTGTGCAGCATGTGGGTGGTGCTTGTGCAGCATGTGTACGGTGTTGGGAGTGGCACATGTGCATTCTTTAATTCTATGTAATTATTCATAATTACTGTTTCTGGAACTCCCATTCACTTCTATGGAAGTTACAGAAACAGCATATCTCAGTGAGCTTTAGGGTATGTTCACACGTAGTCAACCAAAACGTCTGAAAATCCAGAGCTGTTTTCAAGGGAAAACAGACCCTGCTTTTCAGACGTTTTTTACCAACTCGCATTTTTACCAACTCATTTTTTTACCAACTCGTTTTTGGAGCTGTTTTCATTGGAGTCTATGAGAAAACAGCTCCAAAAACGTCTGAAAGAAGTGTCCTGCACTTCTTTTGACGAGGCTGTATTTTTACGAGTCGTCGTTTGACAGCTGTCAAACGACGACGCGTAAATAACAGGTCGTCTGCACAGTACGTCGGCAAACCCATTCAAATGAATGGGCAGATGTTTGCCGACGTATTGTAGCCATATTTTCAGACGTAAAACGAGGCATAATACGCCTCGTATACGTCTGAAATTTGGCCGTGTGAACATACCCTTACTGTTCTCTGAATTACTGGCCACCTCTTCACTGATTATCTGCCGGGATGCAGAGGTCAGCAACCTCCTCACCAGACGGGACAGGGTCGGGGGATCCTCGTTCAGGATATACAATTAGGTCCAGAATTATTTGGACAGTGACACAATCTTCATGATTTGGGCTCTGCATGCCACCACATTGGATTTGAAATGAAACAACTGAGATGCAATTGAAGTGTAGACTTTCAGGTTTAATTCAAGGGTTGAACAAAAATATCCACTGAAACGTTTAGGAATTCCAACCATTTTTCTACACAGCCGCCTCATTTCATGGGCTCAAAAGTAATTGGACAAATTAACATTACCATAAATAAAAAAAAATTGTAAATACTTTGTAGAGAATCTTTTGCCGGAAGTCTGGAACCCATGGACATCACCAAACGCTGGTTTTCCTCCTTTGTGATGCTTTCCAGGCCTTTACTGCAGCGGTCTTCAGTTGTTGCTTGTTTGTGGGTTATCCTGCTTTAACCCCTTACTGACCAGCCTATTTTAGGCCTTAATGAGCAAGCTATTTTTTACGTTTTTCCATCGTTGCATTCAAAGAGCTATATCTTTTTTATTTTTGTGTTGACATACCTGTTTAAGGTCTTTTTATTTTTTTTGCGGGACAAGTTGTATTTTTTAATAGCACTATTTTGGGGTACATATATTGATTAACCTTTATTAACTTTTTTTGGGGGGTAAAGCTGGGTTCACACAACCTATTTTCAGACGTAAACGAGGCCTCGTTTTACGTCTGAAAATAGGGCTATAATACGTCGGCAAACATCTGCCCATTCATTTGAATGGGTTTGACGACGTACTGTGCAGACGACCTCTAATTTACGCGTCGTCGTTTGACAGCTGTCAAACGACGACGCATAAAAATACAGCCTCGTCAAAAGAAGTGCAGGACACTTCTTTCAGACGTAATTTGAGCCGTACTTCATTGAACTCAATGAAGCACAGCTCAAAATTTACGGCTGTCAGAGAAGCCTCGCAAAATGCGAGGAGGAGAAATTACGGCTAAAACGAGGCAGCTGTTTTCTCCTGAAAACAGTCTGTCATTTCAGCCGTAAAAGCCCCTCATCGTGTGCACATACCCTTATAGAAAAAAACCCAGCAATTTTGCCGCTCTTTTTTTGTGTCCTTCATTTTAGTTTACTGTGTGGTCTAAATAACATAACTTTATTCAGCAGGTCGTTAGGATTGCGAGTTACGAGTTTTACTACTTTTACACAGTACAGTTTTTTCATAATTATATGTTTTTGTCTCCATATTTGAAGAGCCATAACTTTTTTATTTTTCCGCCAATGCAGCTGTATGAGGGTTTTTTTTTTTTTGCGGGTCGACTTTTAGTTTTTATTGGTACCACATTGGTACTTTTTATCTAATTTTTTTGAACGTAGGATGAACAGAAAACAGCAATTCTGGCATTGTTTTTTATTTTATTTTTTACGCCATTCGCCGATTGGGTTAAATAACATAATAGTTTTATAGTTGGGGTCGTTACGTCTGTGGCAATACCAAATATGTGTACATTTTTTACTTTTTTTTTCATAATAAAGCATTTTGTAAGGGGAAAAAGTTGTTTTTTTTCTTTTTGGGGTTTTTATTTATTTATATAATTATTTGTTTAACTTTATTAAACTTTTTGATTAGTAACACTAGGGGACTTCACTATGCGATCATCTGATCACTTTTATAAAAAAACTGCAATACTTCTGTATTGCAGTGTATTACTGCCTGTCAGTGTAAGGCCTTATTCACACGAACGTGTGCGTTTTGTGCGCACAAAAAACAATGCGTTTTTTGCGCGTTACAGTTGCGTGTGTCATCAGTATGTGCTGCGTGGCTGCGTGATTTTCACGCATAAGCCATGCTTATGACACGCGGTTTTGAAGTTTAGAAAAAGAAATGAAGGAAGTGCTTTTATTTTTTCCTTAATTTCTTTGTCTACTGTTGCGCGAATCACGTGCGTCACACGGTGTTGTGAGTTTTACGCAGAGGACATACGCTGTGTGAAAATCACGGACTGTCGGAACGGCCCCATTCACTAACATAGGTCCGTGCGACACGCGTGATTTTCACGTGCATATCACGGACGTAATACACGTTTGTGTGAATAAGGCCTAAAACTGATAGGCATCACACTGACAGTTTATAACATGTTACACTACCTAGGTAGTGTAATGTATTACAGCACTATCAGTGCTGCAGCGGTAAAAGTAAAAAAAAGTTTTAAAAAAAGTTACAAAATCTTTAAAAGTGTAAAAACAAAAAATGTTTTTTTCCTATAATAAGTCTTTTATTACAGGAAAAAAATGAAAACGTTAAAAAAGTACACATATTTGGTATCACCGCATTCGTAAAGACCCATACTATAAAACTATAATATTATCTTTCCCGCACGGTGAACACCCCAAAACAGTACCAATAAAAACTACAACCCATCCCGCAAAAAACAAGCCCTCAAAAAAAGTTATGGCTCTCAGAATATGGTGACACAAAATATAAATAATTTTATAGAAAATAGATTTTATTACGCAAACGCCACAAAACATTAAAAAAAAACTATATACATATGGTAACGCCGTAATCGTATCGACCCGCAGAATAAAGTAAAATGTAATTTATATCGCACGGTGAACACTGTAAAAAAACAAAAACAAAATAGGACAAAAAACATTGTCAAAATGTATGTTTTTTGTCACTTGCCAAAAAATCTAATAAAAAGTGATTTACCCTAAAATTGTACCAATGAAAACTACAGATTGTAACGGAACAAATAAGCCCTCGCACAGCTCCGGTGGAGAAAAAATAAAAAAGTTCTGGTGCTCAAAATATAGCGACAGAAATTGTGTAGAGCGTTCCAAAAGCGGATAAGTTTGGCCACCATTTATCGGTGCGACACCGGCCACATATCTATGAATTATTATTTATTTACCCCATTATTATACCCTCTTATTATGCCCTGATGTTCTCTGCCCAGCTTACATATGCCCCCACATTATAAACTGAAATACCAGCAAAACGCCAAACCGAACTATTACCATGCAAAATCTGCACTCCAAAAGCCAAATGCCGCTCCCTCCCTTCTGAGATCTGCCGTGGGTCCAAACAGCAGTTTATTACCACATATGGGGTATTGCTGTAATCGGGAGAAATAGCTTTAGGCGGGATTCACACGACCGAGTCGTTCCCGAGCCCGAGTGTCGGCCGGTAAAATCGGCCATTTTGCCCGGCCGGTTTGCATTCAGTTTTGCATCCGTGCCGGGCCGGGCAGATCCGGACAGTGACATCAGCGGCAACTCCTGAAGGGGAATCCCCATGTGTTCGGGGATTCCGCTTTAGGAGTTTCCCCTGATGTCACTGCCCAGATATGGACAGAGACATCAAGCGCTCTGTCCAGGAGCGGAATCCCCGAAAACACGGGGATTCCGCTCCTTCAAGGAGCTAAAGTGCGGCTAGCACATAGCAGAGCGGGGAGATACCTCCCTGCTCTGCTATAGTGGCGTCGCTGCAGTAGTAGCAGCCGCAAGAGCAGCAGCTGCAGCTGCTAGCGGCGCCATCGAAGGTGTCGCCGGGCCAGGGTGCTTTTCAAGCAGGGGAAGGGAGCCAGCGCAGCGCTCCCTTCCACCTGCTGTACACCCCGGCCCTGCCACACCGTGTACAGCGATGCCATTCGTCAGAATGGCATCAACTCCTCCTCCTCACATGCACTCTGCGCTGTGAGGAGGAGGAGATAGAGCGCAGGCTCCGGAAAACCCGGCCATCACTCGGGACACATCCCGGTGATGGCCGTGTATTACCCGGCCCCATAGATTTCTATGGGAGCCGGGCGGCCGGGTACCCGGGCGAAGATAGAGCATGTCCTATTTTTTGACGGCCGTTTGAATAGCCCCATTAGGGGTCTATTATTCCTAATGCAGCCGGGTGCCGGCCGATTTATGAACGGCCGGCACCCGGCCGGGAAACCCTGCCGTGTGAATGAGGCCTTACAAGTTTTGGGGTGCTTTTTATTATATTCTATATTCCTTGTAAAAATCTTTTTTTTAAATCTTTTTTCAGAAAAAAAGTAGATTTTCATTTTCACAGACAAACTCCAATAAATATAGCAAAAGAACTGTGGGGTCAAGATGCTAACTATACCCCTAGATAAATTCCTTGAGGTGTGTAGTTTCCAAAACCATGTCACATTCCACTGTTTTGGCACCACAAGACCTCTTCAAACTGGACATGGTGCCTAAAATATATTCTAAAAAAAAGGAGGCCCCAAAATCCTCTAGGTGCTCTTTTGCTTCTGAGGCCGGTGCTTCAGTCCATTACCACACTAGGGCCACAAGTGGGATATTTCTGAAAACTGCAGAATATTGAGTTGCGTTTCACCTTCTGTGTTACAGAAATGTTTTGATTACAAATGAATTTCGGCAAAAAAAATTAAATTTCACCTCTACTTTGCTTTAATTCCTGTGAGACGCCTAAATGGTTAAAACACTTTCTGAATGCTGTTTTGAATACTTTGAGGGGTGCAGTTTTTAAAATGGGGTGATGTATGGGGTCTATGTAGTACATAAGGCCCTTAAAGCCACTTCAGAACTGAACTGGTCGTGAAAAATAGCCTTTTGAAATTTTCTTGAAAACGTCAGAAATTGCTGCTAGGAGGCGTGGCTTAGGCATGGCGGAGTGAGGACGCGTGCAGCAGCAGCTCCGGACTCACCCCGCCGAATATCGCCCGACAGGGCTCACCTATCAGCCACTTGACACCAGCATGACCAGGGGGAAACATCGTCGGCACCCCCCGGACACTTCGGGCACCCCGAGCATCGGCCGGTTCCTCCGGTCGGCACAGGAAGGCCCGCCGCAGCGATCCTCCTCGTCCCCTCCAGTAGGCCGCAATCAGCCTCCCGCCTCGCCGCGGAGACACACCCCGCCTCCCTCACTCTCCGGCCAGCAACAGCCCGGCGCCGGCACCGACGGATCTGGAGGAGGGATGCAGCCGGCAGAAAGAGGTCAGTGTGGGGCAGGAAGCACAGGGCCACCGCCACCGGCCCAGTGAGTGATGGTCCCCCTTCTACAGAGCCACCACCAGCCCGTTCCCAGACATGAGGCCCCTAACATGGCGCCCACAGGCGGAGCCTGTGAGACACCCCTACCATCACCGGCCCAGCGGCCCACACCAGTGCCAGGCAGTCAGTAGAGCCAGGGGCTGCCGGTTATCTTCAGGGAGATTCCCTCCCCCACCCCGCCAGTGCACACAGGAGACCACTATGCAGGCTTGTCCTCGGGCCCCCCGCTCTCCATGGAGCAGACCCTGGCAGAACTTTGGGAGATGGTCAAGGTACTGCCCACTAAAACGGATTTAGACCTCCGCCTCGCACGACTAGAAGAGAAACACGACAGGGCCATCGGGGAGGTCACACAAGAAGTACGGGCCCTAGCTGTGAGAGTGGACACCTTAGAGCGTCGACTCTCTGGACAGATCGGTCCTCTCCCAGTCCTTGGCTACCCAAGCAACGCAACTCCGAGACCTCTCCCTACACTTAGATGATGTCGAGAATAGGGGAAGGCGTAATAATTTGAAACTGAGGGGTTTGTCCGAGGCTGTACCCCCCGACGGACTTTGCGATGCTGTGACCCACATTTTCAACAAGCTCCTGGATCGCCCGCGAGATATGCCCATAGAGATGGATAGAGTTCACAGGCTAGCAGGCCCCAGGAATGGAGACGGCAATCGACCGAGGGATGTTATCTGTAGGGTGCATTTCTACAAGCAAAAAGAGGAGATCGTCCGCAGAGCCTGGGAAAAAGGGGCCGTCCCATACAATGGCGCCGACATCACCGTCCTGCCGGATGTATCCAGATTGACGCTTTCCATGCGTAGAATTGTCCGCCCATTACTGGAAGCAACAAAGGCGGCAGGCGCAACATACAGGTGGGGACACTCGTTCCACATCATCCTTCGAAAGCAGGGAATGTCGTTCGCTGTCCGCTCTCCCGACGATCTGGAGGAAACATTCCGGTTCTTGGAAACCTCGCCGGTGCGGTTACCAGACTGGACCGAACCACCGCCACCTTTCGCTCCCAGAGGAGGCCCGTATCCGGACTATGGGTCCCGTCAGCCAATCAGACCTGGAGCAGAGCCACCTGACCTTCGACCTTTGGAACGTCGATCTCCACGCAGAGACAGAGGGTCGGGATCCGTTGACCTCCATCCTCCTGGACGACGATCGCCGCGGAGGGACTGAATGTGCACAGCTGCCTTAATGTGGACGTTTTCCTGGACTACATTTTGCACTTTCCTTATCTCTTTTTCCCACAGGGTTCCTGAAGGACTGTCAGGAACGCATGGCTGGAACTGCCTTACAGCTGGTTGTATCACTGTGGGTCAAGGGGGCGGGCGGATACACACCGGTTGGGGGAGGTTTAAATAAGTTTACCTGCTTTAATAGTTTTACCGGCCCAATCTGAGTTTTCACATAGGGGAAGGTGGATACTGGGAATGTTAACCGTTAATAGGGTGAGTCCGGGGCTCTAAAGCAATTTGGTTAATTGAATATTCTAGTTGATATTTTAACTGTTGTCACGCTGTCTTTGCACTCCGGTCTTTTCCTTGTTCCCTATTAGGGTTTCGTGTAGCTGTGTCGTGTTTGAGGTTTTCCGACGGGCGACACAGCTCGCGTTGAGTAGTGGAGAGGTATTGTACTCTGACTTTAGAGAACTTGCTCTGCACACAAGTTCGTTTTCTTCTTTCTCTCTTTTTCTTCCTTTCCTTTCCCTCCCCTTTCCCCTCGGTCCACTCCGGACATTTCAGTGGCCATGTCTGATATTACTGTTGTCTCCCTAAATGCACAGGGTCTGAATGTTCCGGAAAAGAGGTCCTCCATTCTCCGTCTCCTATGGAAACGGAAAGCACACGTGGCCTTCCTGCAAGAAACTCACTTCCGGGCAGACAACATCCCAAAGATTACAGACTCCAACTACCCCGCGAGGTATCATAGTGCGTCTTCTGACTCCAAGACCAAGGGAGTCTCCATCCTGGTCTCCTGCTCCCTACACTGGGAACACGTGGACACCTGCGCAGATGAAGCGGGACGGTACCTTTTCGTAAAGGGTAAGTTGGATAATGCACTGTACACACTGGCCTCATACTATCTCCATAACTCTGGTCAGGTGGCCTACCTGGACAGAGTTTTGAGGGCTCTGGAAGGCTTTCTGGAAGGTACCTTAGTCATGGGGGGGATCTAAATGTCCCCCTAGACCCCGTCTTAGACACGTCACGAGGACACTCCTCCCTACCCAGGGCAGCACATCGTCGTATACGGCGATTGCTGCATGAACATCAACTTGTGGACGCATGGCGAGTTATGCATCCCTCAGTCAAATACTACACATACTACTCGGCGCCACACAACTCCTATTCCAGGTTGGACTATTTTTTCCTACACCATGCACATCTTCCCAGCCTGACATCATCCTCCATAGATGACATAACGTTATCTGACCATGCCCTTATTTCCCTCACCCTAGCCCGCCCATTGGCCCATCCCACCCCCTGGCAGTGGCGACTGAATGAGTCCCTCCTGCAGGATACGACAGTGGTCTTTGAAGTACGCCGAGACCTGGTGGAATACTTTGATAAAAATGACACACCGGGGATGGACCCGTTCTGTATATGGGAGGCGCATAAATGTGTGGTGTGTGGTTCCCTTATACGGATGGGAGCCAAACTCAAGAAAGAGCGGATGGCTCATCTCAGAGACCTACTGTCACGCATACACAAACTGGAACAGTCCCACAAGATAACACAGGATCGGTTACTAGGGGCAGAATTAGGGCAATTGCGAGAGCAAGTGCGATCACTCTGCCTTGCTAAGGCGAAGGCCACACTAGTCAAATGTAGAAGGCATTTTTATGAATTCAGTAATAAGCCCAGTAGGACATTGGCCCGCGCCCTCCGGAAAACCCGTTCGCGTACATACGTACCGCACATCACAGGTGCCCAGAATAAATGACTGCAACTCCCACATGACATCTCAGAGACCTTCCGTGCCTACTACCACTCTCTCTACAATCTCCCAAAGGCACCCTCCTCACAGGACGGCGGTAGCCAACGGGAGAGGATCGAGGAGTATCTCCGATCCTCGGGGATGAAATCCATCCCACTTGATGATCTAGCAGCCTTGGAGGCCCCTATCTCACCGGAGGAGTGGTCGTGGGCACTGAGGGACTCACCCACGGGGAAGGCCCCGGGACCGGATGGCCTGTCTCTGCCGTACTATAAGACCTACTCAGAAGTGCTCGAACCCCACTTTATCCGGGCCTTTAATTCGCTAACCGAAGGGGGCTCCATTCCCAGGGATACACTGAGGGCACATATCACGGTTATACCCAAGGAAGGGAAGGACCCATCCCTATGCCAGAGTTATCGTCCTATTTCCCTACTGGATGTAGATTTGAAACTCTTTGCCAAGATTCTGGCATATAGGTTGTCTCCACTCCTTCAAACCGTAATACATACTGACCAAGTGGGTTTCATGCCCTTACGGGAAGCGAGAGATAACACCACACGGGCAATTAATTTAATGTACCAAGCGGCAGTCACGTCACTCCCCACTTGTTTTTTGTCAACGGACGCGGAAAAGGCTTTCGACAGGGTCAGTTGGGACTTTATGTTGGCCACTTTACGACACATCGGAATAGGGACTCATATGATGTCCTGGATCTCTGGTCTCTACTCCTCCCCGTCAGCTCAGGTCAAGGTCAATGGACACCTCTCATCCCCCTTCACGATTACTAATGGCACGCGCCAAGGCTGCCCCCTATCACCTCTGATCTTTATTCTATGCCTGGAGCCCTTGCTGTGTCACATCCGCTCCAACCCGGACATTACAGGCTTGGACCTGGGCGGCAGAGCCCATAAGGTTGCCGCCTACGCGGATGATCTGCTGTTTTTCCTCACAGCCCCTAGAATTTCCTTGCCTAACCTGATGGCGGAGCTGAGTAGATACTCGAGATTATCCAACTTCAAAATAAACTACCAGAAGTCGGAGGCCCTTAACATCTCGTTACCACAGACTCTGGTCGCTGATCTGTCGGAGTCCTTTTCTTTCAAGTGGGCAAGGGACTCGCTTAAATACCTGGGAGTTCGGCTTCCCGGTGATCTATCTCGCCTTTATGCGGTGAACTTCCCTTTGCTTCTTCAACGTATAAAGGCGGATCTAGACACCTGGACGTCGGGCACATTCACCTGGTTCGGTAGGTTCGCGATTTTTAAAATGAACATCTTACCACAGATTTTGTATCTCTTACAGGCCCTACCGATACATATCCCACGCCCATTCTTTCAGTCCCTACTGTCCCTAGTGCACAAATTCATATGGGCAGGGAAACCAGCACGTATCGCCTGATCGTTGCTATTTCGTGTAAAGGGGGAGGGGGGCATTGGTCTCCCGGACTTTGTCTCCTATCACCACGCCTCCCACTTGACACGAATCCTAGATTGGTTCCGGCACGGCGGGATGAAAGAATGGGTGTCCATGGAACAGGCGTTTACATCCATGCCACTGCAGGCCCTGCCGTGGTTTGGGCAGACATGTTCCCAGGGTTGTGCGGTCCCACCTGACAATCGGTCCCACCCTAGCAGTCGCAACGCGGGTGTTTCCTCGGGCGGAATTCTCGCCGTCCCCCTCCCCGCTATTTCCGATCTTAGGCAACCCGGCATTCCCACCGGGACTGGATAGTGGCCCATTTCAAGTATGGCTGCGGGCGGGTAAGGGGCAGGCCCTACAATTTCAGCAGGAGGGGAGGTGGATGACGAGCGATCAAATACGAGCTCTGTCGGATCCGGTCTCTTTCTCGGCGTGGCAGGTTACCCAGTTGCGACATTTCCTGATGTCCATTGAACATCCTGGAGTGCAGCAACGGGGCTGCTCCGCGTTTGAACTCCTGTGTACAGGCACAGGCACGATCCGACATGCTTTGTCCAGAATCTATGGGTACTTGATCTCGCCCCCCAATTTGCCGCCACCTTCGTACTTGCGTAGCTGGGAGAGGGACTTGGGCGAAACATTCACCCCTGAACAACGAGACCGCCTGTTCACCATGACGCATAAGTCCTCCATGGCCAGTAGATTTCAAGAGGCAGGATTTAAGATATTATCCCGTTGGTACAGGGTACCTTCCAGATTGCATGCTATCATCCCGGCGGCCTCGCCACTATACTGGAGATGTGGGGATCATGTGGGTACAATCCTGCATATTTTCTGGGACTGCCCACTCCTGACTGGGTTCTGGTCCGAGGTGTCAAAATAGAGAGGGTTGGGCCCTTGGTAGTTGGCAGGTCTGATATACAAAATTGAAAACAAATGCCAAAGGCAGAGAAAACCCTATTTCCCAACTACCGTTAAATTGGTTAATAATCTTTATTGTGCTATTGCAGCAAACAGACATACAGACAAAAACAACACATAGGGTTAAAATTTTCAATGCATGGATAGGGATAATAGCCGTGCGTGGCTATGCTAATAAGCATGTGTGTCTGCCGTCTGTATCGTCCGTGGTAGCAGTGTACCGTCTGAATAAACAGTAGCTATACCAGTGAACACATGTGTCTGTCGTCTGTATTCGCATCCAGACAGGTTCAGCGGTCACTGAGACCAACAACGGATTGCTAGGCAGTTAGATTTTTAAATTGTTAGTTAGTATTGCCCTAATTCCAGCATGTGTTAAAATAGAACAGAGAGCCCCCCCGACATGTTTCGCTACAGATGTAGCGTCCTCAGGGGTTCATGGGGCTACTGGCGGCGCGCCGAGAAACTCACAGTGTTATGGGAATCCCCAATGACGTGTTAGGGGGGTGTGTAAGTAGATTGGACCAATGGCAATGAAGATGGGTGGGAACTGTCCGCCCACCACTTGAGTGGCAGCTATAGCTGCAAATAAACAGATCAGTAGTACGAACGTCCAGATAAGAACGCCCACGCATGCGCACTAGGACTTTAATGACTCTTATATTAATAGACCACCCATAGGAGTGAAGATGTGTGAGTAGTGGTTTCTGTTCACATCTTATTAAAGATGCGAAGTTGCTTATATTATTGTGCTAGAGACCAATGCATGAATAGAGAGATATGAATAAACCGATCTATGTGCCGATCCGTGCTGTTGTCAATGTCTGAAAATAGACTGTTGCGGAACAGATGAAGAATGCCGATGCATCCTCACATACCGCAAAATATTTAGGGCGGGGATATGAGAACTATACAAAAAGTACAGTAAAATATATATGCCATTATAGTAAAAAACACTGTAAACATGATTGTAATATCTACATGTGAAATGATTTCAAGCAGGCACACAATAAAGGGAAGAAATTCACATACAGTATACTACATGATACTCAAAAGCACAAACAAATACTTCTCAAAACTCGTATGGATGGTTCTTTATCCATTGGATTTTAGATTTGAGGATACCCAAGATAAAACAAGGAGAATCGGAGTCCGCCAGAACTCAATAGTTGAATGTTGTCTGTAATTCTGTACAGTGTCTAATGCAAAAAGTGGACAGAATCATATTATGTACAAGTGCCGCTGCATTAGCAGCACTGAACTTAATGTATTGATATAACAATCTCAGAGAAAAGCCGCAAATGTAAAACCTTCGTTAAGACCCAAAGGGCTAAGAGAATGCAAACGATGAATCCATCGTGCTTCCTCTTGCAATAACATGCGGTCTAAATTACCAGCTCTTGGTCCCAATTTCATCTGGGCAACACCCCAGAATTGAAGCAGCTTAGTATCGCCACCGTGTAGCTGGTGCATGTGTCTGGATAGTGTAGTGTCTTCTTTATGGTTGATAGTACTGAGATGTCTAGAAATTCTCCTTCTCAGTTCCTGTACGGTTTTCCCCACGTATAGCTTGGGACAGGGGCATTTCGCAATATATATTACCCCGCTGCTCTGGCAGTTAATAAACTGCTTGATCGTATACACTTTCCCGTCAGATGGATTAGTAAAGGCTTTTGTCATAGGCATAAGAGGACAGAAGGAGCAACGACCACATGGATGGGAGCCCCTAACTGGGGATTTTAGCCAGGTTTGTTGAGACTTGCGTCTGGTAGAATAGTGACTATGCACCAGAAATTCTCGTAGGTTTTTACCCCTACGATACGTAATACTTGGAGTTGCAGAGATGACCCTTTTAAGATCAGGGTCACTGGTGAGTATTGGCCAATGTTTTTTAAGGATGTCCACAACTTGAGAAGAGCAAACATCATATGTTCCAATGCAGCGTATGGCACTGGATGACTCAGTTCCAGCAGGGTTAGTCCCGTTATTCTGGATCAAATTCTGTCTATTGGTAGCCCTAGCCCTAGCATAGGCCCTGTGCAGCCATTTTTTTGGATAACCCCGAGCCACAAATTTGTTGTATAATGTATCACATTCGATCTGAAAAGATTGTTCGTCAGAACAATTTCTTTTGGCTCTCAGATATTGCCCTATTGGTATTCCTCTTTTCAGAGGTAGTGGATGATGGCTCTGCCAATGTAAAAGGCTATTTGTGGCAGTGGCTTTTCGAAATATGTCGGTATGGACACTGCCACCAGGGTCCAAGGAGATCGTAAGGTCAAGAAAATCAATCTCGCTCTTATGTGTTTCATGAGTAAATCTCATGCCAATGTCATTGTTGTTAAGTGTCAGAACGAAATCATTAAATAAGTCAGTGTCACCATCCCAAAAAATGAGAATATCGTCAATAAATCTCCCCCAGAACAAAATATGTGATGTGAAATTAAGTAAAGTATCTGTGAAAACAATAGTATCTTCCCACCACCCTAGAAATAAATTTGCATAAGTGGGTGCACATACAGTCCCCATCGCCGTGCCTTTAATTTGTTTATAGTACTTCCTATCGAAAGTAAAGAAATTGTGTGTAAGAAGGAATTGTAATAGTGATAAAACAAAATCATTATGTAAATGAAATTGAATACCCTTTGTGCTTAAAAAGTGTTTAACTGCATTTAAACCTAATTGGTGCTGAATGTTGGTGTATAGTGATTCAACGTCAATGGTGGCAAGTATAGTAGTTTGTGTGACATGGATCTCCTGGATCCTGGCAACAGTGTCCTTGGTGTCCCTTAAAAAGGAGGGTAGAGAGGAGACAAACGGAGACAGAATTTCGTCCACATAGAGGCTTATCCCCTGTGTGAGATTTTCATTTCCCGACACGATTGGTCTCCCGGGAGGTGGACGTACAGCCTTGTGGATTTTGGGCAGGGCATAAAAGGTAGCTATAGTAGGGCTAGGGTTATACAGACGTTTAAACTCATCTGTTGTTATTAGATTCTTATCTTTTGCCTCCGAGAGGAGGAGATGTAGCTCGGCCAAAAAGCGATCAGTGGGATTCCCTGTCATTGTGACATAGGTGGTAGTGTCATCTAATAATTTATGAACCATTTGTGCATAGTCTAATCGGTTCATCACAACCACATTTCCACCCTTATCGGAGGGTTTTAGAACTATCTACTCGTTATTACATAAGTCATCCAGTGCCAATTTCTCGCTAGTACTTAGGTTTCCAAAAACCCTAGATCTCTCATTCTTTAGTTTCCCCAGGTCAGTACACACCATTTTGACAAAGATGTCGATGTGACTATACTGGGAAAATGGCGGAGTAAGTTTAGATTTTGGTCTTAAGGAGGAGAAGGGGCCGATAGCGGTCACAACTCCAAATTCATTTTCCTCTAAAAGAGTTTCAAGATCTCTCAGGGTTTTAAGTTCCTCATGACTATATGATGTACCATCTCGAGTAAGATTTTTGAAATATTTGTGTAGTGCTAGTTTTCTAGCAAAAAGATTGATATCTTTTGACCAGACGAAGTCATCAAAAGCAGGTGCAGGTGTATACGACAAACCCCTACATAATAAGGTTTCTTGGTGGGAATCTAAGTGTAAAGAAGATAGATTGAATATCTGCATGTTATCACTCCTAGAGTCACATGAGCCAGTTAATGTTGTTATTTCGGACCCCACCGCGGGTTGGGTAGTCCTAAAAAAGGAAAAGAGGCGATGGGAGTCATAGGTGTGATTGTACTGCTTGGTAGCTTGGGATTGTTTCCACTGATTGCTTGTTCCACATCTAGAGTATGTGGCATCTGAAGTGTATTTTGAGAACGTAATAAACGTGAAGTACCAGAGGTGGAGGACGTAGCTTGAAAGCTGGTAGATGTACATCCCCCGTTTTGATTAAGATAGGGGTCTCTTGTGGGGGACCTAGATACAGAGGAGGTCCTCTTGGATAAATTATATTTGTTGTTTTTATTGTTAACCTTGATTTTACGTTTAGTACCCAATCTCGAGTTTTCCCTGAGTCATCAGTACCCGATGTATCAGATTCTGAAAAATCTGTGTAGACTGTAGTTTGTTTAAATGTGGGCTGTAAACGTGTTTTGTACGTATAAGCTTGTCCTGTATCGAAGTCCCTGCAGTCGCGGATGTATTTGCGGTGCTTACGTTCTTTTATTTCCCCTTGCACTTTCTCAATGTTTTTTTGTAGCTTAATTTCAGATACACTGAACTCTGGAGATGATTTAAATATCTGTATATCCTCAATTTCTTTTTCAAGTTGAACGGCAGTTATATTATGATCGCGTTTCTCAAATTCTAAGAGGTAACTAAGCATGCGAAGCGAGCTATCCGTTAGTAAATCTTCCCAGCCTTTAATAAAGGTACTGTCATTCCGATATAAATTTGGTGTAATATTAATTCGTAATCCTCTATATACTATTTTCTGCTGTATATAGGTTTCTAGACTTGCTATCTCCCAACTGGATCGAATAAATTTCTGATACGTTTTTTGTAAATCTTTGAACGCTGTGTTCATATCAAATTGATGTAAAGGAATCTTTTCTTTGGTAAATACATATGCAGCTTCAGCAATGAAGCTCTCTGGATTGGGCTTTTTAGATAAAAAGCCGGCCATAACCTGGGTGTATCAAATAGATAATCAAATGTCCAGCAGTGTGAACAGGGCCCAGAAGAAGGAAGGGTAATTAACCCTAAATGTTACAAAATAGAGAGGGTTGGGCCCTTGGTAGTTGGCAGGTCTGATATACAAAATTGAAAACAAATGCCAAAGGCAGAGAAAACCCTATTTCCCAACTACCGTTAAATTGGTTAATAATCTTTATTGTGCTATTGCAGCAAACAGACATACAGACAAAAACAACACATAGGGTTAAAATTTTCAATGCATGGATAGGGATAATAGCCGTGCGTGGCTATGCTAATAAGCATGTGTGTCTGCCGTCTGTATCGTCCGTGGTAGCAGTGTACCGTCTGAATAAACAGTAGCTATACCAGTGAACACATGTGTCTGTCGTCTGTATTCGCATCCAGACAGGTTCAGCGGTCACTGAGACCAACAACGGATTGCTAGGCAGTTAGATTTTTAAATTGTTAGTTAGTATTGCCCTAATTCCAGCATGTGTTAAAATAGAACAGAGAGCCCCCCCGACATGTTTCGCTACAGATGTAGCGTCCTCAGGGGTTCATGGGGCTACTGGCGGCGCGCCGAGAAACTCACAGTGTTATGGGAATCCCCAATGACGTGTTAGGGGGGTGTGTAAGTAGATTGGACCAATGGCAATGAAGATGGGTGGGAACTGTCCGCCCACCACTTGAGTGGCAGCTATAGCTGCAAATAAACAGATCAGTAGTACGAACGTCCAGATAAGAACGCCCACGCATGCGCACTAGGACTTTAATGACTCTTATATTAATAGACCACCCATAGGAGTGAAGATGTGTGAGTAGTGGTTTCTGTTCACATCTTATTAAAGATGCGAAGTTGCTTATATTATTGTGCTAGAGACCAATGCATGAATAGAGAGATATGAATAAACCGATCTATGTGCCGATCCGTGCTGTTGTCAATGTCTGAAAATAGACTGTTGCGGAACAGATGAAGAATGCCGATGCATCCTCACATACCGCAAAATATTTAGGGCGGGGATATGAGAACTATACAAAAAGTACAGTAAAATATATATGCCATTATAGTAAAAAACACTGTAAACATGATTGTAATATCTACATGTGAAATGATTTCAAGCAGGCACACAATAAAGGGAAGAAATTCACATACAGTATACTACATGATACTCAAAAGCACAAACAAATACTTCTCAAAACTCGTATGGATGGTTCTTTATCCATTGGATTTTAGATTTGAGGATACCCAAGATAAAACAAGGAGAATCGGAGTCCGCCAGAACTCAATAGTTGAATGTTGTCTGTAATTCTGTACAGTGTCTAATGCAAAAAGTGGACAGAATCATATTATGTACAAGTGCCGCTGCATTAGCAGCACTGAACTTAATGTATTGATATAACAATCTCAGAGAAAAGCCGCAAATGTAAAACCTTCGTTAAGACCCAAAGGGCTAAGAGAATGCAAACGATGAATCCATCGTGCTTCCTCTTGCAATAACATGCGGTCTAAATTACCAGCTCTTGGTCCCAATTTCATCTGGGCAACCCCCCAGAATTGAAGCAGCTTAGTATCTTAGTATCGAAGCAGCTTAGTATCCTGGTCCGAGGTGTGGCGTATTTCCGCAAAGTTCACGGATTGTCCTCTCCCGCGATCTCCGGGCCTCTTCCTGCTTCATTTGTGCGAGGTCCCACTGCCCTTGTATAGACGTTCGGTAGTTCGACACCTGGTAAACGCGGCTAGGGCATGTGTTCCTGCACTGTGGAGACAGTCCTGTCCACCGACGGTGGGCATGTGGTTCGGCAAGATCCAGGAGATCATGAGAATGGAGGACCTCACGGCATCAATGAAGGGGACTCATGCCTCCTTCCTAAAAACATGGAGTGAATGAATTTGTTTCCAAACGACCGAGGAATATAAAACCATCATGGCCTCGTGAATCCCTGTCTAGACACGGTATGTCAGGTCAGCTCCCCCCCTCCCCTCTTTTTTGTTTTCTCCCCCTCATTCCCTTCTCTTTCTTTCCTCACTATTTTTGTCTTTTCTTCTTTCTGTCTCTGCATCTCTCTTCTCCTTTGATGCACTTGTGCGCACTCAGGATATATCATGCACGGCTGCGGGTTCAGGGTGCATATCGGAGATTCCTTAATTAACTCTATTTAGCGACATGGTACTTTCAGGTGACCCCATGTACTTATGCGGGGCAGATAACTGACCAGTGAAACGTAGACTGTTTTTCATTGCCTTTTTTCGCACTGTGTTGTGTATATTCTGTACGATTTGTAATATAAAAAACAAAATGACAAATAAAAGAATTTATGAAAAAAAAAAAAAAATTGCTGCTAAAGTTCAAAGCCTTGTAATGTCCTAGAAAAATTAAATAATGTTAAAAAAAACGATGCAAATATAAAGTAGACATATGGGGGATGTTAATTAGCAACAATTTTGTGTGGTATTACTATCTGTTTTACAAGTAGATACATTTAAAATGAGAAAAATCATAATTTTTGCAAATTTTCTTTAAATTTTAGTGTTTTTCCCAAATAAGCAATGAATTTATTGACCAAATTTTTTCACTAACATAAAGTACAATATTACACGAGAAAACAATCTCAGAATGGCTTGGATAGGCAAAAGCATTCCAGAGTTATTACTACATAAACTGACACTTCAGATTTAAAAAAATGGGGCTGGTCCTCAAGGGCCAAAATGAGCTTGGTCCTGAAAGGGTTAAGGGGTTTTTAAACAGGGCGATTATCGGGCAGACGAGCAGTCATATAACGCTCGTTGATGATTATTGCCCTGTGTAAACAGGGGAACGATCAGCAGATGAACGAGCAAACGCTTGATCATCTGCTGGTCTTATTGTTTTAAAAAAGTAAAAGATTATCATTGTCAGCAGCACATCTCCGTGTGTAAACAGGGAGACTCTCTGCCGACATGATAATAATGTGTGGGGACGAGCGATTGGAGTAACGACTGCTCATCCCCATCCATAGATCCATCTGACAGGAGCAAGAGAGTGCCGATCAACGATGTCTCGTTGATTGGCACTCGCTGCACATGGCCGAATGTTGGCCGGTGTAAATGGGTCTTTAGTTTCATCTGTCCAAAGAATGCTGTTTGTCACGTAGGGTGCGTGGACCCACTAGGCTGTACCGCCTTGACGGTATGGCAGCTGGACAACAGGATACAAGTAAAGTCAATAGTTCGAATAGGTGTACCTGTGGTAACTTCAGACAGTAGAAAAATAAGCTCAGATGGGACCTTGGCAGCAGGTGGACACCAGGCGTGGTGTAACAAGGCAGGTGTTGACTCAGCACAACACGACTCCAACTCTAAACGGAACTTGGACCAGGATAGGATACAGGCAGCAGGAACGGGAACACTGGGAACTGGAAAACACTGAAGGGACCATTTTCAGAGACAACCATAGGTAAACGACAACAACGCTCAGGCAATGCAGGAAATGCTCATGGGCTAATTTGGGACACAGCAGAGTGAAGCGGAAGTGAGCGCTGGTGTCTCCTGAGGAGGAGATGCGGGCCAGCACTCACTCATCCATGGCTGCGGCCGTCAGGAGGTGAGTTACAGTAACTAAGAGGACCCTTGTCTTGACAACAATGATATTCCAGATATAAGTGGCAAATCATACTCCGTGTGAAGCTAGGGCCCCAAAACAACACCCCTTTTTCACCCGGCTGATATTTCTGAGTGAACAATGTGGCAAGTGGGCCTGTGTAATTTCAAATGCCATGGCTGAATTTCAGTCCCAGTCTGGCCCTGTATATATATGTATATAACCTAGAAATCCTGTAAATGCAAACATAGTTGAAAACTTGTAAGGGTATTTTGGGGGTGAACCAAGGGCCTTGGAGCAGCAGCATGAAGAATTTTAGTCTATGCGAGAGGAAAGAACAAAGGAGAAGTGATAACCGATTTTCTATCATTGCTAGAATATCCTAGTTATCACAGTTTTTTTGCTTAACCCCTTAATGACATGTCACATACTGGTACGCGGTAGCCATTAAGGGGAAGTATGGAGCGGGCTCACGGGCTGAGCTCGCTCCATACTCAGCGGGTGACGTCTGTGTTATACAGCCGGCACCTCACTGCAACGGGCGGAATCAAAGATCACTTTGATTCTGCCCGTTTAACACCTTAAATGCCGTGGTCAATCGAGACCGCAGCATTTCAATTGTTAAATTTAGAAGGGAGCCCCCTCGAAAACACGGCATCGTGCCCCCATGTGACGGGATCAGCCAGTGATGACGGTTGTTGCGGCAGCCTGGGGGCCTAATGAAGGCCCCCAGGTCTGCCATCTTTGTACTCCTTTGAAGCCCTGTCTCTGGCAGGGCTTCAAAGGAGTCTGTCAGAATCACGATATACTGCAAAACATTAGTATTGCAGTATATCATGCAAGCGAGCCAACGATCGCTGCTTCAAATCCCCTAGGTGGACTAAGAAATAAAGCAAAAAGCAGTTAAATAAAGATTTTTATAACGTTCCAAAAAAATATATATTAAAAGTTCCAAAAAAACTTTACGCCTCGAATTACGCCTGAAAAGACGGCTCCAATATGTCGGCAAACATCTGCCCATTGCTTGCAATGGGTCTTACGATGTTCTGTGCAGACGAGCTGTCATTTTACGCGTCGCTGTCAAAATACGGCGCGTAAAATGACGGCTCGTCAAAAGAAGTGCAGGACACTTTTTGGGACATTTTTGGAGCCGTTTTCTCATAGACTCTATTGAAAACAGCTCCAAAAATGGCCGTAAAAAACGCAGCGAAAGCGGCGCGAAAAACCCTGCGAAATACGTGAGTTGCTCAAAAAACATCTGAAAATCAGGGGCTGTTTTCCCTTGAAAACAGCTCCGTATCTTGAGACGTTTTTGACTCTGCATGTGAACATACCCTAACTCGGATTCCAACCAAAACTAACCCTGACTCCGACCACAGCCCTGGCTCTCACTGCTGTAGGGTCTCCATTCCCTCTGCACAAGTTTCAGGATAATAAAGTTAAAGATACTAGCAGTGTCCCCTAGGCATTGCATACTTGGCTTGTAGAATAAATGCACAGCCACCACAGATGGTCATATAACTAATGACATTAAAGGCTATGTAAACCTTTTAAAGGCATTTGTTTTTTAAAAAGAATAAAAAGGTCAGTGTGATTTGTGCAACTTTATAAATAGTTTTTATTAAAAATAATTTTTACTTTTTGAGATACAGCTTCTCTGTATTCTCTATAAACAGCGGATGTAGCCATCTTCAACTCCTTCCCCCTACTTGCATTCTGGACGCCCTAATGACCAAGCCATTTTTTACGTTTTTTCATCCTCACATTCGAAGAGCTATAACTTTTTTATTTTTGCCTCGACATAGCTGTATAAGGTCTTGATTTTTGCGTGACAAGTTGTATTTTTTAATAGCACCATTTTCGGGTACATATTATTTATTGATTAACTTTTATTAACTTTTTTTTTGGGGGGGGGTAGAAGAAAACCTGAAAGTCAGGATTCACAGAAAACAGCAATTTTTCCATTGTTTTTATTTTATTTTTTACGGCGTTCACCGTGTGGGTTAACTAATGTAATAGCTTTATAGTTCAGGTCATTACGGACGCGGCGATACCAAATATTTGTCACTTTTTTGCTTTATTTTGTTTTTTTTAATAGTAAAGCATTTTGTAAGGGGAAAAAGTGGGTTTTTCATTTTTTTTTCAAATTTCTTTTATTAAACTTTTTTTTTACTTTTTTACTAGTCCTACTAGGGGACTTTACTATGCGATCATACTTTTGTATTGCAGTGTATTACTGCCTGTCCGTTTTAAAACGGACAGGCATCTGCTAGGCCATGCCTCTGGCATAGCCTAGAAGGCATTCACTACAGGCAGACCTGGGGGCCTTTATTAGGCCCCCGGCTGCCATCGGAGACACAGATACTCGGCGATCTTATCGCCAGGTGTCAGTGGGATGAGAGGGAGCTCCCTCCCTCTCTCCAAAACCACTCAGATGCGGCGCTCGCTATTGAGCGCCCCATCTGGGGGGTTAAACAGGTGAGATCGATACTAATATCGATCTCACACGTTTGAGCAGGGATGCCCCCAGCCCTCTGCTACATCTGGCAGCTGAGAGCAGGGAGATTTAACGGCTCCCTGCTCTGTTTATTTATTCCGATGCAGCGCCGTAAAAAGGCTATTACATCAGAATAAAGCCCGCTAATGACCGCCGTGAAAAGGCTTATCGGGGGTCATTATGGGGTTAGCTGGACTCTGATAACTTGCTGCAGCGTGTTATCGCACAACAAAAGCCATTGAAAAGTCATTGAAAAAGTCACGATAAAAGATCTAGCCTTTGTTTATTTAATGCGTTAAAAGTCAAGGTAAAGACGGCTACATCTGTATCTCTTGGTATTACTGTTGAATAAACTGAAAAAAAATGAGAAAAATCGAGATTCAGATCGAAAATCGCCCCTAGTGTTGAAAAAAAATCAAGATTTTATTTTTGGCCAAAATCGCCCAACTCTAGCCTGAACTGCCAAGCAGTTCAAGAGTTTAGTAAGTAATAAAAGTGTGCTTTACACATAAATATAGGTAGTGAGCCAGTCAAACTGAAAACAGTGTGCTCCCCAACGTGCGTTTCGCCTGGATGGCTTCTTTATTCCCCTTTTAGGTATAGGTATATTTTTTCTGATTGTTAATGATGATTGACTGGCTGACCACCTATATTCATGGGTAAAGCAAATCTTACTGATCTCTTGAACTGCTTGGCAGTTCCTGCTATATGCATTCCACTTTTGGGTATAGGTATATATTTTCTGATTGTTGCTGATGGTTGACAGATACCTGATAGACAGCACGGTCTATAGTACGTATTTTTGTGCCCTTACCGATAGCCTTTCCATGATTTACTCACAAATCAACTGGGATACGAATACGACATATATGTCAATGGTATTTTTATGATTAACAGGAGCCATTGTTAATCCAACAGTGTGATTTTGTACTGGAGTCCTCTTTATAAATCAATGTTTTTATATAATTGTTTGTCAGTTCCATATGTTTGTTATTCAATAAAATAAGGTATTTTTAGATATATGATAGTATTTGACTTTTTTTTCTTATGCTTTGGATAATGATTATTGATGGAGTTGTCTATCGGTCAATTATGTATGGTTTGGGAGTATTTTTTGGATATTAATAGAAGTGGCAGCATGGTTTGACTGGACAATGCAGCATGTTTTACAGCATTTTAGTGTTGTTGGGTTTTTCATGTGGAGATGTCTTTACACACTGATGCCTAAAACAATGCACACTATTACATCTGTGGTCTAACCAGTGACTTTAGTAAAACTTCCTTCAGGGACTTAGTGTTCCCCTGCCAATTACCTAATGGCAGACACTGGGCAGAGAGGGAACATAGAAAGATTGACGTTTTTTTGCTTCCGCGAAAAAACCCCAAAACCTTATGGAATGGGAACAAACTGAAACCAATTGCAACAGAAGCATTACCATTGAAATCAATGGTAATGCAAAGTGTTTTGGGGTTATCTGTGATCATTGTTTAGCTATAGTGACCTCTAGTGATTGTTTTAGTATTTTACAGTCAAAATACAATCATTCAAAAAGAGTTATCAGCTCCCTAAGAAAATCTATTAAGTTTTGTGTAGGAATTAGTAGCTGCTCATGACAAAGATGACAAGCGATTTTAATGGTTTTAATAAATTATTGAAGTTTTATAGATCGATTGGATAAACACATTATAAAAAACACTTCATTAGGCTGTTTTCACATCAGTGCTGTGTTTTGTTCTTTCGGTTTTCCGTTGGGTTTTGCTGGCAAGAACAGTGTACTCTGCAGCACTAGTTTTGCAGTCAAATAAAAATAAAACCTGACGAACACCTAATAAACCGAATTATAAGTCAATGGGATCTGTCAGGATTTGTTAGGATCCATTTCAAAATGGATGCAATAAAGCTGTCATGGCTCCGCTATGAACATGACATTAATGTGAACAGAGGCAAATTTTTAAATAACAATTTCATTTAATGGGGTTGTCTCACCACAGACAATTTAAAAAAAACTCCAATTCCTCCATTGTTTTTTTGGGTTTAGTTTTTACGGCTTTTACCTTGCAGTATAAACGACAACTTAACTTTATTCTGCGGCTCAATACGTTTACGGTGATAGCAAATGTATATATATATTTTTTTATATATTTTACTACTTTTACAAAGAAAAATCTGTTTGTTAAAAAGAAATGGTTTTGTTTCACCACATTTGAGAACCATAACTTTTTGGTGTGAGGGCTTTTTTTTGCGGGACGAGCTGTAGTCTTTATTGGTACAATTTTTTTGGTGCATAAAACTTTTTGATCACTTTTTATTACATTTTATTTGGGTGCTAAGGTGGCAAAAAAACTGAGATTTTGTCATTTTAATTTTTTTATTTTCGTTCACTGTGCAAGTTAAACAATGGTATATTCACCATTCACCGTACGAGTTAAATAATGGTATATTTTAATAGTTTGGACTTTTACGGACGCAGCGATACCAATTTTGTTTATTTTTTACATTAGTTTAGAGGAAAAATGGGAAAAGGGGTTTTGTTTATTTCTCTACTAAAAACTTTATTTAACTTTTTTTTTACACATTTTAAGTCACTAGGGGACTTAAACCAGTGATCGTTATTTTTACAGGCTTCTGTTTTTTACAGGCTTATAGTTAGACTTGAGGTCTAACTATAAGGAGTACGAGAGGAGGACATCTGGTACCAGAAAAGAGGAGGTCCCAAAAGCTATTGTTCTATTGCAACAATAACGTATTGTGTTTAACATATTGTGTTTGACTGCAGGTTATAGTTCTATTGCTTGAATATTATAGTTGATTGTAGGGGTTCCTGCTTGCGAAAAGGTCACACCTGGGGTTCCCACACCATATTTTGTTTTCAAATCTGGTTCTAAAATTACCTCTTTGCCTTTATAGCTGATATTTTGTTACCTGATGAAGGTGGTCACATGGAATGTAAAGGGACTGAGGTCCCCTCACAAAAGAATGAAGGTGCTCAGTCATCTAAAAAGGCTAATGGCATATATCGCTCTACTGCAGGAGACCTGTCTTACAGTTAAATTTTAGGAGGGTGCATAAGTAGTAGGTAGGCGCGGTATATGGGTCTCCTGCAGTAAATGGAAAGACAGGGTACTGCTCCTGATTCACAAAAATGTAGTTCATAAGGTACACTCAGTATCGAGTGATTCGGAGTGTAGTCTGTTAGAACTCCATCTCACGTGCACTTATGGGGACATTAGTCCAGGGGCGTAGCTATCGGGGGGGCAGGCGCGGCATGTGCCCCTTGGCGCAAATAGAATGTAGGAACGGTGGGGGCGCCGCTGGGACAGCTGCCGCTACTTACATAGGTCCTAATCGCCGGATCAGGAGGGACAGTCCAGGTTTCTTACCGCTGTCCAGGGGCGTCTGAAAAATGTTCCGCTTTACTTCCTGTCGCCAGCCAGCCACGCCCCCCGCGAGTCCCGTGAGCTGCCTGTGCACAGCGGGACCACGTCACTATGAGGCTGGGCATAACAACGTTGTGAGTGGAGCGACGGAGCAGGACGTTGAGCACCACGGCACCAAGCGGAGCAAAGTAAACACAGTGGTGAGTATAAAGTAAAGGCAATTTAGTGCCTGGGAACACTAGTGTTTCTAAAATCATAAAATAAATGACATTTTATGATTTTAGAAACGCTAGTTAAAGGGGTTGTCCCACAACCACATGTATCCCCCATCCACTGCATAGGGGATACATCAAACAGTGGTCAGACCCCCAGTGATGAGAACAGGGGACCGAAATTCCCCTGAATGAGAATTCCTTCATTTATTTTAATGGAGCAGCAGGAGACATTTGTCCCATGGAAATAAATGGAGCGCTGGCTATTTCAGGGGAATTTCGGTCCTTGATTCTCATTGCTGGGAGCGCCAGCGATCACACATGTGCAGGGGCGTAGCTAGAGGGGGCAGGCGGGCCATGTTTCCCGGGCGCAACTAAGGGAAGGTAGGGGCACCAGGACCGCACCGTCCATGATGGCCGCTCTGAATCCACCACCCCCTTCTGCATTGTAGGCGATAAATGGCCGGGTACGTTCCGTGACCGGCCATTCACCGCCTTTCAACTACTCAAGCGGCGCGATTACTTCTTTGCACCGCTTGCGTCGTTGAAAGGCACTGATTGACAGGGCAAGTCATAGTGTCCTGCCAATCAGCGCCTTTCATAGGCGCAAGCGGCGCGATGACGGCATTGCGCCTTCATCTATGAAAGGTGCTGATTGGCAGGGCAGAATGACTTGCCCTGTCAATCAGCGCTTTTCAACTATGCAAGCGGCGAGAGGACGTCATCGCGTAGCTTGCGTTGTTTAACCCCAGCAGACCTGCTCAGAAGAGAGCAGGTCTGCATTGCCTCCGGATGGCGCGGGAACGGTATTAAGGTGAGTATGTAAAGTTTAGTTTTTTTGTATCCTAATAAAAATGTGAGTGATATTATCTAATGGGGAGGCTCTAGCTACAGTGGGGGCTATATACAGGGGGCTCTATCTACAGAGGTTGGCTCTATCTACAGGGGGGGGATATATACAGAGGTTGACTCCTTCTACAAGGACTCCTTCTATACACTATCCACAAGGAAGGGCTACATACAGGGGTGGGCTTTAGTGGAGCACTTTACGGGGAGCTATATGTGAGGCACTAAATACAGGGTTATATGTTGGACACTGTATACAGGGGTGGGCTATATGTGGAGCACTATCTACAGGGGTGGCTATATGTGGACACTATCTACAGGGGTGGCTATATGTGGGACACTATCTACAGGGGTGGCTATATGTGGGGCACTATCCACAAGGGGCTCTATGGGGGGCACTATCTACAGGGGGCACCGTGTGTGTGTGTGTGTGTGTGTGTGTGTGTGTGTGTGTGTGTGTGTGTGTGTGTGTGTGTGTGACACAGTGTATGGTGCTATTATAATTAGAGGTGCAGTGTATGGTGCTATTATATTTAGGTGCGCAGTGTCTGGCTCCATGATAACTGTAGCTGTGTTTATAGGTGCAGAAATGTTTGAACAGTGAGAAGCTGAAGACATCGGAGTTGCAAACTGCAGAAATGGGCTGTGGCCAGGAGAAGTCATCATAGGGGTCTGGACCGGATGGAGAAAAAAAGAGAAAAAAACTAGAATCTGAGATCGTCACTGGTGAGTCACTTAATGTAAATGTTTATTCTGCCTCTAATCAGCAATGTAGTAAATGTATGATCTGCATCGAGATGATGAGTGGTATGATTTTTTTTGTGAAACAGCAACTCCCAGCGTATCCTTATCATTGTTTGGGCCACGCTGGGAGCTGTATACAATTTAGTGCAAACCTATACTGCAGGAGTTGCACTAAATTGAGCTGTATTTGTGCTGGAGTTGTATTTATGTACTGAGCTTGGTTCTGGCACTGTATATATGTACTGAGCTTTGTTCTGGTGCTGTATATATGTACTGATCTTGATTCTGGTGCTGCATATAAGCTTGGTTCTGGCACTGTATATATGTACTGAGCTTGGTTCTGTAATGAGCTGTGTTCTAGTGTTGCATATATGTACGGAGCTTGCTTCTGGCGTTGTATATATGTAGTGAGCTTTGTTCTGGTGCTGTATATATGTAATGAGCTTGGTTCTGGTGTTTTATATAGAACTATATTGCTTGTAAAATGTAGAAATGGTTTTATGCTCGAGTTACATTAAAAAAATTGGAAAAGAATGACACCTCATTGATTGTTAGGGAAAACAAACATGGCGAGGGGGAAGGAGGTGTTGGGAAAGAGGTCCGGGGGGGGGGGGCTAAACTGAATCTTTGCCCCGGGAGCTGGAGAACCTAGCTACGACTCTGAATTAGCCTATATAACATTTATGCCCTGACCACAGATGAAAAACTCTTTTACAAAGCCCTGAGTGCCAAGTTCCCAGCTGATTCATTGCAACGTAAAGGGGATTTCAATGCGGTAGAATGTACTATGGAAGATAGGAAGTTTGCTGACTCAGCCAGGGCAATAACAAAACCCCAGTAAACAATATTACACAAACTTATTGACACCACGGTGTTGGTTGATGGTTGACACATTGTCACCCTGATGGTAGGAAATGTACTAAATTCTCGCATCCCCGTTTCTCTTGGTCACAAATAGACTACTTGCTACTGCGCAGGTCTCTGTTGTCAAAAACAATGGAGACACACATTGATGATATGATCTTCTCGGACCATGTCCCAATTTGTATGAAGATCCAAGATATTTACCCTAAGTGCACTGATTAGATATGGCGGTTAATTTTATTGCTCTCCTGAAATGAATCAGATTTTTAGGAGATTTTGCTTTGGCAATAGTATTAAACTATATAGTGACTCCCAGGTAGTTGGGGACCGGGTAGGGCCTTTTCGGATAAGATTCAGCGGCCTCAGATCTAGCGGGATTAAATGCCCCCATCACGGTGAAAGAGGTCCAGAAGGTAATTCGATCTTTACTGTCTGGTAAGGCTCCTGTCCCCAACAGGTACACGGGGGATTTATATAAGACTATACATAAATTGGTTACTCCCACCCTAACTAGCATGTTCTTGAATGTGATGTCGGGGGGGGGGGGCCTCTCGGACTACTTGAATACTGCCTTTATCAAACTACTCCCCAAAGGAGGGAAAGATCAAAATCAACCCTCAGCATATTGCCTGATCTCCTTGATTAGTCAACACCTTAAGATTCTTTCTAAACATATGGCTAATAGGCTAGCACCTATTCTTCCCTCCTTAATATCCCCTCAGCAGGTGGGCTTCACACAGGGCCGCTCAGCGTTCACTAACATCAGAAAGGTACTGGTTGCACTAGATAGTTCAGAGATGTGGCAGAGAAAAAAAGGGCCTTGGTCACAGTAGTGGCCGAAAAGGCTTTTGATAATGTGAAGTAGAAGTGCTTAGGACATGTACTGGATACAATGAGTGTCCAAGGACCTTTTCAGATCTACCTAGACGGTTTATATAGTAACCCTCTGGCGAGGCTGTACACTCCTGGCTTTTTTTCTAAACCATTTCTGTTGCAGGAGGAGATGCGCCAGGGGTTTTCACTCTCACCACTTTTGTTCAATATTGCTTTGGAACCTTTGTCAGACAGGAGATTTTCAATGGGATCTCAGTAGGTCACAGTCAGATACATTTGACACTTTTTGAAGATAATGTCGTTCTATTTATGGCAGACCCAACAAGGGATTTTCCACAAGTACTTCAATACATTCTCAATTTTGGGATATTCCCAGGTATTAAAATAAGTAAGTCAAAATGTGAGATCCTGTTTCTTGGGGGTCAGGGCACTAGGAGGAAAATGCAGGGCAGCCTTAGTGACATTCCCATATTAGGGATCCTTTATCAAATATTTGGGATTTCGGATCAGACGTTCCTCAGAATCTATTTATTGCATTATCAGCCACTGTTCACTAAAATCTACAGGAACCTCAGAGGTGGCATAATCTCCATCTCACGCTCCTTGGCCGTAATCATTTGTTCAAAATGATGAGTATTTTAAATTTTTTAGAACCTATGCAGACTATTCCCTTGTTGATCCTTCATCCGGATGTAATGAAGCTCAATAAAGCAATATCTCACTTCTTTAGGCCAGGGAAAGTACCTCACATTCACTGTCACAAACTGATGGTCTTAAGGAGGGACGGAGGGATGAATTTCACAGACATTAGAAGTTATAATTTAGTGTGTGTTTCACGACATATTATAGACTGGATTAAGGGCTCAACTAACTTTTCTGACTCAGCGCTTGAGTCAGAGTTTTGTCACCTGTAAAACATGCGTATATTGCTTCATACTCGTTATGGCAGCCTTCCTCCTAAAGTTAAACACTCAGTAGTTATTAGAGACAATATTATGACGTGGAAGGCGATCAGGTCTAAGTACAAATTATTTTTCCGTATATCAAAATATTTACCGTTATGGAGTCACCCTGAGTTTCCCCAGGGCAGAGACAACAAACTCTTTTGCGAATGGAGTTCTAAGGGCATACAAACTGTTTGTGAATTACTACGAGACAGAACTAAGATCATTCACTAGAGAGGAACTTATAGACAAATATTATTTGAACTCATTGCAAATTTTACAGTATGCCAAACTCAACAGCTTTTATATGACCAATTTAATTGATGTAAACTGGAGAAGTAGGCAGAAAATCGTTTGATGCTTTTTTACAGTTAGATCTCAGACATCGTGTTGATACTGTATCAGAAGATCAGAAAGGCTTTTGTAAGCAAACAACCTAATCAGTTTTTCACCTCATGGGCAAAACAGCTAGGGGATCCTATCTTAAAGGACCAGTGTCACCACAAAAAAAAATTTCATGTCAGTTTAATGTTAGTGTTTTATTAAAAACGTTTTTATTTATTTGTGTGTTTGTGTGTTACTTTTTTCTATTTTTTCACTTTTTCTTCCCTATGGGGGCTGCCATTTTTTTTTCCATTTCTGTATGTGTCGATTAACGACACATACAGACATGGAATACGGCAGCCACAGTCCCATAGGGACTGCGAACGGGGCCCGTCCCATCCACTTCTGTGTACGCCGTCTGTGTGGGAACTGCGCATGCGCCGCTCCCACACAGTCCAATTTGAAATGCGCGCCGTCCGGCGCCATTTTCCTGTGGACCGGAAGTCGCGGCCGGACAGTAAGATTACTACTTCCGGTCGCGGCTTCCGGACTTGTGCACTTGGACCAGCGGCAGCAGACGGAGCGGACGGGCCGGAGGGAGCCGCGGCGGCAGGAGCAGGTAAGAGATTTCTATGTATGTTCGTGTTTGTGTGTGTTTACTACTGTATGTAAACCTACTACACTGTGTGTTAGCTCAAAAAATGGCGACACACAGTGTAGTAGGTTAGACCGTTCAATCCCCTCGTTTATCCCGGCACTAGCCAGGATAAAGGAGGGGGGGATTCTCAGAGCTCACTAAAGCGAGTGCTTTTTTCCCAATTTTGCAGCAAAAAGCAATGTGGTTGCTTTACCACATGCAATGCTGCAATTTTGGGAATAGCTCCATCTAGTGACCAGCAATGGGAAATATTATAAATTAGAATCTAATTTATAATATTTCCTGACTCGTGAAAAAAAGAAAAAAAATTTGAACAATGTTTCATCACCTACACACTAAATGTTTAATTAAAAAAAAAAAAACATGTTTTGCTGGCAACACATTCCCTTTAAATTCCAGAATATTACAGGGATGGCGGTCATTGTGTAAAGCTGTTAGAAGTTAGTCTTGGAGAGCTACATACAGTGAAGGAAATAAGTATTTGATCCCTTGCTGATTTTGTAAGTTTGCCCACTGTCAAAGACATGAACAGTCTAGAATTTTTAGGCTAGGTTAATTTTACCAGTGAGAGATAGATTATATTTAAAAAAAACTGAAAATCACTGTCAAAATTATATATATTTATTTGCATTGTGCACAGAGAAATAAGTATTTGATCCCCTACCAACCATTAAGAGTTCAGCCTCCTCCAGACCAGTTACACGCTCCAAATCAACTTGGTGCCTGCATTAAAGACAGCTGTCTTAAATGGTCACCTGTATAAAAGACTCCTGTCCACAGACTCAATTAATCAGTCTGACTCTAACCTCTACAACATGGGCAAGACCAAAAGAGCTTTCTAAGGATGTCAGGGACAAGATCATAGACCTGCACAAGGCTGGAATGGGCTACAAAACCATAAGTAAGACGCTGGGTGAGAAGGAGACAACTGTTGGTGCAATAGTAAGAAAATGAAAGACATACAAAATGACTGTCAATCGACATCGATCTGGGGCTCCATGCAAAATCTCACCTCGTGGGGTATCCTTGATCCTGAGGAAGGTGAGAGCTCAGCCGAAAACTACACGGGGGGAACTTGTTAATGATCTCAAGGCAGTTGGGACCACAGTCACCAAGAAAACCATTGGTAACACATTACGCCGTAATGGATTAAAATCCTGCAGTGCCCGCAAGGTCCCCCTGCTCAAGAAGGCACATGTACAGGCCCGTCTGAAGTTTGCAAAGGAACATCTGGATGATTCTGAGAGTGATTGGGAGAAGGTGCTGTGGTCAGATGAGACGCGCCGTGTTTGGAGGAAGAGAAATGCTGCCTATGACCCAAAGAACACCGTCCCCACTGACAAGCATGGAGGTGGAAACATTATGTTTTGGGGGTGTTTCTCTGCTAAGGACACAGGACTACTTCACCGCATCAATTGGAGAATGGATGGAGCCATGTACCGTCAAATCCTGAGTGACAACCTCCTTCCCTCCACCAGGACATTAAAAATGGCTCGTGGCTGTGTCTTCCAGCATGACAATGACCCGAAACATACAGCCAAGGCAACAAAGGAGTGGCTCAAAAAGAAGCACATTAAGGTCATGGAGTGGCCTAGCCAGTCTCCAGACCTTAATCCCATCGAAAACTTATGGAGGGAGCTGAAGATCCGAGTTGCCAAGTGACAGCCTCGAAATCGTAATGATTTACAGATGATCTGCAAAGAGGAGTGGGCCAAAATTCCATCTAACGTGTGCAAACCTCATCATCAACTACAAAAAACTTCTGATTGTTGTGCTTGCCAACAAGGGTTTTGCCACCAAGTATTAAGTCTTGTTTGCCAAAGGGATCAAATACTTATTTCTCTGTGCACAATGCAAATAAATATATATAATTTTGACTATGTGATTTTCTGGTTATTTTTTTATATAATCTATCTCTCACTTGTAAAATTAACCTAGCTTAAAAATTCTAGACTGTTCATGTCTTTGACAGTGGGCAAACTTACAAAATCAGCAAGGGATCAAATACTTATTTCCTTCACTGTAGTTCAGAATTATACATGGATCAATTTTTGGCTTCAATTTACACATTGTCCTAAATATAAAGAGAGTGGAGTTGACCTTTACCATGGTTTATGGGAATGTGGACAAGTACAGAGTTTTTGGGGGGAGGTGGTATTGATGACCAAAAAGTTATCGGGCAGGGAGATTCCCAAACAACTTCATTATAGGGAGGCTCACTCTACCTCAGGTACATTGGAACGTCGTTTTTCTCATTGAAATCAATGGACAGATGTTTGGAAATGTTCATCTTCCGCATTTTTCGGGGGCATTTACGGTCCAAAAAACGGCTGAAAATAAGTTGTGTGAACATATCCTAAGGGGTAAGTCGGTTGTGACATTGATGGGTTGGACGACGAGAGCAATGGCGGATCATCATATGGGCGCACATAATCTTAAAAAACTGTGGTCCCGCTTCCAACCGAACCTGCGTCCGCAGGACGCAGATTCAGTTGGGTTGAATGTTGGAGCCTCGCTCCAGCATTCACTCTGCCGCGAGCGGCTCGGCGCAGGCAGGCGCGATGTAGAGACGTCATCGCGCCTGTCTGCACCGAGTCACTCACAGGACAGTGCAGAGGAGGAGAAGGATCCTCCACCCATCGTGGGAATGGGAATAGGTAAGTAATTATGTTATTATTTTTCTATTAGGTACATATATATGGGGGCATTATACTGTATAGGACAGCTAAGGGGGAACATTATACTGTATGGGGCAGCTATGGAGGGCATTATACTGTGTGGCAGCTTTGGGGGCATTATACTGTATGGGGCAGCTATGGATGGCATTATACTGTGTGGCAGCTATGGGGGCATTATACTGTATGGGGCAACTATGGAGGGCATTATACTGTGTGGCAGCTATGGGGGCATTATACTGTGGGGCAGCTATGAAGAGCATTATACTGTATGGGGCAGCTATAGGGGGCATTATACTTTATGGGGCAGCTACAGGGGGCACTATACTGTATGGGGCAGCTATGGAGAAAATTATACAGTATGGGGCAGCTATGGAGAAAATTATACAGTATGGGGCAGCTATGGAGAGCATTATACAGTATGGGGCAACTATGGGGGCATTATACTGTATGAGGCATTATAGTGTATGGGGCAGCTATGTTGGGCATTATATTGTATGGGGGGCATTATACTGCATGGGGCAGCTATGGGTGGCAATATACTGTGGGTAAACCTGGAGAGAGAATTAAAAAACACAGGGCGCCAACATGGTGCAGGTCACATTTGGTAAACTTAATTACATATGTATTGTTCTCTGCATTTGCATTTTTCCTCAACTACTATATGCTATTGAATGTTGTTTACATTCATTACATCACAGCAGGATGCCTGTTTCAAACTGTTTTTGGCGTTTTTTTCGTCACAGTGTGTCTTCTGATTGCACTGCTAATTATTATTTAAGCAGTCTGTTATTTCTCTCATTTGTATTTGACCTGATGACGACGCCGGTTCGGCGCAGAAACGCGTAGTCAGTTTTATGTTTGTTCTAATAAATGTAGTCTTTTTTTGAACTACTGGATTGTAACTTTTACCTATCCTATGAATACATGACAAATGTTGTTCACGGGAAGACGCTTTCAAACTATTCCCTCTCCCAAGTAAGTTCTTTAGCAGACGGGAGATGATTTTTTCAGGATTCCCCTGTATTATGTGCCATATTTTTCCCTTTTTTTAATGATTCATTCTGGCTCAGTTCAGAATGCGGTTTGATACTTCATGCATTGCACATCTCATTGTGTTGGACAAGAAACATTTTCTTGTGGATATGCCAATAATGTAAGTGGTGGGAAAACTCCAGTAAAGAGTATGCGTTGCAGCATGCCACGGTTGTTTTTATTTCATGGATTCTCACAAAATCCATGTAATAAAATATAAAAACTTCTTGTGCTTCTAATATTGGAGGCATACTGAGGTCCAGTATGGGGCCCATAGGATTCCATGAGCAAGGTATTGGGGATCTTTGTGACACTAATCCAAAATACAGAATGTACATGAGACCTAAGTGTACGTTTACACATACCACTTAGGCCAGAAATGGTTTTAGATATAAAAAAAATATATAAAAATAGTTGACCTAGTGTCCCATCAGAACATTGGGGCCCAAAGAATTTTAACAATATATTCGATCTTCCTTCTTTGGCCACTTTTGACTTCCTGACAGAGCCTCATTTTTCAAATCTGACATGTTGCACTTTATGTGGTAATAACTTTGGAATACTTTTACCTATCCAAGCGATTCTGAGACTGTTTTCTCGTGACACATTGAACTTTATGTTACTGGCAAAATTTGCTTGATATATTTAGTATTTAATGGTGAAAAACACCAAAACTTTGTGAAAAATTGCCAAAATTTGCATTTTTCTAAATTTAAATGTATCTGCTTGTAAGACAGGCAATTATACCACACAAAATTGTTGCTAATTAACATTTTCCATATGTCTACTTTAGATTGGCACTGTTTTTTGAACATCCTTTTATTTTTCTAGGATGTTACAAGGCTTAGAACTTTAGTTGCAATTTCTTACAGTTTCAGAAAGTTTCAAAAGGCTATATATTCAGGGGCCAGTTCAGTTGTGAAGTGGCTTTGAGGGTCTTCTATATTAGAAACCCCCAATAAGTCACCCCATTATAAAAATGACACCCCTCAAAGTATTCAAAACAGCCTTTATAAAGTTTCTTAACTCTTTAGACATTTCACAGGAATTAAAGCAAAGTAGAGGTGAAATTTACTAATTTTTTTTTTTTCAGAAATTCATTTATTTATAAAAAAAAATTTTGTAATACAGAAGGTTTTACAAGAGAAACGCAACTCAATATTTATTGCCCAGATTCTGCAGTTTTTAGAAATATCCCACATGTGGTCTCAGTGTGCCATGGACTGAAGCACAGGCCTCAGAAGCAAAGGAGCACCTAGTGAATTTTGGGGCCTCCTTTTTACGAAAATTTATTTTAGGCAGCATGTGAGGTTTGAAGAGGTCTTGTAATGCCAAAACAGTGGAAACCCCCAGAAGTGCACCCCTTGAGGAAATTATTTGGGGGTATAGTGAGCATTTTGACCCCACAGGTTTTTTACAGAAATTATTGAAAGTAGGCCGTGAAAATGAAAATCTACATTCTTTCAAAGAAAATGAAGGTTTAGCTAATTTTTTCTTATTTCCACCGCAACATTTGTAAACCATAGGGGTCAAAACAACAAACTGCTCTTTCCGTGTTCACATTATGCAGTTTTTGGGTGCGGCATTTGCTAACAAACATTATATTGATTCAAATTACTAAGCTTTAGCCAGCTATAGGTGTCTTGTTCAATGTACTATTGTTTTTACAGCTGTAATATCCTTGTAATGTGTATTTGGATTTTATAAAATTACTTTAACACTAAGCTCATATTATAGCTTTTGGCAGGGAAGCAAGGGGTTAATAGTGGAATGTTCACATTTACCCTCCCCACGCACCTTGCTCAAACTGTTTTTACATGTGATCTTGTTTTTTGCACTGTGATTGGTGCTGATCCACTTGAAATGGTATGTGGTTTCTTTGACCAGGTGATATGAGTAAGAACGCAGTTGGCGTTTGAAATGCGTAAGTGTACTGGTCCTTTGTCTTTATGTGCTGCGTGGATTTTTTAATGTTTATAAAATGAAGTCCTGAGATTTCTTCACAAAGTGCTGGATCATACCTTTTTTTTGCTACTGTGGAAGACTCCTGGGCCGAGGCGAGGTCCGTGCGCTGGATCACTGAAGACGCTGGACACCGGTGAGCTGGAAAAATCTTTTCATTTTACTATATTAATTTTTTAACTCACTTTTGTATGTGCTTGATAGGGTTTAGTTATAATTCTTTTAATGTATATGAATAAAGATTGTTAATCAATTCTCCTGTTAAATATAGGAATAATTGCACAGTTAGGCTGGGTTCACACGACCTATTTTCAGGCGTAAACGAGGCGTATTATGCCTCGTTTTACGCCTGAAAATAGGGCTACAATACGTCGGCAATCATCTGCCCATTCATTTGAATGGGTTTGCCGACGTATTGTGCCGACGACCTGTAATTTACGCGTCGTCGTTTGACAGCTGTCAAACGATGACGCGTCAATGGACTGCCTCGGCAAAGAAGTGCAGGGCACTTCTTTGCCACGTAATTTGAGCTGTTCTTCATTGAACTCAATGAAGCACAGCTCAAGATTTACGAGCGTCTCAGACGCCTCGTAAATTACGAGGAGGAGCATTTACGTGTGAAACGAGGCAGCTGTAAACAGTCTGTCTTTTCACACGTAAATGCCTCTCATCGTGTGAACATACCCTTAGTGGGAGTAGATCCTTCGGATTAGTCGGAGTACAATCCTCGTGTTCGAATATAAAACTTAATGTAATACCCCCCCCCCCTGTGTATATCTTTGAGACTTGATTTAATCCATTATATTTTGCCTCATAGTAAGGCTTCATGCACATGTCCGAACTTTTCATCCGTAAATATGGATCCGTAATTACGAATCCATTTATTTCTATTGGCCACGGACACCTTTCCATATATGTACGGATGTGTGTCCGTGCCATAGAAATGATCTGCAAAATATAGAACATGTCCTATTCTAGTCTGCAGTTGCGGAACAGACTCGACCATAGAAGTCTATGGACACGTGCAAAATTGCAGACAGCTACGGATGTGCATCCATAGCCGTCTGTAACTGTGGAAGCAGTGCTATGCAACGCCAGGGGATTCCCCAGGGTGCAGGCTACACGCCAGAATGACCATCACTGGACAGCACATAAGAACATGGCTATGACAAAAGCCCAAGTGGAGCAACTAATTTTAGCCATACAGAACCAACCAGTGATATGGGACAAGCACCAAGAGAAGTATAAGGGCACAATTCTAAAGGACCAGCCCTCAACTGAAGTAGTCAAAGAGCTTCACCCGGAGGAGCAGGAAACAGCCACAAGAAAACAGCAGACCAAGTTCTGTACGTTTTTTACCGTGACCCCCTAATTTTTAACTAATATTTTAGTTTTTTTCCACAGGAAACTATGCGAAGTGTCGTTGGAACACATGTAGAGACCAGTATAGAAGGCAGGGTATGTCCAAGGGCCGTAGCAGGGATGGACCCCTTAAGAAGCCATATATGTATTGCGACAACTTGGGGTAAGTTGGCTCACAGGATCACCATCTCTGGGGTAAAGATGGTTTTTGCACACACGAAAATGTTCACTCCAACACAGTGGATTCGGTTTGAAACTGGCCGCAACCAGCTTTATTGTCTTCATACATGAAAAGCAGTTTTTACAAAACAATACAAAAATAAACCCTGGGCCGTCCAGCCTCTAACTAAACATATAGCTTCCCTAGCTGTCAAGGTGAAAGGCCTTTTGCCCAGCACCTCACAACATACCATATGTTCTTTTAACTCCCATAGGCTGGCAATGCCGGTCTCCCTCAGCCTGGGAGCATTGTGTGAATAGATCACACCTTTTTTAAAGGAGCCTTCTTGGCTGGCAGCAAATGAGACTCCTAAGGCAGCCCAAACCCTGGACGGTCCTGAAGATGGAGTGTACCTTCTCTTCCACTCCAGCAACCCATGCCTTTTTACACGTTTCTTACATAATAAATCAGGAGAAAGGATACTTTCTGTAGTAAAATTCTTTTTTATTATTACATTCTGGGCCCAAATCCTGCCTCTTAGTAGCAGCACTGCTATACTATACAGAACAACTGCGCTTCTTATGTGACGTTATGGATATTGGGCAGTAAGTGTATAACCGATATTTTTATTGTTTCAATTTGTTTTCCTTTCTGAAGCATGGGGCTATGCTATGTCCAACAGATACCTGTGTGACATAGCATACTTACATCAGTCACACAATAGTTTATTGCTGGGTGTGTATCTAGGACTCATTTGGACACATGGGCCTATGTATATCCCACAGATACCTGTGTGTTGGTAGGTGTGGAGCAAGGGCTAGATTTTTTTTTCCCCTAGTTTGTAGGGCACTATTTACACAGTTTATATATTTTCTGTTTTCAATCCTAGAACTAGAGAGTCCACCTGATGAAAACTCAGATTAGACTCAAATAGAGTCTCCAGCTGCAGAACCCTCCCGAACTGCACAAGATCCGATGCCTTGGGACCCAGAAGGCCCAGATCACCCTCCTTCTGAACCTCAAGCATTGAGAATAACAGGGTGCAAGCATGGCCAGAGACCGGAGGACGACACCAGGGCCATGATTGACAGGTGCTGGCCCATCTAACAAGGCGTCGAGAAAAGACCCTAGAGGACACATTTTCCATCATAGTGGCCTCACATTTGAAGCAGGTGCCCCAGGAATGCCTCTTGAAATGTGAGTCGGTAATTCTGGGGGTCATGGAGGTGTTTGCCTCCAGTCTTTCTCCCATAGAACTATATAATGCCATAGAGCAAGCAACATGCCCCCCTCCAAACTCCACCACCACCAGCAAGGCCACCTTATAGGGGTTACTACCACCATTCAAAGCTCCTGTACTCCAAGGATAGGCCCATGTGCCAGACCCCCCACCAGATCCTTACGCCGGTGGGCAGTATCATACCTACCCACAGTCGACTCAAGGTCAGGGGGGTGAGAAGGCTGGAGTTAGAGTACTTGATGCTGACTTTTTTCAATTGTAATTTTTTTTCCTTTATTTATGTATATGTTTATATAGATTTTTTTTCAACAAAAATAAATACAAATTTTTGTAAAATAACATTTCTGAAAAATGTTACTAAGTTTCAGTATAGGTTTGTATTTCTGCACACATTTTTTTTTTTTTTTGAAAAAGGTAAAGTGAAAAAATTTAAAAATAAATGAGCTCAAAAAATGTATACATTTTTTTAACATTTTACAAAAGTAAAAAAAAACATTTCTAAAAAAATAAAAAAAGGGAAAATAAAAAAGGTATATCTGCAGAAAGACTCACAACCCTCAAGGGTCCTCATTCTCTTGCGAGTCCCTGACTAATAACTAAACCAGCAACTAACTTGTTAAGAAAAGCAACAGTTCAGAACCAACACAGGAAAGACAACTGTCCAAATCAAACTATCTACCGCCGTGGATTACATCCATCTGCCAAGGAACCGCCCCAGCAGAGGACACGAAGTAGTCCGCATAGAATTCTTAGCAGTCCAGCTTGCTCCAGGTCTTCCATTCAGGGTGTTCTCCAGAAGGATTGTAAAAGTCACTTCAAACCGCTCCAGGTTACTGTCAAGTGCAAACTCATGAATCTGGTAGAAGTTGTATAGGATGGCATTGGCTTGGATAACCAGCATCATGTTCTCTGGATCCATTTGAAGAGGAGTCTGGAATAACCGCCATTTTCTGCTGAGAATCCCGAAGGCACACTTCACATACCCGTCTCGCACGGGTGAGGGTAAGTTAAAAATATGCCTCCTCTCATCCAAACCACGCCGGGAGACTAGCCTCAACAAATGGGGGGCAAGTCCAAATCCTTCATCTGCCACAATGACGAATGGCTATGGAGGTCCAGAAGATCCAGGCAGTTGTCTCGGTTCTGGAAGGGCGAGCTGGTTCACCCATTCTGGAAACCCTGAAGATGCCAGCATCCGAAGAGCTCCCATAGGCCCCTACATCTGCAATTACAAACCTGTAGACGCTGACAGCTAAGGCCAGCAACACCACCGAGAAATACTGCTTGTAATTGAAATATAGGGACACTGAGTGAGGCGGTTTCTTCACACTAATGTATTTCCCATCCAACACAGTTTATGCAGTGGTAGAAGTCCTCAGCAACACAAAGCCAGTCTTCCGCCTTGGGCTACGGCATCACCGTAGCGCTCAGTCACTGCCAGATGACTTTGCAGGTCAGACAGATGATCCGCAAAATGGTGGAGCACCCTACCAGAAACTCAAAATGCAGCAATACAAATGAGTTCCCGGTTGAAAGGAACCTGTGAACATTTTTTAAAATGAGTACTGCTAGCAGTACCAGGATAACATGGCGGAAATGGGCACAGGGGAAAAGTATGGTAATATTATCTGTACCAGTGTGACTTGGCGGCAATGGGCAAAGGAGAGATTATGTGTCCTTACCTGTGGGTGACAGTGAGCCATTGCTCCGGATAGATGTCAAATGTTGGGTGTCCTGGAAGGTGACTCTAGGACGGAAGTCCGACAGCAGACAGTCAAAGGTGGTGATCCACATGCGACAGAAGCTGTGAAATTTGTTCGGGTGTTACCGCTGGTCAGCGTAGAGGGTGTGGAAATACCCCTTTCTGGGCCGTTGGGAGACAATAGGGTGAATCCAGTACCACCTCCTCTTCGGTTCTTCTTCTAAAATAGATTGCTGTCCAAGTCGCCGAGAAACAAGCAAGTCCAGGAGACCATGAACCACACGTCTATAGGGCATCCTTGCAGAGAAAGAAATGCCAGAAACCAAAGCTAGATCAGTCAAGGAATCCAACAGAGCTCTCACAAAGCATAAATGCCAGAGAAAATATCACCTGAGCGATCATGTGACCTTTCCAAGTGGTTGGGACATGTTGGTGACCTCATTTGTAGCCTCCCTTGTTTTTTAGCGGATCCGTAAATGCTGATGCACTATGGACTATTTGCGGACAGTAACAAAACACTATGGTCACGTGCATGAGGCCTAAAGGCACAAAGACAGGAGGACCCAGGCCACCAGTGTTTCGGGGAATATAAGATGTAAATTTTACTTACCTGAAAAAAAAAATTCTCAAAGTCCAAAGGCAGCACTTATGGGGTAAATGAGGACTGCTCCTAATTAGGACAGAAGAACACGCAGGGTTAGGACAGGGTTAACAACTGCTGTCCCCTTAAATACTCCCCCATGACAAGGAACAGGCATGTTTTTTTATGCAGCAAAACAAAATTTATTGGGAGGGAATTAAGCAGTGCTGCCTTTGCACTTCAAGAAAAATAAATTTTCAGGTAAGTAAAATTTAGATCTTTCTCTCGTCCTTCAGGCAGCACTTATGGGATTTAATAAGCAAAATCAAAAGGAGAGGGAAAGAATTAGCAGCCCTAGCTGGTACACTAATACCAAAGGCTAAACTAGCGGAGTAGACGTCCAGCCTGTAGTGTTTAGCAAAGGTATTGGAGGAGGTCCAAGATGCTGCTTGGCAAATCTGATCCAAGGACAGTGTCACTAAGGGTCTGTGGACCCACTGGGCCATCCGCCTTGACGGTATGGCAGCTGGCAAACAGGGTGCAGGTCAATGTCTATAGTTCATATAGGGCACCTGTGGCAGCTCGTACAGTAGCAAGGCAGGCTCTGCTGGAACTAGGTAGCAGGCAGACGTCAGGCGTGGTGAAGCAGGACAGGCGTGGTATACAGCACGGCACGACTTAGGCTCAGCACAGTACTCGACCAGGTTAGTACGGAATGCAGGGAACAGGAACACACTAGGAGGCCATCACATAGACAAACTTAGGAAACAACAACGCTCAGGCATCAAAGCAGGGGGCTGGACCCCTCTTATAGTCCAGGGTACTCACGGCCTCGTTGTACATCAAAGTCCGATGCGTGCGCTGCCCCTTTAAGCGCACCCTACGGGATCCGGCTGAGGTGAGTGGAAGCGAGCGCTGGCGTCTCCTGAGGAGGAGGCTGGTGCCAGCGCTTGCCGACTCATGGCTGCGGCTGTCAGGGGGAGATTGGAGCTGACATGACCGTATACCCCCTCTTACGCCCCCTTTTCTTGGGACCAGAGCGAGAGAGAAACGTTTTCAGAAGAGTAGGAGCATTGAGGTTCTCCTCTGGCTCCCAGGACCTTTCTTCAGGACCAAACCCCCTCCAATCCACCAAATAAAAAAATGTTTCCTCTCACTTTTTTGGTGTCCAAGATCTCCTTAACCTCAAAGGTGTCTGAAGGACCGCTGGAGGCAACCGCAGGGCTAGGACTTTTGGTATAGCAGTTCAGAACCACCTGCATCAGGAGGGAGACATGGAAGGAGTTGGGGAACTTGAGGGTAGGAGGCAGCCGAAGCTTGTAGGCGACAGGGTTGATCTGCTGTAGGATCTCGAAGGGTCCGAGGAACCTGGGAGCAAATTTGCATGACGGCACCCTTAGTCGGATATTCCTAGAAGACAGCCAGACCTTCGTGCCAGGGAGAAATTGAGGAGGGTCTCTTCTCCTTGTGTCAGCCTTCCGTTTCATGCGCTCGACTGCCATTCGGATGGAGGATCGAGTCTGCTGCCAGATCTGCAGGAAGTCTCTAAAAGCGGAGTCAGCCGTTTGTACCTCGGAAGTATCGGAGACCGGGAGAGGAATTCGTGGGTGTTGGCCGTAGACAATTAAGAACGGTGTATTCCTTGTGGACTCGCTGGTGTGATTATTATAAGAGAACTCAGCCCACGGAAGCAGCTGCACCCAGTCATCATGCTGCTTGTAGATGAAGTGGCGTAGGTAGTTCTCCAATATCTGATTGATTGATATATCCTGCCACTGAGCATTGGGCACAGGCAATGGCTGGAGCAGACAAGCAGGTCTGGAGTGAGCGACCTTGTTGGCTGCACATACAGAACAGGAAAAAACAAAGTCCATAATGTACTTTGGCAGCGTAGGCCACCAGAAATGACGAGCAATCAGATCCTGGGTCTTACGGACCCCCGCGTGACCTGCCAGTCTGGAGTAGTGTCCCCAGCGAAGGATTCTTCCACGATCAGCCAGGCGCACAAAAGTCCTCCCTGGAGGAGTGTCCCCAACTTGCAGGGGATTGACAGACAATGCAAGACGGATCAATAATGCTCTGTGGAATCTCCATGGTGTCTTCCGTCTCGGAAGACCTGGACAAGGCATCGGCCCTCACATTTTTGTCGGCCGGGTGATAATGGAGCTCAAACTGAAATCTGGTAAAGAACAGTGACCACCTGGCCTGACGAGGGTTCAGCCGTTGGGCCGTCTGGAGGTAGGTCAGATTCTTGTGGTCTGTAAAACTTAGGATCGGATGAGCTGCGCCCTCTAGTAGATGTCTCCACTCTTCCAGGGCCAATTTGATGGCCAGTAACTCCCGATCTCCAATCGAGCAGTTGTGTTCTGCGGAAGAGAAGAGCTTAGAAAAATATCCACATACCATTGACTTGCCCATGGGACCTCTCTGAACAGGAGTGCACCAGCACCGACAGAGGATGCGTCCATCTCCAATGAGAAATGCTGAGAGACATCCGGATGATGGAGGATAGAGGCTGACGTGAAGGCACTCTTCAGGCTAATGAATGCGGACTCTGCCTTGGGAGTCCACACATTGGCGTTCATGCCCTTCTTAGTGAGGTTAGAGATAGGAGAAGTCAGTGAGGAGTTGTTTGGAATAAACGGTCTGTAAAAATTGGCGAATGCCAAAAAGCGCTGTATGGCCCTCAAGCCTTGATGGCGTGGTCATTCCAGGACAGACTTTATCTTCTCAGGATCTATCTTGAGGCCTCGATTCGAGACGATGTAGCCCAGGAAGGGTAGAGCATCTCTCTCAAACACGCACTTCTCCAACTTGGCGTACGGACAATTCTCCCTTAAGCGTAGCAGAACTTGACGGACATGTCTCTGATGCGTCATAGGATCTGGAGAAAAAAATCAAGATGTCATCAAGATAGACCACAACACAAACATAGAGGAGGTCACGGAAAATGTCATTAACAAAGTCCTGGAAGACCGCGGGAGCATTACACAGGCGGAGGGGCATTACTAGATACTCATAGTGTCCATCACGGGTGTTAAATGCAGTCTTCCATTCGTCACCATGTGGAATCTGGACTAGGTTGTAAGCCGGTTTAGTTTAGAAAAAATCTTGGCACCACGTATACGATCAAACAGTTCAGAGATCAATGGCAACGGATATTTATTCTTCAACGTGATCTGGTTGAGACCTCGGTAGTCGATACAAGGACGAAGAGAACCATCCTTCTTTTTGACGAAGAAGAACCCGGCTCCTGCCGGGGAGGAAGACTTTCGTATGAAGCCCCTCTCCAAGTTCTCTTTCACATAGGCGGACATGGACCGTCTCTGACAAGGAGAGAGGATATACCCTACCACGGGGAAGGAATGCACCAGGAATCAGTTCGATAGGGCAGTCATACGCTCAATGTGGAGGCAATGTCTCCGCCTCACTCTTGCTGAAGACGTCCGAAAATGCAGCATAATGACCCAGAAATCCTTCCAATAACTGAGGCAGAGAAGGCTGAACCGAACGACTCTGCACCAGGCAACGGCTTTGACACTCAGGGCACCACTGGAGAACCTCCCCAGAATTCCAGTCCAGGACTGGGGCATGTAGTCGGAGCCAAGGCAGGCCCAGCAATACAGGGTTAACAGCCTTGGATAGGACATAGAACGACAGAAGTTCGGAGTGAAGAGCCCCTACTTGGAGCCTCAGCGGCTTGGTCACAGCTATAACTAGGTCTGACAGAGGTAGTCCATTTACTGAAGCAACTGTCAACGGGCTCTCCAGAGGGGTGGTGGGTAATTGAAGAAGGTCCACCAGGTCTCTATGGATGAAATTAGCAGCGGATCCAGAGTCCAGATACGCAGAGACCTGATGCGTTCTCTCACCGGACACTATGGTCACAGGTATGGACAATTTAGACGGAAGTCCTCTCTTACCCAAGGTTGTCACTCCAAGCAACCCTAGGCTTTGGGATCTTTGGGGACACAGGCACACAAGATGGCCACCGAGGCCGCAATAAAGTCCAGAAGTGCGTCTGCGTTGTCTCTCCTGGGTGGATAGCTTACACTGGTCCATTATCACAGACTCCTTAGGAGGATCGACATCGGAGGACAGCAGGGGTTGCTGCAAAGTAGGAGCCAGACTAGGAAGGACTCCCTCCCGACAAACCTCTTGGAGGCGTTCTCGGATCCGTATGTCGATCCGGACGGACAGAAGGATGAGGTCATCTAGGGTAGACGGCAAATCTCGAGCGGCAAGTTCATCCTTAATGTAACGTCTATGCCCACGGCCCATCGTTCTGACTTACCCCTCGGTGGCCGTGGCCATCTGACTTGTGTGCAGCGTTGTCCTCCTGTGAGGCGCCGGCACTCACTTCCAGATACCGAGACTGTCTCCAGAGGGCGCGCGCGCCCGCCAACGGTCTTAAAGGACCAGTGTGCGCATATTGCAGGAGGTCTGCAATCTAGCCCAGGATGCTCTGGGCTATAAAAGGGGCTCTGCCCTCTTGTTCCTTGCCAGAGCGTTGTTTGTTTCCTGAAGTTTGTCGTGCTAATAGTCTCCTAGCGTCTTCCAGTTTCCCAGTGTACCCTGTTCCTGTATCCTGTTTCCGTGCTATCCTGTTCTAGTGCCGTGCTGAGCTGAGCTGTTGCCGTATTGTGCTGTGTTCCACGCCTGTTCTGCTGCGCCACACCTGACGTCTACCCGCCGCCTGGTCCCAGACGTGTCTGCCTTGCTACTGTCTACGTTGCCTCAGGTATCCTCTCTGAACTATTGACTCTGTACTTTACCTGTTTGGCCATCTGCCATCCCGCTGCGCGATACAGCCCAGTGGGTCCACACCCCACATCGTGACACTTAATTTTAGGAGCCAGTCCATGCCAGAATGCAGCCACCAGGGCCTCATTGTTTCATAACAGCTCTCCCGCCAGGGTGCGGAAGTGGATGGCGTACTCACTCACGGAGGAGTCTCCTTGGCGTAGGTTAATCAAAGAGGCCGCTGCAGATGAGACCCGACCAGGCTCCTCAAACACCATACAAAAAGTCTGAAGGAAGGCTTGGAAGTCACGGGTCTCTGGTCCTTATCTCTCCCAGATAGGGTTCGCCAATGCAAGAGCGTTGCTAGTGAGGAGAGAGATGATGAAAGCGACCCTTGCTCCATCAGACGAAAATGTCCTACTATACAGGCTGAAGTGGATCTGGCAATGATTCAGAAATCCACGACAGGTACTTGCGTCTCCATCATAGCGGTCAGGAAGTGGCAAAGAAACACGCGGGTCAACACTGCCAGGTGGTGTAGTAGGAGGAACGGCAGCTTGTGCCTCCTGACGACGTGCAAGGATGTTCAACGCCTGGAGGAGTTGGTCCTGTCGAGACCGGAGGTCTAGCATATCCGCCCGCATCTCTTGAGACGTTGTCATGGTCTTGAATTGACCAGCGGTGTCCATGGCCTGAGTGTACTGTCACGAAGGGTCTGTGGACCCACTGAGCCGTACCGCCTTGGCGGTATGGCAGCTGGCCAACAGGTCGCAAGTCAATGTCTATAGTTCGTATAGGGTACCTGTGGCAGCTCGGACAGTAGCAAGGTAGGCTCGACTGGAACTAGGCAGCAGGCAGGCAGCAGCAGACGTCAGGCGTGGTGAAGCAGGACAGACGGGGTATACAGCATGGCACGACTTGGGCTCAGCACAGTACCCGACCAGGATAGTACGGAATGCAGGGAACATGAACACACTAGGAGCCCATCACATAGACAAACTGAGGAAACAACAACAACGCTCAGGCATAAAAGCAGGGGGCTGGATCCCTCTTGTAGTCCAGGGTACTCACGGCCTCGATGTACATCAAAGTCTACGAGATCCTACGAGATCCGGCTGAGGTGAGTGGAAGTGAGCACTGGCGTCTCCTGAGGAGGCTGGGGCCAGCGCTTGCCGACACGTGGGGAAATTGGAGATGACAGCCTGCAGCCACGGACATGACAGACAGTCTAGAAAATTTCGCCCAGGAGGTAGCTGTAGACCTTGTGGAATCTGCATTAACGTGCAAGAGTGAAGGAACACCAAGTGCTCTATAAGCTCCTGAGACCACGTTTTTAATCCATTTGGATAAGGAGGCTTTACTGGCTTTTAGACCTCTTCTGGGACTTGTATGTTACAGAAACAGAGATTCATCCTAATGGTTTTAGTTTTTTCAATATAGACCAATACTGCCCTCTTGACATCTACACCGTGTTACAAATTATTATGCACATTGGATTTAAGTGTCAAAAACATTTAATTATTAGTTTTTCAATTAAACTCGTGGATGGTATTGTGTCTTAGGGCTCTTTGGATCATTGTAATCAATCTCAGACACCTGTGATAATTAGTTTGCCAGGTGTGCCCAATCAAAGGAAAACTACTTAAGAAAGACGTTCCACATTATTAAGCAGGCCACAGGTTTCAAGCAATATGAGAAAGAAAAAGGATCTCTCTGCTGCCGAAAAGCGTGAAATAGTGCAATACCTTGGACAAGGTATGAAAACATTGGATATTTCAAGAAAACTTAAGCGTGATCATCGTACTGTGAAAAGATTTGTGGCTGATTCAGAGCACAAACTGGTTCGCTCAGATAAAGGCATAATGAGGAAGGTTTCTGCCAAATTAATAGGAGAGCAGCTGCTAAAATGCCATTGCAAAGCAGCAAACAGGTATTTGAAGCCGCTGGTGCCTCTGGAGTCCTGCGAACCTCAAGGCGTAGGATCCTCCAGAGGTTTGCAAGTGTGCATAAAGCTATTATTCAGCCACCCCTAAACAATGCTCACAAGCAGAAAGGGTTGCAGTGGGCTCAGAAATACATGAAGACTAATTTTCAAACTGTGTTGTTTACTGATGAGTGCCGTGCAACCCTGGATGGTCCAAATGGATGGAGTAGTGGATGGTTGGTGAATGGCCACCATGTCCCAACAAGGCTGCGACGTCAGCAAGGAGGTGGCGGAGTCATGTTTTGGGCTGGAATCATAGAGAGAGAGCTGGTAGGCCCCTTTAGGGTCCCTGACGGTGTGAAAATGACCTCTGCAAAGTACGTAGAGTTTATGACTGACCACTTTCTTCCGTGGTACAAAAAGAAGAACCGTGCCTTCCGTAGCAAAATTATCTACATGCATGACAATGCACCATCTCATGCTGAAAGAGTACCTCTGTGTCATTGGCTGCTATTGGCATAAAAGGAGAGAAACTCATGGTGTGGCCCCCATGTTCCCCTGACCTCAACCCTATTGAGAACCTTTGTAGCATCCTCAAGCAAAATATCTATGAGGGTGGGAGACAGTTCACATCAAAACAGAAGCTCTGGGAGGCTATTCTGACATCCTGCAAAGATATTCAAGCAGAAACTGTCCAAATACTCACGAATTCAATGGATGCAAGAATTGTGAAGGTGATATCAAAGAAGGGGTCCTATGTTAACATGTAACTTGGCCTGCTACGTTTTTTTTTTTATTGAAAGAGCTTTTGATTTCTGTAAATATGACCTCCTGTTGCTGCAAATTCAACAAATTACCATTTTAGTTCTCTTTACAACCTTTAAAATGTTTTGATCTCTGTTGTGCATAATAATTTGAAACAGTGCATTTTGAGTTTTTTACTTCTAAAAAAAAATCTGTTATCATTAGGAGATTTGTTCAATAAAATTTGCATCATACTCCAACGGTTGATGGCTTGAAGATTATACTGACTGTCATTTGCATCGACTATTTAGGAAAATCAGCGAAAAATAACATTTGCATAATAATTTGGAATGCGGTGTAATGTATGAAGCAACATTTGTTGATGATTTTGAGGCGAAGAGCATAATGCAGGGAGGAAGTAATCTTGATTTAAGTTAGCAATTGAGGCAACTTTATGTAAGGACGGAACAGTTCTTAATATAAGACAGTCAGGTCTAACTTGAAGATAGGGCTCTCTGCAGAATAAGGCCTGAAGCTCTCCAAGTCTTCTGGCAGTGGATATTGCAACCAGGAACAGCACTTTTTCAGAAAGATACTTTAAGGGCACCTCTTGCAAGGGAGATCCTGATAGATAAATGAAGAACAAGTCCTTAATCCCAGAGAGGACAAGGAGGTCTAACTGTAGGACGAAGATTTCTCAGAGCCCTATAGACTCAACGGCTGATTTGAAAATACATTGTTGTTTGAGAATTAAGTACCGAAAACTGGACCTTTAAGGTAGAAGGCCATAGACCCTTGTCAAAACCCTTTTGTAGAAAGGATAATAGATCGGGAACCCTAGGTGAAGAAATATTTTTGGATTGGCAACAGGCTGAGAAGACTCTCCGTAGTCTACCATATGATTTAATGGTAGCAGGTCTTCGAGCTGAAAGAAGTGTCGTAATTACTATAGGACACAGCAGCAGATGACACAGACTCCTTCTCAATCCCCATGCCGCAAGATGAAGCTTCTGCGGTGCAGGATGAAGAAAACCCCTCTGGGATAGAAGATCTGAAACCAGTGGTAATTTACAGAATTCGCCTTGGCTCAGGCTCATCACAGCAAGGGATACCACACTCTGCGAGGCCCATAGGTATCAAGATGGCTTCTGGCTTCTCCTCCTTCAATTTTCAAAGTACTCTCTGGATTAGGGGAATTGGCAGAAAAATTTCCACTGGAGAGAGAGTGCATCCCTCACAAGGGGTCGATCCGCCTTGTGAATAAAGCAGAACTTTGCCAATTTCGTATTCTTCCTGGTCACCATGAGATATATCTGAGGGGTTCCAAAGATATTTAGGACCTGTTGAAAAATTAATGGGTTGAGAGAACTCTCCTGGTTTGTGAGAGGAACGACTTAGGAGATCCGCCTGGATGTTGGAGACTCCCCGTAAGTGAGCTGTAGATAAAGAGATATTCCACCTCTCTGCCCAAGACATGATGTGCAGTATAGGGTGCTCAGTGGTCTGCTCCGAGTGCCTCCTTGCTTGTTTAGGTAATACACGCATACCAGGTTGTCGGATTGGATTTTCACCTATCTGTTGACCAGAAGATGGCGGCAATGAAGTAGTGCTTGGACAATAGTTTTAATTTCCCTCAGGCTGGAGAGGGCTCTGTCCTGAAGATTCCACAGACCTTGAGTCTAGAGGCGGTCCAGATAGGGCACCCAAACCTGAAGAGGAGGCGTCTGTTGTCAATTGGAGAGGATGTTCGTACTTGAGGGATTTTCCCATGCAAATATTCTTCTCCACTAACCACCACCTGAGACTGTAACGAGTGTATGGCTGGAGAGTCAGAGACTTGTCTAGGCGTGTGCGACATTTGTTCCATACTAAAAGTATATTCTATTGCAGAATTCTGAAGTGGGCTTTTGCCCAGGGTACTGCCTCAATTACAGAGGTTAGGAGGCCCAGAACTCTAATAGCCCTTCTGATTGTAGTCTTCGGACTCCTGACTAGAAAAGAGACTGATGGTTTGATATTTTCGAAGCCTCTAAGATGGGAGTGCGATGAACGTCTTCTCCAAGTCTAGGTTGAAACCCAGAAATTGGATGTGATGGGTTGGTTTCAATGACTTTTTCCAACTGATCAGGAAGCCTAGCTCTTGAAGGATACAGTTGCTGCCGCATCTGAGAAACTGGTCTTTGGTGTGAGCCAAGATGAACTAATCATTTGAAAACAGCTCCGTATTTTCAGACGTATTTTGTTAATCGTGTGAACATAACCTTAGACAGACGGCTTTGGAACCATAGAAAAAACTCCTTAGTTCCTAGTGCAAGATCATCATCAGAGGAGTGTAAGCACTAAACACAGATCAGTGGAACACGAATCAGATAAGGGCTGCTGACAACTGGTACAGGCCCTATGTTTAGTTTTCCTTTTCTTTTTCCCTTGTTCTTGGCTGGACATGCGTGGGAACAGACAAATACAATAAGAACATGAAGGGTACCAGAAAAGTAAATGCATTAATGTATCCATTGGCATAACACACAGCTCTAATATACAGTACAACATTCCCTTTGCATAGAGAGTGAAAGCAGGCGACCACGCACCTTGTATGCCCTCTGGCTCAGCTGCCTGCTGGCGGCTACAGCAGCCGTTCGGCCTCCGCCGCCGGGCGGGTCCTGAACGGCTTCCACGCTAGGCAGATCGGGAGGCCAGTATTAGGCTGGATTCACACGAGCGTGGCGTTTTTGCGCACGCAAAAACGCTGCATTTTGCGTGCGCAAAAACCACTTACTAGCGCCGTGCGGCAGCATCATATGAAGCGCGGCTGCGTGGTTTTCGCGCAGCCGGCATCATTATGACACTGTATTTGGATGTTTGTAAACAGAAAAGCACGTGGTGCTTTTCTGTTTACATTCATCCTTTTGACAGCTGTTGCGCGAATCACGCAGTTCGCACGGAAGTGCTTCCTTGCGGCATGCGTGGTTTTCACGCACCCATTGACTTCAATGGGTGCGTGATTCGCGCAAAACGCCAAAATAACGGACATGTCGTGACTTTTTTTCAGCGGACTCACGCTGAGTAAAAATCACGCACGTGTCCGCACGGCCCCATAGAGTAATATAGGTCCGTGCGACGCGCGTGAAAATCACGCGCATTGCACAAACGTAATTCCCGTTCGTCTGAATAAAGCCTTAGGCCTCCAGTTGCCATTACAGCCACCGGAACCCCAGCAATTCCATTGCTGGGGTTCCGATGAGCTGCAAACACCTTAAATGCAGCGATCGCGTTTGAGCGCTGCATTTAAGGCGTTAATGGCACTGGCTCAACTTCTGAACCGGTGCCATGCATTTGGCGTATGGATACGGCAAAATGCGTAAGGGAATAGCTTTCCATGGTGAACCCATACGTCAAATGTCGCGAAGGGGTTAAGGGGACAGCAGTTGTTAATTGTTTACATTAACCCTTGCGTGTTCTTCTGCCCTAATTAAAAGCAGTCCTCATTTACCCCAGTGCCGCATCTGCCATGAGGCCAGGTGAGCCGACGGCCTCAGGCGGCACCACCTACCCAAACGGGGGGGGGGGGCGGCATTTTCAGCCTGGGACAGACTGGACCGGGGAGAGACGTGCCGAACGTCTGTAATACTCTTCCTACTCTCTGACGCTGCACACAGCACATGCAGCCAGAGAGGAGCAAGTCTGCAGGAGGAGCGACGAGCAGCAGAGGTAAGTTCCTGCCTTGCTGGGACCGGGACCCGTGACGTGAGTATACTGCAAGGGGGGGTCTGGGCATTTTACCGACAGCAGAGGGCTCTATAGGGCTGGAATAATCCACCCCATAGAGCCCTCACATCACTATAATGAAAGGATTAGTGTGGGTGGGGGAGGGTCTGAGCGTCTGACTTACTGCAGAGAGCTCTATAAAGGGAATTCTGCCCCCCCCCCCTTTAGAGCAGTCAGTCAGATGCTCAGACACCCCAACCTTCCAGTATAGTAACTAGTCAGGGCTCTATGGTGGGGGGATAATTCCCCCCTATAGAGCCCTCTGCTGTCAGTAAACCCCCCCCCCCCCTTGTAGTATACTCCTGGCTTTGTAGCTTTCCTGTGCTTAATTAGAGTGGGAAAGCTACAAACAGGGCTGTGACTGGTGAGTCTCACAGTCACCCACAGTGCACACTGCATGCAGCAGCTGCGGCAGCCAGTCCGATTGTGAGTCTCTGACCAGTCACCACCCACACGCAGCAGACAGGAGAGACTAATAGTAAACCCTCAACTACTACAGTTTCAGACACATTGACTATGACAGCTTCTATAGAGTAGTGGTTATCTTGTCTGCCTTATGCATGAAGGTTGCTGGTTCAAATCCCACCTGGGGTTTTTTTTTAATATTAATATCTTCTTTTGGGCTTTGTTCACACTAGCATTAATATACGTTTACCTCTCTTCCGTCAGAGGGAGAGGATCGATACGTTAAACGGAAAGCAACGGTTCCATTAGAATTACCATTGCTTTCAATGGTAATTCTTTTGTATCAGTTGCTTTCCGTTTGTCTCCGTTCACTAGGTTTCCGTTCTTTTGAATGGAAATAAAAGTTCTGCAGACTGCACTTTTGTTTCCTTTAAAAAAAACGGAAACTTAGCGAACGGAGACAAACGGAAAGCAACTGATACAAAAGAATTACCATTGAAAGCAATGGTAATTCTAATGGAACCGTTGCTTTCCGTTTAACGTATTGATCCTCTCTTCCTCTGACGGAAGAGAGGTAAACGTATATTAATGCTAGTGTGAAAGAAGCCTTAGGACCTGTTCACATCAGCGTTGGCTTTCCGTTCTGGGGTTCCGTTGGAGGTAACCCCGCAACGGAAAGTCAAACTGAAACCACAGCTTCCGTTTCCGTCACCATTAGCGCAGTCGACTGCGCTATTGATTCCATCACAAAAACGGAAACCTGCCGGAATGGTGACGAACGGAAACCATTAGCAATGTTTCCGTCACCATTGATTTCAACGCCACGATTTGATATGTTTTATTTTATGGGCCTAATTTTTCTAATTATTTTAATATGTTCCCAAAGGTAGCTATTTATTTATATGTTTGTACATCTGTGGGGACAGCCAACTTTATTTTTATTTTTCATGCTGCTAATTTTTGTTTTGCAGGTTCCGCTGGACCATTTGGACTACGTCGTAGATTCGTTGGACTACTTCGCTGATGAAAACATGATTACAGTACGGGACAGTTGTCCTGCAGCGAGGGACTCCTAGCATCGTAGATAAGTATGATGCTAGGAGCCCGGCTCCCTGCACTGTGTTCGGTCCGGTACTTGCGGCCGAAATACGTCCGTCAATTACGGACGTAATTAGTGTGTGTGCACATACCCTGAGGGTATGTTCACACGGCCAAATTTCAGACGTATACGAGGCGTATTATGCCTCGTTTTACGTCTGAAAATACGGCTCCAATACGTCGGCAAACATCTGCCCATTCATTTGAATGGGTTTGCCGACGTACTGTGCAGACGACCTGTTATTTACGCGTCGTCGTTTGACAGCTGTCAAACGACGACGCGTAAAAATACAGCCTCGTCAAAAGAAGTGCAGGACACTTCTTTGGACGTTTTTGGAGCTGTTTTCTCATAGACTCCAATGAAAACAGCTCCAAAAACGGACGTAAAAAACGCCGCGAAAACGGCGCGAAAAACGCCGCGAAAAATGCGAGTTGGTAAAAAAACGTCTGAAAAGCAGGGTCTGTTTTCCCTTGAAAACAGCTCTGGATTTTCAGACGTTTTTGTTGACTACGTGTGAACATACCCTAACAGTCGTTTCAGATGGCCAGGTACTGAATCGTACTCGACTCTTCCCGGTATCCCTGGCGGCAGTGGGAACCGGGGTAATAATAGGGGTTAGTGATAGCCTTTTTACTGGCTAATGCTAAGCCCCAGCCTTAGTAATTGAACGCTGTCAATCAGACAGCTGCCATTACTAAGGCCATAATAAAGTATTAAAAAAAAAGACATAAGAATTTTTTTTTATTGAAATCAAAACTCCCCCATGCAACCCTCTTTCACAATTTTTTGTTTGTTTTAAAGTAGATCATTGAAGTAGTCCAATGAATCTACGACTAAGTCCAAACGGTCCAGCGGAACCTACCAAAAAAAAGTTAGCAGTATAAAATGTAAAAAAAATAATAATTTGCCACAATAGAAACCCCTGCTCCGCCGTTTGCTCTTGTAGGCCACAGCCTGGTTTAGGCCTGAGGCCTACAAGAGATCGGGAGCACGCTGATGATGTCAACTGCCCGGCACGATGACGTGACTGCATCATGCCGACCACGCCGGGCCACTGAACTCGGTTAAAAATCATAAGTCAATTAGGTAATAAAAAGGGGGCATAGAAGACGTTAAACCATTTTCAGTGTTAATGCTGCGTTGCTGATCTATGATACTAAAGTAATACAGTAAAAAGAGTTCTTTAACCCCTTCCCGACATTTGCCGTACATGTACGTCATGGAAAGCATTGACTTCCCGCATCTTGCCGTACATGTACGCCGAATGTTTGGGACCGGCTCAGAAGCTGAGCCGGTGCCATCATCACCGGATCTCAGCTGTATCTTACAGCTGACATCCGGCTGTAACGGCGGGGACCGAAATTAGCTTCGATCCCCGCCATTAACCCCTTAAGTGCAGCGCTCAAACGCGATCGCTGCACTTAAGGTGTTTGCAGCTCATCGGAACCCCAGTAATGAAATTGCCGGGGTTCCAGTGGCTGCAATGGCAACCGGAGGCCTAATACTGGCCTCCCGGTCTGCCTAGCACCGAAGCCGGTCAAGATCCGCCCGGCGGCGGAGCCTGATCGGCTTCCGTAGCTGCCGGCAAGATGGCGCCGGGTCAGGAGCTGATCCGGCGTCATCAGCGGTGGAAGTCAGCTGTACTGTACAGCTGACATCCACCTGTAACGGCAGGAACCGGAGCTAGCGCCGATCCCTGCCATTAACCCCTTCGATGCAGCAATCGAAAGCGATTGCTGCATCGTAGCGGTTACTAGCAGATCGCCAGCCCTGACAGGCAATCGGGACTGGCGACTGCTGTTATGGCAACAGGAGACACAATGGTCTCCTGCTCTGCCATTACGGAAGCCGATTTAGGCCCCGCCGGGAGGCGAAGCCTAATCGGCTTGCTGTCAGTGAATGACTGACAGATCTAATACATTGCACTACATAGGTAGTGCAATGTCTTAGAAAAAAAAAAATCTGACCGTTGGACCTTCAAGTCCCCTAGTGGGACTTGAAGAAAAGTGTAAAAAAAGTATAAAAAAGTGTAAAAAAAAGTGCAAAAAATAAAAGTTTGAAAACAGTAAAAGTTTCAAGTAATCAAATAAAACACAATCCCCCTTTTACTCTTATCAAGTCCTTTATTATTGAAAAATAATAATAAACCATATGTATTTGGTATCGCCACGACCGTAACGACCGGAGGTATCAAAATATTATATTATTTATTGCACGCGGTGAACAGTGTAAAAAAAAAACGTAAAAAAGTTACCAGAGTTTCTGTTTTTTGGTCACTTTGCCCTACAAATATTAGAATAAAAAGTGATCAAAAAGTCGCACGTATCCAAAAATGGTACCTATAAAAACTATAGCTCGTCCCGCAAAAAACAAGCCCTCATACACCTCCGTCGACAAAAAAATTAAAAAGTTATGGTTCTCACAACTTGGCGACAGAAAAAATACATTATTTTTACAAAAGTAATTTTATTGTGCAAAAAGTTGTAAAACATGAAAAAGTTCTATAAATTAGGTATCGCCGGAATCGTACTGACCCGCAGAATAAAGTTAACATGTAATTTATAACGCATGGTGAACGCTGTATAAAAAAAACCGAAAAAAGCTGTGCCAGAATTGCATTTTTTTGTTTACCTGGCATCCCAAAAAATAGGATAAAAGGTGATCAAAAAGTTGCATGTACCCCAAAATGGTACCAATAATAACTACAGCTCGTCCCGCAACAAACCAGCCCTCATACCACTACGTCTATGAAAAATAAAATTAGTTATGGCTCCAATAAGTCAGGAAATCAAAAAATATGCAGTTGTGCCGGTCCGAGGGGAACATTTCTTCTGTTTGAAGAGGCGATTTATAAAGGACCTAAAATTAGGGAACCAGGAAAGGGAGGGCCCAAACATATCCGCTGGAAGCGACGGTGCCCGTATTATACCAGGACAACACTTCCTAGCAAAATTCCCCAAACTACAAAGGCGCGGAGTGTGGATCAAAAGGGGGATAATAAAGGACGCCATATATCAGTGCGACACCGGCCTGTGCAGAAAGGATTGCTTCACAGCGTAACACACATCTATGGATTATTTTATTGTTTTTTTTTTACCCCATTATTATACCACCTGACTATGCCCCTTATATACTCCGCCCGGCTTACATATGTCCCACATTATAAACGGAAACACCAGTAACTCCAAACAAAACTACTACCAAGCAAAATCCACGCTCCAAAAGCCAAATGGCATTTCCTCCCATCTGAACCCTATAGCGTGCCCAAACAGCAGTTTCCTTCCACATATTTGGGACCGTCATAACCGGGAGAACCCTTTTAGCAATTTTTGGGGGGTGTGTCTCCAGTGGCATAAGCTGGGCACGACATATTTGCCACTGAATGGCATATCTAGGGAAAAATATAAATTTTTAATTTGCACCATCCACAGCGCATTCATTTATGGAAAAGACCTGTGGGGTGAAAATGCTCACTACACCCCTTAATAAATGCCTTGAGGGGTGCAGTTTCCATAATGGGGTCACTTCCCAGGGGTTTATTTTTATTATTTCACATCTGAGCCTCTGCAGTTGTGAACCAATACTTTGTAAATCGCCAAATTAGGCCTCAATTTTACATGGTACGCTTTCACTCCTGAGCCTGGTCGACTGTCCAGGCAAGAGATTAGGGCCACATGTAGGGTGTTTCTAAAACCAGGAAACCCAGCATAATAATTAGAGAGCAGTCTTGTTATGGTGGCACAAGCCGGGCACCACATATTGTCCACATATCTGTGGAAAAAAATCCCATTTTCACTCTGCAACATCGAGTTCACACTAATTTCTACAAAACACCTGCAGGGTTAACATGCTCACTACACCCCTAGGTAAATGCATTGAGGGGTGTAGTTTCCAAAATGGGGTCACTTCTGGGGGGTTTCCACTGTTTTGGGCCCACAGGCGCCCAGAAACGAATCCAGCAACATCTGCACTCCAAATGGCGGTCCTTCCCTTCTGAGCCTTGCCGTGTGCCCAAACAGCAGTTTATGACCACATATGGGGTATTGCCGTACTCGGTAGAAATTGCTTTACAAATGTTGGGTTCTTTTTTTTCCTTTATTTGTTGCGAAAATGAAAAAATTTGCGCTAAAGCTACGTCTTATTGAAGAAAAAGGATTGTTTTTATTTTCACTGCCCAATTCTAATAAATTCTATGAAACATCTGTGGGGTCAAAATGCTCACTACGCCCCTAGATGAATTCCTCAAGAGGTGTAGTTTCCTAAATGGTGTCACTTTTTGGGCATTTTCATTGTTTTTTCCCCTCAGGGGCTTTGCAAATGTGACATGGCCGCCGCAAACCATTCCTGCTCAATGTGATCTCCCAAAGCCAAATAGCGCTCTTTCCCTTCTAAGCCAAGCCGTGTCTCCAAACAGCCGTTTATTACCACATGTGGTGTATTGTTTTACTCGGGAGAAATTGCTTTACAAATTTTGTGGTGCTTTTTCTCCTTCAGTCCTTGTGGAAATTAGTAAAAATAAGCTAAGCCTACATTTTCTTTGAAAAAATGTTGATTTTTATTTTCAGGGCCTACTTCCAATAATTTCTGCAAAAAACCTGTGGGGTCAAATCGCTCACTATACCCCTAGATAATTTCCTCAATGGGTGTAGTCTCCAAAATGGCGTCACTTGTGGGGGGTTTCCACTGTTTTGTCTCCTCAGGGACTTCGTAAATGTGACATGGCCTCCGCAAACCATTCCTGCTAAACTTGAGCTCCAAAAGCCAAATAGCGCTCTGTCCCTTCTCAGCCCTGCCGTGTCTCCAAACAACCGTTGATTACCACATGTGGGGTATTGTTTTACTCGGGAGAGATTGGTTTACAAATTTTACGGTGCTTTTTCTCCTTCAGTCCTTGTGGAAATGAGAAAAAATTAGCTAAACCTACATTCTCTTTGAAAAAATTTAGATTGTAATTTTCAGGGCCTATTTCCAATAATTTATGCAAAAAACCTGTTGGGTCAAAACGCTCACTATACCCCTAGATAATTTCCTCAATGGGTGTAGTTTTCAAAATGGGGTCACTTGTGGGGGGTTTCCACTGTTTTGTCCCCTCAGGGGCTTTGTAAATGTGACATGGCCTCCGCAAACCATTCCTGCTAAACTTGAGCTCCAAAAGCCAAATAGCGCTCTTTCCCTTCTCAGCCCTGCCGTGTCTCCAAACAACCGTTTATTACCACATGTGGGGTATTGTTTTACTCGGGAGAAATTGCTTTACAAATTTTACGGTGCTTTTTCTCCTTTAGTCCTTGTGGAAATGAGAAAAAAAATCGCTAAACCTACATTTTCTTTGAAGAAATGTTGATTTTAATTTTCACGGCCTACTTCCAATAATTTCTGTAAAAAACCTGTGCGGTCAAAATGCTCACTGTACCCCTAGATAATTTCCTTGAGGTGTGTAGTTTCCCAGATGGGGTCACTTTTGGGGGATTTTGACTGTTTTGGCACCGCAAGAGCCCTTCAAACCTGACATGGTGCCTAAAATATATTCTAACAAAAATAAGGCCCCAAAATCCACTAGGTGCTCCTTTGCTTCTGAGGCCGGTGCTTCAGTCCAGTAGAACGCTACGGCCACATGTGGGATATTTCCTAAAACTGCAGAAACTGGGCAACAAATATTGAGGTGCATTTCTCTGGTAAAACCTTCTGTGTTATAAAAAAAATTGTACTAAAAATTTATTTCTGCAAAAAAATATGAAATTTGTAAATTTCACCTCTACTTTGCTTTAATTCCTGTGACATGTGTAAAGGGTTAAGACATTTTCTAAATGCTGTTTTGAATACTTTGAGGGGTGAAGTTTTTAAAATGGGGTGACTTTTTGGGGGTTTTTAATATATAAGGCCCTCAAAGCCACTTCACAACTGAACTGGCCCCTGTAAAAATAGCCTTTTTAAATTTTCTTGAAAATGTGAGAAATTGCTGCTAAAGTTCTAAGCCTTGTAACGTCATAGAAAAATAAAAGGATGTTCAAAAAACGATGCCAAACTAAAGTAGACATATGGGGGATGTTAATTAGCAACAATTTTGTGTGGTATATCTGCCTGTCTTACAAGCAGATACATTTAAATTTAGAAAAATGCTAATTTTTGAAATTTTTCGCTACATTTTGGTGTTTTTCACAATTAAATACTGAACATATTGAGCAAATTTTGCCAGTAACTTAAAGTCCAATGTGTCACGAGAAAACAATCTCAGAATCGCTTGGATAGGTGAAAGCATTCCGGAGTTATTACCACATAAAGTGACACATGTCAGATTTGAAAAATGAGGCTCGGTCAGGAAGGTCAAAAGTGGCTAAAGAGGGAAGGGGTTAAATCTTCTCTATACATTAAACAGCACTTTACAAATAAACAACAAATGTTTTCCTATTTAATTTTGTTTTATATATTGCGTGTTTGATGTGTAAAGGTTGTAATGAGAAAACTCCGATAGATTGGGGGGGGGGGCGCCTTTTTATAGTTCGCCTCAGGCAGCGGAGGGGCTAGGTTCACCCCTGCATCAGTGCTACCTCAACGACGAGAGAAACTTTGTTTTACCCACACGACGGACACCATAAAATAAATTAAGATTTCAAATGCCAAAATTACTGTTTTTAGTCACCTCGTCACCTACAAAAAATTGAATAAAAAGTGATCAAAAAGTCATAAATACCCCAAAAACTACAGCTAAATCTGCAAAAAAAACAAGCCCTTACACTGCCCAATCTTTTTTCCATTTCCCCAGTATAATATGGTACAATAAATGGTGCCGTGAAAACGGTCAACATCGGGAGCCGTTAGTGTCCATGATGCAATGGCACGTCAATTTTTCGATCTTCTGTTCCTACGACTGAATAACAGCGCAAATGTGAACAGAGCCTTAGCTGCAATACAAAAAACAACTACTGGACAGGTGTGATGCGGTTTCTGGAAGAAGGCGGACACGTTTTTCTTTTAATTCCTGTCAGGGTAATGAATTTTCTATAGATTTTATTACATTACACATCATCCTGCTTCAACTGCTTATTATATCTCAATCATCTGTCAGCACCGGTCAGAGAGAGCACGTAGTAAAGCAGGAATTTCTAAATATAGCAGTCCGGACCTCCCACAAGGCTTCCCGCGACGCACTGGACTTTATTACAACGGATTCTTATTTCACAAGACTTATTTCAGTAAATAGCAAAAATACACGAACAAAATGTACACATTATACTGCGTGCGGCAGTCACGGGCTGCCCTCAAATACAACACGTGTAACCTTATACTCATAAACCCTGTGCTGTGCCACTACAACAGCTCCGAATACAATCAGCTGCTAATAAAAAGCAGAAAATGGCGGTCGCGCCTAACTGAGGTAAAATGACAGGTCAGAAGACGGGAACCGCCCCAAAGCGTGCCTCGAATCACGTGGAGGGAATGTACCATCGAAAAGTGCTACTGTACACCATCACTGTAAATGCCACAGCTGCAGAGGGGATGGAAAACAAGTGCAAATAAATAGAATCTTCCGTAAATAGTAAGCCATTGTTTCCTTAGTTTATATAAATATTATTTGCGACCTATCGCACGTAAAGCGTAACAGTAAGGTTTGCAGCAGTGTTTTCATTTTTCTCCCGACGTTAAAAACGGCTTCCCCCAATATATGGCAAAATGGTTTATCCTAATTGACAAGCGACAGCCTATCGTGCTATCAGTAGGCGTGTTATTGTGGGCTATACGCCGCTTTTGGTTTGTTAGTAGTGAGGCAGTGGCTGTGCGTCGTGCAAACCGATTGGTTGCTTCAGCAGGGGCGCCGTGCGCAGCTCGACGGGCATTTTGGGGTCGTGTGCAAACCGCGTGTGGCGCAGCGAAGAGGAACTAGAGATAAACAGTAGCTTAACGGTGAGTGATAGCGTGGTTGGTGCGGGAAAAAGCGAGGGTAGTGCTTGGGATACTATGAGATAAAGGTAGTTGGAAAAAAGGTTTTCGGCCTAATGGCGAGAGTGCGGAGGAGCTTCGTGCTGTCAGCCGTGGTATGTGTATGCTGAGGAGGGGGCGCGGTGCTAGGCCGAGACACGTATGGTTCTGCGGTCCTAGAGTTATTGGGGATCCTACAGGTTTAGTCTATGGTCGGTTTATCTTTGGCCGCACACCTCATAATGCAGCTGTTAGTGCTGCGGCCTGGTCTCACATCCTGCGGCCTTCGTTTTCCAGACTCACGTGTTGGCGCTATTGACGGTATATGCTCGTCTATTTTTAACGCGGTCGTGATCCGCGCTGGAGCCGGCGCGACACGTGGTCTGATAGTGTATTCCTTATATGGGTAGGATAGTGGGGGTATCACGCTGCGCATCCCAGGTGCATGCGCCCCTCCCCCACAAGCAAAGGTTATATACACTGCTATATTCACCTATGCAGAAAGTGGGTTAGATTAAAACCCAACTAGAAGGGCTGTAGAGTAGTAAATGTTTACTGTTCGTTTTGTGACTTGAACTGCCAGATCTATGGGATTTGGCCTAACTTTTGATAAGTGTTTCCAAGAAAGTGAGATCCAGCTGGTACTGATCTTGGATACCTAGATGGGCCCATGAGCTTGGGCTGCCACACATTTCCAGAAAGAAGTGTCTGTGATCCCTATAGGTGGTGTTTAGAGATTTCCATTAATGGGATTGTGCCAAATTGTCATGGATTTGAGCAGCTTTTTGATTATAATGGATAGAATTCTGATGGATCCCATCTGGTGATCTGACATGTGAATTTTCCTTAAAGCGGCTCTGTCACCACATTATAAGTGGCCCATCTTCTACATAATGGGATCGGCGCTGTAATGTAGATTACAGAAGTGTGTTTTTATTTAGAAAAACGAACACTTCTCCCCATTCATTTACACAGCACATAGTAATCTTACTAGATCACCACACACACACACACACACACACACACACACACACACACACACACACACACACACACACACACACACACACTCTCTACTCAAGTGTCCTGAGAGGGAATAGAGATCACTACCAACCAGAATGTGATGTCTATTCAGAATCCTGACACTTCGGTAACGTTTCTGTGATTTACAGCAAGGCAAGCGTAATCTCGTTTTTCAATTACCGTTTACAGCGTAAACTCGCGAGATTACGCTTTCCTTGCTGTAAATCACACACAAACGTTACCGAAGTGTCAGGATTCTGAATAGACATCACGTCCTGGCTGGTAGTCATCTCTATTCACTGTCAGGACTCCAGTAACGTTCGTGTGTATGTGGCTGCACATAGTGATCTAGTAAGATTACTATGTGCTGTGTAAATGAATGGAGAGAAGTGTATGACGCTGATTGGTCAGCGTCATACCCTCCTCTGTACAACACCCACTTGGTCAAAAAGTAAAGCAAGCCCAGTTGTTCATTAAGAAAGTCATCAGCATAAAGCGAAAATAGGTCAACTCCGTCAAAAATGATAGTTTTTCTAAATGAAAAGCACTACTGTAATCTACATTACAGCACCGATCACATCATGTACAAGATGGGGCACTTATAATGTGCTGACACATGCACACAATGTGTATTACGTGCAGAGTTTTGTGCGGCAAATCCGCAGCGTAATACAGTATCAGCAAAGTAAATTAGATGTCAAGAAATCTCATCTACATTTTGCCAAATTTTTCCGCACATAAAATTGACCTGCGGTGCATATTTTAAAATTCTGCAGCATGTCTGTTTTTTAGTTTCTCAGAATTGTATCTGACCAGTTTACTTATATGTGTATATATAACTACCAAAATACGCAGCATGAAAATCCACTCCTGTTTCTGCATTAAAATGTAAGAAATGCACCATTATACATGTGGCCCCCGGGTGAAAAACACCATGGAAACCGTGGCAAGGAAGGGCAGGCAGGTCAAAATCTGCTTCAAAATTCCTGCAGGAATTGTAAGGCATTTTTTTTTTCTGCCTGCAAAATACTCCATGTGAACACGGCCTAATTGTTCACACAGGATTAAAAATTCTGCTGCAAATTTGCTGCGTTTCTGCGGTAAATGCATATTTTGTTTCTATTTTTCGCCACAAATTTCTCTCGTCAAAAGGAATCAAATCAGCAGTCAAAATACACAACATGAATTGACATTCTGCGGAATCCACAACGCAGGTGAATTTGTGGAAATTTTTGGCAGCTTGTATGAGATTTATTAAAACCTCATCTGCTTTGCTGCTTCTATAATATAATACTCTGCAAATTTTCCAACTCCGGGCGGAATGTTTGCAGTGTATCCACCACATGTGAACGTATGTTTGCAGAGTTGTAGCAACCTAATCAATTCTTCAATGGAAAGTCCATCAGTTTTCTATGAAATGGAATAAACTTCCATGAGTTCAGACCAATCTTTTTGTCCTAATCTTTTCTCCCTCCGTTTGTTCAATTCGAGCAAATTATCAGCACACTGGGCTCATTCAGACGAGTGTAAAACTCGTCTGTGTGCTGTGTGTGAAAATCACGCACAGCACACTGACCCATTGAGTTCAATGGGGCTGTTTACACATGCAGAAGTTTTCACGCAGTGTGTGTTCCTCACTGCATGTCCTTTATTGGTGCGTTTTTTACGCACCCATTGAAGTCAATGGGTGCGTGAAAATCATGCACAGCACGTGTATGCACATCCGTGTGCTGTGCGTGATTTGCACATCAATTCCGTTGAAAAAAAAGACGTTGTTTGCGAGTTCGTTAAAAACACATGCCACTCGCAAAACACAGATGCAATAACGCACACAAACCGGATTTACGCGCATATTTTACACGCGTAAATCTCATGCTGGTGTAAATGTAGCCCTATGGTGGTTTTTATTATGTGGTTGCAGGCCAGTTGAAATTGAGATTAAGGCTGGGTTCCTACGTTGCAGTGGTCTACCAAGGGGCACGCCGCATACTATTTACCACACTTATGCAATACGCTGCATGTAACTTGTTTTTTTTTTAAATCAATATATTACTGTTAAAACACTTTTAATGTTTCACCTAGAAAACTGCAGTGTCAAGAACTGCAACTCGAAACAGACAATGTATTGGCTGCACGGCAAACTACTGCAACGTGTGAACCGAACCTAAAGGGGCTGTCCCAATTAAACAGTCTGTCTTTGGAAGGGTTATCTGGGACTATACAAAATTGGCGGCAGTTCCAGTATTGGCATAACATATAATAGACTAGCAGATACTCACACCCTAAAGTGTCCCCCGCCCAAGCACTGATGTCTTGTCTGCTGCTGCACAGTCCCTGGAAGCTCCTGCAGCAGTCACAAATGCCACTGCAGCCAATAGATGTCAGTGGTCGAATGCCGTTGTAGGCAGCGTCACAGATGAGGCTAGCGATTGGCTGCTGCGGCATGTGACCGCTGCAGGAGCTTCTGGGACTGGAGTAGGGAAGAATGGGACTTCATCGCTGGAGGGGGGGGGCACTTCAGGGGGTGAGAATCTGCTATTTTATCTTTTTAATGTAGTGTCAACCTCTGCCCTGCTGCCGATTTTTAACCCAATCAATGGATGCTGGGCCTCTTACCACTCAGCTACTTATCACTCAGGGCACTTAAGAACCTGTCACGTTGAAAATGCTGTCCAATCTGTAGGCAGCATGTTATAATGCAGGAGGAGCCGAGCAGATTGATATATAGTTTTGGGAAAATATTTAGTATAACTTGTCATTAATTCATTTAAATCTCCTCTCATTCTGGTCTTTGGAGTCCAGTGGGTAGTTTGAATTTACTGCCATCTATCTTTGTGTGGACACTCAAACAAGGAGGGCTGTCAATCATTGAGTAAGACCGCCCACTGGACTCCAGACCACTGAGCAGGAATTTAAATCCATACATTTACAGGTTATACGAAATATTATTTCACAAAACTATTTATCAATCTGCTCAGCCCATCCTGCTACATAACATTCTGTCTGCAAATTGGACTGCATTTTTCATTTTAGGAGCACTGATTCTCCTAAAATGACAATTTGCTTCATAATACAAAGTCATGTCCTGTAGCCAGGATTCATGTGTAGTTTTAGTGACGTTTCTTGATTTTTGCGGTCGTCTTGATGGTATACTTGTACATTTGAGCTTGTGTTTTACTTCTGTTATATGACTTTTATTTTTCATTCTAGAAACTTAAAACATGAGCAGCAACGAGTGCTTTAAGTGTGGCCGTTCCGGGCATTGGGCTAGAGAGTGCCCTACTGGTGGTGGACGTGGTGGTAGAGGAGGACCAGGAGGAGGAGGTGGAGGTGGAAGGGGACGTGGACGTGGTGGATTTAACTCTTCAAGAGGTAACCATACATATATATTTGTTTATTTTTGTACTTCTCTGCTTTTGGCTGCTGCTCACACCCCTCACCTTTTTGTCTTTTTTATTTTTTTTTCAATATTTATTGGTTTGCAATTTTTTATTAATATACTTTTTTTTTTTCCATTCTAGGGTTCCAATTCATTTCTTCATCTCTTCCAGACATTTGTTATCGTTGTGGAGAGTCTGGCCACCTTGCTAAGGATTGTGATCTTCAGGAGGATGGTGAGTGCTGATTAACAGATGACACTGAAGCTTAAGGGTATGTGCACACACACTAATTACGTCCATAATTAACGGACATATTTCGGCCGCAAGTCCCGGACCAAACACAGTGCAAGGAGCCGGGCTCCTAGCATCATACTTATGTACGATGCTAGGAGTCCCTGCCTCGCTGCAGGACAACTGTCCCGTAGTGTAATCATGTTTACAGTACGGGACAGTTGTCCTGCAGCGAGGCAGGGACTTCTAGCATCGTATATAAGTATGATTCTAGGAGCCCGGCTCCTTGCACTGTGTTCGGTCCGGGACTTGCGGCCGAAATACGTCCGTCAATTACGGACGTAATTAGTGTGTGTGCACATACCCTAATAGTGTCCCTCCAAGTTTTAGCACATCTTAGAATTGTCTCGTAACTCGTTGAGCAGTAGGGAATTAACTGAGACTCCCACAAACCCTAGAACAATGTTCCAAAGTGCTTAGTGAAATGTACAAATGTTATGTAAATGAGATTTCAGAATATATGTCCTGGTGTGTTTACGATCCCTATTTCGAGGTAGATGAGAATATTTTTTTCCCCATAATTTTTTTTATTAAAGACTATTGGAAAGAAAAACTGGTTAATTTGCTAATTGTGTGGTTTAGTTGCTGCTGTGATGGCTAGACCATTAAAGGGAAGGTGTCCCGTTTTTTTTTTTTTTTTTTTTTATTTTTTTAAATTATATTGCTTTTAATGTAATGTAATTTTTTTTTTTTTATTTGTGTTGTCACTTTCTACTTTTGTTTTTTAATAGCACCGTTTTGGGGTACATATAACTTATTGATTAACTTTTTTGGGGGGTAATAGAAAAAAAAAACACAATTTTGCCACACTTTTTTTTACAAATTTTGCGTCCTAATTTCACGCTGTTTACCGTGTGGTATAAAGAACACTAACTTTATGTAGTGGGTTGTTACGATTGCAACGATACCAAATTTAGATAGATTTTGTATGTTTTACTACTTTTACACAAATCTTTTTATTTTATTTTTCTAAATTTGTTTTGTGTCTTCATATTTGAAGGGCCATAACTTTTTTTTTTTTTTTTTTTTCTCTCTCCACCGATGCAGCTGTATGAGGGCTTTTTTTTTTGCATGACAACTTGTAGTTTTTATTGGTACCATTTTGGAGTAAATGCAACTTTTTAAGCAGTTTTTTTATTTATTAACTTTTTTAAACTGCCCACTAGGGGAGTTCACTATGCGGTCATCCGATCGCTATTATAATACACTGCAATACTTCTGTATTGCAGTGTAATACTGCCTGTCCGTGTAAAACGGACATGCATCTGCTAGGCCATGCCTGTGGTATGGCCTAGCAGGCATTAACTGGGGCAGACCCGGGGGCCTTTATTAGGTCCCCGGCTGCCATAAAAGGCACAGACACCCTGCTATCACACGCAGATGCCGGTGGTGTGAGGGAGCTCCCTCCCTCTCTCCAAAACCACTCGGATGCAGTGCTCGCTATTGCACGCCACATCTGAAGGGTTAAACGAGCGAAATGATACTATCAAAATCGAATCGGTCAGGGCCTGACTCCCGGCACCCCTGCTGATAAGCTGTTTTAAGAGGGGCCGTAGTTGCTTTCCATGCGTTTATTTTGCTGCTCACACAGTGAATCGCCGACACACTTGTAGCGGCGGTTCACAGTATCCCAGCCTTCTCCTATTCAGTTCAATGGGAGATGGCTGTAAGGGTATGTTCACACTGTTTATTTTCAGGCCGTAAAAGGCAAAAAAATCTGAAGCAGACCGCCTCCAAACATCTGCTCATTGATTTTAATGGGAAATACAGCGTTCTGTTCCGACGGGGCGTCTTTTACGTGGCCGCGCAAAAAAACGCCCCCGAAAAAGTGCATGTGACTTCTTGAGACGTTTTTCATTGACTATAGAAAAACAGCTCCAAAAACGGCAGAAAATCAAGAGCTGTTTTTCCTTGAAAATGGCTCTCTATTTTCAGATGTTTTTTTAGTAAGTGTGTGAACATACCCTTATTCTGTGAACCACCGCTACAAGTGTGTTGGCGATTCACCGTGTGAGCAGCAAAGGAAATGAAGGGGAAGCAGCGTTCGTACAAGTGCTGCGGCCCCTTAAAAACAGCTGGTCGTGAGGGGGGGGGGGAGCTGGGAGTCAGAACCTGACTATATCATAAATTGATCACCTATCCTAAGGATAGGCAATCAATTTTTTTTTAGGGACTGGGTAATCCCTCTAAGATACAATTCATATCACAAACCCTTAAATGGCAGATCTTTTCCCATTAGCTGTTGTAATCAAAAATAGAATTTGGCTCAAAGCAATAACTAAGCAATAGAATAAATCTTGACCCTCTGGATCTACTGTACAATAGAAGTTTACCGATGATTTTAGATGTTAGAGCAAAACGTTATACTCATTAATCTGTGTTTTGCATCCATCTTTTTTTATCTCCATGATTGAGTTTCCTTAGAAAAGAGGCATGTTTAGGCTTATATTGTACTGATCCTAAGTTGCAGCCTCTATTCTGTCCCTGAGCTTTATTCACCATTTTACTGCAATTGTAAACTGTTAGCAGGTTTGCCAACATGCCCATTCCTAACCGCTTAGCAGAGCTCTTGTCGTGCAGTTGGAGTTTATATCACTGTACTTTGCCTGGTTTATAGTTTAAGCTTCCCAGAAGACCAATATTCAGCAAGCTGTATGTAAACATTAACCCAACAATTAATGCGGAGAGGCCTCAGCCTCTGAATGCCGTTGGAATGCGAATGTAGCTCCTTTATAGACTAGCTTGGGATGAGTACAAGATCAGTAAAGGTATTTCATTACAAAGCTACTTGTAGCGTAGTTTAGGTATGTAAACTGTAGTTGACCGTAAAGTTGCGGTTTTCTTAAGGTTTGCACAATGTATAAGGTACCTTGGTTTAATGCTTTTTCTTGTTTGTGTTCAGCTTGTTATAATTGTGGAAGAGGTGGACACATTGCAAAGGATTGCAAGGAGCCAAGGAAAGAGAGAGAGCAATGCTGCTATAACTGTGGCAAACCAGGTCATCTTGCTCGAGACTGTGATCATGCTGATGAGCAGAAATGTTATTCTTGTGGAGAGTTTGGCCACATCCAGAAAGACTGCACCAAAGTGAAATGCTACAGGTAAGATGTAATTCAAGTGCATTTATCAAGGGGTTGTACGAGAATACAGGCCAGTAGTGTTTTTTTTTTTTTTTTTTATTTAATTTTTTGTCTTCTGGTCCATGAGCACTGTCTGTTATTGCAGCACTTTGGGTATGTGCATGCGCAAAATCAAAAACGTCTGAAAATACGGAGCTGTTTTCAAGGGAAAACTGTTCCTGATTTTCAGCCGGTTTTTTTAACAACTCATGATTTTCAACCGATTTTTGCGGACGTTTTTGGAGCGGTTTTTCTACGGAGTCAATGAAAAACTCCTCAAGAAGTGACATGCACTTCTATTTCGCAGCCCTTTTTTTACGCGGCCGGTTTTAAAAACTGCCTGTCGTAACAGAACGCCGTATTTCCCATTGAAATCAATGGGCAGATATTTGGAGGTGTTCTGCTTCAGATTTTACGGCCCAAAAAACTGCCAAAAATAAGCCATGTGAACATACCATTATTCTTCAGTTCACACGGCGTGTATTTGACGTGTCTTTTGGCCTGGTAAAAAGAAAACCACATGATTTAAGCTTTCCATTGACATCAATGGGAAAGCACGCCGTTGGTAAATGACACGTATTTGCGTGTGTGTGTTTAAAAAACACGTCTGAATTCTTTAGTGCTGGAAACCCACCTAATTCCCATAGTTAATGGGAGTCCTAATTACGCGCTAAAACCTTGGCCGAAAGCACGCACCACTTGTCAAACGCATGTAGGTAAAAAATTTCTTTACAAAAAATGCTAGCGCTTTTGACACGTTTACACGTCTTTTTGTTTTTTCTAGCGCCGTGTGAACAAGTTTTTTACTAATCCTATTCAGCCCTTATAGGGTGGATTCACACACGGCAGATTTATTTTGTTGCAGAAGTTTCTGCGACAGTCAGTTTCCTTTATCTGAATGGGGTTTTATGCAATAAGCACATGGATTTCTGCAAGTTTCATTCAGATGAGTTGAACTGTTTTACAGTTGCAAAAATTTCTGCAACAAAATCTGTTGGGTGTGAACCTCACCCTTGATCTATATTTTTCCTTTTTTTTTTTTTTTTTTTAATACAAGGTATGCCTAACAAAACCATTCATGTTCTATTACAGGTGTGGTGAGACTGGCCATGTAGCCATCAACTGCAGCAAGACCAGCGAAGTCAACTGTTACCGCTGTGGGGAGTCGGGGCACCTTGCACGGGAATGCACGATTGAAGCTACAGCTTAAATTTCCTTTGTCGCCCCTCCTTTTTCTGATTGATGGTTGTATTATTTTCTCTGAATCCTCTTCACTGGCCAAAGGTTGGCAGATAGAGCTAGTCCCAGGCCAGTGAGCTTTACTTGACGTGCAAAAGGAGGAAAGGGTGGAAAAAACGACTTCCTGCATTTAACTACAAAAATGTTTATGTTTAGTTTGGTAGAGGTGTTATGTATAATGCTTTGTTAAAGAACCCCCTTTCCGTGCCACTGGTGAGTTGGGATTAAATGAATTGGAAGAGTTGAGTCAGGCCAGTAGACCCTTCTCAGGTTTATTGTAGCACCTGTGCAAAAGGGAGAACTGCTACTGGGAGAGTTTGTGAAAACTTGTGCAAAATGTTAATTTTTGATGGTTTCATTGTCTGACCTCAGCTGTTCTTGACATCAACTACATCTGCATCGGGCTCAGGCAGAGTTAACACGTCAATGTCAGTGAGTGGCAATGTGTACAAATCCGGTGAAAGCGGCCACTGAGTTAGAATCGGAGATACAGGTGAAAGAAAGATCTGGATTTTTTTTTTGTTTACCTTTTTCATGGAAGTAATGAGTAAAACCCAGAACATGCATCAATGAATATAGCAAAAGTAAGCTGTTCAGGAGCTGCAGAGAAATGTTTTCACAGAAATCAAGATGTTATTTTTGTATACTATATCACTTTAGACAACTGTTTGAGTTTCATTTGCTTGTAATCAGTTTTTAAAGTCAGATGGTAAAAGAAACTGAAGTCCTGGAACATAGAAATGTAATTTTAAACTATCAATAAAGCTGGAGGAGGAAGGGGAGTTTGCCTAAAGTTTGTTTCAATTTACTTATTTATTCTAGCATAATTGTCTCTGAACGTTCTGTCCCTGTTGAAAAATGGTCCTTTCTGTTCTTGGTAACATTTCCATACGGTCATTGGTTGCCTGCTAACCCCCAATGCCCTGCTTCAATATTGGCATAGAACAACCTGTACTGGTTAAAGCGACAGACAGGAGTATTCATGTATCACGATTTAATTGGGACTGCATAAAGTAGTTTGTTTTTAATATGCAGATATTTGTATTGAGTTTTTTTTGGTTTTTTTTAATATGCACATTACAACTTGGGCTCTTATGTACATATCTAAATGTGCAGGCAACGTGTACGACGTCATACTGACTACGGCTCTCGAGCCGTAGACACTTATGGTCTGTCGCCACATGAAATCAGAGGCACGGTATGAGCCCATTGATTTCTATCTGTGCTGTATTATGGATGGCTGTGTACATAAGGCAACATTTCATGCATTTTCAAATCTGGGACTTGGAGATATAGCGTTTTTTGTTTTATCAGACAATGTGCTGAAACTTTGTATTCCATATTAATTAGGTCACTAGGCTTTGATATTGGGAAGCATGGTGTAGGAACTCATATACACAATTGTGTATGTCGTGGGTCAGTTACCTATGGAATGTGTGCCACAGCCGGCAAGCAGGGTATGTTTGCTGAGTGTTCTAGAGGCTCTGTCACCAGTTTATAAATGCCCTAGCCCCTGCCTACTCTGATAGGTGCTGTAATGTAGTTAACTGGTTTTTATTTTTAAAAACGATAATTTTTGCGCAAGTTATGAGCAATTTTAGATCTATGCTAATTTGTTAATGCCCAACTGGGCGTTTTTTAACTTTTGATCAAGTGGGCGTTGTAAAGAAGTGTATGACGCTGACCAATCAGCGTCATACACTTCTCTCCATTCATGACCATTTGTATTCGCATAACAGCGTGATCTCGAGAGCACGCTGTGCTGTCACATACACCCACATTAAAGTGTCTTGAGAGTGAATAGACATAACCTCCAGCCAGGACGGAATGTCTATTCAAACTCCCGACACTTTGGTAAAGTTTCTGTGGGACTTACTCACACAGCACAGCGTGATCTCACTCTGTGCTGTGAGTACAAATGGACATGAATGAAGAGAAGTGTATGACTGATTGGTCAGCGTCATACACTTCTCTTTACAACGCCCAGTTGGGCATTAAGAAACTAATTAGCTTAAATCTAAAATTGTTCATAACTTGCTCAAAAATTATAGTTTTTCAAAATAACAGTGTTTTACCCTTTCACGTATGACAGCACCCCTGGAGAAACGTCCCATCCGCTGGACAGGAAACCTGAGGATATAAAAATGGACACACCTCTCCATACACACAGTCAGGTTTCCTGTCCTCCGAATGGAAGGATTGTCCTGAGGAAAAGCACTTCTCCAGGGGTTGCAGACCCCCTAGCAAGGTCTCACCTTATTCCACTAGGGGTGCTCTGGAAGGTATAAGTCTCCTTTGGAGGGAGCAACCTTGAGTCTGGTACAGGTACTCCCTCCTCTCCTGGTCCATCGCCTCCCTCCCTGCTGCAGCAAAAGGAGGTGGTTTAAGGCCCACACTGTGCGCCTTCCTCTGGCGGGGAGCGGATTCCCGTGGTCCCGTTTTGCTCTGCCGTACCATGCCCAGCGTTGGCGGCTTTCTGGTGCTCTCACTGGCACTTCCGGTGGCCGTGACGCGTCACTTCCGGTGGCCGTGACGCGTCACTTCCGGTGGCCGTGACGCGTCACTTCCGGTGGCCGTGACGCGTCACTTCCGGTGGCCGTGACGCGTCACTTCCGGTGGCCGTGACGCGTCACTTCCGGTGGCCGTGACGCGTCACTTCCGGTGGCCGTGACGCGTCACTTCCGGTGGCCGTGACGCGGCCCACACTCCAGGGGGTGGTGTTTCGGTGACCCACGTGGGGACGAGGGGCTCCAGCATCCGGAGCCAAGGGCCTCCCAGCCAATCCATGGCCTATTTAGGCCAGAAACAGCAGGAGCTGTTTCTTCCTCCGTTATGGAAACGGCAGGAGAAGCGCCAGGACGCACTGACCGCTCGGATGCCAAGTCCTCCAGGCCGGTACTTGAGGACGCCAGGAATATGGGGTAAGATAATTAAAAAAAAAAACTCTTCCTTACCTAATACGGTTCCCTTTCTCTTGTACATATGTTTAGGCCAGGGATTGTCCTAAGAAAAAAACAGGATAAGGCCCATAACAAGGAATGTGTGATATGTAAAAAGAAACTCGCATCATCCTATAACAAAAGGCTCTGTCAGAAATGTTTAGACAACATCTCAGAAGAGTCTACAAACTTGGCCACAAGTATCAAGGATATTGTAAGGGCTGAAGTTAGGAACTCACTAAAGTCCCTTAAGAGGAAAAGAGATTCTCCGCCCGCCTCTTCTAGCCGGATGGATTCTGATTCCTCAGCTGAAGAGGATATCCAACTAGGTGTAGAAGGGGAGTACTACTCCTTTGATTCCTCAGGTGAGGATGAGGGAGAAAGGAATCTGTTCCCAACTGAGGACATAGACCTACTCCTAAGGCTGGGTTCACACGACCATGTTACATCCGTAATGTAGGGACTCCTAGCATCGTACATCACTATGATGCTAGGAGCCAGGCTCCCTGCACTGTGTTCGGTCCGGGTCTTCCGGCCGAAATACGTTCCGTACATTACGGACGTAACATGGTCGTGTGAACCCAGCCTAAAGACGGTTAGGTCGACTATGAATATAGATGATCCTAAAGAACCTTGGTCCGTACAGGACATAATGTTTCAAGGCCTAGGCCCTAAGAAGAATAGAACCTTTCCTATCCATAGAAACATCTAACCTCATTAAAAAAAAGAATGGAAAAATCCTGATAGGAAAACAAGTATTCCCAAATTTCTCAAAAGAAAGTATCCTTTTGAGGACAAGGCATGCAAGGACTGGGACAACATCCCTAGACTTGACGCTCCAGTAGCCAAGATTTCAAGGAAACACTCCCTTCCCTTTGAAGATCTAGGGTCCTTGTCTGACCCTATGGATAGGAAGGCCGACTTCTATCTTAAAAAGACCTGGGAAGCCTCTATGGGGGCTTTTAAACCAGGCATTGCAACCACTTGTGTGACTAGATCCCTGAAAATCTGGCTCGCACAATTGGATTTACATTTAAAAGACAAGACCCCTCGGGATCAGATCCTAGCCTCCCTTCCAACACTTTCCAAAGCCGCAGATTTTTTGGCAGACGCCTCAGTAAATGCTGTACGCCTTTCCGCCAGATCAGCGGCCTTGTCAAATTCTGCTAGAAGAGCTATCTGGCTAAAAACCTGGAATGGGGACACCAGATCCAAAGGGAAGCTGCGTTCTAGTCCCTGCTCAGGAGATTACCTTTTTGGGTCCCCACTTGATGACCTGCTGGAAAAAGCATCAGATAGTAAGAAGGGGTTCCCTGCGCAAACAAGGCAATCAAGAGATTCCTTTCGTCCCAAAGGGCCTAATAACAAAAGACCTAACCCTAGGGGACAGGACTTTAGACCTTCAAGATTTACTAGGAAGAATAAGTCCTTTCTCTTCAGGCCCCAGAAGGACCCTAAAAATGGGGACCAACAATGACGCCACAGGACCTACAGTGGGGCGTCGGCTTTCCCTATTTTTCAAGGATTGGCAAAAGATATCAGCGAATCCTTGGATTTATAAAAACTGGGTCCTTACTAGAGTTCAGATCGCTTGCCCCAGACAGATTTTTTTCCCACAAGGGCCCTAGGGAGCCCGGACCAACAGAAGATCCTAGAAATAGAAGTTCTGTCACTCATAAAAAAAGGAGTCCTAATCCAAGTTCCAAGCATAGACAGGTCAGGGCTTTTATTCCCCTCTCTTCCTTGTGAACAAACCAGGAGGCAAACACAGGGTCATTATAAACCTAAAAAAATTAAACCTTTATCTGACCTACAAAAAATTCTGCATGGAGATCTTCGCATCAACTATAAATCTCCTCTCCAGAGATTGTGTGATGGCCTCAATAGGCCTAGAGGATGCTTACTATCACGTACCCATATGTCATCATCAAAGATACCTAAGGGTAGCAGTGACACTCAACGGGTCTGTAATTCACCTACAATACAGAGCCCTCCCCTTTGGCATCTCACAAGCCCCAAGGGTATTTTCGAAACGGATAGCGTAAATGACCTCTTACATCAGGATGAACGACATTTTCCTGATACCATATCTGGACGGTTTCCTGTTGGTTGCAGAAACTTCTCAAACCTTGACCCTACGGATACAAATAGTCCGAGATATACTAACAAAATTAGGATGGAACATAAATTTAAAAAAATCAAATTTAAACCCATCCAAAAGATGTGTATTCTTAGGAACCCTGCTGGACTCCTCCAAGCAGATGTCCTTCCTTCCAGAAGAAAAATCGGTCCCCTGATAAGCAGGATATCAGAGAGCTACCTGAGCCATATGACATCTTTCAGGAAAGCTATGTCAGTCCTGGGCCTCATGACATCATGCATCCCAGCCGTACTATGGGCTCACTTCAGATCCAGGCCACTACAGTGGGACATTTTAAATCAATGGGACAGGAGCAGTCTCTCCTTAGACCAACCCTTACACATCTCTTCCGCAGCAAGGCTGTCCCTCAGATGGTTGTTGAACAGGGAGAACCTCATGAGGGGGATCCCATGGCAGTTAACCCCTACACTCAACATGACCACAGATGCGAGTCCTTGGGGGTGGGGAGCCCATTACGACTCCTCACTTCTTCGGGGTCAGTGGGACCAGCAGACCGCTTAAAGATCCTCTAACTTCAGGGAACTGGCAGCAGTTCTTCAGGCCTTGAAGAGATCCATACATGCAGTCTCAGGTCAGCACTTGAAAATATATTCAGACAACACGACCACAGTATCTTATATAAATCAGCAGGGGGATACGAGATCGGCCTCGCTGATAGACTTATCCTCACAGATATTTTCTCTAGCAGAACAACACCTATTGACTCTATCAGCTGTTCATCTGAAGGGAAAGGACAACCAGGTAACTTCCTAAGCCGAGAAAGGCTTCACCAATCAGAGTGTTGCCTGAATACAACAGTATTTCAGGAAATCATCCTCAAATGGGGAACCCAATCAATAGACCTATTTGCGTCCAAGGAAAACCGAAAAACCCAGAGATTCTTCCCCCTAAACCCTTTAGACCACCCAACAGCAATAGACGCATTCTCCCAGTTTTGGAGTCGAGAGAGGATACGCCTTTCCCCTCCCCCCTGAACCTCCTCCCAAGAGTAATAAAAAAGGTCAGAGAAGACAGGGCCAGTGTGATACTAATAGCCCCCTTCTGGCTAAAGAGACCATGGTTCACGTGGTTAAGAAAAATGTCTTCACACCAACCATGGGTTCTCCCAAACATGTCAGACCTTCTATATCAGGGCCCAGTAATACACCCCGACCTTCAGAAACTCCATCTGACAGCCGGGAAACTGAAAGGATAATCCTTAGGCAAAGAGGATTCTCAGAATCGGTCATCTCCACCCTACTAGCCAGTAGAAAACCGATTACCTCAAAAATATATCTGAGGTCATGGAAGGCATTCTTGAATTTTGCAGGCAGGGATATTAATCCTTTAACCAAACCAGATATGCCCTTAATATTGGATTTCCTCCAGGCAGGATTAAATAAAAACCTTAGGCCTACTACGTTAAAGGTTCAGATTTCTGCTTTAAGTTCCTTCTTCAATTCCAAATTAGCAGAACACCCCTGGATTAAGAGATTCCTAACTGCCTCCTGCAGACTTAAACCCCAGATAAGATCCCCAGTTCCTCCCTGGGACTTAAACCTTGTTCTCCAGGCTTTGATAAAACCACCTTTTGAACCAATAGACTCTCTCCTTGAAAATGCTGACACTCAAAATGACATTTTTGGTAGCCATTACATCAGCCCGTAGAGTGAGTGAGATTCAGGCCCTCTCTGCCTTTCCTCCACATACCCTGCTGCTAGATGATAGTCATCCTAAAAACCTTACCAGAATTCCTTCCTAAAGTGGTCTCTCCCTTTCACTTAGACCAAGATATTGTCCTTCCCTCTTTTTGTGATTCCCCAAAAAATCAGAGGGAACAACAGTTTAACTGCCTAGATGTAAGAAGATGCCTAGTCCAGAACCTAAAGATTACCCAGGATCTGTGATCCTCAGAAAACTTGTTTGTCCAGTTTCAGGGTCACAACAAAGGTTCGGCAGCCAGTAAAGCCACTATAGCGAGGTGGATCAAGCAGGCCATACAATTAGCCTACATAAATCAGAAGCTTAAAGAGGCTCTGTCACCAGATTTTGCAACCCCTATCTGCTATTGCAGCAGATAGGCGCTGCAATGTAGATTACAGTAACGTTTTTATTTTTAAAAAACGAGCATTTTTGGCCAAGTTATGACCATTTTTGTATTTATGCAAATGGGGCTTGCAAAAGTCCAAGTGGGCGTGTTTAAAGTAAAAGTCCAACTGGGCGTGTATTATGTGCGTACATCGGGGCGTTTTTACTACTTTTACTAGCTGGGCGTTCTGACGAGAAGTATCATCCACTTCTCTTGAGAACGCCCAGCTTCTGGCAGTGCAGACACACAGCGTGTTCTCGAGAGATCACGCTGTGACGTCACTCACAGGTCCTGCATCGTGTCAGACGAGCGAGGACACATCGGCACCAGAGGCTTCAGTTGATTCTGCAGCAGCATCGGCGTTAGCAGGTAAGTCGATGTAGCTACTTACCTGCAAACGCTGATGCTGCTGCAGAATCAACTGTAGCCTCTGGTGCCGATGTGGCCGACACGATGCAGGACCTGGGGCAGGAAGTGAGTGACGTCACAGCGTGATCTCTCGAGAACACGCTGTGTGTCTGTGCACTGCCAGAAGCTGGGCATTCTGAAGAGAAGTGGATGATACTTCTCGTCAGAACGCCCAGCTAGTAAAAGTAGTAAAAACGCCCCGATGTACACACATAATACACGCCCAGTTGGACTTTTACTTTAAACACGCCCACTTGGACTTTTGCAAGCCTCATTTGCATAAATACAAAAATGGTCATAACTTGGCCAAAAATGCTCGCTTTTTAAAAATAAAAACGTTACTGTAATCTACATTGCAGCGCCTATCTGCTGCAATAGCAGATAGTGCTTGCAAAATCTGGTGACAGAGCCTCTTTAAGCCCCCAGAGTTTTTCGGAGCTCACTCCACCAGTGCCGTGTCCACTTCATTGGCAGAGAGAGCAGACGCATCCCTAGACCAAATATGTAAGGCTGCCACATGGAGTTCTCCTCACACCTTCTTTAATCCCTTAAAGGGAATGTGCTGCCATCAAAACATGTTTTTTTTTTTTTAATTAAACAGTTAGTGTATAGGTGATTAAACATTGTTCTAATTTTTTTTTTTTTTTTCACGAGTCAGGAAATATTATAAATTGGATTCAATTTATAATATTTCCCAGCACTGGTCACTAGATGGAGCCATTCCCAAAATTGCAGCATTGCATGTGGTAAAGCAACCACATTGCTTTATGCTGCAAAATTGGGTAAAAATCCCTCGCTCTAGTGAGCTCTCAGAATCCCCCCCTCCTTTATCCTGGCTAGTGCCGGGATAAACGAGGGGTTTGAACGGTCTAACCTCCTACACTGTGTGTCGCCATTTTTCGAGCTAACACACAGTGTAGAAGGTTAACATACAGTAGTAAACACACTGAAACACAAACATACATAGAAATAACTTACCTGCTCCAGTCGCCGCCGCTCCCTCCGGTCCATCCGCTCCGTCTGCTGCCGCTGCTCCATGTGCACAAGTCCGGAAGCCGCGACCGGAAATAGTAATCTTACTGTCCGGCCGCGACTTCCGGTCCACAGGAAAATGGCGCCGGACGGCGCGCATTTAAAATTGAACTGCATGCGCCGTTCCCACACAGCGGCGTACATGAAAGTGGATGGAACGGGCCCCGTTCGCAGTCCCTATGGGACTGGAGCTGCCGTATTCCATGTCTGTATGTGTCGTTAATCGACACATACAGAAATGGAAAAAAAAATGGCAGCCCCCATAGGGAAGAAAAAGTGTAAAAATAAAAAAAAATAACACACAAACACACAAATTAATCCAAACGTTTTTAATAAAGCACTAACATCTTTAACATATTAAAAAAAATTTTGGGGTGACACTGTTCCTTTAAGGACGCAGCCTAGTTTTGGCCTTAAGGCTTAGAGCCCATTTTTCAAATCTGACATATTTCACTTTATGCGGTAATAACGTCGGAATGCTTAAACCTACCCAAGCGATTCTGAGATTGTTTTCTTGTGACACATTGGGCTTCATGTTCATGGTAAAATTTGGGCGATATATTCAGTGTTTATTGGTGAAAAATTGAAAAAATAGCATTTTTCAGAATTTAAATGCATCTGCTTGTAAAACAGATGGTTATACCACCCAAAACAGTTACTAGTTCACATTTCCCATGTCTACTTTAGATTGGCATCGTTTTTAGAACATTCTTTTATTTTTCTTGGACGTTACAAGGCTTAGAACATAAACAGCAATTTTTTTAAGCCTTTTTTTTAAGGTACCTCTTGAGTTCTGAAGTGGCTTTGAGGGGCCTATGTATTAGAAACCCTGATAAAACACCCCATTTTAAAAACTAGACCCCTCAAAGTATTCAAAACAGCATTTAGAAAGTTTTTTAACCCTTCAGGCATTTCACAGGAATTAAAGCAAAGTGGAGGTGAAATTTGCAAATTTCATTTTTCTTGCTGAATTTCTATTTTATTCATTTTTTTTTCTGTAACACAGAAGGTTTTACCAGAGAAATACTACTAAATATGTATTGTCCAGATTCTGCAGTTTTTAGAAATGTCCCACATGTGGCTCTACTGCGCTCGTGGAATAAAACACAAGCCCTAGAAGCAAAGAAGCACCTAGTGCATTTTGAGTCCTCTTTTTTTATTAGAATATATTTTAGGCAGCATGCCAGGTTTGAAGAGGTGTTGAGGTGCCAAAACAGTAGGAACCCCCCAATAGTGACCCCATTTTGGAAACCACACCCCTCAAGGAATTCATTTATGGTTGTTACCATTTTGACCGCACAGTTTTTTCACAGCACGTATTTGAATTGGGCTGTGAAATGAAAAAAATGAAATTTTTTCCAATAAAATGTCATTTGTGATCAAAATTTCTTATTTTCACAGGGAACAAAATACCCCATTTTGTTGCCCAATTTGTCCTTAGTGTGGCAATACCCCATTTGTGGTGATAAACTGCCGTTTAGGCCCATGAGAGGGCTCAGAAGGAAAGGAGCGCTATGTGTTTGTTGGAGTCCAGATTTTGCTGGATTGGTTTTCGGGTGCCATGTCACATTTGCAGAGCCTCAGAGGTATCAAAGCAATGGAAACCCACCAGAAGTGACCCCATTTTGAAAACTACACCCCTCAAGAAATTCATTTATGGTTGTTGTTAGCATTTTGACCGCACAGTTTTTTCACAGCACCTATTTCAATTGGGCTGTGACATTAAAAAAATGACATTTTTTCCAATAAGATGTAATTTTTTATCAAAATTTCTTATTTTCACAGGGAACAAAATACTCCATTTTGTTGCCCAATTTCTCCTGAGTGCAGCAATACCCCATTTGTGGCGATAAACTGCCATTTGGGCCCATGGGAGGCCTCAGAACGGAAGGAGCGCTGTGTGTTATTTGGAGTACAGATTTTGCTGGTTTGGTTTTCGGGTGCCATGTCACATTTGCAGAGCCCCAGAGGTATCAAAGCAATGGAAACCCACCAGAAGTGACCCCACTTTGGAAACTGCACCCCTCAAGGAATTCATTTATGGGTAATGTGACCATTTAGACCCCATAGTTTCTTCACAGAACTTATTTGAATTGGGCTGGGAATTAAAAAAATATATATTTTTTCCAATAATATGTCATTTTAGCTCAAAAATTCTTATTTTCACAAGAAATAAAATACTCCATTTTGTTGCCCAATTTGTCCTGAGTGCGGCAATACCCCATTTGTGGTGATAAACTGCCGTTTGGGCCTATGGGAGGGCTCAGAAGGAAAGGAGCGCTATTTGTTCTTTGGAGTCCAGATTTTGCTGGTTTGGTTTTCGGGTGCCATGTCGCATTTGCAGAGCCCCAGAGGTATCAAAGCAATAGAAACCAACCACAAATGACCCCATTTTGGAAACTACACCCCTCAAGGAATTCATTTATGGGTGTTGTGACCATTTTGACCCCATAGTTTTTTCACAGAACTTATTTGAATTGGGCTGGGAATGAAAACAAAATTATTTTTTTCAAATAATATGTAGTTTTGGCTGAAAATTTCTTATTTTCACAAGAAACAAAATACCCCATTCTGTTGCGCAATTTGTTCTGAGTGCCGCAATACCCCATTTGTGGTGATAAACTGCCGTTTGGGCCCATGGGAGGGCTCAGAAGGAAAGGACCACCATTTGGCCTACTGGGGATTTTCTAGTGCGAAGTCATGTATGCAGAAGCACCTGAGGTACCAGTACAGTTGAAACCCGCAAGAAGTGACCCCGTTTTAAAAACGACACCCTTAAGGCATTCATCTAGAGGTGTAGTGAGCATTTTGACCGGAGACCTACACCCCATAAACTGTAATGTGGGTTCTCCCGGGTATGGCAATACCCTACATGTGGCTGTTATCAGCTGCCTGGGCACACAGCAGGGCTCAGAGGGGAAAGACGAGGGGGGATAAGCTGTGCGGAGTGCATCAGGGTAAGTAAAATTGGGGTAAATTATAAACCAAGGGATGTATGATAAATTTTAAAACACTCTTTCATACAGAGCTCTGGTTATTCGGGACACGTGTCACATTGATATATTGTGTCATCCCTTATCGCCCTCTTATAGCAGACTTTGCACCTCTTTTGACTTTTTCCCTTCTTGCCAGTTTGGGGAACTTCTCCTGGAAAGTGTTGCCGCCCTGGTACGATGCGTGTGGCCCCGCTTCCAGAAGTATTGGGTGCCCCCCCTTCTTGGTCCCTAAAGATTAGGTTCTTGATAATCACCTCTTGAAATTCCAGGAAAGTTCCCGTCTGGCCTGCACATCGACGTAGCACGTACGCATTGTACAAAACCATCGGTATGATGTGCCCGGCCAGCTTCTTATACCAAACCGCATGGCGCTGTAGGGCTTCAGGATTTGATCTGACAAGTCCATCCCTCCCATGTATTTATTGTAGTCCAGGATGCAGTCTTGTTTGGGGGTGGCCTTTCCTTCATATATCCTAAACCTGTAGGTATACCCTGATGCACTCTCGCACAGCTTCTACATCTTCACGCCATACCTTGCCCTCTTACCCTGCAGGTACTCGCGGAATTGAACCCTCCTTTTAAAATGTACCAGGGACTCATCAATAGAAATACACTTCTCGGGGGTGTATGCTTGGGAAAACCGGGCACTGAAACGGTCTAATAGGGGTCTCTGTTTATACAAACGGTCAAAACTGGGGTCATCTCGGGATGGGCACGGCTCATTATAAGTATAATGGAAGAAGCGAAGTATTGCCTAATTTATTTATTTTTTTAGGTTCCAGTTCAGTTCTGAAGTTGCTTTGAGGGGCCCATATATTAGAAACGCCTATCAAACGCCCCATTTTAGAAACTAGACCCCTCAAAGTATTCACAACAGCATTTAGAAAGTTTATGAACCCTTTAGGTGTTTCACAGAAATTTAGAGCAAAGTAGAGGTGAAATGTAAATTTTTTTTTTTGCCAGAAAATCCTCTTTATACCATTTTTTTTATAACACAAAAGGATTTATCAGAGAAACGCAACTTAATATGTATTGCCCAGATTCTGCAGTTTTGAGAAATAACCCACATGTGGCCCTCGGGCGGTAATGGACTGAAGCACCGGCCTCCTAAGCAAAGGAGCACCTAGTGGATTTTGAGGCCTCTTTTTTATTAGGCACCATGTCCGGTTTGAAGAGGTCTTGTGGTGCCAAAACATTGGAAACCCCCCAAAAGTGACCCCAATTTGGAAACTAGACCCCTTCAGGAATCCATTGTAGTTTTCTTGGGGTGCATGCGGCTTTTTGATCAGTTTTTATTCTATTTTTAGGTGGCGTGGTGACTAAAAAACAGCAATACTGCTATTGTTTTTTTATTCTATTTTTTTTACAGCGTTCACCGTGCGCTATAAATGACATATTCACTTTATTCTGCGGGGCGATACGATTACGGCGATACCCTATGTTTATAGTTTTTTTTAATGTCTTTTGGCGTTTGCACAATAAAATACGTTTTGTAAAAAATCATTCACTTTTTGTGTTACCTTATTCTAAGCGCCAGAACTTTTTTATTTTTCAAGCAATAAAGCCGTGCGAGGACTTATTTTTTGCGTAACGAACTGTAGTTTCGATCAGTACCATTTTTCGGTACATGCGACTTTTTGATCTCTTTTTATTCCATTTTTTGGGAGGTGAAGTGACCAAACAATTGTGATTGTGGTTCGGTTTATTATTATTTTCTTTTACGGCGTTCACCGTGCGGGGTAAATAACAGAATAATTTTGTAGTTCAGGCCGTTACGGACGCGGCGATACCAATTATGTTTAGTTTATTTGTTTTTTTATTCATAATAAATGACTGATAAGGTAAAAAGGGGGATTTTTACTTTTAATACTTTTAAAACTTTTATTTTCTTATTTTTACACATCTTTTTTTTACTTTATTACTTTGTCTCACTAGGGGACTTGAGGACAGGAGGCCCTGATCGCAATTCTAATACACTGCACTACATGCATAGTGCAGTGTATTAGAACTGTCAGCTACTCACTGACAGCAAGCATAGTGGGTCCTGACATTGTCAGGACCCACTAGGCTTCCGTCTATGGCATAGCCGGATGCCATTGTTTGGTGTCCGGTTGCCATAGTCACCATCGCCGGCCGCTATCGTGTAGCAGGCCGGCGATGGCAGCTTAACCCCTAAAAAGCCGCGATCTCTATAGAACGCGCCTTTTAAGGGGTTAATCAGCGGGGACACAGCGATCGGTCCCCGCTGTAGGAGCTGTGACAGCTCTTGTATGTGTCGGGAGGACGGCCGAAACGTTCGTTAGTCCCGAGACGTACTATTAGGTCATGGAGCGCGAACGATACAGCTGCCATGACCTAATAGTACGTCCAGGAGCGGGAAGGGGTTAAACACTACCAATTACAACTGCATGCAGCCTCTGACTTGGCCTTTGGTAGAAAGGTGCTACAAGCTGTGGTCCCACCCTAAAAAAAAATATTGGTTTCTATTTTACATCTCCAGGGGTGCTGTCATAGGTGAAAGGGTAAAAGATTGATTACTTACTGGTAATCGGTTTTTCAAGAACCTATGACAGCACCCTGCTGTTACCCTCCCATGGTTCTAGCAAATGATCCTCATAAGCTGGATCGCTAACCTTAACCCTTTCACGCCGCAGCCCTTTTTCAGATTTTCATTTTCGTTTTTCCCTCCCCACATTCCAGAGGCCATAACGCCTTTATTTTTCCGTCGATATAGTACTATGAGAGCTTGATTTTTGTGGGACGAGTTGTAGTTTTTCGTAGCACCATTTATTTTGCCGTATAATGTACTAGGAAACAGGAAAAAAATTATTTGTCGGGTAGAAAATGAAAAAAACAGCGATTCCGCCATGGTTTTTTGCGCGCCATTTTTACGGAATTCACTGTACAATTAGAACAACATATTCATTTTATTCTATGGGTCAATACGATTACGCCGATACCAAATATGTGTAGGTTTTTCTATATTTTACTACTTTTACAAGTAAAAACCTAAGTGTAAAAAAGAAAATTAATTTTGTTTCGCCAAATTCCGAGAGCCGTATCGTCTCTATTTTTCCGTCGATTAAGTGGTATAAGGGCTTATTTTTTGCGGGATAAGCTGTAGTTTTTAATAATACCATTTTGGTGTAAATGTGACGGTTTTATTTCATTTTTTGTGGGAGATTAGGTGAACAAAAAATAGAGATTCTGGCGTTTACAATTTATTTTTTTTACGCCGTTCACCGTGCGGGTTAAATAATGATATATTGTGATAGTTCAGACTTTTACGGACGCGGCAATACCAATTATGTTTATTTATTTAATTTTTTACTATGCTCTAGGGGGAAAATGGGAAAAGGGTTTTTTTTTTGAACTTTTAATATTTTTATTTTTTTTACACAAAAAAAACAACTTTATTTAACTCATTTTTACATTTTTTATTAGTCCCCCTAGGGGACTTCAACCAGCGATCGTTAGATCGCTTGCACGATATACTGCAATACTAATGTATTGCAGTATATCGTATTCTGATAGTCTCCTATGAAGCCCTGCCGGAGGCAGAGCTTCATAGGAGTACCAAGATGGCAGACCTGGGGGACTTCGTCAGACCCCCAGGCAGCCGTGTGAACCAACGGCTACCCCCGATCTCGCCGCGGGGGGGCCGTTGAGACGTTACAGGAAGTCGCCCCCTGTTTTTAGTCATTTAAATGCCGCGATCTTTATTGAACGCGGCATTTAACGGGTCCCGCTCGTAACCCGGAAGTGTCGGCTGTAACACACAGCCGACACACTGGCTCTATGGAGCGGACTCAGCCCGTGAGCCCGCTCCATATTCCCACACCCGGCGTGCGCCGTATATATACGGCGGATGTCGGGAAGGGGTTAAATTTAAGCATTTCCGTAAATATTGTATATATTAGGCCTCATTTACACGAACGTAATATACGCGCGTGCGACGCGCGTGCTTTGCACGCATGTCGTACGCACCTATATTAGTCAATGGGGCAGTTTAGATGATGCGTGAATTGCGCTCAGCGCGAGTGAGCAGAAAAAAACTCACGACATGTTCTATAATCGTGCGTTTTTCGCGCACTCACGCACCCATTGAAGTCAATGGGTGCGTGAAAACCACGCATGCCGCACGGAAGCACTTCCGTGCGAACTGCGTGATTCGCGCAAGAGCTGTCAAACTCCTGAATGTAAACAGAAAAGCACCACGTGCTTTTCTGTTTACAAACATCCAAACGGAGTGTCAAATTCGAGATGAGCGCACCGAACTTCACCGGGTTCGGCCAAACTCGTTTTGACCGAAACCGGTAAAAAATGTTCGGGTACGCGACGTCAGGAGACAGTCACTGTCCACGGTGCTGAAAGCGTTAAACTGGTTCAGCACCATGGACAGTGACTTCCGCTCCGAAAATCCATGAACCTGTAAAAAAAAAAAGACGTTCTGACTTACCGATAACTCCGGTCCGGCCTCCCGGGATGACAGTTCAGTCCAAGTGACAGCTGCAGCCAATCACAGGCCAAGCACAGGCTGCAGCCAATCACAGGCTGCAGCGGTCTCATGGACTGCGGCATCATCCTGGGAGGTGGGGCCGGATGACAAGAGAGGGACGCGTCACCAAGGCAACGGCCGGGAGCCCGGACTGGGGGAAGCAGGAAGTTCTTGGTAAGTATGAAAGTCTTTTTTTATTCACAGGTTGCTGTATATTGTGTTCGGCATTCACTGTCGAGGGTGCTGAAAGAGTTACTGCCGATCAGTTAGCTCTTTCAGCACCTTGGACAGTGACGGGCGTCGACTAGCCTCATCTCTATGATGGCGGCTGCGCGAAAATCACGCAGCCGCGCATCATACACGGATGACACACGGAGCTGCCAAGTGCCTTTTGCGCGCGCAAAACGCAGCGTTTTTTGCGCGCGCAAAACGCACACGCTCGTGTAAATGAGGCCTAAAGGTGTGAGGGAATTTCACACAAAAAAACATATAAACTAAACTACTTCTCATCCTGAGTTTGATTACCGGTAAGTATTCAATCTTTTTTTATCTACATTACAGCGCCGAGCAGATTTTGTAGGAGATAGGGCACTTATAATCTGGTGACAGAGCCTCTTTAAAGGGAATGTGTCGCTAGAATTTATTTTATTTTTTTTAGTTAAACAGTTATTATATACATGATTAGACATTGTTATAATTTTTTCACAAGTCAGGAAATATTATAAATTAGATTCTAATTTATAACATTTCCCTGTGCTGGTCACTAGAGGGAGCAATTCCCAAAATTGAAGCATTGGCATGTGGTAAAGCAACCACATTGCTTTATGTTGCAAAATTTGAGAAGACACTTGCTCTAGCGTCCTCAAACAATCCCCCCTTTATCCTGGGTAGTGCCAGGAGAAAGGAGGGGATTGAATGTTCAAACCTCCTACACTGTGTGCCGCCATTTTTTGAGCGAATACACAGTGTAGTAGGCTTACATACAGTGGTAATCACACACTAAAACACGAACATACACAGACATAACTTACCTGCTCCAGCCGCCGCCACTCCCTCCGGTCCGTCCGCTCCTAGTGCTTGCTTCTAATCACATGTCCGAAAGCCGCGACCGGAAGTAGTCATCTTACTGTCCGGCCGCGGCTTCCGGTCCACAAGAAAATGGCGCCGGATGTCGCTCGGCCGAAGACCCTCCATTTGGCATGCGCCGTTCCCACACAGACGGCGTACACCATAGTGAATGGAACGGCTCCCGTTCGCATTCTCTATGGGGATGTATGTGCCGTATTCCATCTCTGTATGTGTCGTTAATCGACACATACAGAGATGAAAAAAAAAATGGCAGCCCCCATAGTGAAGAAAAAGTAAGAAAAAAAAAAAAAGTAAAACACAAACACACATATAAATAACATTTATTTTAATAAAACACTAAAAGCGGACTTCCGGTAGGCGGGGCATCCAGGATGGCCGCATTTTAGAAGAGCTCCGGAGCGGGATACACAATCCGGCAAAAACAGCAGGCATCACGGCAGACCCGAACACCTAGTGGGCATAGGTGTCGGGAGATGGGAGAGACCGAACCGCGGAGCGCATATCGAAGCGCCGGAGTCCGCTCAGAGAGAGAGCAGGAGGAGTGTCGCCGGAGCGACAAGGCGAGGAGGCCGCCATCTTACCGGCAGCACAGGCTGGGAGCTGAACCAGGGTGTGGAGCGGGAAAGAAAGGTCTCGCTAAGAGGAGGAGTGCAGAGAGCAGAGAGGAGGCTGACACGCTGGAGAGGCAGAGGATATGTGACGGGGGAGCACGGCAATACAGCCAACAAACACGTGGAGCAGGGCAGCATATGGCCAGGGCAAGGACGGCCTACACTGATTAACAGCATAGTGCCGGGACTACTTCACAGACACACCATCAGCAGGAAGCAGATAAGTACCCAGTGCATTCCCACCTGCATGAAACTATTAAACCTCTGGGATAGTCAGCGAGAGGGGACTTTGTGTGACACATGGTATACAAACCCTATGAGGGGGATAATTAGTCTGGCGCACTGATTGGAGAGAACAGGCTGTGCAGACGTGGAGGGAAGACGCTGGGTCTGTGCTGTGCTGCAGCTCTAACATACGAGAAGTGGAATTAGAACCGACGGGTCAAACAGTGTAAAAGTCATCAAAGCATTACAGGCCCAATAGTTCCAAACTTAGCGTGCAAGGGACTGTTTTCTCAATTCTGCACGCTACCATGCTGATACGAATGTAAATATGTAAATAGCTCCTCCACAGATTGAATATACCCAAACTACCGCATTACCAACCGCATAGCTGCGGGATACTGTGTACATGGACAAATACCTACAAGCGACTGGGACACCTAGATCTACACGCTTAACTGCAATGCCACACACATCCGCCGGACATGCTTCTGCCTCCTCATCCACACAGAGAAAACGGGAAAGGACTGAACAAAGGCACAGCCATGGACAACACCTCACAGAAGAACGACATATCAACGGCAATTACAGCGTCGGGAGACATAACTCCACCAAATCTCTCCGGCCCACCTAGCCCGACATCAATGCATCTTGTAATACAGTCTCAGGCGGCGGAGGTGGCGCAGGAAGTGTCGCGTCTTCTTGCCCCGATATTTGAAAGGCGTTTGGATCTTATTCAAACCTCAATAAACAACATGCTGGCGCAGGTGACCACAAATTCGCAGAAAATTGGGGAGCTGGAAAATAAATCCATGTCGTGTGAGATGGAGGTTACACGGTTGGAAACGCTAACGACGGAACAAGGCGGGATGATACAAACGCTACGGGAGAAATTAGATGATCTTGAAAACCGGGAACGGCGCAATAATCTGAGATTTGTGGGAATACCGGAAGAGGTTACGAACGAGGCACTTACCACGTATCTATCCGCAACCCTACCGAGGGCCCTACAAGTACAGCTGCCAGAAGATCCGTTATCCATCGAAAGAGCACATCGTTTGGGAGCCCGGAGAGAAAATGAAAATGGCGGGAGACCCAGAGCGGTCATAGCCAAATATCATAACTGGACGGTAAAGGAGAACATTTTGAAGGCCTTCAGGCAAACCCCGGAGCTTCGGATTAATGGGCACAAGATCTTACTGTTCCAGGACTTTTCCATACAAGTGTCTCAAAAACGGAAAGCGTTTACACCAGTATGCAAGCACCTGCATGAAAATAACATCAGATTTCAACTGTTGTACCCGGCGAAACTGAAAGTCACAGAAAATGGTCGAACCAGATTGTACGAGACACCGGAGGAGGCGCTTAGAAGATATCGTCCAGCAGAGGCGGTTTGAGAATGTTGAACATGCTATGTTTTACAATTGCCTGTGGAGGAGATTATTTTCTTAATTGGTTGAAGAACCTTAACAACTGTTTCAGAGGTCTTTGACTTCTGTTGATAGAGTGCCCTAGGCACTAATTTAAGATAGTTTGCAAATGTATTCTGGTTGGATTGTATGTTTGTTGACCCTGCCGCCTCTCTTTTCTAGATTACGAAAATATGTTAGGGACTCCCTGCTCTTCTTTATCAGGTGTTCCTCACGCTCGCTGGGACGGGGGGATACATCGCGACGAACGAGAACTACGTAAACATGTCAAGAGTCTGGACACAGGATGAGTACTTTAACGCACACACCTCAAGATTATAGCTCCACCCCAACACTACATATGGTGTCATGGAATGTGGCAGGGCTGAACACGCCAGAGAAACGACGCAAGGTGGTTGCTCACCTGAAACGTCAACAGGCTGACATCATGCTCCTTCAAGAGACACACTGGCGGACATGTCATTATGTCCCTCTGAGGGCCGCCTGGCTGGATGACCCAATAGTGTCTATGTACTCCTCCAAAACAAGGGGGGTGACGGTATATTTTAGGAAAGGCCTGCCATACTCCATAACAGAACAATTCGCGGATCAAAACGGCCGGTTTGTTTACATAAAGGTCAAAATACATCAATACACATATACCATTCTAAATATATATGCCCCAAATCAGCCAAATGACAGCTTCTACCCTAAAATGGCAGATTTCTTGGTGCAAAGGGACAACCCTAATCTAATAATAGCCGGGGACTATAACATCACTACACACCCGTCCATAGACAGATCTGGATCAGACCGTACCACAATACCCCCTAATTTAAACATAGCTACATTTATGGAACAGCTATCTATATGTGACCCGTGGAGACTACATAACCCGAAAACAAGGCACTATACCTTTTACTCAGCAGTACATGACTCATTCTCACGAATAGATTTTATAATGGTGCACGCACACCTATTCCCAAAGGTGGTACATGTCAATATACACCCTATCGTAATCTCAGATCATGCACTAATTTCTATAACACTGGGGGGCCAACCTACGAGACCTCTCACAAGGATCTGGAGGTTCCCCTCCTATCTATATGAATCAGAGGATTTCAAAACATACTTAGCAACGCATTGGCAAAATTATATCAAGGATCACCGGGATCAGTTAGATGAGGTAGCGCTGATTTGGGTGATGAGGGGACACATAATTAGCTACATAGCGCTGAAACGCAAAAAAGCGCAGACGCAGCTGATGGAACTACAGGCAAACTTGCTGAGAACGCAAACCACACACGCGGGTAGCAGCACAGCACAATCTAAAGAAGAATTCTTAGAAGCACAGAGTTTGTTGAACACATTTTTACACGGGAATGCTATGTGGCAGGTGAAGTCCACTCAAAATAAATACTATAGATGGGGTAATAGAGTGGGCTCCCTTCTGGCACACATGACACGCCCAACACGAGGGACCGGTCAAATTCTAGTAGTAAAGGACCCGGACAATGGGTTGACGAGTTCTGACACGGGAAAAATAGAATCCATCTTTACAAGCTACTATGAGGATTTATATAGGGCGGAACCAACAGATAGGATGGCTATTGACAAGTTTTTGGATTCAGTAGCGATGCCAAAGCTGACAGATGATCATAGGACCTTGTTAGAGACCGCTATTACAGAAGACGTGGTGAGATTGGCTATTAAATCTGCACATAACAAAAAATCCCCTGGGCCTGATGGCTTCCCTATAGAATATTACAAGCTGCTGTCCTCAGACATTGTCCCATATCTCAGGAACCTCTTTAATAAGATTTACATTGAAGGTCTACCGCTTGATACATTTACAGACGCAAGGACTATCTTACTCCCTAAAAAAAATAAGGATCCGACCCTGCCCCAGTCATATAGGCCCATATCACTGCTTAACCAAGATTATAAGTTACTGTCTAAAATATTGGCGACCCGAATACAGTCTTTTCTCTCAGAGGTGTCACATCCTTTCCAGATGGGCTTTGTCGCGGGCAGATACACTTCCAAGAGCATCCGTGCTGTGATTGCGGCGACGGTAGTAGCACAAGAGGAAGGCCATCCCCCAACTATGCTGCTAAGTTTAGATGCAGAGAAAGCGTTCGATAAAGTCTCCTGGCCTTTTTTGGAGGAAACGCTAAGCAGACAAAATTTTGGGAACGTCTTTGTGGGGTACCTGCACTCGCTGCAATCACAAGCAGGCACACAGCTACTTATTAATGGTCATCTTTCCCATAAGTTGGATATATTCAGGGGCACGAAACAGGGATGCCCGCTCTCGCCCATATTATTTAATCTGTCCTTAGATCCCTTGCTATACCATATATCGGCTTCATCCATATTTAGAGGTATATATATCGGGAACAGTGAACTAAAAGTGGCAGCATATGCCGATGATCTTCTGCTGGTAATTAAGAACCCCAGATTCAGATTGTCTCCGATACTAGAGGAACTACAGATAATTGGTAGACTTTCTGGTTATACACTAAATATGGATAAAAGTGAGGCTTTATTACTGAAGGGCCCAGCGAAACCATTATGGACATCAGGGTGCCCCCTGAAATGGTGTGTAACAGGGCTTAAATACCTGGGAGTGCAGATAACCAGACACCCGGAAAATGTATATAAACATAATATCACAGCATATATCTCTAAACTAGAACAAACAATTAAGCTCTGGAAACACTTTTCGCTCTCGTTTATGGGACGGGCTAATATACTGAAAATGGTAGAATTCCCAAAACTTTTATATATTTTTCAGTCACTACCCCTGTATCTTAGGCCAAAGGACGAAAAATATATTAACCAATTATACCGAGGCTTTATTTGGGCGGGAGGAAGGCCACGGATCCCGTTTCATGTTCTGAAACAGCCAAAGGTTAATGGGGGCATAAATTTCCCAGACGTTCGCACATATAATCTGGCAGCCCTTGCTAGGGTGATATCTGACTGGGCACAACGCACAGACTACTACACCACGACGAGAATAGATCAAGCATTTATACCGCATATCTCACTTATGAACATGCTATATTTACCCTATGAACAAATACCTCAGGGGGTAAAAGGGAACCCCACCTTATTGGCCATATGGAAAACATGGAATAAAGTGTGTATGATACTACACCTGGACCCACAAATATCACCATCCCTTACTCTGGTTAAAACCCCAAAATTTCAGGGGGGCAACTCCCACCATACATTCACTACGTGGAAATGAGGGGGCATAATAGACATATCAAACTTATTGCATTCTACGCAGCACACGGCGCTATCACTCGCAGAACTACAAAACAAATTTCCAAAGGTATCTTTTCCTTTTTTTAACTATTTACAGGCACATAGCTATGCAACCTTGGTAGTGGGTAAACTATCCCAGAATGAGTGGACGTCGAATTTTGAAAGACTGATACTCAACCCTGGGTCGAGGTCTGCTCACATATCAAATTCTTATAAACTCCTGCACACACCTATAGATTATACAATAACACAAGTGGGCTTGACGAAGTGGAGGGAGGATGACCCGTCCCTGACGCCCACGGTAATCCTGCAGGCTACTATGGATGCATATAAATTTTTGCCATCGGCCAGATATATGGAAATGTGGATGAAAGTAATCCATAGAGCATACTTGACACCGCAGAGGGGACATAGAATGGGGATCTACTCATCATCTGACTGTTTTAAGTATGGGCAACCGGAGGCGAATTTATACCACTGTATGTGGAGATGCCCACTGATTCAGGGCTTCTGGGAGAGAGTTAAAAAATTTGCAACAGATCACATGGTGGGACCTTTTCTCTGCAACGCCTCCTGGGCACTTTTGGGTAGTACGGAATCGGATCCGCAGGAGCACACCAGAAGGGAAACTCGCATACTACACATGATAGCTGCAGCGGGTAGAAAGGCGATATTACAGGTGTGGAAGCACTCACAGGCACCAACTTTCCGCATCTTTTTGGACAAGTTGTCGTTTGAGATGAAAATGGACTGGGTAGAAGCCTCTCATCACAAAGAAAAACAGGTACAACATTTTTTTCAGATATGGGAGGGATTCATCGCACTGTTACCACAGAATGTGAAAGATAAGATACGCATGTGCTTTTGCTCAACAACATGGTTCCAAAAACAAATAATATCAGGGGAAGCTCCATTATAATACCCTGAGAGATATACTGTAGGCTTGGGGTTAATGAGGAAACCAGACGACATGGGATAGTGAGACAGGGAGAGACAGGTCATTTTTGGAGGCAGAGGCGGCGGGTCTATATGTGTTGAAAAAGTTAAGTTTAACAGTATACCACTACAAGAGCGCCACTGTAAGAAGAGGCCTGGCAAAAAGCATGATAATTGTTGAAGATGGAGATGTCAAATTTAATATGACATGTATAATACCGAAACTTGATGTGGATGCTGTACTGTTGTTGATAAAAATGTTGTAAAATGAATAAAAACATATTTAAAAAAAAAAAGAAAACACTGAAAGCAAATTGATATAAAAATTTTTTTTTTCGTGACACCCTTCCTTTAAGCCCCGGAAGTGCTCTCCAGCCTACCCCAACACCCCCCCCCCTCCCAATCCCAAGGTTTGATGTGTGGCTCTAGCGTGTGGAGACGTCACTGGTGTCTTCAGGGCCAGCCAACGCACAGCTCTTGTCAGGGATTTCACTAAAGAAATCGGTGACATCGGCACAAGTCAAGGGGGTGGCATTTGGTTGCACGCAGTGCTATTCAGTGAATGGCGGCTGTCGCCCCTTATACAACATATACCCTCTTCCATCATAAGCTTTGCAAGAACAATAAGTGAGCCTGTCTCTGAGCGGATGTTTTTTTAATATATATAGATCGGTGAGCGGATCTTCTCACACATGAATTCCATCCTCAGCCCCTCACAAAACAGGTTTACTGCAGACCACTGCGATGCCTGTGTTCAGCTCAGTCACCTCGTATGCATCACAGAGGGGTCATCTATGCAAAGAAAGTCAGGGACATGGGTCACACAGTAATTAAGCTTACATTTCAGATTGGTTTATGTCACATGTGGTCAGTTTGTCTTATGACTTTCTTGTTGCATGGTACACTGAGTATTTAATCTTTGATTTATTTGTTTTTTAGTGGATATGCCGTTCAAATTTTGCCTGCCCCTGGTGTATGTGCTCCTCATGTGTACATTGGAGACTACACAAACACATCCATGGATTCCTACACCTCAGTGTGGCCACCAAAACCACATTTTTACATATTTTAGCTTCTGATGTTAATGAGCTATATTTGTAGATAAGAGAACCTTGAAAATGCTCTGTACATTTTTATTAATAAGGCCCATGCACACGAATGTGCTTTTGCGGCTGCAATTCCCCTGAAAATCCATTGGAAAATTGCGGCCCCATTCATTTCTATGGGTCCGTGCACGGCCCAGGAGCCCGGGCCGCAGAAACAACGGACATGTCTTATTACGTCCTTATACAGCTATGTCGACTCAAAAATAAAAAAGTTATAGCTCTTTGAATGAGACGATGGAAAAACTTAAGAAATAGCTTGGTTATTAAGGTTTAAAATAGGCTGGTCATTAAGGGGTTAAGGTTTAAAAATAAAACAGCTAAAAAAATAAATAAACGTAATCTTAACCCTTTAATGACCAGCCTATTTTAGACCTTAATGACCAAGCAATTTTTTACGTTTTTCCATCGTTGCATTCCAAGAGCTATAACTTTAACTATAACTTTTTTTATTTTTGCATCAACATAGCTGTATAAGGTCTTGTTTTTTGCGGGACAAGTTGTATTTATTAATACATTAATAAATTGGGGTACATATAATTTATTGATTAGCTTTAAACTTTTTTTTGGGTGGGAATAGAAAAAAAAACAAATTTTGCCACACTTTTTCCCGTCCTAAATCTACGCCGTTTACTGTGTGGTATAAATAACACAATAAAGTTTTTTTTACGATTGCAACGATGCCAAATTTGTATAGATTTTGTATGTTTTACTACTTTTACACAGTAAAAACACTTTTTTTTTCAACATTATTTGTTTTTGTGTCTCCATATTTGAAAAGCCATAACTTTTTTATTTTTCCGCCGATGCAGTAGTATGAGGGCTTTTTTTTTTTTGCGGGACGACTTGTAGTTTTTATCGGTACTATTTTGAAGTAGATGCGACTTTTTGATCACTTTTTATCACATTTTTTTAAAGACCGGATTCACAGAAAACAGCAATTTTTCCATTGTTTTTTATTTTATTTTTTTACGGCGTTCACCATGCGGGTTAAATAATGTAATAGCTTTATAGTCGGGGTCGTTACAGACGCGGCGATATTAAATATGTATAACTTTTTTACTTTTATTTTGTTTTTCTTTAATAATAAAGCATTTTGTAAGGGGAATAAGTGGGTATTTCATTTTTTTTTCACATTTTTTTTATTAACTTTAGTAAACTTTTTTTACTAGTCCCACTAGGGGACTTTAATATGTGCTCGTCCGATCGCTTTTATAATACACTGCAATACTTTTGTATTGCAGTGTATTACTGCCGGTCTGTTTAAAACGGACAGGCATCTGCTAGGCCATGCCTCTTGCATAGCCTAGCAGGCATTTACTAAAGGCAGACTTGGGGGCTTTTGGTGTCGCCGGTTGTTGGTGGGAGGGAGAGGGAGCTCCCTCCCTCTCTCCAAAACAACTCTGATGCGGTGCTCGCTTTTGAGCGCCGCATTTGAGGCATTAAACGGGTGAGATCGATACTGATATCGAGCAGGGATAGCTCTCAGCTACTTCTGGTAGCTGAGAGCAGGGAGGTTTAACGCCTCCCTGCTCTATTTATTCTGATGCAGCGCTGTGAAAAGGCTTATGCATCAGAATAAAGCCCATTAGTGGCCGCCGTGAAAAGGCGTATTGGCGGTCACTAACGGGTTAAAACACACCCACCCACCCACACCCACCATTAAACTAAGCCTCGATAGATAAAATATACACATATTCGGTATCGTCGCGACCGTAATAACACATTTATAGCGTCATTCATGTTTACTCTGTTATAAAATAAAAAACTGCTTTCTTTCACTTATTAATGTGAGGCATGTGGTATTATGAATTTTGAACCTCCATGTGCCTCACATTAATAGTAATTAACCCCATCATGTACCTCACACATTAACCCAATGTTGTCCATTATGACTGAGGAACATGATGGGGTTAATTACTATTAATGTGAGGCACATGGAGGTTCAAAATTCATCACACCTTGTGCCTTACATCAGAAAATGGAAGAACTTTTATTTATTTATTTATTTATTTTTTTATTGTTGGCAAGTTATTGTTTTGATATCGAAGTCCAAATTCTGGTATCGTGACAACCCTACAGCCGAGTTTGCTGGCCAATCAAGCATAGGGATATTGTGGTGATTAAACCAGGTATTGGTACTTTAGGCAGTGTGGGCAGGTGCAAGTCCTGCTGGAAAATGAAATCAGCATCTCCATAAACCTTGTCAGCAGAGAGAAGCATGAAGTGCTCTAAAATTTCCTGGTAGAAACTGCGTTGACTCGACTTGATATAACACAGTGGACCAACACCAGCAGATGACATGGCTCCCAAACCATCACTGACTGTGGAAAATTCACACTGGACCACAAGCAACTTGGATTGATGCCTCTCCACTCTTCCTCCAGACTCTGGGACCTTGATTTCCAAATGAAATTTAAAATTTACTTTCATCTGAAAACAGGACTTTGGACCACTGAGCAACAGTGAAAAAAATTGCTGGAAATAAATCACTCTGTGTGTAATGAATGTATATAATATAAGAGTTTCACTTTTTGAATTGAATTACTGAAATAAATGAACTTTTTTATGATATTGTAATTTATTGAGAAGGACTAGTATAGATAGTAATGAGGAGATCCAAGTGATTCTGGTTATAAAGTTAAACATAATCGAACCTTTGTTCCTGCGGGAGATAAGACGTTGTAACAGGTGTCTCAACGGCATAATCCCCCTCTCCCCATTTAAAAACACAAGCACAATTGTCACAGCCAAGCTCGCATCTGTATGTGGGAGTGTGGAGGAATATCTATCTTAAATGTACGGGCAGCGTAAATGTGACCACACATGAGAACTGTTATTTGGCCGTTAGCCATCAGCTATCCTTATAGACTCCATCTTCAACACACATTCTCTGCTTATTTCAAAGGGGGAGATAAGTATTAAGCAGCAGGCCGAGACCCCTAACAATGGCTAATCTGTGGAACGAAGGATTGAACATGTTGAAATCCAACATGCCCGATCCCCCCCTGACATCGGTGGCTGTGGATATTCAGGAGGTACCCAAATACATACCTCCCAACTTTTGAATTCAGAAAAGAGGGACATTTTAAGCCACGCCCCCTAACCACGCCCAATATCCTGCATAAACACATCAAATCACGGCCAGATCCTTCTGCAAATAACAAGCGCACATTGTCACTGTGGATCTCAGGACTGTCTGGATATCACAGATATTATGGATCCGTTATATCGTCTTTGTGGTACTTTTCCTATCTTGGGTATAACATTTGCTCATCACGGCGGCAGCTACAGGACAAACCAAAAGGCTGACAACAATGAAAGTCAAGAGGGAGACCCTGTGGTTGATGACTTTTCAATTGGCAGGTAGCAGCGTTACATGATGGGGATTTTTTTTTCCAGTTGTGTAACTCTGCTACGGGTCAATCGAAAAATCATCCACCAGAGCTCCAGACACAGCCCCCCTTTAGATAGCGCCACACACAGCCCCCCTGTAGATAGCGCCACACACAGCCCCCCTGTAGATAGCGCCACACACAGCACCCCTGTACAAAGCGCCAGATACAGCCCCCCTGTACATAGCTCCACACACAGCCCCCCTGTAGATTGCTCCACACACAGCTCCCCTGTAGATAGCACCACACACAGCCCCCCTGTACATAGCGCCAGACAGCCCCCCTGTACATAGCGCCAGACAGCCCCCCTGTACATAGCGCCACACAGCCCCCCCTGTACATAGCGCCAGACACAGCCCCCCCTGTACATAGCGCCAGATACAGCCCCCTGTAGATAGCTCCACACACAACCCCCCTGTACATAGCGCCACACACAGCCCCTTGTAGATAGCTCCAGACACAGCCCCCCTGTAGATATATCAACACACAACCCCCCTGTAGATATATCCACACACAGCCCCCCTGTAGATATATCCACACACAGTCCCCCTGTCGATTTCTCCGCACACAGTCCCCCTGTCGATTTCTCCACACACAGCCCCCCTGTAGATAGCGCCACACACAGCCCCTCTGTAGATAGCGCCACACACAGCCCCCCTGTAGATAGCACCACACACAGCCCGCCTGTAGATAGTGCCACACACAGCCCCCCTGTACATAGCACCAGATACAGCCCCCCCTGTACATAGCGCCAGACACAGCCCCCTGTACATAGCGCCAGACACAGCCCCCTGTACATAGCGCCAGACACATCCCCTTGTACATAGCGCCACACACAGCCCCCCTGTACATAGCACCAGATACAGCCCCCCTGTACATAGCACCAGATACAGCCCCCCTGTACATAGCGCCAGACACAGCCCCCCTGTAGATCGCTCCAGACACAGCCACCCTGTACAAAGCTCCACACACAGCCCCCCTGTAGATAGCGCCAGACAGCCCCCCTGTACATAGCGCCAGACAGCCCCCCTGTACATAGCGCGACACAGCCCCCCCCTGTACATAGCGCCAGACACAGCCCCCTGTACATAGCGCCACACACAGCCCCCCTGTACATAGCACCAGATACAGCCCCCCTGTACATAGCGCCAGACACAGCCCCCCTGTAGATCGCTCCAGACACAGCCACCCTGTACATAGCTCCACACACAGCCCCCCTTTAGATAGCGCCAGACAGCCCCCCTGTACATAGCGCCAGACAGCCCCCTGTACATAGCGCCACACAGCACCCCCTGTACATAGCGCCAGACACAGCCCCCCCTGTACATAGCGCCAGATACAGCCCCCTGTAGATAGCTCCACACACAACCCCCCTGTACATAGCACCAGATACAGCCCCCCTGTAGATAGCGCCACACACAGCCCCTTGTAGATAGCTCCAGACACAGCCCCCCTGTAGATATATCCACACACAGCCCCCCTGTAGATATATCCACACACAGTCCCCCTGTCGATTTCTCCACACACAGTCCCCCTGTCGATTTCTCCACACACAGCCCCCCTGTAGATAGCGCCACACACAGCCCCCCTGTAGATAGCGCCACACACAGCCCCCTGTAGATAGCGCCACACACAGCCCCCCTGTAGATAGCGCCACACACAGCCCCCCTGTAGATAGCGCCACACACAGCCCCCCTGTACATAGCACCAGATACAGCCCCCCCTGTACATAGCGCCAGACACAGCCCCCTGTACATAGCGCCACACACAGCCCCCTGTACATAGCGCCACACACAGCCCCCCTGTACATAGCACCAGATACAGCCCCCCTGTACATAGCGCCAGACAAAACCCCCCTGTAGATCGCTCCAGACACAGCCACCCTGTACATAGCTTCACACACAGCCCCCCTGTAGATAGCGTCACACACAGCCCCCCTGTACATAGCGTCACACACAGCCCCCCTGTATATAGCGCAACACAACCCCCTTATACTTTATGCCGCCAGAGCAGAGAGTGGTAGTGGCAGCCGGCCCTACTGCTGCCACTCTCCGCTCTGCTTTGACGTCACTCACTGTCAGAAGAAGGCAGGAGTCTTGCAGCGGCGTTCTCACAGGTGTCGATGCCGGCCCGGGAGTGAACCAGTTCAATCACCTGACCGGTGAGGTCAGATGACAGGTCAGGTGACAGGTCAGGTGACTGGACTGGTCCACTCCCGGGCCGGCATCTATCCCAGTGAGAACACCGCCGCAAGACTCCTGCCTTCTTCTGATCGCTGCTGCAGTCAGCAGCGATCTGCTGTTTTGATGCAGTGCCCAGTGGGACATGTTGCAGACCGCCCGGGACGGCGGGACAGCGGTGAGAAACCGGGACTGTCCCGCCGGATCCGGGACGGTTGGGAGGTATGCCCCAATACAGGATACACGGTTGACCAATTCTGCTGAAATGGAATACAGGGCCACTGTCGTTGTGCAGGGACAAGCTCTAAACCATAAGATGGCAGCATGCGAGTACAGTGACAAAGTGGGTGGCTCCTGAATCACAGTGGGTGGCTCCAGATGCTCCTGAATCACAAGGTACAAACACCGCTCACTGAATGACTACATCTCAAAAGGCTGTCAAGTATAATGTGAGACTACCCCTTAGACCAGGGGTCTCAAGCACGTGGCCCGTGGGCCATATGCGGCCCCTGGGGCTGTCATCTCCGGCCCGTGGGACACAGAGCCGCTAGTATCGGCTCTGCTCCGAGACTCTGGAATTCCCTGACATCGCTGTCCACATATGAACAGTGATGTCTGGGGCTTCCCCAGAGTCGGAGTCCCGGGCAGAGCGCTAGTATAGGCTCTGCTCCGGGACTCTGTGGAATTCCCTGACATCGCTGCCCATATATGGACAGTGTGTCAGGGTCTTCCCCAGAGCGGAGTCCTGGGCAGAGCGCTACTATCGGCTCTGCTCCGGGACACTGTGGAATTCCCTGACATTGCTGCCCATATATGGACAGTGTCAGGGTCTTCCCCAGAGCAGAGTCCCGGGCAGAGCGCTAGTATCAGCTCTGCTCCGGGACTCTGCGGAATACCCTGACATCGCTGCCCATATATGGACAGTGTGTCAGGGTCTTCCCCAGAGCGGAGTCCCGGGCAGAGCGCTAGTACAGGCTCTGCTCCGGGACTCTCTGGAATTCCCTGACATCGCTGCCCATATATGGAGAGTGTGTCAGGGTCTTTCCCAGAGCGGAGTCCCGGGCAGAGCGCTATTATCGGCTCTTCTCCGGGACTCTGGGGAAGCCTCTGACATCGCTGTCCATACATCGACAATGATGTCATGGTCTTCCCCAGAGCAGGAGTCCCAGTGATGTCAGGAGCACAGCTGGAGTCCCAGGAAGAGCCTACTAGCGCTCTGCCCGCGACTCCATCTCTGGGGTTGCCCCTGACATCTCTGTCCATATATGGACAGTGATCTCAGGAGCAGAGCTGGAATCCCAGGCAGAGTGCCAGAAGCGGCATCTACAGAGGGTACCGCTGTGGCAGCATCTACAGAGGGTACCGCTGTGGCAGCATCTACAGAGGGCACCTCTGTGGCAGCATCTACAGAGGCCACCGCTGTGGCAGCATCTACAGAGGCCACCGCTGTGGCAGCATCTACAGAGGCCACCGCTGTGGCAGCATCTACAGAGGCCACCGCTGTGGCAGCATCTACAGAGGCCACCGCTGTGGCAGCATCTACAGAGGCCACCGCTGTGGCAGCATCTACAGAGGGCACCGTGGCGGCATCTACAGAGGGCAATGTGGCGGCTTCTACAGAGGACTCTGTGGCAGCATCTACACAGGGCACAGCGGCAGCATCTACACAGGGCACAGCGGCAGCATCCACACAGGGCACAGCGGCAGCATCTACACAGGGCACAGCGGCAGCATCCACCGAGGGCACTGCGGCAGCATCCACACAGGGCACTGCGGCAGCATCCACCGAGGCCACTGCGGCAGCATCCACCGAGGGCACTGTGGCACTATCTAAAAAGGGGCTGCCCAATCTTGACATGTGTGCTAACTGAGCCGCCGGACTGCATTTAGCGACACTTAAACTGTAAGGGTATGTGCACACGAGAACTGGCTTTTACATCTGAAAAAACAGACTGTTTTCAGGAGAAAACAGCTGCGTAGTTTCAGACGTAAAAGCTCCTCCTCGCATTTTGCGAGGCGTCTTTGACAGCCGATCATTTGAGCTGTTCTTCATTGAATTCAATGAAGAACGGCTCAAATTACGTTTCAAAGAAGTGTCCTGCACTTCTTTGACGAGGCAGTCATTTTACGAGTCGTCGTTTGACAGCTGTCAAACGACGACGCGTAAATGACAGGTCATCGGCACAGTACGTCGGCAAACCCATTCGAATGAATGGGCAGATGTTTGCCGACGTATTGGAGCCGTATTTTCAGGCGTAAATCGAGGTATAATACGCCTCGTTTACGCCTGAAAATAGGTCGTGTGAACCCAGCCTTAACCCCTTCAGGACTGAGCCTGTTTTGGCCTTCAGGACGAAGCCGATTTTTCAAATCTGACATGTGTCACTTTATGTGGTAATAACTCCGGAATGCTTTTACCTATCCAAGCGATTCTGAGATTGTTTTCTCGTGACATATTGTACTTAATGTTAGTGAAAAAATTTGGTTGATAAATTCAATATTTATTTGTAAAAAACACCAAGATTTGGAGAAAATTTGCAAAAATTAGCATTTTTCTCAATTTAAATGTATCTGCTTGTAAAACAGATAGTAATACCACACAAAATAGTTACTAGTTAACATTTCCCATATGTCTACTTTATGTTTGCATCGTTTTTTGAACATCCTTTTATTTTTCTAGGACGTTACAAGGCTTAGAACTTTAGCAGCGATTTCTCATATTTTCAAGAAAATTTCAAAAGGCGATTTTTACAAGGATCAGTTCAGTTCTGAAGTGGCTTTGAGGGCCTTATTTATTAGAAAGTCCCCATAAATCGCCCCATTTTGAAAACTGCACCCCTCAAAGTATACAAAACAGCATTCAGAAAGTGTATTAACCCTTTAGGCGTTTCACAGGAATTAAAGCAAAGTAGAGGTGAAAGTTACAAATTTCATATTTTTTTTACAAAATTCATTTGTAATACATTTTTTTCTATACCACAGGAGGTTTTACCCGAGAAATGTAACTTATTATTTATTGCCCAGATTCTGCAGTTTTTAGAAATACCCCACATGTGGCCCTAGTGCGGTCATGGACTGAAACACAGGCCTCAGAAGCAAAGGAGCACCTAGTGGATTTTGGGGCCTCCTTTTTTTAGCATATATTTTAGGTACCATGTCAGGTTTGAAGAGGTATTGTGGGGCCAAAACAATAAAGACCCCCAAAAGTTACCTCATTTTGGAAACTACACCACTCAGGGAATTTATCTAGGGGTATAATTAGCATTTTGAACCCCCAGTTTTTTTGTTAAATTTATTTGAATTAGTTTGTGAAGATGAAAATCTACTTTTTTTCTGAAAAAACTTAGAAATGTTTAATTTTTTAAAGGAATAAAAGAGAAAAAACACCCCAACATATGTAAAGCAATTTCTCCTGATTATAGCAATACCCCATATGTGGTAATAAACTGCTGTTTGGACCCACAGCAGGACTCAGAAGGGAAGGAGCACCATTTGGATTTTGAAATTCAGATTTTGCTGGTATAGTTTTCAGTGCCGTGTCGCGTTTGAATTGCACTGGAGGGAACAAAATAGTGGAAACCCCCGGAAAGTGACCCCATTTTGGAAACTACACTCATCAAGGAATTTTTCTAGGGCTAAAGTTAGCATTTTGACCCCACGGTTGTTTTGCTGAATTCATTGGAATTATTCTGTAAAGGTAAAAATCGACTTTTTTTATGAAAAAAGGTAGCCATTTTTAATTTTTACAAGGAATAAAGGAGAAAAATCACCCCAACATTTGTAAAACAATTTCTCCCGATTACGGAAATATGCCATATGTGGTAATAAACTGCTGTTTGGACCCACAGCAAGGCTTAGAAGGGAAGGAGCGCTATTTGGCTTTTGGAGCTCAAATTTAGCTGAAATGGTTTTTGGGTGCCATGTCGAATTTGCAAAGTCCCTGAGAGGCCAAAACAGTGGAAACCCCCCAAAAGTGGAAATTACACCACTTAAAGAATCTATCTAGGGGTATAGTGAGCATTTAGACCCCACAAGTCTTTTGCAGGATTTATTAGAATTAGGCCATGAAAATGAATATCAACATTTCTTCCACTAAAATGTTGAATTTTTTTCAATTTCACAAAGGATAAAGGGGTTAAAAGCTGCCCAATATTTGTAAAGCAATTTCTCCCGAGTATGGCAATACCCCACGTGTGGTCATAAATGGTTTTTCATTAGAAAGTAATTAACCCTTTCTGGACTGATCCATTTTTTTCTTTTCCTTTTTTTAGTTTTTTCCTCCCCGCGTTCCACGAGCCACAACTTTTTTATTTTTCAGTTAATAGAGCGGTATGAGGGCTTATTTATTGAGGGACGAGCGTTCGTTTTTATTGGTACCATTTTTTGGTACATACAGCTTTTTGAGCACTTTTTATTAAATTTTTAGGTAGAGCCAAGGTGACCAAAAAAACAGCGATTTTGCAGTTTTAAATTCTTTATTTTTCACGTGAGACGCTCCATACATCACCCCCCACACTAAGACATGCTATGTTGTGGTGCGCGAAGGGGTTAATGCGCAGCGCATGGTGCAGAGTGAAAATTACAATTTTCCACTCATATGCCATTTTAGTGCACTATATGTTATGCCCAGTTTCTGCCACTGAAGACAAATACCTCATAAAATATTAACCGGGTTCTCCCGGGTATGGCGATGCCATATCTATGGACGTAAACTGGTGTTTGGGCACGCTGCAGGGCTCAGAAGGAAGGGACGCCATTTGGCTTTTGGGGCGCAGAGTTTGCTTGGTAGTTTTTCTGTTTGGGGTTTTACTGGTGTTTCCGTTTATAATGTGGGGGCATATGTTATCTGTGCGGAGTACATCAGGGTACATGTTATCTGTGCGGGGTACATCAGGGTATAATAAGAGGGTATAATAATGCAGTAAATAAATAATAATCCGCAGATATGTGGCCGGTGTCGCACTGATAAATGGTGCCCGATCTTATCCGCTTTTGGAACACTGAACATTTTGCATCGCCATATTCTGGGAGCCAGAACTGTACTTTTTCACCACCGGAGCTGTGTGAGGGCTTATTCTTTGCGGGACAATCTGTAGGTTTTCATTGGTACCATTTTGGGGTACTAGAAATTTTTTTGATCACGTTTTATTCCATTTTTTGGCAACCATTTTTTTTTATGGCCTTCACCCTGGGCTATAAATGACCATTATACTTTATTCTGCGGGTCGATACGATTACAGCGATACTAGATGTATATAATTTTTTTATGTTTTGCAGCGTTTGTGCAATAAAATCACTTATTTATAAAATAAATACATTTTTGTATCACCATATTCTGAGAGCGATAACGTTTTTATTTTTCAGTCAAAAAAGCGCTGTAAGGGCTTGTTTTTTGCGGAACGGGATGTAGTTTGTATCGGTACCATTTTGGCGTACATGCAACTTTTTGATCACTTTTTATTGTATATTTTGGGAGGGTTGGTAACCAAAAAATTGTGATTCGGGCACTGTTTTTCGTTTATTTTTTTCGCAGTGTTCACCGTGCGGGAAAAATAATATTACAGTTTTATAGTTGGGGTCGTTACGAACGCGGCGATACCAAATATGTGTACTTTTTTTAACGTGTTAATTTTTTTCCTATAATAAAAGACTTATTATAGGAAAAAAAGCATTCTTTGTTTATGTCACTTCTAACTTTTATTTTTACACTTTTTAAAAACATTTTTATTATCTTTTTTTAACTTTTTTTACTTGTCCCACTAGGGGACACTTAGACCTGCAGCTCTGATCGCTGCTGGAACACATTAAACTACACACGTAGTGTAATGTGTTCTAACTGTTATTGTGACGTAACTGTCACACTGACAGGAAGCATCGGAGGACCGGCCGGAGTCTGGTCCTCCGAGGCTTCCGTACATGGCAACCTGGAGGTCATTGTCTGGCCTCTGGTCGCCATAAGGATCGCCAGCCCCCGCAAATACATGTGGGGGGCTGCCGATCCGCTGTAAACCTCTTCGATCTGGTGATCGCAATCGACCACCGCATCGAAGGGGTTAATTGCCAATTTCAGCGTCGACTGGCCGCTGATCGGCAACGGGGAGAGCAGGGCAGACGCCCTGCACAGTTAATCGCCGCTGCGGGGTAGCGCCGCGTGGCGGTTAACTGTTGAAGCGCGGACGTAACTGCACGCCCAGGTGCGTGAAGTTACTGCTCACCTGGACGTACAGTTACGCCAAGGTGCGGGAAGGGGTTAAGCTGGATTGTTGAAATAAGCACGTGGAGAAATCTCTCAAATTTTAAACCTAGCGGTATGATTATAGTAATGTAGTATTGTTATTATTATTATTATTATTATTATTATTATTATTATAGTAATGTAGTATTATTATTATAGTAATATAGTATTATTATAGTAATGTAGTATTAGTATTATATTAATATAGTGTTATAGTAGTTCAAATAACTAATTGATTAACAATAATTTTGTATTGTATCAAATTTGAAAGTAATGCGGCCCGACCACTTCACATTTTTTCTATATGCAGCCCACTTACCCGGCCGAGTTTGAGACCCCTGCCTTAGACTCAAGGCCAGTATAGGCAGCAGCTGATGGCTTCTGTTTATCTAGATGTATACATGGCACCTGTCAATCACGGATGAGAAAGGAAGAACTTTCCTCATGAACACATCAGACTCATTACAAAGTCTGCTTTTAGCCCATTGGCACATTATTTTTTTTGTGCCATTTGAACTAATAGTAGGGTGGACCTGTCTATTATTCCACTTTTAATACAGCGCATGTTTTGTCCATTCCAAGAGCCATATATTTTTTTATTTTTCAATTGATGTAGCTGTATGAGGGCTGTATGAGAACATGAACCATTGGTGGACTCCCCACAAGCAGGAGTTAATCCCACAGTGTTATAGGCAAATATCCCAAAAAAAATTCTACAGAACTATCTAAAGCAGTGGCAGATTTTCCAAAAGGAAATGGAGGATAAGATGGATGACATGACGTATGCCCTGGAAGAGGACAAATCAAGGCTAAATGATCAATCTCAAAGTTTTAACACATTAGAGCTTAAACTGGAGGACCTTGAAAACTGAACCCAAAGGGCCTACATATCAGGGGTAGCCTGAAATAATCACGGCCTTGAAATGCAATCTTTCAATAGAGCTTGATATAGGAAAAATGTTTTCTCCCATTAAAAATGGTTTATTATGTAAAAATAAATAACACTGAAAAACAAAAAGAACAAATAATTTGTATCATTACATTCATAATGACCAGAACGATAAAATAATCACGCTATTTAACCCGCACAGTCAACACCATAAAAAAATGTCCGAATTGTAGTTTTTTGTTCATTCTACCTCAAAAAGTAAAAAAAAAGTCATATGCACCACATGATGGTACCAATGAAGGCGCCAGCTGTACCTGCAAAAAAACAAGCCTAACATAGCTCCGTCGAAAAAATATAAAATTCCTGAATGTCCTTGGGCGTCAAACAAAAGGTTAAGTCATCGACTCAAAGAGGTTGTCCGGACACACAGCGTTTTTTTTATACTGATGACCTATTCGCAGTGGCCAGTGTCAGAATCAGAGGGCTTCAATCACAGTATAGCGGCCATTCTGAAGTACTGCAGCTTTGCTCCTACTCAAGTGAATAGGTGCAGAGCTACAGTACTGCAGCATGGCCGCTATATAGTGTATGCCCGGGACAATTGGAACAACTGATCATGTGTGGTCCAGGGTGTCGGACCCCCACTGATCATATACTGATGACCTATCCTCTGGATAAGTCATCAGTAAGAAAAATCGCCCCGTGCCCGGACAACCCCTTTAACCTATTGGACAGAAGACAACAAGATTAATAAGCAGTATCACGGGAATAGAGATCTGCATTCTTGCGACTGCAAACAGTTTGGCACTGGCAGCCGGACACAGCAACGACATATAAGCTAGCTTGGACCGAAGAGTAGAGATGAGCTGGACACAGGAACAGGCAGAGTATCACAGGTGACAACTGGCTGCTTGAGGCTATGTCAGTCAGGAGCTAACATAGAAGCTGAATAAACAACACAACTCTCAGGCAAAGAGTGAAGGTGATGGTATCTTAAAGGGGTTATCCAGGTTATTAAAATTGATGGCCTATCCTCGGGATAGGCCATAAATATTAGATCAGTGGGGGTCCGACTGTCACAATCCCCACCGACCAACTGCTTCAAGAAGCCAAGGCACTCGTACGACCGCCGCAGCCTCTTTATTGTTCACATGTTTCTTCTCTCTGTTCGTACTTTTGCGCGCCCTTACATTAGCAACGGCCGTGCAAGGTACAGCCCTTGCTGACAGTTGGACCCCCCTTATCTATTATTGATGGCCTATACTAAGGATAGGCCATCAATTTTAATAACCCGGGTAACCCCTTTAATTAGCCTAGGAAAACTGGGTGATCGGAGGTGGAACAAGGTTAACCATTAGTGAGCTGAAGCAACAGGGTTTTGTCACATGCCTAAAAACTTAGAAGCACAGTTCAGATTAAAGCCTTATTCACAGAAGCGTGTATGATTTGCGTTCGCAAAAAAACGGGCCATTTTTCATGCATTTTCTGTGTGGCATTTGTTTTTCTCGTCTGTGTTTCTTCTCTGCAAGCGCTCCCTAGTTTTACTTTTTTTTTCTCTCATTTCTTTAGCAATTGATGCATGAAAACAGACAGCACACAGATGTCGTGCATGTGCTGACCGTTGTCTTCACGTGCCCCATTGACTTCAGTAAGTGACGTGGTCCGCAAAAATGGACCAGAATAGGGCATGCGGTGAGTTTCATGCAACGGCCAAATGATGCGTGAAAAAAAAACAGATATAAAAAAAACAAGAAAAAAAAAAACAAAAACCGATGTGTGAATAGCCCCATTGAATTGCATTGTTCAGTGTGCTGTCATTTATTTAGATGGACAGCATACAGACGTGAAATACACTCATGTGAAAGAAGGCCTAAGGATTTCAGCAGGATAAAATTATGTTTTTTCAATGACACCAGCGGGTGCTGGAGCGCGGGCAGGTGAATAACAGCGCAATCAGCTGTTTACGACAAGCCGTAACTAATATATGATTTTTATCCATTATATACCTTATAAAAGTCTAGTACACAATAAAGAGTAGTTTTTATTTTCTTCTGTCCTATTGGTAGACAACAGACGATCAAGGTCGTATTGTCTAAGGGTATGTTCACACGTCAACGCAAAATACGTCTGAAATTACGGAGCTGTTTTCAGGCGAAAACAGCTCCTGAATTTCAGACGTTTTTACAAGTGCACGCGTTTTTCATGGTGTCCATTGCGGACATAATTGGAGCTGTTTTTCAATGGAGTCAAGGAAAAACTGCTCCAATTACGTCCCAAGAAGCGTCCTGCACTTCTTTGACGCGGGCGTAGTTTTATGCGCCGTCTTTTGACAGCGACGCGTAAAATGACAGCTCGTCTGCACAGAACGTCGTAAGACCCATTGCAAGCAATGGGCAGATTGGAGCCGTCTTTTCAGGCGGAATTCGAGGCGTAATATCCCTCCATTACGTCTGAAAATAGGTCGTGTGCACATACCCTAACTGGGAGGATCGTTCTTTATCTATTCATGTGTAAACAGAGAGTGGCCTCTATTCCTCCAGGACTCTTCAAGTAGCGTCCAGGTGCTACTACAGTTTGTTTTTTTTGTAGGTACCTTCCCTGTCAGGTTATTTCTACATATAAGTAAATCAGGGTTTCTATGCACAATCATGGTGTGACGCAAAGGGGCTTTTTGGCGCATGTTTCTTACGTGCGTATTCTTATCGTAGTGCACATCCTCTAATCTAATAAGCATGCGCAGTTGCAGCCAGTTGGTGATTGCGTTGTTGCGATTACGTAATTGGTGTGCACTTGTGCATTATAGTGGCACTCTTTTTAACCGTGGCGTCAGTCCTCTGTTCGGCCCCATACAGCCAGTCTGTCAGTTTGTTATTCCTTGTCCAAATTACATCTGAAACCACTGCGTGTGAACATACCCTTCGGGAACCTATCTAACAAAGATGGACAATATTAAAATAAAAAGCTAAAGTGTATCTAGAGCATCTGGTACTAATTGATTGCTTTAAAAAAGTTTGACAAGAACCTGACAAAAGATTTGACACAGGAGCAAGATTTATATCAGTTTATAAATTAGACCTAGAAACATCTACCTCCTAGGAAACTCTTCATCTTGTCAAAGAAATTATTTTCAAAATTGCTCTGAAACCAGTACCACTAGCCCAATAATGAGAAGGGATCTATTCATGTATTTTGCCCATAGCAAAATCTGGAGGAAAGTGGAGATCGGTGATGGAACTCACCTTTCTGAACAGATCAAACTAAAAAGAAGGTTCAAAATGGAGTTAATCGGATAAGTGTTGACCTAAAAGAAAATTATTTTAGGGCACCCATTGATCTAAGGGTTGCAAACCTGCACATCCCTATCATTTTGTCTCACAGAACATTTCTGAGGAAAGCCATCAGGGAAGTAACATAGATCAAGCATTACCAATTCACTTATTTGCCCTTCGGTCTTTCCTCTTCTCTAATAATATTTACGAAAGGTGGCAGTGGTCCTCGCAGCAACTCTGAGGCCTTGTTATTTCCTAGCTAGACGATTGGCTGGTAAAGGCCGAATCAGAGAGTCTCCTTAAAGGAACAGTGTTACCACAAAAAATGTTTTAATATGTTAAAGATGTTAGTGCTTTATTAAAAACGTTTGGATTAATTTGTGTGTTTGTGTGTTACTTTTTCTTATTTTTACACTTTTTCTTCCCTATGGGGGCTGCCATTTTTTTTTCCATTTCTGTATGTGTCGATTAACGACACATACAGACATGGAATACGGCAGCTCCAGTCCCATAGGGACTGCGAACGGGGCCCGTTCCATCCACTAACATGTACGCCGCTGTGTGGGAACGGCGCATGCGCCGCTCCCACACAGTTCAATTTGAAATGCGCGCCGTCCGGCGCCATTTTCCTGTGGACCGGAAGTCGCAGCCGGACAGTAAGATTACTACTTCCGGTCGCGGCTTCCGGACTTGTGCACATGGAGCAGCGGCAGCAGACGGAGCGGATGGACCGGAGGGAGCGGCGGCGACTGAAGCAGGTAAGGGATTTCTATGTATGTTTGTGTTTCAGTGTGTGTTTACTACTGTATGTAAACCTTCTACACTGTGTGTTAGCTCAAAAAATGGCGACACACTGTGTAGGAGGATAGACCGTTCAAACCCCTCGTTTCTCCCGGCACTAGCCAGGATAAAGGAGGGGGGGATGCTGAGAGCTCACTAGAGCGAGGGCTTTTTACCCAATTTTGCAGCATAAAGCAATGTGGTTGCTTTACACAATGCTGCAATTTTGGGAATGGCTCCATCTAGTGACCAGCAATGGGAAATATTATAAATTAGAATCCAATTGAATCCAATTTATAATATTTCCTGACTCGTGAAAAAAAAAATAAAAAATTAGAACAATGTTTAATCACCTATACACTAATTGTTTAACTAAAAAAAAAAAAACATGTTTTGCTGACAACACATTCCCTTTAAGGATCACCTTTTTCTTACTCTCCAGATGTTGAAGACACATGGATTCCTAGTCAACAAGGAGAAATCATGTTTGACCCCCACAAGGAAAAAAAATGTCTAGCTTACATCCTAGATTCCAAAATGATCTTGAGTCTTTCCCTGGACAGGATAAAGAGTTTGAAATCTGCAGTCAAGAACATTGTTTGGCTATGTTCACACAGGGTGGTGCAGTTTTTCAGATGGAATGTCTGCTGCGGAAATCCTGCACTAAAAAAAAAAATGGATACTTACCATGGTGACTCGTCCCTCCGACATTCTGCAGCCCTAGGATGAAGTTTCATCCCAATCACAGGCTGCAGCGGTCACACAGGATGAAACGTCATCCCAGGAGGCCGGCCTGGACGAAGAAACGCAGAATTATGGGTAAATATAAGATTTTTTTTTCTAAAATGCGATCTTTGTTGCGGAATCACTACTTTTCCACGGGAAAAAGATGCAACATCTGCTATTTGTTGCAGGTGTTACCTCCCCCATTGAATTCAATGCAGAAAACTCGCAACAAATATGCAGCATTTACGCAAATACAATTGATATGCTTCGGATTGAACAAAAAACGCACTGCAGGTCATTCTCTGAGCTTTTTTTCCGCTCAGCATTTACGCAGCATGTGGATGAGATTTATTCAAATCTCATCCACTCTGCTGCTTGGAACATCCACAGCCGTGGACCTTCGGCCTTACCTGCCCCCCGACAGCCGCGGCCATGGACATGTGAGTGCCAGGCGGCATCTCCCTCCTGAGAGACGGCGGCACTCACTTCCGCATCGCTGCACTAGTTCCCGTAGGGTGCGCGTGCTCGTGCCTGGCCTTAAAGGGCCAGTACACACACATGTGGAAAATCTGAAATTAGCCCATGATCACCATGGACTATAAAAAAGGTCTCTGCCCTTTCATTAATGCTTGAGCGTTGTTGTGTTTACCCGTGTTAGGCCGGATTTACACGAGCGTGTGCTTTTTGCGCGTGCAAAAAATGTGGCGTTTTGCGCCCGCCATCATTATGACACTCTGTTTGAATGTTTGTAAACAGAAAAGCATGTGGTGCTTTTCTGTTTACATTCATAGTTTTACTGCTGTTGCGCGAATCATGCGCGTCCCACGGAAGTGCTTCCGTGTGGTGCGCGTGATTTTCACGCACCCATTGACTTCAATGAGTGCGTGATGCACGAAAAACGCAGAAATATAGGACATGTCGTGAGTTTTACGCAGCGGACACCCGCTGCGTAAAAATCACGGACTGTCTGCACGGCCCCATAGACTAATATAGGTCCGTGCGAGGCGCATGAAAATCACGCGCGTTGCACGGACGTATATCACGTTCATGTAAATCCGCCCTTAGTCTTGCAAATGGTCTCTTAGTGTTATCCCGTTCCCAGTGTTCTCGTACCTGCTACCTGTATGCTGTATCCCGTGATACTGTTGTTCCAGAAGAGGCCGTACTGAAAGAAGAAAAAAGGAATAAGGGAAGGCCTCCATGACTAAAATAGATGGGAGGGACACAGAGTTGGCTGGCCTATGAGAGGAAAGGGGGGGGGGACAGCAGGAGGGCTTGAGTGAGAAGGGGTGGGGATTGAAGGGGATGTACCTGTTTCCTGTTTGTGCTCTCCCCCTCTTCGCCAGGACACAGAAGCAGGAACATGTTTGTTACCCCTGCTGCGTCTGATGAGGAGGCTATGGAGCTGTTGCGGGCCGCGGCAGCCTCTCAGGGTCCTGGATGGCTCGGAGCACGAGTGGCGACGCTGCTGCAGGGACAATCGGGCGCTCCGGTCCAGGAGCGAGCAGAGTCGGCTGGAGCAAGCGGGGAGCGCTCTGTCATGCCGGTGGTCGCGGGGCTGCTGGAGCAGGCCGAGGTACAGGACCGGCGTACCAGGGGGTCGGGCAGGAGAAGAGGAGAGCCCGTTTCCCCCATGACTCAGGCCAGGGCTGGCACTCCCGGCGTGACGCGCAGCACGAGGCGCTCGCGCCCGCCCGCAAGGCTGAGTCCTGAAGACATCCCGCGGGCGCGGCGGCGCAAGAGGAGCCCATCAGTGGACCCTGCAGGCCAGACCCAAGGGCGGCCTGCTGCTGCTCTTTCGTCTGGTCCTGGGAGGAATCCCAAAATGCGGCAGCGCCCGGCGGCAGCGGCGAGGAGGACGCGGCCTTCACTTCCGGTCACATCCTCTCCTTCTTCAGCACGTGGCGGAAGGGCAACGGCGACCCTGCATGGTGATGTGCCAGCCAGAGGGTCGGCTCATGGTGTCGTCGAGGTGGAAACGACCAGAGGTCGCAGGATGAGGTCGGTGGTTGGAGTGCCAGGGACGGAACAGCTTGGAGCTGGTTCAGCGGGACGGATGAGGCATGAACTGGACCTCGGCCAATTGGATGATGCGATGTCACCCCCCCTTTACTCAGACGAAAATCGGAATTCCCCGTGCACACATTGCCAATGCGGACAGCGCCAGAGGGAGTCCGGAGCATTGGAGGACGGTGAGCGGCGGGCCTCTCCACGTGGACATGGGGGTCCGGCTGACGGGTTCACAGCCCCTGGGCAGCCTGGTGAGTTGACACCTACGTTACCATTTCCAGCTTTATTGATGTCGGGTATCGGTGTAGAGGGTGTCGAGGCGGTGGGCGTCGCGGCGGAGTCGGGGGTCCCGTCGCTACAGGCGGGTGCGGGGGATAGTTTGGCGGAGTTAGTGGGATGTTTAAAAGTGTTAGTGGGGCGGCTAGGTGGTTCCCCTTCCCAAGAATCGTCAGGTGTGGCGCCGGCCGCGGTGTGGGGGGGCAGTGTTGGAAGCGCTCCGGTTCGTCAAAACGGTGGGGGGTTGAATGCTGGGGCAGCGGTGGCAGTGGCGGCGGCGGTTCAAACAGACTCGCCAAAGGAGGTTGATAGGGTGCGTCTTGATGATCGTGCGCGCGGGGAGGTTTATGTTTGTTATGAGGGCCCGTTAGGGGCGCATTTAAAGCAGGAGGTAAAGGAAAGGATTTGGAAGGACGAGTATGTGGAGATTTTTTCCTTGCTTCCGCTGGAGAAGTTTAATTTAGATAAAGTGAAGCGGGATGAAACAAAAAAGGATGAGGAAGAAAAGAGACGGTACAGGTTGATTCCAAAAACGTTCGTCAATTGGATGCAGGCTTTTGCAATTTTGGCGAGCGTTATTGGGGAAAAGGCGCCAGATAATTGTTCCGGCTTGTTTTGTTATTTGGATGCGGTGGGGGAGGCGCATCGGGTTTATGGGGGCCAGGCCTGGCTTCGTTACGATGAGCAGTTTCGGCAGAGGAAAGCGGTGCGGCCGAATATACGGTGGGACCATAAGGACATAGCCTTATGGTTGAAAGTGACGGCACTTTATAAGCAGGGGCAGTCCTTTCCCGGGAGCGGGAATGCAGCAGGAACTTCCGGCGGGGGTAGTCAGGCCTCAGGTTCAAAATTTGGGACGTGTTGGCAGTTCAATGAGGGGCAGTGCAAATTTGGAGCGACGTGTAAATTCAAGCATGCGTGTTCACATTGCAGCGGGCAGTCACATGGAGCGTCTAAATGTTTTAAGAAGGGTAAACGACAAGGGGGAGCCAGCGGTGCGTCTGGTTATGGGGGAGACTCCGGTGAAACTCATAAAGATGGCCCCCTTTCTAAGTAGGTACCCCAATAAGGAGGGGGCGCGGTTGATTAGTTTAGGTTTTGGTTACGGTTTCGTTATTCCGCCCCCTTTGCATGAGGTCCCTTTCACGCAGCGCAACCTTAAGTCGGCATATCAGCATGCGGGAGTAGTCTCGGAAAAAATCCGGAAGGAGATTGATCTGGGCAGAATGGCGGGCCCCTTTAGCACGATCCCAGTTCCAGGTTTGGTGGTGTCACCGTTAGGGGTGGTTCCAAAACGAGAAGGTAACAAATTCCGGCTTATTCAGCATTTGTCCTTCCCGAAGGGGGCGTCGGTTAACGATGGCATTGACCAGGATCTCTGTTCTGTGGTCTACACGTCGTTTGATGCGGCGGTAGCGTTGGTACGTGGTTACGGAAGAGGGGCTCTGATGGCAAAAACTGATATTCAAGCGGCGTTTCGTTTGTTGCCGTTTCATCCGGACAGCCAGAGGTTGTTGGGATGTTATTGGGAAGGGGATTATTACATTGATCGATGCCTTCCCATGGGTTGTTCGTTGTCGTGCGCGTACTTTGAGGTGTTTAGTTCTTTTTTGGAATGGGTAGTCAGGGAGGTCGCGGGGGTGGAATCAGTTATTCACTATCTCGACGATTTCTTGTGCGTTGGCCCGTCGTGTTCGGGGGTTTGCGCAAATTTGTTGGAGACGGTCAATTGGGTGTCAAGGGAGTTCGGTGTACCCTTGGCTGTGGAAAAAACTGAGGGTCCGGTGACGACCATTTGTTTTTTGGGAATTACTATCGACTCCGTAGCAATGGAGTGCAGATTGCCGGAGGATAAGTTGGGGGATTTGCGGTTGGTAGTGGAGCGAGCGTGTCGGATTAGGAAAATTACGCTACGTGAATTGCAGTCCTTATTGGGGAAGTTGAATTTTGCCTGCCGCATCATGCCGATGGGCAGGGTTTTTTGTCGGCGGTTGGCAGCGGCGACGGCGGGGGTTCGGGAACCCCATCATTTCATTCGTCTGGCTGCAGAGCACAGGGAAGATTTACAGGTCTGGCTCCATTTTCTGGCACAGTATAATGGGCGCTCTCTTTGGATGTCCCGGGCGTTAGATAGCTTCGATTTGGAATTGTTCACTGACGCGTCTGGGGCGGTGGGGTTCGGGGCGTTCTTTAAAGGTCAATGGTGCGCGGGAAAATGGCCGGTTGCATGGGTGGAGGCGGGACTGACGCGTAACTTGGCCCTACTCGAACTGTTTCCCATCGTGGTGGCGGTCACCATTTGGGGAGACAGGTTCCGGGACAAAAAAGTGCGTTTTCATTGCGACAATTTGGGGGTGGTGATGGCTATAAATAATACTTCGGCGTCGTCCCCTCCAGTGGTTCGCTTGTTGCGTCAGTTGGTGCTTTCCTGTTTGAGTTTAAATGCATGGGTGGTGGCGGTGCATGTTCCCGGGGTAGAGAATTGTATTGCTGACGCGCTTTCTCGCTCGCAGTGGGATCGTTTCCGGCAGCTGGTCCCGGACGCGGAGTTAACAGGGGTGGACTGTCCCAGTCATCTGTGGGAGCTGGTATCCAGGCGGCAGGTGCATTGATTAAACGTTCACTGGCCAGTGCGACGTGGTCGTCGTATGCGGCTGGATGGAGGCAATGGGAGGAGTGGGTGAGATCTTTGGGAGATGTGTGCTCGGATGATGATAGGATGGTGGCCTTGCTGTTTTGGTTGGGGGATGCGTTCGCCCGGGGTTGCACGGTCGCTAAGGTTAATCGCTTCGTGGCGGCCATTGCTTTCGGTTGTAAGTTACGGGGGTTGGCAGATATCACGAAGCGGTTTTTGGTGGGCCAGGCATTGAAAGGGCTGAGACGGGGTGTAGTGGTGAGGGATAAGAGGCGTCCCGTGTCATTTCAATTGTTGTGTTCCCTGGAGGTGGTGGTGCGGCAGGTGTGTCGTTCAGAGTATGAGAGCAAGCTTTTCCGGTTGGCTTTTGCGTTAGCCTTTTTTGGAGCTTTTCGGGTAGGGGAATTGGTTTCCCCCAGTTCGGTGAGAGCGGGGGGCTTGTTGCAGGATAACGTCGATTTGTATGAAGACAGGGTGGAGATAGTGTTGCGAAGGTCCAAAACGGACCAAGGAGGGGCAGGACGTCGAGTGGTTTTGCTGGCGGTCCCAAAGAATCCGGTTTGTCCAGTGTTGTGTGTCAAGGAGTACTTGGCGGGTTTAGATCTCTCAGACGGGCCGTTGCTGCGGCACGAGGATGGCTCGTTTCTGTCGCGGTATCAGTTTATTTCGGTTTTCAGAAAGTGTCTGGTGGCTAGCGGGGTGCAGGCAGAGCAATACTCGTCTCATTCTTTCCGTATAGGGGCAGCGACGGAGGCGGTGAGATGGGGTTTAGATGATGCAGGCGTGCAGCGGATAGGGCGTTGGGAGTCGGCGCGTTTCCGTTCCTATGTGCGCTTGAACATGTTGTGATATATTGATGTATAGCATGTTCCGGGTGCGTGCGTTTCCGCCTGAGTATTAATGGTACGCGGCAGCAAGAGGTGGTGCGTGTATGTTCTTCATTTGTTTTGCAGGCCGTGACTCATGCATGGTGTGGATTATGGGACATTCTTTTGTGTACTGGGGTGCCCTTCGCGCGGATGTACGGCCGGACGGTCGACAGCTCAGGATTCCGCGGGACGCGGCGGTTGTGAGGTGGATGGGTATACGGGGAATGACATGGAACAGGGTATTGCCCGAGTTTCACAATTTTGTACTGCTTGACAGGGCGCCGGAGGTACTGGTGTTGCATGTGGGAGGCAACGATTTGGGTATACGCCCTTTCCGGGAGTTGGTACGGGACGTCAAGCATGATTTGCTCTGCTTATGGGCAACTTATCCTAAATTGGTGACGGTGTGGTCTGAGATGGTCCCTAGGAAGAACTGGCGGATGGCCCGTTCTGTGGGAAAAATTAACAAGGCTCGCATTAAGGCTAATAGGGCCATATCGAGCTTCGTGACGCGTAATGGTGGGGTTGCGGTGCGCCACTGGGATCTGGAGGCTGGGACAGGCAGCTACTGGAGAGAGGACGGTGTGCACCTCAATGAGGTGGGGATGGATATGTGGAGTCTGGCTTTGACCGATGGAATTGAGCGAGCGGTGGGAGTGTGGAGGAGCTCGCAGGCGTGAGGTGGTCAAGGCCTGTTTCGCTTTGGCGGGGGGGAGTCCTTGAAGTAGGTCGTAAAAAGTGGTGGGGGGGAATGCATCACGGGATGCACCCCCAATTTGTCGGCTTCTTAGGGTGTTACCCCTTTTGAAAGCTGGGTTATATATATTTATATATATATGATGGTCATCTGCAAAAAGGTAATTTGGTGCTCCTGGGCCGGGTTACGGCTGGGGGTAAGGTATTTGTGGGCAGATGGCCAAAATTAAGTATCGGTGGCTTCAAGGACTTGCCCCTGTCATTCTGGTTGGTTTATAATGTTATGACCCTGATAGGGTCGCAGTGGGTTATTTGTTGTTATGATGTATCCCCTTTTTTGGGGATTCAAAAATTATGGTATTTAAAGTTATTGTTATTTAAATAATAAACGGCTGCTGTGGCCATTAAAATCCAACTCTGTTTCAGTGTCTGCTTTGGGAGGGTAGATTTACATAAGGGGAGAAGCGACTCGACTTATTTGAGTCAAGAAGAGGCCGTACTGAAAGAAGAAAAAAGGAATAAGGGAAGGCCTCCATGACTAAAATAGATGGGAGGGACACAGAGTTGGCTGGCCTATGAGAGGAAAGGGGGGGGGGACAGCAGGAGGGCTTGAGTGAGAAGGGGTGGGGATTGAAGGGGATGTACCTGTTTCCTGTTTGTGCTCTCCCTCTCTTCGCCAGGACACAGAAGCAGGAACATGTTCCCGCCCACCCGCCCTGATGTGGATCGGTTGACCGCGGCAAAAGGTTGCTGCGGATGGTGGTTCTTCTCGTCAAAGTTTATTTGCTTATTGACATTTGTCTTTGGGGGAGGTAAAATTTTGTCATTGCAGCTGTGGGGGGGAGTCCTTGAAGTAGGTCGTAAAAAGTGGTGGGGGGGAATGCATCACGGGATGCACCCCCAATTTGTCGGCTTCTTAGGGTGTTACCCCTTTTGAAAGCTGGGTTATATATATTTATATATATATGGTGGTCATCTGCAAAAAGGTAATTTGGTGCTCCTGGGCCGGGTTACGGCTGGGGGTAAGGTATTTGTGGGCAGATGGCCAAAATTAAGTATCGGTGGCTTCAAGGACTTGCCCCTGTCATTCTGGTTGGTTTATAATGTTATGACCCTGATAGGGTCGCAGTGGGTTATTTGTTGTTATGATGTATCCCCTTTTTTGGGGATTCAAAAATTATGGTATTTAAAGTTATTGTTATTTAAATAATAAACGGCTGCTGTGGCCATTAAAATCCAACTCTGTTTCAGTGTCTGCTTTGGGAGGGTAGATTTACATAAGGGGAGAAGCGACTCGACTTATTTGAGTCATGTGCCTTAGAAAGTTGGCGTCGTGTTGTGCCCCTGGTAACGCCTGCTGTGTTACACCACGCCTGGTGTCTGCTCCCAAGGTCCCATCTGAGCCTAGCTGTTACTACACCGTGTTCCAAATTATTATGCACATTGGATTTAAGTGTCATAAACATTTAATTATTAGTTTTTCAATTAAACTCATGGATGGTATTGTGTCTTAGGGCTCTTTTGATCATTGTAATCAATCTCAGACACCTGTGATAATTAGTTTGCCAGGTGTGCCCAATCAAAGGAAAACTACTTAAGAAGGACGTTCCACATTATTAAGCAGGCCACAGGTTTCAAGCAATATGGGAAAGAAAAAGGATCTCTCTGCTGCCGAAAAGCGTGAAATAGTGCAATACCTTGGACAAGGTATGAAAACATTGGATATTTCAAGAAAACTTAGGCGTAATCATCGTACTGTGAAAAGATTTGTGGCTGAATCAGAGCACAGACGGGTTCGTTCAGATAAAGGCATAATGAGGAAGGTTTCTGCCAGACAAATTAATAGGATTAGGAGAGCAGATGCTAAAATGCCATTGCAAAGCAGCAAACAGGTATTTGAAGCCTCTGGTGCCCCTGGAGTCCCGCGAACCTCAAGGTGTAGGATCTTCCAGAGGTTTGCAAGTGTGCATAAAGCTATTATTCGGCCACCCCTAAACAATGCTCACAAGCAGAAACGGTTGCATTGGGCTCAGAAATACATGAAGACTAATTTTCAAACCGTGTTGTTTACTGATGAGTGCCATGCAACCCTGGATGGTCCAGATGGATGGAGTAGTGGATGGTTGGTGAATGGCCACCATGTCCCAACAAGGCTGCAACGTCAGCAAGGAGGTGGCAGAGTCATGTTTTGGGCTGGAATCATGGGGAGAGAGCTGGTAGGCCCCTTTAGGGTCCCTGACGGTGTGAAAATGACCTCTGCAAAGTACGTAGAGTTTATGACTGACCACTTTCTTCCGTGGTACAAAAAGAAGAACCGTGCCTTCCGTAGCAAAATTATCTTCATGCATGACAATGCACCATCTCATGCTGCAAAGAATGCCTCTGTGTCATTGGCTGCTATGGGCATAAAAGGAGAGAAACTCATGGTGTGGCCCCCTGACCTCAACCCTATTGAGAACCTTTGGAGCATCCTCAAGCAAAATATCTATAAGGGTGGAAGGCAGTTCACATCAAAACAGAATCTCTGGGAGGCTATTCTGACATCCTGCAAAGATATTCAAGCAGAAACTGTCCAAATACTCACAAATTCAATGGATGCAAGAATTGTGAAGGTGATATCAAAGAAGGGGTCCTATGTTAACATGTAACTTGGCCTGTTAAGTTTTTTTTTTGATTGAAAGAGCTTTTGATTTCTGTAAATATGACCTCCTGATGCTGCAAATTCAACAAATTACCATTTTAGTTCTCTTTACAACCTTCAAAATGTTTTGAACTCTGTTGTGCATAATAATTTGAAACAGTGCATTTTGAGTTTTTTACTTCTAAAAAAAAATCTGTTATTAGGAGATTTGTTCAATAAAATTCGGATTATACTCCAACGGTTGATGGCTTGAAAATTATACTGACTGTCATTTGCATCGACTATTTAGGAAAATCAGCGAAAAATAACATTTGCATAATAATTTGGAATGTGCTATATAGTTGACATTGCATTTCCAATTATTCAAATGCAGATTTTTCCGGGTGTCCCTTCTTTTAGTGCCATTTTCTTGTTTAAATTCCAATAGTGAAATTGTAGGGGTCCCTTCGGCACGTATTCAGGCCAAGGACGTGTTCTCTATTTCTCGGTTTTTATTGTTTTTAGATGTCTTTTCCCTTTTGAGTACTTCTGTGCTTACTGTTTGCACTTTTTAATATGTTATAAATATCTAAAAGATGTGGGTCTATCTCTAGAATTACTATGAGAGTTATGGAAACAGTGTAGCTCAGCAAGTTACGCCTTTTCTGCAACTCCCGACCATGTAATCAGGACATGGCCGGGAGTCAGCGTGAGCACAAAAATCTAGAACAGGGATTAGGGGGCCCTGTTCTAGAGATAGGTGCAGGTCCCAGAGGTGGGACCTGAATCTATCTGACATTTATGACATATCCTGTGGATATGTCATAAATGTCCTTCATGGGAAAACCCCTTTAAATTGTTTTGGATGTGCGACTCTAGTAGCATTTGTCTTTCTTCTTCTTTTTGTGTAATTGTTACACATTTGTTGAGTCAGCACTCCAAACACCTTTTTACATATATTGTTGTGCCCACTCTATTTCTTTGTTTACCTTTGTATTGTAAATTGTCACAGATTTTTGTTGGCAGAATCCGCACCTAAAATCCACAGTGTGTTAATATTTTCCACAATAGGAATGATTTTCCTTACAATCGTTGATCATGATTGTAGCTTTCACTAATAACGATTACTTTTATAGATTTTATGTATTATAGACATAATTATTATTGTTTATGATCATAAAATTGCAATAATAATGGCCAGCATCTATAGCCAACTAAATATATGACCTTGGGTGGCTCATATACAAGCTATTGATGGCTACTGTAGGTGATATACATCTAATGACTATATTTTTTTAGAGGCAATTAAATTTGGCGAAATGCAAGTCATGAACAGCAGGTCAATGGCTATTATGCAAACGTACCTAAACCTGAAAGGAAACCCACAGAATGTCTGGTTTGTATGCCACCAAATATATAACTGATGACATAGTATTAAAGCATTTTCTCTGATTAACTTCTAAAAATTTACCAAGAACAAAGATATATACTCCCTGTTATTATTCAGAAAGGAAGCAGTTAATGGTTGCTAGATTACGCTGTGTACATATCAGTTTCACAGCTTAGAAAGTGTAACATAATCTTTGTTATATGAGAGGGTCCAACACAACACCATTGTGGAGCATCTCTAGAGCAGCAGCCAAAGAAACTGTAACGGGTTCCTATAAAGCAGCCGTAGTACATGGGAGATCAGGTAAGTCCTATTATATTTTACGAATAACTGCTGTGTGATGCTATCCAGGGAGAATCTTTGGTAATACTAGTTTGTTCAATGTGTTTTACAGTGAGGGTCTGTTCACACGTAGTTTTTTCAGGCATATTTCTGAGCGTAAACACCTTGAAATACACCGGGAAAAACACCAGCAAAATCCTTACAAACAGCTTTCCATTGAATTCAATGGGGAATACACGGTGCTGATCATGAGGTGTTTTTTTTACGCTGTTGAATTAAAAAAACGCCTCCTAAGGTTATGTTCACACGTACAAAAAGAAGTGGCTGAAAATTACGGACCTGATCTCAAGGGGAAACAGCCTCTGATTTCAAGGCATTTTTTGAAGCTGAAAATTAAGCTTTTTTAATTTGAAGCTTCTTTTGAGGCCTTTTTTGAGGCTCTAAAAGTGACATGCTACTTCTTTTTACGAGAATACTTTTTATGGGGCATTTTTTTAATTCAGCAGCGTAAAAATACACCTCATGTGAACAGTGTATATCCGATAGAATACAAAGTGTTTTTCCAGGCGTATTTCAAGGTGTTTACGCTCATAAATACACCAGAAAAAACTATGTGTGAATATACCCTCATATAAAGTGGGGCTTATTTATAGGGGTCATTGCTCTGTGCAATGACCTACCTTTATAAAATTGTAGAGCTTCATACAAAAACACATCTATGTATTGTGAAGGAGTTTCCGATGGAAAGGTCTCAATGTCAAATATTCAAAGCCTGAATCTCTAAATAATTTCACATATTTCAGATCTCCTTCACTAGTGGCCCCAGCTGTATTTCATACTCATGTGGGGTAAGTGAGTGAGGAAAGATGGAGTACTCCGTGACCATATTAATCTAGTGCCAGACTATATTTCCCACCACCCCTTTACCCCATAAAAATATGTAAGGGTGGCACATCCAGTGCAACATATGAGCACAGGAACCAGACAGGTGGCAGATATTAAACAACTACTAAGAAATGAAATGAGTATCTGTGGGTTATACAGTGACACTATATCAGTCTGTGCAAATATCCACATATCACAGGCTTCTCCTCAGCTCCCACCTGCCACATCAGTGAGGACAGTCCCAGCAGTTCTCAGCCACTCCTGTAGCTGTCTCAGTCTCCACCGTTTTCTCTAAATTCTGCTCTCCTTCTAGACTTTCCATTCAGGGGTCTCTTCGTAGTCTCTCTTTATACTCTACTCTCATGAGTTTCTCTGCAGTCTCTCTCCTTCACTCTCTTGTCTGCTCCTCCAGCACAGAGCTCCGCCTCCTGCTCCTCTAGCACAGAGCTCCTCCTCCTGCTTCTCCTCTAGCACAGAGCTCCTCCTCCCGCTGCTCCTCTAGCATAGAGCTCCTCCTACTGCTGCTCCTCTTCCTTTCTAGAACTTTCCTCAGTCTGCTATGCTGGGCTTTCTGGGCATGCTCAGTACAATCTGTCAAATTATTCATTAGTAAAAATATTCCTTCTACAAATATAACCAGACGGATAACAGCATTAACAAACTACAGTTACAGCATACGCATAGTACAGCAGAATACAGGCTACACAGAATACAATCACTTATCCCAGCCATGTTCACCCCTCTTACACTTCCCCCTTGTTTTTCCATTGTAGTCCTCTACAATGCTGCAGCCATATTGGGAGTCCTGGTGTAAAGGGCACTCCTAACACATGGCACAGGATACCCATTTGCCTTTACTGGGGCAGCACCAGGCCCGGTTACATTATCCGCCTTTGGACCTTGCAGCCATCAACATTATTAAATTCCACAGGACTTTGCTCTTCCCCACAAAAACTGTTTTAAGGGAATGCACTTCAGTCTCAAACTAAATTGGTCACACAGCAGTCTGTCACCAGGCCCAATACAAATCGCATCCATCTTCTGGAGCTTCTGCATTAACTCCTGCAGTGCCAGTGCAAATTGAAGCAATGTTTCCCCTTCTTGTTGACATCCGGAGAAGAATTTCTTCCTCAGTGAGGGGGCAGATGAGGTGTCTCCATATAAACAGTCTAAATATTCCACAACATCAGACAGACTTTTTCTGATTGTTTCAGGAGCCAGCAGCACTGCTCTCCTAGCCTCTCCTTCCAGCAGTAATATCGCCAGATCCACTTCATTAGCCTGTGGGACCCCATATAAGCGAGCTGCATATTTTAGTATCTCTGCCCACTTTGTCACTGGCATGTTATTTCCATTGTATTTAGGCACACTGTCTGTACCTGCCATAATAGGGATTAACATCGCAGATAAGCATGGGTTTGCCACCATATTGGTATGTAATTGTCTATATCCTGCCACACTATGCCAAAATGTGTAGGAGGTTCTTGATTGAATAACGGATACTACAACCGGTCTTATGATGATGCTTTACTTTGATCCCAAATAATGCAACAGGACTTCTTGCTTCGGAGAGCAAATGGTCACTCAACAACTGCGTACTTAGTCCATTGACTTTCTGACCCAGTCTCTTGGTTCTTTCACAGTATTAACTTTATACAGGATATTTGTAAAGGATCTGCCAGGCACAGCTTCGGGGTTAACGCCCATAGATAATCAGTCTGCACCTGCTTCTATGTCTGTGAGACTGACTCCATCTTCCACCACTCAGGGTGGCAGGCTTAGGAGTGGGAGAACCTATCACAGCCTGGCCAGACGGAGCTAGCTCCCACCCTCTGTCTATTTATACCTGCCTTTCCTGTTCCTCCTTTGCTTGTGATTCTTCTCGTTTGGTTTTCTGGCCCTGCTGCAGCTTCTTGTACCATTGTCCTTGCTTCATATTGACCCCGGCTTGCGGACTACTCTCCTGCTCTGCGTTTGGTACCTCGTACACTCCTGGTTTGACTCGGCTTGTTTACTACTCTTCTGCTCTGCGTTTGGCACCTCGTACTCTCCTGGTTTGACTCGGCTTGTTCACTTCTCTTGTTGCTCACGGTGTTGCCGTGGGCAACTGCCCCTTTCTCCCCCTAGCTCTGTATACAGTGTCTGTTTGTCTGTCGTGCACTTATTTAGCATAGGGACCGTCGCCCAGTTGTACCCCGTCGCCTAGGGCGGGTCGTTGCAAGTAGGCAGGGACTGAGTGGTGGGTAGATTAGGGCTCACTTGTCTGTCTCCCCACCCCCGTCATTACATAATCACAAGCCCATACCTAGTCTACCCTGGTCCCTGACACCACTATGGACCCCCTTGAGACCCTGGGTCAGCAAATGCAGGGTCTCTCCCTACAGGTCCAGGCCCTGGCTCAGAGGGTCAACCAGCCTGATGCTACCATGGTAGTCCCCCTCACCTCACCTCTTGAACCCCACCTCAAGTTGCTCGACCGGTTCTCAGGGGACCGGAAGACTTTTCTCTCCTTTTGGGAGAGTTGTAGGCTCTATTTTCGTTTAAAGCCCCACTCCTCAGGTTCTGAGAGCCAGCGGGTGGGTATAATTATGTCCCGGCTCCAGGAAGGGCCCCAAGAATGGGCCTTCTCCTTGGTTCCTGACGCCCCTGAACTTTCCTCCGCTGATCTTTTCTTTTCTGCTGTCGGACTCATCTATGACGAGACTGACAAGACTGCTTTTGCCGAGAGTCAGCTGGTGACCTTACGTCAGGGTAAGAGACCTGTTGAGGAGCATTGCTCTGACTTTAGGAAGTGGTGCGTAGCTTCTCGGTGGAATGACCCTGCCTTAAGGTGCCAGTTTAGGTTGGGTCTGTCGAACGCCCTGAAAGATCTGCTAGCTAGTTATCCCTCTTCTGACTCCCTAGACCAGGTTATGGGTTTAGCGGTACGACTTGACCGACGTCTCAGGGAACGACGACTTGAACGTCTTGATGTTTTCTCCTCTGACTCCCCCATGATGCCTCCCGAGGTTCCGTTGCTTCGTTCCTCCCCGGAAGACTCGGAGGTACCTATGCAACTCGGGGCCTCCGTGTCCCCAAAACAACGTAGAGATTTCCGCAGGAAGAATGGTCTCTGCTTCTACTGTGGGGATGACAAGGATCAAGTGAACAACTGTCCTAAGCGTAAGAATGCAGCCGGAGAACTTCCGCGCCTAAGTGATCATCGGGGAGGTCACTTGGGCGCACAGGTATTTCCCGTAAATATGAAACGTAATAAAATCTTGCTTCCCTTTCAGGTCTCTTTTGGTGGTAGGTCTGCTACCGCCAGTGCCTTCGTGGATTCAGGGTCTTCTGCTAATATCATGTCTGTGGAATTTGCTATGCCTCAAGCTATGCCTTTGATTGATTTGCCTAAACCTGTCCCGGTAGTGGGTATCGACTCCACTCCTCTTGCTAATGGTTATTTTACACAGCATACCCCTGTTTTTTAACTCCTTGTTGGCTCCATGCATTTGGAGCAGTGCTCTGTACTGTTAATGCAGGGATTATCGTCCGATTTGGTTTTAGGCCTTCCCTGGTTGCAGTTGCATAGTCCCACGTTTGACTGGAATTCTGGGGACCTTACCAAGTGGGGTAATGAATGCTTGACGTCATGTTTTTCTGTTAATTCTATTTCTCCCCCTGAGGTGGTGAACACGCTACCTGAGTTTGTTCAGGACTTCGCCGATGTTTTCTCTAAGGAGGCCTCCGAAGTGTTACCTCCTCATAGAGAATATGATTGCGCAATCAATTTGGTACCAGGAGCTAAGCTCCCTAAGGGTAGGATATTTAATCTCTCTTGTCCCGAACGTGAAGCCATGAGAGAGTACATCCAGGAATGCCTGGCCAAGGGTTACATTCGCCCCTCTATTTCTCCAGTAGGTGCTGGCTTCTTCTTCGTAGGGAAGAAGGATGGTGGTCTTAGGCCATGCATTGACTACCGAAGCTTGAATAAGGTCACTGTAAGGAACCAGTATCCCCTTCCTCTGATTCCTGATCTCTTTAATCAGGTTCAGGGGGCCCAATGGTTCTCTAAATTTGATCTACGGGGGGCGTATAACCTTATCCGCATCAAAGAGGGGGATGAGTGGAAGACTGCGTTTAACACGCCCGAAGGTCATTTCGAATACCTCGTCATGCCCTTTGGGTTGTGTAATGCTCCCGCGGTCTTCCAGAATTTCATAAATGAGATTCTAAGAGAATACCTGGGGTTATTTCATGTAGTGTACCTTGATGACATACTTGTGTTTTCCAAGGACTTGTCCTCCCACATTGAGCATGTCAGGAAGGTGCTCCAGGTCCTTCGAGAAAACAAACTGTTTGCAAAGACCGAAAAATGTGTGTTTGGGGTGCAGGAGATACCATTTTTGGGCCAAATACTCACTCCTCATGAATTCCGCATGGACCCCGCCAAGGTCCAGGCTGTGGCGGAATGGGTCCAACCTGCCTCCCTGAAGGCGTTACAGTGCTTCCTGGGGTTCGCTAATTATTACAGGAGGTGTATTGCTAACTTCTCGGTCATCGCTAAGCCTCTTACGGATCTCACTCGCAAAGGTGCTGATCTCCTCCACTGGCCTCCTGAGGCTGTCCAGGCTTTTGAGGTCCTTAAGAAGTGCTTTATCTCGGCCCCGGTGCTGGTTCAGCCCAACCAAATGGAGCCATTTATCGTGGAGGTTGACGCGTCCGAGGTGGGAGTGGGGGCTGTCTTGTCCCAGGGTACCAGGTCCCTCACCCATCTCCGTCCCTATGCCTACTTCTCCAGGAAGTTTTTTACCCACTGAGAGTAACTATGATAGTGGCAACCGCAAACTCTTAGCCATTAAATGGGCATTTGAAGAGTGGCGCCACTTCCTGGAGGGGGTTAGGCACCAGGTAACGGTCCTTACCGACCACAAGAATCTGGTTTTCCTAGAATCTGCCCGGAGGCTAAACCCGAGACAAGCTCGTTGGGCATTATTTTTTACCAGATTCAACTTTGTGGTTACCTATAGGGCTGGGTCTAAAAATGTTAAGGCTGATGCACTGTCACGTAGCTTCATGGCCAGCCCTCCTTCGGAGGAAGATCCTGCTTGTATTTTGCCTCCAGGTATAATCATTTCCGCTATTGATTCTGATTTAATTTCTCAGAAATTGCGGCTGATCAAGGTTCAGCTCCCGGGAGCCTTCCTGAGAACAAGCTGTTTGTTCCCCTGCAATTCCGGCTAAGGGTACTTAGGGAAAATCATGACTCTGCACTATCTGGCCATCCAGGCATCCTGGGTACCAAGCACCTCATTGCCAGAAACTATTGGTGGCCTGGGTTGCCTAAAGACGTTAAGGCCTACGTCGCCGCTTGTGAAGTTTGTGCTAGGTCCAAGACTCCCAGGTCCCGACCAGCGGGCTTACTATGTTCTTTGCCCATTCCCCAGAGACCTTGGACCCATATCTCCATGGATTTTATCACCGATTTGCCTCCATCTCAAGGCAAGTCGGTGGTGTGGGTTGTAGTAGACCGCTTCAGTAAGATGTGCCACTTTGTGCCTCTCAAAAAACTACCCAATGCTAAGACGTTAGCTACCTTGTTTGTCAAACACATCCTGCGTCTCCATGGGGTCCCTGTCAATATGGTTTCTGATAGAGGGGTACAATTTGTTTCATTGTTTTGGAGAACCTTCTGTAAAAAGTTGGAGATTGATCTGTCCTTCTCCTCTGCCTTCCATCCTGAAACTAATGGCCAAACTGAGAGGAGTAATCAGTCTCTAGAACAATATTTAAGGTGTTTTATCTTTTACTGTCAATATGATTGGGTCTCATTCATTCCCCTCTCCGAATTTTCCCTTAATAACCGGGTCAGTAACTCGTCAGGCGTCTCCCCCTTTTTCTGTAATTTTGGGTTTAATCCATGGTTCTCTTCCGTTTCACCTGGTAGTTCCAACCATCCCGAGGTAGAGGTCGTTCATCGAGAACTGTGCACAGTCTGGGCTCAGCTTCAGAAGAACCTAGAGGCATCCCAGAGCATACAAAAAACTCAGGCAGATAGAAAACGTTCTGCTAACCCCTTGTTTATGGTCGGGGATCTGGTGTTGCTATCGTCTAAAAATTTGCGCCTTAAGGTCCCGTCCAAGAAGTTTGCTCCCCGGTTTATAGGGCCGTACAAGGTCATTGAAGTCCTCAATCCTGTCTCCTTCCGACTGGAGTTGCCCCCATCTTTTCGAGTACACGACGTGTTCCATGCCTCCCTCCTTAAACGCTGCTCCCCGTCCTTGGCTCCCTCGAGGAAACCTCCGGTCCCTGTTCTCACCCCTGAGGGGGCAGAATTCGAGGTGGCCAAGATTGTGGACAGCAGGATGGTCCAAGGCTCCCTCCAGTACCTGGTCCATTGGAGAGGATACGGGCCTGAGGAGAGGACTTGGGTACCCGCTCAGGATGTTCATGCTGGGATATTGGTCAGGAGGTTTCACCTTCGTTTCCCCAGTAAACCAGGTCCACTTACAAAGGGTCCGATGGCCCCTCATAAAAGGGAGGGTACTGTAAAGGATCTGCCAGGCACAGCTTCGGGGTTAACGCCCATAGATAATCAGTCTGCACCTGCTTCTATGTCTGTGAGACTGACTCCATCTTCCACCACTCAGGGTGGCAGACTTAGGAGTGGGAGAACCTATCACAGCCTGGCCAGACGGAGCTAGCTCCCGCCCTCTGTCTATTTATACCTGCCTTTCCTGTTCCTCCTTTGCTTGTGATTCTTCTCGTTTGGTTTCCTGGCCCTGCTGCAGCTTCTTGTACCATTGTCCTTACTTCATATTGACCCCGGCTTGCTGACTACTCTCCTGCTCTGCGTTTGGTACCTCGTACACTCCTGGTTTGACTCGGCTTGTTTACTACTCTTCTGCTCTGCGTTTGGCACCTCGTACTCTCCTGGTTTGACTCGGCTTGTTCACTTCTCTTGTTGCTCACGGTGTTGCCGTGGGCAACTGCCCCTTTCTCCCCTAGCTCTGTGTACCCTTGTCTGTTTGTCTGTCGTGCACTTATTGAGCGTAGGGACCGTCGCCCAGTTTTACCCCGTAGCCTAGGGCGGGTCGTTGCAAGTAGGCAGGGACTGAGTGGTGGGTAGATTAGGGCTCACTTCTCTGTCTCCCCACCCCCGTCATTACAATATTATCTTCAACAATAAATACAGTCACTTTTCCGTTCGCCACGGGGACATGGGTTTAAGACTTGAGTGAACAGCAATAATAGGTCTGGAACATCCCAATGCACTTCTATCCTTATAGGAGATTAATACCAATCCCCCCCTAGCTCTGCTACCAGTCAGCAATTCACCATGACAGTCTAGATCATGAGTTCATGAGGAAGGGCACACTTATCTCCTGTTGTGGTTTTCTTTACTGAAGTCCTCCTGATCCATTTCTCCAATCTCTCTCTGTACTAATCCTGTCAGGCTCCTCTCTCACTGACATCCTCTGCACTCCCTCTAATGGAGGCTCCTTTCTTTCCTCAGCATTCCCGCTCTCCTTCTTCTACTCACAGGGTAACCTCCTTGCTCCCCCACATTCCCGCTCTTGTAGGGAGGACCTCCATCCTGCAGCTTCTTGCCAGGCTCAGGCACTGGGAGACCAAACTGTTCACACACAGACACACACACACACACACACACACACACGCCCGATATCTCGCATAAGCACATCAAATCGCGCCCAGCTCCTCCTTCAAATAACAATAGCATATTCTCGCTGTGGATCTCTAGACTTACAAAAAAACCGATATGGATATTATAAATAAAATGGATCCGGTTACATCTTCTTTGTTTTAGTTTTCGTAACTTAGGTATAACATTTGTTTTTGCTTTGTTTGCATCTATTGAGTATGTATGATGATGATGATAGATAGATAGATAGATAGATAGATAGATAGATAGATAGATAGATAGATAGATAGATAGATGGATGCACTGGCGTAGCTATAGGGGTCGCAGCAATCACAATTGCACGGCCCCCCGCACCACATCAATAAAAAGTTACTATAGTAACTCGGGCCGCGGGCCCCTGTTACTATAGTAACATACTTTAGTTACCTTCCTGGTTCCGGATCGCAGCGGAGGTCCTGACGTCAAGCGCTGTGCGCAGCGCATGACGTCACAGCGCTATGCGCCGCGCACAGCATCGAGACGACAGAACTCCCGCCGCGGCCGAAGAGGAAGGTAAGGTTAGCCCTGACTGGCGGGGTCCGACTCCCGGGACCCGCCAATCAGCTGTTTTGAAGGGGCCGCAGCACTCGTACGAGAGCTGCTCCCCTTCATTCCTGTCACTTCATTCCGGTCACACTGTGAATCCGTGTCGGTGATTCACAGTGTGGGCGAGTAGTGAAATGAAGGGGAAGCAGCTCTCGTACGAGTGCTGCGGCCCCTTCAAAACAGCTGATTTGCGGGTCCCGAGAGACACATCAACTATTGATGGCCTATCCTGAGGATAGGCCATCAATGTTTAGGGACTGTACAACCCCTAAGCCTACGATGTAGCAGGCTTAGGGGGCCCATGAGACAGGATCACAGATTGTGTGATCCTGTCTGCTGGGCCCTGTATCTAAGCCAATAACATGGTAGGCTTAGATACATGGACCATGCGTGATCCTGTCTGCTGGGCCCTGTATCTAAGCCAATCACATGGTAGGCTTAGATACATGGCCCATGCGTGATCCTGTCTGCTGGGCCCTGTATCTAAGCCAATCACATGGTAGGCTTAGATACATTGCCCATGTGTGAGCCTGTCTGATGGGCCCTGTATATAAGCCTACCACACTGTAGGTTTAGATACAGGGCCCCAGCACACAGTAATCTTATGCTGTATAAGATTACTGTCTGCTGGACCCTGTATCTAAGCTTACGTTGTGGTAGGCTTAGATACAGGGTCCCACAGACAGTATCACACATGGGCCCTGTATCTAAGCCTAACACACGTGTTACTAATAATTTTTTGTGTGTTTTCTTACAGGTTCGGTCGTTGGACTACGTCGGATTCCAGCACTACTTCGATGACTGCTTTTTTTTTATTATCAATAAAATGGTTAATGAGGGCTGTGTGGGTTTTTTTTTTATTTCAATAAAATATTTTTTCTATGTCTTTGTGTTTTTTTTTAAACTATATTACTACCGCCTTAGTAATGGCCGCCGGCTGATTGACAGCATCCATTGCTAAGGCGGGGCTTAGTGTTAGCCGGTGCAGAGGCGAACACTAACCCCCTTTATTACCCCGGTACCCACCGCCACCAGGGGTGCTGGGAAGAGCCGGGTACCATCCAGTACCTGACCATCTGTAGTGATGGTTGGCCACTGGGGTGGCCGCAGGCTGGTATAATCAGGAGGGGAAAGGCCAGATACAGTGGCCCTTCCCACCCTGGTAATGCTAGGCTGCTGCTGCTTTATTGTATCTGGCTGGTTATGAAAAATGGGGGGGACCCCACGTCATTTAAAAAAAAAATATAATTATTGTAAAGAACGATGTGGGGTCCCCCCCCAATTTTCATAACCAGCCAGCTACAACACAGCAGCAGCAGGCAGCATTACAAGGGTGGGAAGGGCCACTGTTTTTGGCCTTCCCCAGCCTAATACTACCAGCCTGCGGCCACCCCGGTGCCTGTCCGTCACTACAGATGGTCGGGTACTAGTTCATACCCGGCTCTTCCCAGTACCCCTGGTGGCGGTGGGTACCGGGGTAATAATGGGGGTTAGTGTAGCCTCTGTACCGGCTAACATTATGCCCCGCCTTAGTAATGGAGGTTGTCAATCAGCCAGCCGCCATTACTAAGGTGGTGATAATAAAGTTTAAAAAGATACAAGCACATAGAAAAAATATTTGATTGAAATAAAAAAACACAACCCTCATTAACCATTTTATTGAGAATTAAAAAAACGCCGTCCTCGAATCCGAAGTCCAACAACCGAACCTGTAAAAAAAACACAAACACACAAAAATAATCAGTAACACATAAAGAAGCAAAATTATTATTCTTACCTATCCTGGGTCCAGCGCTGGAGACGCAATGTCAGCGAGCTGAGCCCTGTATCTAATCCAATCATGTGTGATACTGTCTGCTGAGCTGTGTATCTAATCCAATCATGTGTGATACTGTCTGCTGGGCCCTGTATCTAATTGTATCTTGTGTGATACTGTCTGCTGGGCCACTGTATCTAATCCTATCATGTGTGATACTGCCTTCTGAGCCACTGTATCTAATCCTATCATGTGTGGTACTGTCTGCTGAGCCACTGTATCTAATCCTATCATGTGTGGTACTGTCTGCTGAGCCACTGTATCTAATCCTATCATGTGTGATACTGTCTGCTGAGCCACTGTATCTAATCCCATCATGTGTGATACTGTCTGCTGAGCCACTGTATCTAATCCTATCATGTGTGATACTGTCTGCTGGGCCACTGTATCTAATCCTATCAGGTGTGATACTGTCTGCTCAGCCACTGTATCTAATCCTATCATGTGTGATACTGTCTGCTCAGCCACTGTATCTAATCCTATCATGTGTGATACTGCCTTCTGAGCCACTGTATCTAATCCTATCCATAGTTTATAGGGTCGTAGTGCTATAGATATGCTATGCTGTCTCATATACACACATTTTTTTGGGGCGGACACATATGTATTGGGGCTATTTCCCCTGACATTTTAAGCCCTGAGGGTATGTTCACACGGCAGCGTCCGTTACGGCTGAAATTACGGTGCTATTTTCAGGAGAAAACAGCACTGTAATTTCAGCCGTAATGGCATGTGCAGGCGTCTTTCGCTGCGTCCATTACGAACGTAATTGGAGCTGTTTTTCTATGGAGTCCATGGAAAACGGCTCCATTTACGTCTGAAGAAGTGACAGGCACTTCTTTGACCGTCGGCACAGAACATCGTAAGACCCATTCAAATGAATGGGCAGATGTTTGCCAACGCTTTTGAGACGCATTTTCGGACGTAATTCAATGCTAAAACGCCCGAATTACGTCCGTAAATAGGGTGTGTGAGCCCAGCCTTAGTGACGCCCCGGCTGCTAGTGCTGCATTGTTGGGTCACTTAGGAGACCCAGCAATGCAGCTGAAAGCTGCGGACCGTCGGCCATGAGGAGTTTGCGGGGGGGGGGCCCAGTAAGAATTTTTGCATCGGGGGCCCATGAGCCTTTAGCTACGCCCCTGGATGGATGGATAGATAGATAGATACACAAAAAATGTCAACCGCACAGTCCAAGTCTCATAAAAATGAGGGTGCAAGCCCGCCAGGGATACGGCCACAGTCTCCCAAGGTATATATTTTTCAAAAAAACAGGCAGCACTCAAAAAGTTGTAGCAAAATTAGAAAAGGTGCTTTATTCCATCAATCCAATACAGCAACCAGGGGCATAACTAGGAAAAACTGCGCCCCATAGCAAACTTTTGACTGGGGCCCCCCCTCCCCAGGGTGTCACACAACCCCCCCTTGTAGATAGTGCCTTTTTTACAGCCCCCCCTGTAGATAACGCCATACAGCCCCCCCTGTAGATAACGCCATACAGCCCCCCTGTAGATAACACCATACAGACCCCTCTGTAGAGAACGCCATACAGACCCCCCTGTAGATAACTCCATACAGCCCCCTCTGTAGAGAACGCAATACAGCCCCCCTGTAGATAACACCATACAGCCCCCACTGTAGAGAACGCCATACAGCCCCCTCTGTAGATAACGTCATACAGCCCCCCCTGTAGGGAACACCATACAGCCCCCCCCTGTAGGGAACGCCATACAGCCCCCCACCCCTGTAGGGAACGCCATACAGCGTGTTCCCTCCCAAAAAAATGCGACCTACAGTGTGTCCTACAGAAGACATGTATCCCCTATCCACAGGATAGGGGATACATGTGTGATCGCTGGCAGCGATAGGGAGAACGGGGGACTGAAAGTCCCCCAAGTTCTCCATGACTAACCTCTGACTTCCGGCGTCTGCGCAGCTCAATAAAAATGAAAGGACCGCTGGTCACGCATGCGCACAAGCGCGACCGGCGCTCCATTCATTTCTACGGAGCTGCCGACACAGACCCCGGAAGTCCGAGGTTTGTGATGGAGAACTTCAGGGGACTTTCAGTCCCCCGTTCTCCCTATCAATGCCAGCGATCACACATGTATCCCCTATCCTGTGGATAGGGGATACATGTCTTTTGTTTAATGGCAGAGCGGGGAGATAACTCCCTGCTTTGCCGTAGTCGTGTTCAGTGGTGTCCCGCTGTAGCAGCCTCCGGCCGCGGGCCCTGTAGCAGCTGCTACGGCGGTAGTTACGCCACTGACAGCAACCTTTTTCAAGCTAGTGAATGCACACTCAGATTCACAGAATATTATTGTGTCACTTATGAATCGGAACCTGCACACTGGCAGGTCATAACATTGCATGTGTTGTTGTTAACTCTTTTTATGATTGCTCATTTATTATTCACTGCATGTGTGGTTTCATGGTGGATTGCCATGTGATGCAAGTACCTCCCACTTGATTGTATTTCCCCTATATATATGCTGTTTGAGAAAGGTCCGGACTAGGACTGAAACGTAGCAATCTTACATATGGGTGAATAAACGATTTTCACTTTTTTGACTACTATGTTGTGGAGTGCTGCCTATTTTTTTAATTCCTAAATTTGGACTATTGGTTGTGGTCTGGAGGCTTGCACACACGAAACCCTTGATAGAGGTGATTTTCCAAAATCTGTGGTGCGGCTCTTCTTTGTATTAGATAGATAGATAGATAGATAGATAGATAGATAGATAGATAGATAGATAGATAGATAGATAGATAGATAGATAGATAGATAGATAGATAGATAGATAGATAGATAGATGTTTAATGGAGAAATGTGTTTGTTTTTTATTACCACTATTATTACTATTCTCCCTCTCCTGCCAGGAGAGGGAGAAGTTACAGCAGTCCAGCGAGGGGGGCACGGTGGGCGCCGCGATGGGGGTGCGGGAGCTGCAAAAAGAATGTGCCTGGAGACACAATATTTTCTAAAACCATAAAATAATGTAATTTATTTTATGATTTTAGAAATGCTAGTGTTCCCAGGCACTAAATAGTTTAAACTGTGTACTCACCAGTCACCACTGTCCTGTGGCTTCGTTCTTCTCCTCTACAGTGTTCCGCTTCGGTGTGTCTGCAGCACTCTGCTCCTTAGCTCCAGGCAGACTGCTGCGCAGGCAGTGTCGTTGCATGGGGGCGTGGCTGGCAACAGGGAGGGTTCGGGGCAGGGTGGGACATTGCTGAGACCGCCGGGACGGCGGGACAGCGGTTAAAAACTGGGACTGTCCCGCCGGATCCGGGATGGTTGGGAGGTATGGATAACACGTAGGTGTAAACATCACCTCACACAGGAGAGAACACAGAACGCAGGTACCAACAAACATGGAGGCTGCACTGGGCAGACAGTTCAATTTAAAGAGGCAGCATCACCCGCTTACAAATAGAATTGTATTTTTCAAATTATGGCAAGCATCACACACACCGTTTTTGTGGCAGTTGTTCACTCAATTTTTTTAACCAAAGCCACTTCTGGCTTTGGTTAAAAAAAAACAAAGCTAAAAACTGCCACAAAAACCGCATTAAAACGGTGTGTGTAAAAACAACAGAAGATACTACATTTTCCATATTACTATATACAGTTTCAAAAATGTATTTAAAATTCTTTCATCTATAGCCACTATGGGTAAAATCAATATTTTACACCTAGTAGAACATAACTAAACTCTGACAATTCAATTTTGCCTCTTGCATTTGTTACGTAGGATGGACATATTATTCTGAACATGGAGTTTAAGTGAAATTTTCAGATATCTTTCTGTTTCATTCTTAGTTGTTCATAGACGTTCGATACTTTCAATATGGGTAATTTTTCAGCTGAAAAATAAGCTGACCAATTCTTACCATCCCCACTTCTTAACATGATTTTTCAAAAGTGAATATTAATCTTTAGGGGCCTGTTCAGATATTGTGTCTGAACGCAGTCTGATTGCATACATTTTCTAAAAACACAGTGGCCAGATCCCAAAATCCCTTCCATACAATGCAACCAAAAATACACACTTTATAGGGCATGTAGCATATTTTTTTCAGACCACATTGTGCTCTACCCTGATGTTTCTGTGACATTTTCTCTACTGAAGCTTTAATGGGTAAAATTGCAGCGAGGAAGAACCACATGTAGAAACTGCAACCAGTATTAAGACAATGGTGAGGAAATTAAAATGTCTCCAAATAAATAGGTACATCATGGTCAGAGTGCATTTTTTTGCCTTTATTTGACATTTTGCGGAAAAAAAATAAAATAATGTTTTTTACCGCGACGTGTGAACCCAGCCTTATGTTGAACCCAGCCTTATTTTGAACCCAGGCTTATGTTGCAATTAGAACTAATTGAAGGGAGCTTAAATTGAGTGCCCTCTAGTGTGATTGGCTGAACTGAGAGCAGAGGGGCAGTGTCGGCCAGGATAAAAAAAATTGTTGGAGTGCGAAAAGATTTATTATTTATTATTGAATATTTTAAATACTTGCTATTTATAATTTTACAATGTGGTCCAGCTATCTATATGTGAATGAAATGTAACTAAACCTGTCAAATGCACAGAAGTGCCTATGTATTTATGAATTTATTTATCCATCATAAGCTTTCGCTCTTTTCTGGTCCTTGTTTCCAGGCAGTACAAAGTGACAAGACATGGAAAGCTCATTTGCCTCATGGAAAACAGATGTGCCTTTGGACACTGAACCTGATACTGAACCTTTAGATGATGAGATAGTTATTGATCAAGAAGGTGAATGTCTCACATCCCTGACAGAGGACACAAGCCAACTTTCGGAAAATTCACTGGAAATAAAGATGAGGGACATGATAAATCTAGACACTACTGGGCAAGAATTTGTGATTCTTCAACATTCTTGCATAGATACAGACAGGGGACAAGAGGATTTTAAATATTTAGAGGAAGAACCCAAAATGTGCAATGAAATAACGGCCACATACTGGACTGGTGGTGGAGCTGAGAACCTAAACGAGGAAGGTTTTCCAACCTTTGTAGATGACACAAAGTTGGATGTTGGTGAGACAGATCCCTGCCTCACAGTACAAATGGTACCCGTCCAGAATAATACTAGAATTTACCTTCCACTTAAGAAAACACTGAGAAACCTCAGACTCCTTGACCTGAAGCTGAAATACAATAATCAACAGTTAGCACATCCAGAACATACAGTATCAGAATGTAATAATGACTCTGTGTCAAGCTCAGATGAAAGTGATTCAAAATATCTAGAGTCAAGAGAACTAGATGAAAATCCACAGGGAAATGACGGAGAAGCGGACAACTTGTATTTGATTGATCTCCTTTCCCAGTGTCAGTTCAAGCTAGAACAAATGGAGGAGCTGAAGCATTACTGCAAGAAAGTCACTCAAAGCGTAAGTCTGGTTTTCTTTTTGAAACATCACACACAAACACTCTCATGTTCACTGCAGTTTTTCACATCCGAGGTTCATCCATGCTCAGCGCTGCGGGACGCGATGTCACGCATCCACCATAGTTGAGTGTCTATGGAGGGATGCGTGATGCGTGAAAAGATAGGACATGTCCTATTTTCGCACGGACCCTTCACACGGTCCGTTGAAACAACGGCTGTGTGAACGGCCACATTGAATTACATAGATCCGTGGGACGGCCGCTGTTTCTACGGCCGTCCCACAGACGTTTAACACGTTCGTGTGAATCAGGCCTAAGGCTACATGCACATTTTGCGGAATTTGATGTGTAGAATCTGCATCAAAATCTTAGATAAACGCAGATAATTCCGCAAGGAAAATCCGCACTTAATATTGCGGTTTTTATGTGTTTTTAGATGCCTTTTAAAATTTTGGGGCAGATTTTATGCTGCGGATTTTGGTGTGTTTTTCTTATAAACTTGTCAGATACAATTCTGAGATAGAAATGCAAAATAAATTTATATGTTTATGAGAGTCAATTCTGCTGACATTTAAAGCGTTTGGTGAAATAAAATTGATCGGCTATCCTGAGGATTGGCCACCAATATCTAACTGGTGGGGGTCCTCCTCTCGTTAAACGCTGTGACCCCTTCAAACAGTTGATCGGTAGGGGTGCCACCACCAATCAGATATTGATTGTTATTCTTGAGGATAGGTCATAACTTTTAGCTAGCAGGACAACCCCTTTAACTTGTACAGATGTATACATACAGTAATACATGTATCTCTACTTAATATATTTTCCTTTATATATTTTTCTATTTTTTCTGTTTATAAATTTATAGTACAGTTTTACCAGAGGCAACTAGGATTAGAGAATTACATTACCACAAGATATATATCTCATTGTTGGTAACTGCAATGTTTTCAGGCTGACCCTCAGATGCAGTGTACATCCTGCACTAAAAAGAAATAAATTCATATACATTATAGCCAGCATCATCAAGTAAAAAAAAAACAACAAAAAAAAAAACCCATGCACTTAATTTCTTCTCACTCCAGTGTCTCCGCTCATAAGTGACCACTCATATGTCATTTCACCATCTCTATCAGCTCTGGAGAAGGCTATTCGTCCAGTGCGAGCAGTAAATGACTGACTACTAAGGTTGGACAGACTCCCAACTTTGTGGGAGACTTGAATGCTCTGCCAAGAGGTCTTCTCTTTTTCAGAAGATTCCCTGACAATCGTGGAGAGTTGGCCAATCCAATATCCATATCCAATATCAGAGTCCTGATCTTTACGAGCTGGAAAATCCCAATAATAGAGCATGAAAGCCATGACATTCTGGGCCATACCAATATGTAAAAACCAACAACTGTAACAAGTTTTAAGGGAGCCACTTCAATAAAAGTTATACATATTACAGATTTGATGTGTACACTTAAATTATTATGTATTAGTAGCCCCTAAAACAGCAGATTCGTGATGAACAGAATAGTCTGATGATATGTTTTTTGTTGCAGCTATGGGAAGCTCAGGAAACCATTGAGTATTTAAAAGAAAAGGTAGCTGAGCTTCACCAAGAAAATGGACGAAAAGAAGAGGACATCTTCCTGTTGACAGAAGAAGTTATAAAATACCGGAGCCTTTTATGCCAGAAATGTCAGAAATACACAGATGTGAAAACAAAAATTACACAAACTGTCGACCATGTGGAGAACCGACAGATACATCAGCAGTTTGCCTCTATCTACAAAATAAATGACCGGTTAGCAGAAAATACAGAACCAACAGAACAGAATACTTCTAAGATGTGTGTTATTTTGTAAGTTATTAGAAAGAACTTATGTTTGCATATCAATATTAAAATATTTTCAAGATTAAAGGGGTTATTCGATTTGTGAACATTTTTTAAAAACACCTGCAAATGTAATGAAACAAAAAAGAATTAGTACTCACCTCTTCTTTCCCCCGGCAATCCAGCGCTGACACTCTGGCGGGCCTCATGACATTTGTTTACAACATGTGACAGCTGCACCCAATCAGACGGCTCAGCGGTGACATGTTGTACTCTTGGCGGCACCACACAGCGATGGGATCCATGATACCAGGAAAAGGCATGTGACAGCTCAGCCATCTGATTGGCTGCAGCAAATATATGATGACCGCCTGTAAACAAGGACCAGGAGGACTACTGGAGCATCACTAATAATTCTGGATTGCTGGAGGAAAGAAGAAACAAAACAACAAAATTAAAAGTCGCCCTTTTTCCCTTATAAAGTCCTTTATTATTAGGAAAAAAAATTAACTATGCATAATTGGTATCGTCGTGTCCGTAGTGGCCTGAACTCTAAAAATATAATGTAATTTATCCCGCACGGTATCCGCCATAAAAAAAAATAACGATACCAGAATCACTCTTTTTAGTCACTTCAGCTCCCCAAAAATTTAATAAATGGGGATCAAAAAATCACATATACCCAAAAAATGGTATCAATAAAAACTAAAGTTTGTTCCGCAAGCCCTCACACAGCTTTCTTGATAGAAAAATAAAAAAGTTGTGGCTCTTAGAATATAGCAACACCTAAAACATAAAATACCTATATATATATATATATATATATATATATATATATATATATATATATATATATGGTATCGCCGTAATCGCATCGACCCACAGAACAAATTAAATATGTCATTTATAATGCACGGTGAACGGAGTAAAAAAAAGAATAAAAAAACAATAGAAGTTTTTACGGCCTAAATACACTAAATTCAGCAAAAAACCTATGGGATCAAAATGCTCACTATACCCCTATATAAATTCTTTTTAGGGCTGTAGTTTCCCAAATGGGGTCACTTCTGGGGCGTGTCCACTGTTTTGGTCCCTCAGGGGCTTTGCAAATGCTACATGAAGTTTTATTGGAAAAAATTTAGATTTTCATTTTTACAGACTAATTCCACTAAATTCAGCAAAAAACCTGTGGGGTTAAAATGCTCACTATACCCCTTGATAAATTCCTTGAGGGGTGTAGTTTGCCAAATGGTGTATTTTTGGAGGTGTTTTCACTGTTTTGGCCCCAAAAGACCTTTACAAACCTGACATGGTGCCTAAAATATTTTCCAATAAAAAGGAGGCCCCAAAATCTACTAGGTGCTCCTTTGCTTCTGAGGCCTGTGCTTCAGTCCATTACCACACTAGGGCCACATGTGGGAATATTTCTAAAAACTGCAGTATCTGGGCAATAAATATTGAGTTGCGTTTCTCTGGTAAAACCTTCTGTGTTACAGAAAAAAATGGATTAAAATGGATTTTCTGACAAAAAAAAGGGATTTGTAAATTTCCCCTCTACTTTGCTTTAATTTCGGTGAAACGCATGAAGGGTTAAGAAACTTTCTAAATGCTGTTTTGAATACTTTGAGGGGTGCAGTTTTTAAAATTGTGTGATTTATGGGGGTTTCTAATATATAAGGCCCTCAAAGACACTTCAGAATTGAACTGGTAACTATAAGGGTATGTTCACACGGCCTATTTACGGACGTAATTCGGGCGTTTTAACCCCCGAATTACGTCCGAAAATTACGGCTTGAAAGCGTTGACAAACATCTGCCCATTGAAAGCAATGGGCTGACGTTTGTCTGTTCACACGTGGCGTATATTTACGCGTCGCTGTCAAAAGACGGCGCGTAAATAGACGCCCGCACCAAAGAAGTGTCATGTCACTTCTTCAGGCATAAATGGAGCCGTTTTCCATGGACTCCATGGAAAACCAGCTCCAGTTACGTCCGTAATGGACGCGGCGTTCAAGTGCCTGCACATGCCGTTACGGCCGAAATGATGGGGCTGTTTTCTCCTGGAAACAGCCTCGTAATTTCGGCCGTTATGGACGCTGCCGTGTGAACATACTCTAAAAATAGATTTTGGAAATTTTCTTGAAAATATGAGAAATTGCTGGTAAAGTTCTAAGCCTTGTAACGTCCTAGAAAAATAAAGGATGTTCAAAAAACGATGCCAACATAAAGTAGACATATGGGAAATGTTAATTAGTAACTATTTTGTGTATTATTGCTATCTGTTTTACAAGCAGATACATTTAAATTTAGAAAAATGCAAATTTTTGCAAAATGTCTCTAAAGTTTGGTGTTTTTCACAAACAAATACTGAATTTATTGATACAATTTTTTCCACTAACATAAAGTACAATATGTCATGAGAAAACATTCTCAGAATCGCTTGGATAGGTAAAAGCATTCCTAAGTTATTACCACATAAAGTGACACATGTCAGATTTGAAAAAATCGGCTGCATCCACAAGGCCAAAACAGGCTTAGTCCTGAAGGGGCTAAACATGTTTACCCCTTTAATAAATTGATGTTTATCAGTTTCCTTATAAGTTAGCTGCTTAAAGCTCTACCTTGAGGCTCGATTGACATCATTTATTTGTTGCAGATTTTTTTGCTGTTTTTGATGCAGATTTTTTAGCCAAAGCCAGGAGTGGATCCAGGAGGAATAAGAAGTTTAACTCCTTAACGTCGAAGGACGGATATATCCGTCCTCAGCAGCTGCTAGTTCGCGCAGGAGGACGGATATATCCGTCCTGTGATGACGCGGATACTGACACTGTACCCACGCGATCAGCGGCAGGAGCACAGCTGTTATACACAGCCTGGCTCCTGCTGCAACTGCTGGAATCGAAGCACGCTCCGATTCCGGCAGTTTAACCCATTAAATGCCGCTGTCAATAGTGACAACGACATCTAATGTGTTTGACAGAGGGAGGGAGCTCCCTCTGTCACCCCATCGGCGCCCCCGCAAACAAATCCCGGGTCGCCGTCGGGTTTCCATGACAGCCGGGGGACTAACAAAGACCCCCAGGTCTGTCTTCAGCAAATGCCTGTTAGGCGATGCCGGAGGCATGACCTAACTGGTTGCCTGTCAGTTTTACACTGACAGGCAATAATGCTTTGGTATACCAAAGCATTATATATGCGATCAGCAGATTTGGTATCGCCGTGACCGTAATGCCCTAAACTATAAAAATATTATGTTATGCCATTACCCATTTACAAACGCTCTCTACTTAGACACCTCCTCCAAGCGGCCAAATCAGTTATTCCCCGTAGGTGGCGAATGCCGGTCCCTCCACTGCTGGATGAGTGGTTCCAGGAGGTAGCCTTATTGCAGCGAATGGAGCACCTTCTGGCTCATTCTGCTGCTGCTTCTACCAGATACAAGGACACTTGGTCTCTATGGCTTATGTTCCTTTCTTCCTCCACCTACTGGAAAAAGGTGACTTGAGATACACTGCATATCCTCCCCCATGGGACTTCCTCGGGGCGGGGACTACATACAGATGTGTGGGGGTTTCCTTGCTCGAATCATGTTTCTGCAAGGTGCATAGCTGCTTCTTAATTACTCATGCTAATCCGGACCGGAGTCCAGGCTCACCATGAAGCCCCCCCCTCCCTTGTCTCTTCTTTGTTCTTGTTTGTTTCCCATTCTATCTTCTCCAACTACTTCCCTTCTTGTGTCTGTCTTAATTGGTCATCGGCTTCCTGTGATTGCGCTTGCCCACTGTTGCCATTGCATTTTAGGACGTATGGGAAGTTGAACTGTGATATTTTTATTTTCTCTCTTAAAGGAACAGTGTCATCACAAATTATTTTTTTATATGTCAAAGATGTTAGTGCTTTATTAAAAACGTTTATATTCATTTGTGTGTTTGTGTTTTACTTTTTCTTATTTTTACACTTTTTCTTCCCTATGGGGGCTGCCATTTTTTGTTCCATTTCTGTGTGTGTCGATTAACGACACATACAGACATGGAATACGGCAGCCACAGTCCCATAGGGACTGCGAACGGCTCCCGTCCCATTGACTTCAGTGTACGGCGTCTGTGTGGGAACTGCGCATGCGCCGCTCCCACACAGTCCAATTCGAAATTGGCGACGTCCGGCGCCATTTTCCTGTGGACCGGAAGTCGTGGCCGGACAGTAATATTACTACTTCCGGTCGCGGCTTCCGGATTTGTGCACTTGGACCAGCGGCAGCAAACGGAGCGGACGGGCCGGAGGGAGCCGCGGCGGCAGGAGCAGGTAAGAGATTTCAATGTATGTTCGTGTTTGTGTGTGTTTACTACTGTATGTAAACCTACTACACTGTGTGTTAGCTCAAAAAATGGCGACACACAGTGTAGGAGGTTACACCGTTCAAACCCCTCGTTTATCCCGGCACTAGCCAGGATAAAGGAGGGGGGGATGCTGAGAGCTCACTAGAGCGAGGGCTTTTTACCCAATTTTGCAAAGCTGCAATTTTGGGGACAGCTCCATCTAGTGACCAAAAATGGGTAGTATTATAAATTAGAATTAATTTATAATATTTCCTGACTCGTGAAAAAAATAAAAAAAATTTGAACAATGTTTAATCACCCACACACTAAATGTTTAATTTTTTAAAAAAAAACATGTTTTTCTGGTAACACATTCCCTTTAAGCAATGCTCCTTTCTCATACGCTTCCTTAGACTCCTATGGCACTTTGCGCTTTCTATAGGATGTGATGTTCACCCTCATGTTTGGGCTGTGCCCTCATCTGTCATGTTCCCTTTATTTGTGGGGACACATTTTCCCTAATTGTGTTTGTGCCTATTTGTATTAAAACCAATAAAAAAACTTTGAATTCGAAAAAAATATTATGTTATTTATTCCACGCGGTGAACGGCGTAAAAAAAAACTTAAAAAATAATGCAAGAATTTCTTTTTTTGGTCACTTTGCCCTACAAAAATTTAAATAAAAAGTGATCAAAAAGTCGCATGTATCCAAAAATGGTGTCTATAAAAACTATAGCTCGTCTCGTAAAAAACAAGCCCTCATACAGCTCCGTCGACTAAAAAATGTAAAAGTTATGGTTCTCACAACATGGCGACAGAAAAAATACATTCTTTTTACAAAAGTAATTTTATTGTGCAAAAAGTTGTAAAACATAAAAAAGTGCTATAAATTAGGTATCGCCGGAATCTTACTGACCCGCAGAATAAAGTTAACATGTAATTTATAATGCATGGTGAACGCTGTATAAAAAAAAAAACTAAAAAAACTATGCCAGAATTGCTGTTTTTTGGTTACCTTGCCTCTCAAAAAATAGAATAAAAAGTGATCAAAAAGTCGCATGTACCCCAAAATGGTACCAATAATAACTACAGCCCGTCCCGCAAAAAAACAGCCCTCATACTATTACGTCTATGAAAAAATTAAATTAGTTAAGGCTTCCATAAGTCAGGAAATAAAAAATATGCAGTTGTGCAGATTAGAGGGGAACATTTTGTCTGTTTCAAGAGGTGATTTATCGGGGCCCTAAACTTAGGGAACCAGGAAGGGGGGGCCCGAACATATCTGCTAGAAGCGAGGGCGCCCGTATTATACCAGGATAATACTTCCTAGCAAAATTCCCCAAACTGCAAAGGTGCGGAGTGTGGACCAAAAGGGGGATAAAAAAAGACACCGTTTATCACTGCGACACCGGCCTGTGCAGAAATGATTGCTTCACAGCGTAATACACATCTATGGATTATTTTATTGTTTACCCTATTATTATACCACCTGACTATGCCCCTGATGTACTCTGCCCAGCTTACATATGCCCCCACATTTTAAACGGAAACACCAGTAATACTCAAACAAAACTACTACCAAGCAAAATCTATGCTTCAAAAGCCAAATGGCGCTCCTAACCATCTGAGCCCTACAGCGTGCCCAAACAGCAGTATACTTCCACATATATGGCACCGCCATACCCGGGAGAACTCTTTTAACAATTTTTGGGGTGTGTGTGTCTACAGTGGCATAAGCTGGGCACGACATACTTACCACTGAATTGGCAATTCTGGGGAAAAATTTTCATTTTTACTTTGCACCATACGCAGCACATTTATTTATGGAAAATACCTGTGGGGTGAAAATGCTCACTACACCCCTTAATAAGTACCTTGAGGGGTGTAGTTTCTAAAATGGGGTCACTTCTGGGGGGTTTCATTTATTATTTCCCATCTGAGCCTCTGCAATTGTGAACCAATTCTGTGTAAATTGCTAAATTAGGCCTCAATTTCGCATGGTATTCTCTCACTCCTGAGCCCTGTCAAATGTCCAGGCAAAAGATTAGGGCCAAATGTAGGATGATTCTAAAACTGGGAAACACAGCATAATAATTAGAGAGCTGTCTTGTTATGGTGGCACAAGCTGGGCACCACATATTGGCATATCTATTGAAAAATCCCATTTTCACTATGAAATATCAAGTGCACACTAATTTATGCAAAACACCTGCAGGGTTAACATGCTCACTACAACCCTAGGTGAATACCTTGAGGGTTGTAGATTCCAAAATGGGGGTCACTTTTGGGGGGTTTCCACTGTTTTGGTCCCACATGGGTTTTACAAATGCTACATAGCGACCAGAAACCAATCCAGCAAAATCTGTACTCCGAAAGCCAAATGGCACTCCTTCACTTCTGAGCCCTGCCGTGTGCCCAAAAATTAGTTCATAACCACATATGAACATATGCCATACTGAGGAGAAATTGCGTAACAAGTGTTGGGGTTCTTTTTCTGCTTTATTTTTTGAGAAAATTAAACATTTTGCACTAAACTACGTCTTATTGGAAAAAAAATTAAATTTTTATTTTCACTACCCAATTCAAATAAATTCTATAAAACAGCTGTATGGTCAAAATGCTCACTACACCCCTAGATTAATTCCTCAAGGGGTGTAGTATCACAAACAGTCCCTTTTGGGTAGTTTCCACTGTACTGGTACATTAGGGGCTTTGCAAAAGCTACATGGTGTCAAGAAACCAATCCAGCAAAATCTGTGCTCCAAAAGCCAAATGCCACTCCTTCTCTTCTGTTCCTTGCCATGCGCCCAAACAGCAGTTTATGGCCACATATGGGGTATTGGCGTACTCCAGAGAAGTTGCTTTATAAATTTTGGGGTTCTTATTTTCCTTTATTTGTTGAGAAAATGAAAAAATTTGAGCTAAAGCTACGTCTTATTGAAGAAAAAGGATTGTTTTTATTTTCACTGCCCAATTCTAATAAATTCTATGAAACACCTGTGGGGTCAAAATGCTAACTACACCCTTAGATGGAATCCTCGAGGGGTGTAGTTTCCTAACTGGAGTCACTTTTTGGGCGTTTTCATTGTTTTGTCCCCTCAGGGGCTCTGCAAATGTGACATAGCCTGCACACACCATTATTATGGAACAATGAGGCCCTGGTAGCTGCATTCTGGCATGGACTGTCTCCTAAAATTAAGGACGAACTTGCCACTCGAGATCTGCCGTCTACCCTGGATGATCTCATCCTTCTGTCCGCCCGGATTGATATGCGGATCCAAGAACGCCTCCAAGAACGCCTACGTCGGGAGGGAGGCCTTCCTAGTCTGGTCCCTAATTTGCAGCAACCCCTGCTGTCCTCAGATGTCGATCCACCAAAGGAGTCTGTGATGATGGACCAGTGTAAGCTATCCACTCAGGAGAGACAACGCAGCCGCACTTCGGGACTCTCGCACTGTCTATATTGCGGCCTCGGTGGCCATCTTGTGCGTCTGTGTTCCAAAAAATCCCAAAGCCTAGGGTTGCTAGGAGAGACAACCTTGGGTAAGAAAGGACTTCCGTCTAAATTGTCTATACCAGTGACCATAGTGTCCGGCGAGAGAACGCATCAGGTCTCTGTCTATCTGGACTCTGGATCCGTAGAGACCTGGTGGATCTTCTTCAATTACCCACCACCACCCTGGAGAGGCCGTTGACGGTTGCATCTGTAAATGGACTACTCTGCCAGACCCAGTTATAGGTGTGACCAAGCCGCTGGGGCTCCAAGTGGGAGCTCTTCACTCCAAACTTCTGTCGTTCTATGTCCTATCCAAAGCTGTTAACGCTGTCTTGCTGAGCCTGGCTCCAACTACATGCCCCAGTCCTGGACTGGAATTCTGGAGAGGTTCTCCAATGGGGTCCTGAGTGTCAAAGCCGATGCCTGGTGCAGATTAGTTTGGCTTAGCCTTCGCTGCCTCGATCATTGGCAGGATTGTCGTGTCATTATGCTGTATTTTCGGACGTCTTCAGCAAGAGGGAGGCGGTGACACGGCTTCCACACTGGGCGTATGACTGCCCTATCAAGCTGATTCCTGGTGCATCCGTTCCCCGTGGTAGGGTATATCCTCTCTCCTTGCCAGAGACTCTGTCCATGTCTGCCTATGTGAAAGAGAACTTGGAGAGGGGCTTCTTACGGAAGTCTTTCTCCCCGGCAGGAGCCGGGTTCTTCTTCGTCAAAAAAAGGATGGTTCTCTTCGTCCTTGTATTGACTACCGAGGTCTCAACCAGATCAAGGTGAAAAATAAATATCCGTTGCCACTGATCTCAGAACTGTTTGATCGTATACGTGGTGCCAAGATTTTTTCCAAACTAGACCTGCGAGGGGCTTACAACCTAGTCCGGATTCGCCAGGGTGACGAATGGAAAACTGCATTTAACACCCGTGATGAGAAACCTATAGTGCTAGTGTACAGATAGTGCTTCCTGTGAGGAGAGCACCAATAGTAGTTAGAAAAATGTATCATATATGCAGAGATTGTGCAGCAAGATGGCTGCTGCCCCACTTCCGGAATCCGCGTCATCGGAGTGGATGTGAGCCGGCGATGTCTGACAGCGCCGCCCACATCCAGCCACGATTAGAGACTGCGGCCGAAAGGTGCGTAAGCCACTCCCCCCCACAGCCAGCGCACCACCCCTCTCACGGGACCCACAATATGATTCAGAAAAACGCAGCCAATGTGTGTGGGCAGTGGAGGCAGTATATTTATGTGTATGGAAAGACCGGAACCATTAGGGAAGATACAGAATGTAATATATAGTATATCAATGCTGGATTTTGGCAAAGCAGAATATGTGGGGAGAGAATTGCTGTGTTAAAGACAATAAGTGATACATGAATAGCTAGATAAATAATAAATAGATAAATAAATAATGAATCGGACGGTCCAGAAAATTTATATGAATACAAGAATATGTATTAAAAGGGACCGATCATAATAAAAATAAGAATGTGAAAAAAGAAAAGGCGCAAAACAAGGGTGACATGTGAATGAAAGGAAAAGAGAAGAAAAAAATATAAAAAATAAAAAATAAATAAAAAAATAGAAATATATATGATAGTGGATATAGTAGTTAACAATTAGAAATAATGTAAAAACACACATATCTCCATTATTAAGTGATGTGTATTACATTTAAAAATAATAAAAAATAATAAAAATAAGTGCATAGTATAACGTAAATGTAAATACCGTATACATCAAAAAATAACCATATAAAGCAGATGATTTAACAGATATAAAGGCATATATATGTTGTGATTGTGTATCCATGAGGACGCGCACACAAGTATTGCGTGCACGTAATCCCAGAGACACATTTATCAGAACCAGTGATTGTGCATATAAAAATCAACATTCGTCTGCCAACAGAGATACCAATACAAAAAATATATATATATATATATATATATATATATATATAGAAAAAATGTAAAAAATAATAATGTTACATAATAAATGAATTATAAGCATATATACACATGTATATTATACGATATAACTCCTATTCTGATCTTTTCCCATGTCCATAGCTTCCCGTATCGTCTATGTATAGTTCCAATAGTGGCTGCATATCTGAGAACCTTGTAGGTAAAGTTGAAAAAACACAAGGGAGGGTAGTTAACAACATAACAAATATGTGCATAAAATATAAAAAGTATATATATTAAAAACATAGACCCGCAAGGAGTCAGTGGTTAAAGAAATGGAGCGAAATTCAGGGATTCATTCAATCCTAATTGATGCATTGTCCCAAGGGTCCAGATCCACCGGGCTTCACATTGCGCTAATTTTTGTTTAATGTTGCCCCCTCTCATATTTGTGACAATGTGATCAATGCCTCTCACCTTCAATTTGGTTGGATCACAGGAATGGTGTGTCTTAAAATGTCGTGGTATCGGTTTCAGAGTTTCCATCGCTTCCTCATTGGCTGCTCGTCTAATATCGGACATGTGCTCCCTCACCTGCACCTTTAATTCCCTAGAGGTGAGACCGACACACACTTTAGGGCATGGGCATGTTGCATAGTACACTACTGCCTTCGTAGTGCATGATATAGGATGTGTAATGGTATATGTTCTCGTACCTGTCACATTGGAAAATGTTGTTGTTTTCTCAACATTTGGGCCTGCCACACAACGTCCACAGGGGGAGCACCCCCATATTGCGCCTTTTGTTCCGAAAGGGTATTTTCTTATAGTCGGATCATAGTGACTCCTCACTAGATAATCTTTCAGGTTTTTGAGCATCTTGCTGTGATGCTGGGGTACCTAGTCACATATTTTGCAAGGATTGGATCCGTTAATAAAATTGGCCAATATCTCTTAAAGATCTCTCTCATCTGTGGCCACCTAGAATGGTAGTTGGTTATAAACCTCACCTGTGTTTGTATGTCTGTTTTTCTTTTTGTGAAGAGGAGATCATCTCTGGATGTATACTTTGCCCTGTGATACGCTCTTTTGATAGACCGCAGGCTGTAACCCCGATCGAAAAAGCGATTCTTTAAATCCTTAGCCTGTTCCTCAAAGAGAGTGTCAGAGGAGCAGATCCTCCTTATCCTCAAAAATTGTACAATTGGAATTGCCTGAATTGTCTGTGGTGGGTGGGAAGATGAGAAATGTAAGAGAGAATTAACAGAAGTCTCCTTACGGTACACATCACTTTGCAGGAAACCATTTATACCTTTGGTCAATTTGATGTCTAAAAAATCCATGTATTGCTTATTAGATTTGTAAGTAAATTTAAGATTTAACTCATAATATTGTTCATGTTATTCATGAAACTATCCAATTCTAGTGATGTACCTTTCCAAATAACCAGGATGTCATCAATGTACCGTGCCCAGAATAGGACCAGGTCCATTGAATCATCCTGGTCATTCGCCATCAGGTCTCTCTCCCACAGCCCCAGGAACAAATTGGCATATGAGGGTGCACATGCAGCCCCCATTGCCGTTCGATGGAGCTGCAGGTAGAAATGCCCATTGAACTTGAAAAAATTATGTGTTAAAGTGTACTCAAGTAGATCGGCCAGAAAATCACATGTAGATTTTTTCAAATTGGACGTGGAGAGGAAGAATTTTGTAGCCCTAATCCCATCAACATGCCTGATACTAGTATATAGAGACTCCACGTCAATTGCAACCAGTAACATGTCGTCATCAATGCTGATGCCGCTGACCTTCTGAAGATCAGCGGAATCACGAATATATGAAGGTAAGTTTACGACCAGTTCTTTAAGATGAAAATCAATATACTTGCAAATTTTTTCTGTGATACTCCCCCTACCTGAGATTATCGGTCTTCCTGGAGGTATTGTGTCATTCTTATGTACTTTTGGAAGTAAGTACAATGTGGGAATAATCGGTTCGTCATTGGCGAGTGCTGTTAATAACTCCTTATTAATAATATCTTCCTGTACAGCCTTAGATAGTATTTGCTGTAATATGGATCTAAAAGACAGTGAGGGATTGAAAGTCAATTTTTTTATTTAGATACATTCATTTCCATTGGGTTATAGATCATACTAGTACTACATGTGTACAAATTGGCTTCTTAACACCCGTGATGGACACTATGAATATCTAGTAATTCCCATCGGCCTGTGTAATGGTCCCGCGGTGTTTGTTAATGACATTTTCCGTGACCTCCTCTATGTTTGTGTAGTAGTCTATCTTGATGATATCTCGATTTTTTTTCCAGATCCTATGACTCATCAGAGACATGTACGTCAAGTTTTGCTGCGGTTAAGGGAGAATTGTCTGTATGCTAGGTTGGAGAAGTGCGTATTTGAAAAAGATGCTCTACCCTTCCTGGACTACATTGTCTCGAAATCCTGAAAAGGTAAAGTCTGTCCTTGAATGGCCACGCCCTCAAGGCTTGAGGGCCATACAGCGCTTCCTGGGATTCGCCAATTTCTACAGACAGTTTATTTCAAACTTCTCACTGATTTCTCCTATCTCTAACCTCACTAAGAAGGGCATGAACGCCAAGGTGTGGACTCCTGAGGCAGAGTCCGCATTCTATAGCCTGAAGAGTGCCTTCACGTCAGCCTCTATCCTCCATCATTCAGATGTCTCTAGAGTTCTCGTTGGAGGTGGACGCATCCTCTGTCGGTGCTGGTTCACTCCTGTTCCAGAGAGGCTCCAAGGGCAAGTCAATGGTATGTGGATATTTTTCTAAGCTCTTCTCTTCCGCAAACCGCAACGACTCGATTGGGGATCGGGAGTTACTGGCCATCAAATTTGCTCTGAAAGAGTGGAGACATCTACTAGAGGGCGCAGCTCATCCCATCCTGATTTTTATGGACCATAAGAACCTCACCTATCTTCAGACGGCCCAACGGATGAACCCTAGTCAAGCCAGGTGATCACTGTTCTTTACCAGGTTCCAGTTTGAGCCCTATTATCGCCCGGCCGACAAGAATGTGAGGGCCGATGTCTTGTCAAGGGCTTTCGAGACAGAAGACACCATAGATATTCCACAGAACATTATTGACCCGTCTTGCATTGTCTCTGTCAATCCCCTGCAAGTTGGGGACATTCCTCCAGGGAGGACCTTTGTGCCCCTGGCTGACCATGGAAGAATCCTCCGCTGGGGACACTCCTCTAGACTGGCAGGTCATGCGGGGACCCATAAGACCCGGGATCTGATTGCTCATCATTTCTGGTGGCCCACGCTGCCCAAGGACATTATGGACTTTGTTTCTTCCTGTTTAGTATGTGCAGCCAACAAGGTCGCTCACTCCAGACCTGCTGGTCTGCTCCAGCCATTGACTGTGCCCAATGCTCCCTGGCAGCATACAGCTATGGACTTTATTACTGACCTGCCACTTTCTGCCGGATGCAGTACTGTCTGGGTGGTGGTGGTGGATCGATTTTCAAAGATGGCCCACTTCGTTCCTCTTACCGGTCTTCCTTCTGCTCCTCTGCTGGCCAAGCTGTTCATTCAACACATCTTTCGCCTGTACGGCTTTCTGCAGCATATTGTGTCTGATCGGGGGGTTCAGTTCACCTCGAAGTTCTGGAGAGCCCCCTGCGGACTCCTAGGTATAAAGTTGGACTTTTCCTCGGCCTCCAATCCTCAGTCCAATGGTCAGGTCGAGAAGATGAATCAGATCTTGGAGAACTACCTACGCCACTTCATCTCCAAGCAGCATGATAACTGTGTTCAGTTGCTTCCGTGGGCAGAGTTCTCCTACAATAATCACACCAGCGAGTCCACACACAAGACACAGTTCTTTATTGTCTATGGCCAACACCCACGAATTCCTCTCCCGATCCCTGTTACGTCCGAGGTGCCAGCTGCTGACACAGCTTTTGGGGACTTTCTGCAGATCTGGCAGCAGACTCGATCCTCCATCGTGCTGGCCGTCGACCACATGAAGCGGAAGGCGGACATAAGGAGAAGAGAACCTCTTCAGTTTCTTCCTGGCACGAAGGTCTGGCTGTCCTCCAGGAATATCCGACTGAAGGTGCTGTCGTACAAATTTGCTCCCAGGTTCCTCGGTCCCTTCGAGATCCTGCAGTGGATCAACCCTGTCGCCTACAAGCTTCGGCTGCCTCCTACCCTCAAGATCCCCAACTCCTTCTATGTTTCTCTCCTGAAACCAATGGTTCTGAACTGCTTTACCAAGACTCCATACCTGTGGTTGCCTCCAGCGTCCCTTCAGACACCTTCGAGGTTAAAGAGATCTTGGACACCAAGAGAGTGGGAGGAAAGACTTTTTATTTGGTAGATTGGAGGGGGTTTGGTCCTGAAGAGAGGTCCTGGGATCGAGAGGAGAACCTCAATGCCCCTACACTTCTGAAGAAGTTTCTCTCTCACTCTGTTCCCAAGAGAGGCGTAAGAGGGGGGATACTGTCATGTCCGTGGCTGCGGGCCATCAGGTTCACTCTCCCCCTGACGGCCGCAGCCATGGGTCGGTGAGTGCTGGCCCCAGTAACCTCCTCAGGAGACGCCAGCGCTCACTTCCACTCACCTCGGCCGGATCCCATAGGGGCAACGCGCGCACCGGACTTTAATGAACTATTTGCCCATAACTGCCCTCAACTATAAGAGGGGTTCAGCCCCTTGCTTCTATGCCTGAGCGTTGTTGTCGTACCTTAAGTTTGTCTATGCGATGGTCTCCTAGTGTATTCCTGTTCCTGTTACCTGTATCCCGTGCTATCCTGGTCGTGTGCCGTGCTGAGCCAGAGTCGTGCTGTGCTGTATACCACTCCTGTCCTGCTTCACCACACCTGACGTCTGCCTGCTGCCTAGTCCCAGCCGAGCCTGCCTTGCTACTGTCCGAGCTGCCACAGGTACCCTGTATGAATTATAGACTTTAACCCGCACCCTGTTGGCCAGCTGCCATACCGCCAAGGCAGTATGGCCCAGTGGGTCCACGAACCCTACGTGACAGATGCTATAACAAACTGTGGAAACATTTTAAAAAAAGCAGGCTGTGTGGATGTTGATAAATGGTTGTTTATGGAGAGATGAACAAAGGGATGGTTGAATGACCAGGAGTTTACTGAGTTAACTAGGAAAGCATGGCTTAGGCTTCGTTCACATCTGCGTCAGGTCTCCGTTCCGACGTTCCGTTGGAGCTTTCCGTCGGAACGGATCCCTTACTGATAGCCCCGACAGAGCCATGACTAGCGTAGTCGACTACGCTATTGATTCCGCCAAAACGATGGAACCCAACGGAACCCCTGCACAACTGAGACAAACGGAACCCATTGGCACCGGATCCGTCACCATTGAAATCAATGGTGATGGAAACAGAAACCTCTGGTTTCTGTTTTGTCAGTCAGGGCTCCGTTCCGACTGAAAGCTCAGGCGGAACATCAGAACGGAGCCCTGACGCAGATGTGATAGAAGCCTAAAAGTGACAAAGTAAGTGATTACAGGTAAGTTGGTGTGAGAGGTATGTGAGCAAAGCCTAAAATGCAGATATTGTCAGGAGAAATTCACTGTTCTAGGCCATTGCATATTACAGGGGGCCAAACATTTGTCCCCAGATAAAGTGCACAAACCTACTTTGCTGGGATATACAGTATTGAACCCTGCTACATTACTTCCACAGGGTCCAAAAACAGGGGAGTAGTGATGAGACTGATCAATTATGTCTCAGTGAGAGTAACCCAGGACACTGCACAATTATTTTTTTTAACATACCTCTGGATCCTTTCATATCACTCTGGATACATTTCTCTGCGTCCGGGAGATGTGACTTCATGACTGCTAATTCCAGCCCCGGCAATACATGAGTGAAAAAGGATTGTGTAAGAATAAGCTTCTCACTTACCGCAGTTTTAAAAATTTCACTTTTGCAATGCCTGACTTCCAGTGACCGCTATTAGACGATTAATCTCCCGGGTTTCGGCACCAAAAACTGTTGCCGGTAAAGACCAGCTGGGGCGGTGGTTTACTGTCTGGATTGCAACCCTATTGTAGAATCCTAAGAAGAGTCGAAGCAATGAGCAGCTCACATTCTGGAAGACTCGGCCCGGACACCTTTTACATAGAAAGCCATTTATTTGAATGGTTGCAATGTATTACTATATGTGTGGCCGGCTACAACTTCTCCCAGAGATATCAAATGATTGCCAGGGGTTTCAGGAGAAAAACCGTCAGTTATCAGCTGATTGCCTCAGATGCTTTCGATAAGAGAAGGGGTTGTCTTGTTGAGTAAACCCCTTTAAATTTTCTTTAAAAAATGACTTGATAATTCTATTTTTACTTTAACGTAGCCAGTTCTGACCTCCCAGGAATCTGCCATTGGACAGTAGTCAGAACTGTGTCTGCAGTACTATAAAAAAAAACAACCAAAGGACATGCAAATTTTACATGTGGTATTCTATGGTCACATCCCCCCCTTAAGTCACTACGGAACAAATGCCATAAAAAGCTCCTTAAAATCACAATGCAAGACACAACGTCAAGAATCTGACAGACTACGTTGGTCCCCAGCACTGAATAATGGATTCTTTTTAACTCGAATCTTGTGTTTTTTTTGAGGGAACAAGGGGCACAAAGGGGGCATTATTTCTTTGTGGGGGACACAAAGTAATAATCATTTTGTGGGTTTACAAAGGGGGTATTTTATTGTTATTATTATTGTAGGGGCAATATTACTTTGTGGAGCACAAAAGGGGTCCCTAGTACTGTGTGGGGTATAACAGAGGGCAATATTACTGTGTAGGGCTCATTTAAAGTTACAGACGGGAAGCGGCTGGTGGCCGTGAAGGCAAGTTACGTAGTAGTGGATGGCATTTGAATTGAACTTGCAGTATTCCATGCACCTGCTGCAGAAACAACCACATTCAGGTGAATGGAACTGATTTTCACCCTCTGCAGAATTTACATGTTTTTTTTTTAACAAATCCAGGAAGGAACCAAAACGTCTCTCCTGGTTTTGGCTTAAAAAATGCATGCAAAATCTGCAGCGAATCTGCAATGCGTGAACAAGACCTTACACACACACACACACACACACACACACACGCGTTGGCCTCCTGCACATAGGAGGGAAATGCTGTGGAATTTCCGTCCGGGACTTCTGTGTGGCAATTCTGCAACGTATTACAATACCCAGTGGCGGATTAAGGAGACCATAGGCCCTTGGCTGTTCCCTAAACTTGGCCCCCCCCCCTCTCCACCACCACCCTGCCATCCTGTGTCTATATTAAACACCACCTTTTTGTGTGAGCATTAACTAATTATTGTTACGATTCCCCTGGTCTCCAACCATCGCTGACAGTATAACACTGTGTAGGAACACATTCTCTTGACAATGCACAAAGACTTTTTATAGAATACAAGGATTTCCTATAACAGACATGTCAGCAGAGGTGACAGATCCTCTATAGATCCAGTGACTCACAAGTGATGACTTCTCTGATGGGAGTCGTTCTGTTTTCTTCTCTTCTCCATTTGACACTGATCATTATGGCGACTTCTCCTAATGACTGCAGCGTTTCCTGATGAGAAATCTTTAACCCTCGATTCTGCAGCCATTTTCTGCATCTATAGCAACACTAAAAAAAATTAAGACCCCAGGTCCATACATTAACTCAGACCAATAAATTCATGCCGCAAGGGGTAAATAAACTTTTAAAAAACTTTTGTCGTGTCATAGTGATATGTCAGAAATTTTGATCGGTGGGGGTCCAAGCACTAAGAACCCAACCAATCGCTAAAACAAAGTGGCAGAAGTGCTCGGGTGGGTACTGTTCCATTTCATATCTGATCGTCTTTCCTCGGAGTGGTGTGCAGACTCATAGACTTTCTATTGAGCCAGTACACCGCTTGCTCGGCTATCAGAGGAAGGACAATCAGAAACATTGTTTTAGCGATTGGTGGGGGTCTCAGTGCCCAGACCCCCACCAATCAAAACTTTTGACATGTCACTATGACATGTCAATTTTTTTTTTAAAGGTTTAGTTACCCTTTAAAAAGTCTGACACCCCTCCCCTTGCAGTAAAATAACTCCTGAGGGCTTTATGGGGGGATTATACTGCAAGGGGGGGGGGGGGGCAGTGCATCTGATTGACTGCTGAGTGCTCTATTGGAGGGTCTAAGTGTTTGACTCTTATGGGTCTGGGGGGAAGGAGTTACCCCCCCCCCCCCATAGAGACCTCACCAGTCAGTCAGACACTCTAATCCCCCATTGCAGTATAATAACTACTGAGGGCCCTATGGGGGGGGGGGGTGAATTATACAGCAAGGGGGGTTCTGAGCATCTGACTGACTGCAGGTGGCTCTTTGAGTGGAAAATAATTTCACACAAAAATTCAGAAACGAAACACCCTATATACAATTCACACATTATATATATTTAAACCACACACTACACGCACACACTATATATATACACACACACACACACACACACACACACACACACACTATATGGACTTACATTATACACACACACACTATACATTATATACACTATACACACATACTGTATGCATTATACACACACACTTACACTACACTATAGAGACTTACATCATACACACTATAAACTCTATACACACAGCATACACTATATAGACCTACATTATACACACTACAAACACTATACACACATACACCACAAACGATATAGACTTACACTACATACACTTTATACACACACACTATATGGACTTACACTATATACACCACACACTATATATACCATACACATACTATATACACAGCATATATATGAGAAAGAAAGAGTCATAAGCTATATATAAAGTACAAAAGACAATTTTTATTAGATATAGTTTACATGAATAATTTAATAAAAAACATGGCGAGGTTTCTAAAAAGAAGAAGTATGCCTGTGGGTCACATTTGGAAAGTATACGACCATGGGTACATTAGTATAGTAGACAAAGGATGACACAGGAGCATACAGGTATATATTGCTCAAATGCACAGTTAGCAATTTAACCAGCACTACTGATATTCAGGGGAACGAGAACAGCATAAAGTCTATGTCAAAAGTGAATGTGCCGTACAAGGAGATCCCCAATAATGGTACAAAGTGCCATCCAATCTAAAGAGTCCAAGGACTTATTGTAATAACTGCACTCTGTGTGCAAAGTATACACAATACGTACGGCTACTATTCCGGAATCACCGGATAGAGCCAGGAAGCGTACACTCACCCATGGTTAAAAGAAAATGAAGTCGTGATCCACAGACAGTGAAAGGCCACCCCAACGCGCGTTTCGCTGTATCAGCTTCCTCAGGGGGTCTCAAAGACCCGTTTCGCTGTATCAGCTTCCTCAGGGGGTCTCAAAGACCCCCTGAGGAAGCTGATACAGCGAAACGCGCGTTGGGGTGGCCTTTCACTGTCTGTGGATCACGACTTCATTTTCTTTTAACCATGGGTGAGTGTACGCTTCCTGGCTCTATCCGGTGATTCCGGAATAGTAGCCGTACGTATTGTGTATACTTTGCACACAGAGTGCAGTTATTACAATAAGTCCCTGGACTCTTTAGATTGGATGGCACTTTGTACCATTATTGGGGATCTCCTTGTACGGCACATTCACTTTTGACATAGACTTTATGCTGTTCTCGTTCCCCTGAATATCAGTAGTGCTGGTTAAATTGCTAACTGTGCATTTGAGCAATATATACCTGTATGCTCCTGTGTCATCCTTTGTCTACTATACTAATGTACCCATGGTCGTATACTTTCCAAATGTGACCCACAGGCATACTTCTTCTTTTTAGAAACCTCGCCATGTTTTTTATTAAATTATTCATGTAAACTATATCTAATAAAAATTGTCTTTTGTACTTTATATATAGCTTATGACTCTTTCTTTCTCATATATATGCTATGCTATCAGTGAGTTTGCTATCTCATGACACTGTGGGGGTACTTTATACCAATGTGGGTTGTACCCAACCAGCTACCTGTCCCTGTGAGACATCTGTTTATAAACATACTATATACACGCTGTATACAGTATATAAACTTACACTATATACACTATACACACACCACACACTATATAGACACACACCATATACACTATACACACACCACACACTATATAGACTTATACTATATATAAACTATATACACTATATACACACTATGCACTACACACACACACACACACACACACACACACACACACACTATACACAGACACTATATGCACTATACACACACTATATACACTACCGTTCAAAAGTTTAGGGTCACTTAGAAATTTCATTATTTTTTAAAGAAAAGCACAGTTTTTTTCAATGAAGATAACATTAAATTAATCAGAAATACACTCTATACATTGTTAATGTGCTAAATGACTATTCTAGTTGCAAACGTCTGGTTTTTAATGCAATATCTACATAGGTGTATAGAGGCCCATTTCCAGCAACCATCACTCCAGTGTTCTAATGGTACATTGTGTTTGCTAACTGTGTTAGAAGGCTAATGGATGATTAGAAAACACTTGAAAACCCTTGTGCAATTATGTTAGCACCGCTGTAAACAGTTTTGCTGTTTAGAGGAGCTATACAACTGACCTTCCTTTGACCTAGTTGAGAATCTGGAGCATTACATTTGTGGGTTCGATTAAACTCTCCAAATGGCTAGAAAAAGAGAGCTTTCATGTGAAACTCGACAGTCTATTCTTGTTCTTAGAAATGAAGGCTATTCCATGCGAGAAATTGCCAAGAAACTGAAGATTTCCTACAACGGTGTGTACTACTCCCTTCAGAGGACGACACAAACAGGCTCTAACCAGAGTAGAAAGAGAAGTGGGAGGCCCCGCTGCACAACTGAGCAACAAGACAAGTACATTAGAGTCTCTAGTTTGAGAAATAGACGCCTCACAGGTCCTCAACTGGCAGCTTCATTAAATAGTACCCGCAAAATGCCAGTGTCAACGTCTACAGTGAAGAGGCGACTCCGGGATGCTGGCCTTCAGGGCAGAGTGGCAAAGAAAAAGCCATATCTGAGACTGGCTAATAAAAGGAAAAGATTAATATGGGCAAAAGCACACAGACATTGGACAGAGGAAGATTGGAAAAAAGTATTATAGACAGACGAATCGACGTTTGAGGTGTTTGGATCACACAGAAGAACATTTGTGAGACACAGAACAACTGAAAAGATGCTGGAAGAGTGCCTGATGCCATCTGTCAAGCATGGTGGAGGTAATGTGATGGTCTTGGGTTGCTTTGGTGCTGGTAAAGTGGGAGATTTGTACAAGGTAAAATGGATTTTGAATAAGGAAGGCTATCACTCCATTTTGCAACGCCATGCCATACCCTGTGGACAGCGATTGATTGGAGCCAATTTCATCCTACAACAGGACAATGACCCAAAGCACACCTCCAAATTATGCAAGAACTATTTAGGGAAGAAGCAGGCAGCTGGTATTCTATCTGTAATGGAGTGGCCAGCGCAGTCACCAGATCTCAACCCCATAGAGCTGTTGTGGGAGCAGCTTGACCGTATGGTACGCAAGAAGTGCCCATCAAGCCAATCCAACTTGTGGGAGGGGCTTCTGGAAGCATGGGGTGAAATTTCTCCCGATTACCTCAGCAAATTAACAGCTAGAATGCCAAAGGTCTGCAATGCTGTAATTACTGCAAATGGAGCATTCTTTGACGAAAGCAAAGTTTGAAGGAGAAAATGATTATTTCAAATAAAAATCATTATTTCTAACCTTGTCAATGTCTTGACTATATTTTCTAGTCATTTTGCAACTCATTTGATAAATATAAGTGTGAGTTTTCATGGAAACCACAAAATTGTCTGGGTGACCCCAAACTTTTGAACGGTAGTGTATACTATACACACACTATATGCACTATACATACACACTATATACACTATACACACACTATATGCACTATACACACTATATACACTACACACACTATATGCACTATACACACACTATATACACTATACTCACTATACACACACTATACACACACACATACTATATGCACTATACACACACTATATACACATACACTATATGCACTACACACACACACACACACACACACACACACTAAATGCACTATACACACACACACACTATACACACGATATACACTATACACACACTATATGCACTATGCACACACACACTATATACGCTATACACACACACACACACAATATACACTACACACACAGTATATACACACACTATATTCACTATACACACACTATATGCTCTACACACAAACACACACACACACACACACACACACTGTATACACTATTCACACTATATATACACTATATACACCACACACACACACACACACACACTATATGCACTATGCACACACTATATACACTACACACACTATATGCACTAGATACACACTATATGCATTATACACACTATATGCACTATACACACATTATACACACACACTATACACATACACTATATGCACCACACACACACACACACACACACGATATACACACTATATGCACTATACACACGATATACATTATACACACACACTATATACACTATACATACACTATATGCACTATACACATACTATATGCACTATACACACACACTATATACGCTATACACACACATACACGATATACACTACACACACAGTATATGCACTATACACACACTATATGCACTATACACACACACTATTTTCACGATACACACACTTTATACACTATATACACACACGATATACACTGTACACACACACTATATGCACTATACACGCATACTATATACACTATACACACACACACTATATACACACACACACTATATGCACTATACACACACTATATGCACAATACACAAGCACTATACACACACACACTATATGCACTATACACACCTTCACTATATACACTATACACACACACAGACACAGACACACACACACACACACACACACACACACACAAACAAACAAACACTTACCAGAGCCTCTTCCTCTGTGGTGCTTATGCTCTGGTACAGCCTACAGGACCTTGATCATGTAACTGTGATGTCACTACAGGTCCTTCACCTCCTACTTTCAGTCTTGCAGTTATCATGCAGCTGCTGGAGGTGTAGACAGGTGGGACAGTGCACAGCAGCACAGAGGAGCAGACTGTCAGAGAGAGTGACTCCAGCGCCTGCCCATCACTATGTCTGACAGTCTGCTCTCTACAGCTGATGTGCTGTGCCGCCCGCCCCCTGTTCCCTGGCCTAGCTCCCCCTGTACCCCCCACCTCTTCATCCGCAGGTGAGACCGATGACCGCTAGAATGTGGGAGCCTTGGGCACCGGGCGGCCGCCCGAACCGCCCATATGAGGATAAGCCACTGACAGTAGCAGCAAAGTGGATGTGATTTAAAAAAATGTCATCAACACACTGCAGAAAACACAAACGTAGAAAACACGTGCAGATTCTCAATATTATAGATGGAAATTCCCCAGCATTTCTGTCCCGTGTACAGGGGCCTATCAGTAGTTTTTGGGAGTGTTAGGCCTCATGCACACGGCCGTGCCCGCACTCACGGCCCGCGATTGCGGGCATGGCCGGCCGCTGATGGCCACATTTTTGGCCCATGCTCCCATACAAATTATGGGAGCATGGCCCGTAAAAAAAAAAAGTATGACATGCTCCATAATTCCCGGCACGGTTCTACGGCACGGACACCTATCCATAGCGATACGGAAAGGTGTCTGCGGCCAATAGAACAGGGCGGGTCCATAATTGCGGACCGTATTACGGTCCACAATTACGGAGAATTTTTACAGTCATGTGCATCTGGCCTTAGGCCCCATGCAGATGGCCGTGCCCGTAATATGGGAGTGCGGTCCGAAAAAAGCAAAAGATAGGACACTTCTACGGCCCGGACACCTTCCCCTAAATAAAGGGGAAGGTGTCCGTGGACAATAGAAGTGAATGGGTCCGTAATTTGTAACCTTTTACCATCGTGTGCATGGGGCCAGAGAGGAACTGCACAGGAGAAATGTTGTGGACACTAATTAGCTGCTATGGACATCAAGGACACTTTGAGGGCATTTGTATGGAAGTGGAAGAGTTGGACATTAATCTGCATCTGACATGTAGAAAAATTCCATCCAGCTGCAGGTGCATTATTTTCTTTTGATAATAAAATGATAATAATTTAATGTTTTACATTTATACAGAACACGTTTATCAGTTATTTAATCCATTACGTCAGCTAGTATAATAAACAGCATAGAACATAATTACCACGTAGTTCTTACTACTGTGTAATATTTCATCTTGACAGCAGATGGCGGAGGTGGACCGCAAGTAATGACACACAATACGCTTAATATGTGCGCCGATTTTCGTGACGTAATTTCCGGTGCGCCGGTCGTGTTCTACAGAACTCGCGTAGTGGTGCTGTCAGTGTTCCGAAAATGGTGAGATGTAAATAAATCGATAGCGCAGCGGTGCTGTGTAACCTGCCGCTCTCCTGTTGTTGTAGAAGTCCCAGCATGTCCGGATAACGGGCAGGCTGCCATAGCGTGCTGAGATTTGTTTCCCCACAGTGGCTTGAGCGGTGTAGTTTCCTGATCCGGCACTCCCAGCCGTTGTGAACCTCCAATTTGCAGCATGCCCCGACAGCCAAAGCCTGGGATTTGTAGTTTTACGTTTTACAGCAGCTGTAGTGCCGAAGATTGCTGACCCCTGTACTGATGTATCGTGAAGCTCCCAACCAAGACCCACTGTGTAAAAGGGAATCTGCCATAGGGTTGTAGGCACCTAAACCGCCACCATGTTGTTATACTGGATGGAAATCCGTTTATAAAGATGTCCCTGTATAATCTGTCCGATGCTGTATAATGGTGAAAAAGATTTTATAATAAAGTGCGTTGTATGCTAATTACTAATCAAGAGTCATGTGGGCGGTGCAACTCTCCTGAAGAGTCACTTAGTCCAGGGCCTAAACAGACTTGATTGACGTTCAACAGGCCAGGATTTGGAGCGGAGTTGTAAACTGCGAAATCCGAAAACTGCACGCGGTTTTTGCGGCAATTTGGTGGGTTTTTCGATGTGATTGTGTTTTTTTAATGCAACCGGTTAAAAAAAATTGCGCAAAATCTCGATAAAATTTCATGCAGTTTCTAGACACTTGTTTTGCCATGTGATTTTAAAGAGGCTCTGTCATCACATTATAAGTGCCCTATCTCCTACATAAGGAGATGGGCGCTATAATGTAGGTGACAGTAATCTATTTTTACTACTTTATTAGGGATTTTTGGTTTATGCTAATGAATTTCTTAATGCCCAAGTGGGCGTGTTTTTACTTTCGACCAAGTGGTTGTTGTACAGAGGAGTGTATGACGCTGACCAATCAGCGTCATGCACTCCTCTCCATTCATTTACACAGCAGCATCGCGTTCTTACTAGAACACGATCTGCAGCCACATACAGACATGAACGTTAATCAAGTGTCCTGATAATGAATATACATGACCTCCAGCCAGGACGTCATGTGTACTCAGAATCCTGACACTTCTGAATCTTTTCTGTGAGATTCCAGCAAGGGGAACTAAATCTCGTTTACCTCGTAATCTCGCGAGATTACGCGTGGCTTGCTGGAATCTCACAGAAAAGATTCAGAAGTGTCAGGATTCTGAATACACATCACATCCAGGCTGGAGGTCATGTATATTCATTATCAGGACACTTGATTAACGTTCATGTCTGTGTGTGTGGCTGCAGATCGTGTTCTAGTAAGAACGTGATGCTGCTGTGTAAATGAATGGAGAGGAGTGCATGATGCTGATTGGTCAGCGTCATACACTCTCCTGTACAACGCCCACTTGGTCGAAAGTAAAAACACGCCCACTTGGGCATTAAGAAACTCATTAGCATAAACCAAAATCGCTAATAAAGTGGTAAAAATAGATCGTTTTTTAATATAAAAAGCATTACTGTCACCTACATTATAGTGCCCATCTCCTTATGTAGGAGATAGGGCACTTATAACCTGGTGACAGAGCCTCTTTAATTGCACCTACACCGCTTTGTTGGAATGGACCCTTAGGCCTTATTCACATGGTGTAGTTTTTGAAGCAACAACCAAGAGTAGATTTAAAAAAAAAAAAAAAAAAAAAGGTAGAATCTTTACTATATACTATCCCTCCCTTTACGATCCACTCCTGGTTGTAACTTAAAAAAAACTGCACTGTGTGAATAAGGCCCTACTCTTCAGGATGGCGGTACCGCCCAGATGACTCGGACGGTAATTAGCATACAGCGCATGCTATTATATTCTTGTTCTACATCCTTCAGCATTGGACAGATTATACAGGGACATCTCTATAACTCTATTCCTGTCCAGTATAACGGCATGTTGGTGTTTAGGAGCCTAATTCTCATGACAGGTTCCACTTAACAGTCGAGGGTATAAATGTCAGTTGATTCAAAGAGTGCCGTGTTGCTGGCAAAATGTGTATTAAACCTTATTCACACCAGCGGATCCGTTTTGCGTCCGCAAAATAGGGGCGTTTTTCATGCATACGACTGTCGGTGTAGTTTCCGTGTGTCATCTGTTTTTCTTGTCCGTGTTTCTCCTCTGCAAGCACTTCCTGATTTTTCTTTTATTTTTTTTTCTCTGCATTACTTTGCCAACTGATGTGTGGAAAACGGTTGACGTTTTAACTTTTTAATGACTGTCCATTAAATGCATTGATGGGCTGGGTCTGCCAGGTCGGGAGCTGCTCTTACAGAGCAGTTTATCGTTCTTTCTCATTAGGGTGGCTCGGAGTGGGGGACCCCCCTATGACGTCCAAAAGTTGTGGATCCCCCTCTATGACATATAATGCATATAGACAGAGGTTGTATTCATGAGACAACCCTTTTAATGGCTTCTAATGTAAACACTGTTGGACAAAATTGGTCCCTAAGTGCCAATCCAGTACGCGGGCGGACGGATTGGCGAGCAGTCTTTGTACTTCTAGTTCCGCATGTGAGATTTTTACATTGATTCTAATGTCCGGTAAACGAGGACTTGCCCAATCACCTGCAGTCAAGATACGAGCTCAGGGGAAAACATTTTTTGATTAAGAATCCTACTATTGGAACTATAAGTCCTAGTAATATACAGGAATGCTTTCTGAAATAGCTGTGAAGTTAAGTTACATTATGATTGTGGGAAGTTTTATAATAAGCAAGATTTTCCCTATAAATTCTTGAACATCTACTATTTTCTGTTCCTCGATAACAGGCCCGTAATGCAGAGAAAGCCATGTAAGTATATGTTTATTTTCTACAAGCATCTTAAGAAATTTAGATATTGGCATGTCATTTACCTATAATCTATGTCCCAAGACTTAGTGGGCAATATGAATGTTGTAGACTTGATAAGATTTCGTCAAGAAATTTGTCAGGATAACAGACCTCTAACAAGTCAATGGGTGAAGTTGCACTTGCTGTATGTTGCCTCTGTCTCTTCTTTTTCGTGGCTTCTGAAGATAGCAGGCACTGAAATCCACTACATGACTATATCCACAGTAAGGGTATGTTCACACTCAGTGGTTTCAGTCGTAATTCGGGCGTTTTACACCTCGAATTACGCCTGAAAAAACGCCCCTAATACGCCTACAAACATCTGCCCATCTCTTTCAATGGGAATTACGATGTTCTGTTCCCACGAGCCTTTATTTTACGCGTCGCTGTCAAAATACGGCACGTAAAATGACGGCTCCTCAAAAGAAGGGCAGGACACATCTTGGGACGTTTTTGGAGGCGTTTTTCATTGACTACATTGAAAACGGCTCCGTATTTTAAGACGTTTTTGCTCACAGCGTGTGAACATACCCTAACTTATTCCATAGATGCGCCATATATATATATGAAGTATCTGCTACACTTTATTGTGAACAATCTTGTAAAGAAATTTCTGGTTTAGAATTTGAAAGCCTTTGTCTCTTTGTAAGTTTGAAATAGTTCTTTGGATGATAATAATTTATTAAACGTTCTTCCTTCTAGGACTGCTTTGGCAAGGTTTCGCCAAGCCCAGCTCGAAGAAGGGAGAGTTAAGGTAAGATTGTTCGCCAACTGTTTCCTTCACAAGTTTGTGCGATTTGTCATCCAATTGGCTAAAACATCTTACGATTTCAGACAGGACTCCTACAGCTGTGACATCTGCAGCATGAGTGATGTTGGGGTGCCAATTGCCCTAAAAAATCTGGGCACCATAAAAATGTGATACAGTTGCAACATTTTGCTAGCAACACTAGCTGTATGGTGGCTCCTTGCATTCTTCCGTTCCTGTAAATACAATTTAAAGGGCTTTTACTATTAGAAACATATACGACATATCCATAGGATATGTCATAAATGTCAGAGACCCGCACCTATCTCTAGATCGGGTCCCCCTAAACCCCTTTCTACCGCTCTGTGTTCCCGCTGAAGCGTGTGTTTTCCGACCCATGTTAGGTGAAAACAGCGTAGCTCTCTGAGCTATGCTGTTTCCGTAACTCCCATAGAAGTAAATGCCGGTTATGGAAATAGCATAGCCTGCGAGCTACGCTGTTTTCGTCTCACATGGTCGGAAATCACACACTTCAGCTGGAACACAGTGCGGTAGAATGAGGTTTAGGGGGCCCCGTTCTAAAGATAAGTGTCCCTGTTGGGAAAACCCCTTAATGTATCTGTGAATGGGGTCAACCCTTGACTGATATATTGGCTGAGATGTAGCCTGAAGTGTTTCTCATTCAATAGTTATAGTTATTTATACTAATATAATCAATTGTTTTTCCTCAACAGGAAAGGCGGCCATTTCTTGCCTCCGAATGTAATGAGTTGCCAAAATCAGAGAAGTGGAGAAGACAAGTATGTGATCTGGTTTATTATATAGCTAAAAACCCCACAATGTGAGACTTTTGAGGAAGCCAATTCTACATTTGTCAGAATAACAGTAAAGTGTGTCATGATGGTAATACATTACATGAAAAGAAAACCTTACACAGGGTCTTCAGTTTACCACTTACTCAATTTGTCAGACACCACCATTGCTATATACAGAAGATGATTTAAATGTGATCTATTCTGTAAAAGAGATCTCGTCAGTAATAATAAATTGGCCGAGGCATCTAAAAATGAACTTGGATGTGATGGATATTAGCTGGATCCTGTGTGTCAGAGACATACAGGACCGGCTCTCAGCCAAGCCGTCAGTTCAGCTGCACTGTATAGAGAGAACGATACAACTTCTATGTATAAAGGATACATAGAAGCTGCATCGTAAAAAGTAAGAAAAAGTTTCAATAAAAGTGAATTTAAATCAAGACATTGATTTAAAAAAATAAAATAAAAAATCTTTGCTTCCAATAGTGCACATAGCCTTTAAAAGAGGAGCTGTCACTAGGTCAACATATCAATGTTGTATATCTGACCTGAATCCCGCTGTCACACCCTGTTGACTAACTAAAGTGAATTTGCATATCGGGCGGCAAAACAACCAGCTGCCATATCTAAGGAACGGGACCCAGGAACAATAATAAAAAAACTGCGCTGGAATCAGGGCGACAGCGGGATTTAGGTCAAATATGCAGATTTGATGACCTAGCGACAGGTCCACTTTAAGGGTATGTGCACACGAGGGCATTACGTCCGTAATTGACGGACGTATTTCGGCCGCAAGTACCGGACCGAACACAGTGCAGGGAGCCGGGCTCCTAGCATCATACTTATGTACGACGCTAGGAGTCCCTGCCTCGCTGCAGGACAACTGTCCCGTAGTGTAATCATGTTTACAGTACGGGACAGTTGTCCTGCAGCGAGGCAGGGACTCCTAGCGTTGTACATAAGTATGATGCTAGGAGCCCGGCTCCCTGCACTGTGTTCGGTCCGGGACTTGCGGCCGAAATACGTCCGTCAATTACGGACGTAATTCCCTCGTGTGCACATACCCTAAAGGCTATATGCACCTTTAACATATGTCATAGGTAAACTAGTTTAACCCAAAAAAAAGTTTCAGGCTGCGTTCTCCATTCCTTTAGTCATTTTCAGACCGCCGGATAAGCAGTTTGCAACCTGCTCCTAGTTTCAGATTCATGTGATTGCTTCCCTTGCCAGTAATACATGCTGGATCTGTGGTCTGTGAATGCAAAATGGGAAAGGGCCCTGATTATTTTACAATATGCGGCCCAGAACATTTTTGGCTGCCCTGCTGGAGAGTAATATCTAATGTTTATGATCCGCTTCAGTTTGCTTCCATGCAAGTTGTCATGCTTTTCTCTCCTAGTTTGACTAATGAACGTCTATTTCTTTTAATAGATCATTGGTGAGATTTCAAAGAAAGTGGCACAAATTCAAAATGGTAAGGCTGTATGTGACACATAATGTAGCCTTGTGATTAGATAATTTAAGGAAAACGCGACATTTAAAATCAACATAAAATGTTGATCAGCTATGTAAATACTTATCTGTACATATTTTCTTCCAATATTGAGTCTGCATTCATGGTCGACCAGCAGAACTCTGAAAGCACACTAGGAATTTGATAGTACACTAGCTATTTGTGAGGTCAGACACTGATGTTGGAGGAGAAGGTCTTCCCAATTCTTCCCAAAGGTGTTCAATGGCGTTGAGGTCAGGCCTCTGTAGGCCACTCGAGTTCCTCCTCACTAAACCCATCACACCATGTCTTAATGGACCTTGCTTTGTGCACTGGGGCACGGACTTGCTGGAACACGAGAGGGCTTTCCCCAAACTGTTTTCACCGTTTGAAGCATATAACATTTCCCTTCACTAGTAATAAGGGCCTAGCCATAACCCTGAAAAACAACCTCCGACCATGATTCCTCCTCCACCAAATTTTACAGTAGGCACTATGCACTCTGGTAGGTAGCGTTCTCCTGGCATCTGCCTAACCCATATTTACCCATTAGCACTCCAGATAGTGAGACGTGATTCATGACTCCAGAGACAAGTGGTGGCCTGCGTTATACCACTCTAGACTGTCCGTTTGCATGGTCCACTGCATCGTGGCTGAGCTGTTGTTAATCCTAGACTCTTCCACTTCACTTGGGGTATATTCACACTCTACAGATTTGCTGCAGTCTATTCTGTGACTGAAGTTCTGTTCTTTTCATGGATTTCTGCAACCCCATTCAGATGAATGGGACAGTCACAGAAAGTCCTGCAACAAATTTACCCTTCCAGTTTACCAGAGCAGATCTAGCAGATCAGAAATTTCTCAAACTGACTAGTGACATCCTATGGCAGTGCCACGTTTAAAATACAAAACGTTTATTTGCAAAGTTATGAGCATTTTTCTATAGCCGAATAGGAGGTGACTTTCTTTTCACTCTGGGCGGTGTAATGTTTTCTGTATGACGCTGTCCAATCAGCACACAGCTTCTCCCCCTTCCCTGCCCAGCAACACAGTGTGATCATATAGTATACAGCTGCCATTCCTGACTGTGTATTCAACTGGCGATCTCTCCGGTTGTTTCACCGCTAGAACTGCGACTGGTGTCATAAGAAAGATTTAGAATCCGCTTCATGTTGATAGGTCAGCGTCAGAGGCTGTGAGGAGGCTCCACCTCTGGAGAATCGCTGGTGTTGACTCCCATTTGTCTAGTATGGGATAATTTGCATATGTAGAAAAAAGCTCATAACTTTTAAAATTAATAAATGTTTTGGGACACAATTTTCACTGGCATTTATCAGGGTGACAGCACCTTATTTAAAAAGTGCCAAAATCCACAGCATAAAATCTACGCCTGGTTCTGCATCAAAATGTAAAATCTGCATTAAAAAAAGCAATATTATGCTCGGATTTTACCTTCTGATATACCTATGGTTCTCTGCATCAAATTCCACAATGTGTGCATGTAGCATAATACTTCTTCATTCAGTATTTACGTCCAGGGAGCGTGTACTTCATGCTGCCTGGAGATGCCATAACAAGAAGAATTATTATTATATATATATATATATATATATATATATATATATATAATATACACAATCGAGTCACATTATTATAAGCAGCAGTTAATATCTAGAGTAACCACCGTGTGCAGCACGGACAGCAGCTAGACGGGCTGGGAGTGACTCAATCTAAGGCGCTGGTAGATTGTCCCAGATATCTGGCGCCGTGCTGACTGCAGTACATCCCACATTTGCTGGAGGGTGCGGGGGGGGGGGGGGGAATCCATAGAGCGAACACCACGATCGAGGTCCCACAGATGCTTAATTGGGTTCAAGTCTGGCAAATTATGGGGCCAGGGAAGTACTTGGAAGTCTTGTCGTGCTCTTCCAGCCACTGTCAGACATTTCTAGCCGTGTGACGTGTCACATTGTCTTGTTGGGAGATTCCATCTGCCCCAGTGAAGACAAACAGCATGTATGGGTGGACGTGATCTGCAACGATGGATTTATACCCAAATCGGTTGAGTGCCTTTCACATGGATGAGGGGGACCGGAGAATGCCATGAAAAAAAATAACACTGCCCCCACCAGCTTGTGTTCTTCTAGCAATGGTTGCAGGGAGTTTATTCTCTGATGTTTCTCAACTCACACGCCAACGTCCATCTATTAGTTGAAGCAGAAAACGTGACTCCTCGGAGAAGGCAACCCTTTGCCAATCATCGGTAGTCCAACTCTGATACTGCCGTGCAAATTGAAGCCTTTTATTTGTCCAATGCACTTTTGCTAGCATAGGAGCAGTGACCATCAGTCTGCTTCGGAGCCCCATACACAGTAGGGTTCGCTGAGCTGTTGTTTTAGACACATGTCTGGTAGCCCCCTGGTTGATTTTCACGGTGAACTTCTCCATTGCAGCAAGTCTTTCAGCCCTCGCGCACCTTCATAGCCAACGTTCACCTCTCGCATCAATGGCACGTGGTGCTCCGCGGTTTCCATGTCAGTTATTCCCAATGGTGCCGTTTGTAGACTCATGATACACTTCCAATACAGCAGCACGCGAACAGTTAACAAACTGCGCTGTTTGAGAAATACTGACACCCATGTGTTCACGGTTGTCATTTATTCATAGATTTTTCAGGAGGAATGGCAGAACTCACTAAGAATAGGTGCTCCAGAACTATTTCATAGGGAATACAATTATTTACTAAAACAGACAGAACTGACCGGTCCTCTTTAAACTGGCCGTACACGTTTAGATAATGCTGATAATTGAAGCTATGATGCTATGTTCACACGCTGAAGTAAAAACGCATGTAAAATACGGAGCTGTTTTCAAGGAAAAACAGCCTCTGATTTTCAGCCATTTTTAAAGCATCAAACGTTTTTGTTTTTTTTGGAGCGGTTTGTCTATTGACACATTGAAAAACAGCTAAAGAAGTGACATGCACTTCGTTTTATGGGTCGTTATTTTTACGCTCCGTTTTTTCAAACAGCGGCGTAAAAACACGCCCCGTCTGAGCGAAGAACTGCGTTTTTCCCATTGAAATCAATGGGCAGATGTTTGGAGGTGTTCAGCTTTCATTTTTTTTTTCAGGCGTTTACGCCCCGAAAAACATCTGAAAACACTGCGTGTGAACATACCCTTAGGGGACAGCCCGGTTGTCCCATGACATTAGCTGTTCGAGAAACAAGGGTCAAGCATGTGGGGTTTCAACAGGCCTCATCATCTCTTTCCCAGGGTAAAGTGACACCAGACCTGTCTGGCAGTGGTTTATCCCCCTCTTCCTTTCACCATAAATACCCATGTTTGATTTATCAAGCATGTGTGCTTTATAGGGGAGTTGGGGGAGATGGTTGTTCGATATTTATAGAGAATCTGATAAAATTTGTTAGATTAATGTATTTTTTAGCTTAATCTAATTGGCTTAAACTGATATCAAAGCACATGATATTTACCATTTGTTTTTTTTTTTGTTTTTTTTGCTGCCTTTATAATTTGCAAAAAATAAGACATTGGTTGCTTTTTTTTCTTCCATCAGTCCTGCAAAAAAGAAATATTTGAGTAGAATTCTAAAGGGATAAAAACATTTCTGGACATTCAGGAATGGGTTAACCCCTTAAAGGGAATGTGTTGCCAGAAAAACATGTTTGTTTTTTTTAATTAAACATTTAGTGTGTAGGTGATTAAACATTGTTCAAATTTTTTTTTTTTTTATCACGAGTCAGGAAATATTATAAATTAATTCTAATTTATAATATTTCCCATTGCTGGTCACTAGATGGAGCTATTCCCAAAATTGCAGCATTGCAAAATTGGGTAAAAAGCCCTCGCTCTAGTGAGCTCTCAGCATCCCCCCCCTCCTTTATCCTGGCTAGTGCCGGGATAAACGAGGGGTTTGAACGGTCTAACCTCCTACACTGTGTGTCGCCATTTTTTGAGCTAACACACAGTGTAGTAGGTTTACATACAGTAGTAAACGTACACGAACATACATTGAAATCTCTTACCTGCTCCTGCCGCCGCGGCTCCCTCCGGCCCGTCCGCTCCGTCTGCTGCCGCTGGTCCAAGTGCACAAGTCCAGAAGCCGCGACCGGAAGTAGTAATATTACTGTCCGGCCGCGACTTCCGGTCCACAGGAAAATGGCGCCGGACGGCGCCAATTTCAAGTTGGACTGTGTGGGAGCGGCGCATGCGCAGTTCCCACACAGACGGCGTACACAGAAGTGGATGGGACGGGACCCGTTCGCAGTCTCTATGGGACTGTGGCTGCCGTATTCCATGTCTGTATGTGTCGTTAATCGACACATACAGAAATGGAACAAAAAATGGCAGCCCCCATAGAGAAGAAAAAGTGTAAAAATAAGAAAAAGTAAAACACAAACACACAAATAAATATAAACGTTTTTAATAAAGCACTAACATCTTTAACATATTAAAAAAAAATTTGTGATGACACTGTTCCTTTAAGGACGCAGCCTAGTTTTGGCCTTAAGGCTCAGAGCCCATTTTTCAAATCTGACATATTTCACTTTATGTGGTAATAACGTCGGAATGCTTAAACCTACCCAAGCGATTCTGAGATTGTTTTCTCGTGACACATTGGGCTTCATGTTCGTGGTAAAATTTGGTCGATATATTCAGTGTTTATTGGTGAAAAATTGCAAAATGTAGAAAAAATTTTGAAAAAATTGCATTTTTCAGAATTTAAATGCATCTGCTTGTAAAACAGACGGTTATACCACCCACAATAGTCACTAGTTCACATTTCCCATATGTCTACTTTAGATTGGCATCGTTTTATGAACATTCTTTTATTTTTCTTGGACGTTACAAGGCTTAGAACATAAATAGCAATTTCTCATATTTTTAAGAAAATTTCAAAAGCCTTTTTTTTAAGGTACCTCTTGAGTTCTGAAGTGGCTTTGTGGGGCCTATGTATTAGAAACCCTGATAAAACACCCCATTTTAAAAACTAGACCCCCTCAAAGTATTCAAAACAGCAGTTAGAAAGTTTTTTAACCCTTCAGGCATTTCACAGGAATTAAAGCAAAGTGGAGGTGAAATTTGCAAATTTCATTTTTCTTGCTGAATTTCAATTTTATTCATTTTTTTTTCTGTAACACAGAAAGTTTTACCAGAGAAACACTACTAAATATGTATTGTCCAGATTCTGCAGTTTTTAGAAATGTCCCACATGTGGCCCTACTGCGCTTGTGGACTAAAACACAAGCCCTAGAAGCAAAGAAGCACCTAGTGCATTTTGAGTCCTCCTTTTTATTAGAATATATTTTAGGCAGCATGCCAGGTTTGAAGAGGTGTTGAGGTGCCAAAACAGTAGGAATCCCCCAATAGTGACCCCATTTTGGAAACTACACCCCTCAAGGAATTCATTTAGGGTTGTTGTTGTTACCATTTTGACCGCACAGTTTTTTCACAGCACGTATTTGAATTGGGCTCTGAAATGAAAAAAATGTCATTTTTTCCAATAAAATGTCATTTGTGATCAAAATTTCTTATTTTCACAGGGAACAAAATACCCCATTTTGTTGCCCAATTTGTCCTTAGTGTGGCAATACCCCATTTGTGGTGATAAACTGCCGTTTGGGCCCATGGGAGGGCTCAGAAGGAAAGGAGCGCTATATGTTTGTTGGAGTCCAGATTTTGTTGGATTGGTTTTCGGGTGCCATGTCGCATTTGCAGAGCCTCAGAGGTATCAAAGCAATGGAAACCCACCAAAAGTGACCCCATTTTGGAAACTACACCCCTCAAGGAATTCATTTATGGTTGTTGTTAGCATTTTGACCACACAGTTTTTTCACAGCACCTATTTCAATTGGGCTGTGACATTAAAAAAAATGACATTTTTTCCAATAAGATGTAATTTTTTACCAAAATTTCTTATTTTCACAGGTAACAAAATACTCAATTTTGTTGCCCAATTTCTCCTGAGTGCATCAATACCCCATTTGTGGCAATAAACTGCCGTTTGGGCCCATGGGAGGCCTCCGAAGGGAAGGAGCGCTATGTGTTCTTTGGAGTACAGATTTTGCTGGTTTGGTTTTCGGGTGCCATGTCGCATTTGCAGAGCCCCAGAGGTATCAAAGCAATAGAAACCCACCACAAATGACCCCATTTTGGAAACTACACCCCTCAAGGAATTAATTTATGGGTGTTGTGACCATTTTGACCCCATAGTTTTTTCACAGAACTTATTTGAATTGGGCTGGGAATGAAAACAAAATTATTTTTTTCAAATAATATGTCGTTTTGGCAGAAAATTTCTTATTTTCACAAGAAACAAAATACCCCATTCTGTTGCGCAATTTGTTCTGAGTGCCGCAATACCCCATTTGTGGTGATAAACTGCCGTTTGGTCCCATGGGAGGGCTCTGAAGGAAAGGACCACCATTTGGCCTACTGGGGATTTTCTAGTGCGAAGTCATGTATGCAGAAGCCCCTGAGGTACCAGTACAGTTGAAACCCGCAAGAAGTGACCCCGTTTTAAAAACTACACCCTTAAGGCATTCATCTAGAGGTGTAGTGAGCATTTTGACCGGAGACCTACACCCCATAAACTGTAATGTGGGTTCTCCCGGGTATGGCAATAACCTACATGTGGCTGTTATCAGCTGCCTGGGCACACAGCAGGGCCCAGAGGGGAAAGACGAGGGGGGATAAGCTGTGTGGAGTGCATCAGGGTAAGTAAAATTGGGGTAAATTATAAACCAAGGGATGTATGATAAATTTTAAAACACTCTTTCATACAGAGCTCTGGTTATTCGGGACACGTGTCACATTGATATATTGTGTCATCCATTATCGCCCTCTTATAGCAGACTTTGCACCTCTTTTGACTTTTTCCCTTCTTGCCAGTTTGGGGAACTTCTCCTGGAAAGTGTTGCCCTGGTACGATGCATGTGGCCCCGCTTCCAGAAGTACTGGGTGCCCCCCCTTCTTGGTCCCTAAAGATTAGGTTCTTGATAATCACCTCTTGAAATTCCAGGAAAGTTCCCATCTGGCCTGCACATCGACGTAGCATGTACGCATTGTACAATGCCATCTGTATGATGTGCACGGCCAGCTTCTTATACCACACCGCATGGCGCTGTAGGGCTTCAGTTCTTGATCTGACAAGTCCACCCCTCTCATGTACCTATTGTAGTCCAGGATGCAGTCTGGTTTGGGGGTAGCATTTCCTTCATATATCCTAAACCTGTAGGTATACCCTGATGCACTCTCACAGCTTATACATCTTCACGCCATACCTTGCCCTCTTACCCGGCAGGTACTCGCGGAATTGAACCCTCCCTTTAAAATGTACCAGGGACTCATCAATAGAAATACACTTCTCGGGGGTGTATGCTTGGGAAAACCGGGCACTGGAACGGTCTAATAGGGGTCTCCGTTTATACAAACGGTCAAAACTGGGGCCATCTCGGGGTGGGCACGGCTCATTATCAGTATAATGTAAGAAGCAAAGTATTGCCTCATTTATTTATTTTTTTAGGTTCCAGTTCAGTTCTGAAGTTGCTTTGAGGGGCCCATTTATTAGAAACCCCTATCAAATACCCCATTTTAGAAACTAGACCCCTCAAAGTATTCACAACAGCATGTAGAAAGTTTATGAACCCTTTAGGTGTTTCACAAAAATTTAGAGCAAAGTAGAGGTGAAATTTACATTTTTTTTTTGTCAGAAAATCCTCTTTATACCATTTTTTTTATAACACAAAAGGATTTATCAGTGAAACGCAACTCAATACGTATTGCCCAGATTCTGCAGTTTAGAGAAATATCCCACATGTGGCCCTAGTGCGGTAATGGACTGAAGCACCGGCCTCCGAAGCAAAGTAGCACTTAGTGGATTTTGAAGCCTCTTTTTTATTAGGCACCATGTCCGGTTTGAAGAGGTCTTGTGGTGCCAAAACATTGGGAACCCCCCAAAAGTGACCCCAATTTGGAAACTAGACCCCTTGAGGAATCCATTGTAGATTTCTTGGGGTGCATGCAGCTTTTTGATCAGTTTTTATTCTATTTTTAGGTGGCGTGGTGACTAAAAAACAGCAATTGTACGATTGTTTTTTTTTTTCGTTTTTTTTCCAGCGTTCACTGTGCGCTATAAATGACATATTCACTTTATTCTGCGGGGCGATACGATTATGGCGATACCAGATGTTTATATTTTTTTTTTATGTCTTATGGCGTTTGCACAATAAAATAAGTTTTGTAAAAAATCACTCACTTTTTGTGTTACCTTATTCTAAGAGCCAGAACGTTTTTATTTTTCAATCAATAAAGCCGTGCGAGGACTTTTTGCGTAACGAACTGTAGTTTCGATCAGCACCATTTTTCGGTATATGCAACTTTTTGATCTCTTTTTATTCCATTTTTTGGGAGGTGAAGTGACCAAACAATTGTGATTGTGGTTCGGTTTATTATTATTTTATTTTACGGCGTTCACCGTGCGGGATAAATAATGAAATAATTTTGTAGTTCAGGCCGTTACGGACGCGGCGATACCAATTATGTATAGTTTATTATTAATAAAAATATATAAAAAACAAATAAAGGACTGATAAGGGAAAAAGGGGGATTTTTACTTTTATTACTTTTAAATCTTTTATTTTCTTATTTTTACACATCTTTTTGTAACTTTTTTTTACTTTATTACTTTGTCCCACTAGGGGACATGAGGGCAGGAGGCCCTGATCGCTATTCTAATACATGCGTAGTGCAGTGTATTAGAGCTGTCAGCTACTCACTGACAGCAAGCATAGTGACAACGTCAGGACCCACTAGGCTTCCGTCTATGGCATAGCCGGACGCCATTGTTTGGTGTCCGGTTGCCATAGTCACCATCGCCGGCCGCTATCGCGTAGCAGGCCGGCGATGGCAGCTTAACCCCTAAAAAGCCGCGATCTCTATAGAACGCGGCTTTTAAGGGGTTAATCAGCGGGGACACAGCGATCGGTCCCCGCTGTAGGAGCTGTGACAGCTGCTGAACAAGACAGCAGCGTCACAGCTCCTGTATGTGTCGGGAGGACGGCCGAAACGGCCGTTACTCCCGAGACGTACTATTACGGCATGGAGCGCGAACGATACAGCTGCCATGACGTAATAGTACGTCAAGGAGCGGGAAGGGGTTAAAGAGGGTCAGTCACCAGATTATAAGTGCCCTATCTCCTACATAATCTGATCGGCGCTGTAAGGCCGGATTCACTCGAGCGCGTTCAGTCCGTGATGTACGGTCCGCAGGTCGGCCGCATTTCCCAGACCGAACACAGTGCAGGGAGCCGGGCTCCTAGCTTCATAGTTATCTATGATGCTAGGAGTCCTTGCCTCTCCACGGAACTACTGTCCCGTACTGAAAACATGTTATCAGTACCAGACAGTTTTCCCGCAGAGAGGCATCGACTCCTAGCGTCATAGATGACGGTAAGAGCCCAGCTCCCTACACTGCTCAGTCCGGGAAATACTGCCGACATACGGACCGTATATCACGGACTGAACACGCTCTTGTGAATCCGGCCTAATAGATAACAGTGGTTTTTATTTTGAAAAAAGATTATTTTTGACCAAGTTATAAACAATTTTAGATTTATGCTAATTAGTTTCTTAATAGACAACTGGGCGTTGTGAAGAGGAGTGTATGACGCTGACCAATCGGTGACCAATCCGTGTCCTACACTTCTCATTGTTCCAGCCCATTGTTACAGTGTGATTGTGCAGTGAAAGAAGCTGGGCTGGAACAATGAGAAACGAATTAGCATAAATCTAAAATTGTTTATAACTTGGTCAAAAATGATCGTTTTTCAAAATAAAAACCACTGTTCTCTACATTCCAGCGCCGATCGCATTATGTAGGAGATAGGGCACTTATAATCTGGTGACAGAGTCTCTTTAAAGGCAATGTGTTGCCAGAAAAACATGGTTTTTTTTTTTAAATTATTTAGTGTGTGGGTGATTAAACATTGTTCAAATTTTTTTTATTTTTTTCACGAGTCAGGAAATATTATAAATTAATTCTAATTTATAATACTACCCATTTTTGGTCACTAGATGGAGCTATTCCCAAAATTGCAGCTTTGCAAAATTGGGTAAAAAGCCCTCGCTCTAGTGAGCTCTCCGCATCCCCCCCTCCTTTATCCTGGCTAGTGCCGGGATAAACGAGGGGTTTGAACGGTGTAACCTCCTACACTGTGTGTCGCCATTTTTTGAGCTAACACACAGTGTAGTAGGTTTACATACAGTAGTAAACACACACAAACACGAACATACATTGAAATCTCTTACCTGCTCCTGCCGCCGCGGCTCCCTCCGGCCCGTCCGCTCCGTTTGCTGCCGCTGGTCCAAGTGCACAAATCCGGAAGCCGCGACCGGAAGTAGTAATATTACTGTCCGGCCGCGACTTCCGGTCCACAGGAAAATGGCGCCGGACGGCGCCAATTTCGAATTGGACTGTGTGGGAGCGGCGCATGCGCAGTTCCCACACAGACGCCGTACACTGAAGTCAATGGGACGGGAGCCGTTCGCAGTCCCTATGGGACTGTGGCTGCCGTATTCCATGTCTGTATGTGTCGTTAATCGACACATACAGAAATGGAACAAAAAATGGCAGCCCCCATAGGGAAGAAAAAGTGTAAAAATAAGAAAAAGTAAAACACAAACACACAAATGAATATAAACGTTTTTAATAAAGCACTAACATCTTTAACATATAAAAAAATAATTTGTGATGACACTGTTCCTTTAAGGCTAACTTTTTTTTAAATGTACATTTGATTGCTGTCTATCGTATTCTCTTAAGCGTCCACGCAATGTTGCTGGTAAGGGCTTATTCAGACGAACGTAAAATACACGTGTGCAACGCGCGTGATTTTCACGTGCGTTGCCCGTAGCTATATTAGTCAATGGGGCCGTGCAGACATGGCAGCGTTTTTTGCGCAGCGTTGCTCCGTTGCAAAAAACTCACGACATGTCCGTTGATTCTGCGTTTTCAACGCATCACGCACCCATTGAAGTCAATGGGTGCGTGAAAACCACGCATGTCGCACGGAAGCACTTCCGTGCGAACTGCGTGTTTGCGCAACAGCTGTCAAAAGGATGAATGTAAACAGAAAAGCACCACGTGCTTTTCTGTTTCCGAACATCCAAACGGAGTGTCTTTGCGATTAGCGAAGCCGGACAAGCGAACCGAACTTCACCGGGTTCGGCCGAACTCGGCAAAAAAATTATCGGTACGCGACGTCAGGAGATAGTCACTGTTCATGGTGCAGAAAGAGTTAAACTGTTTCAGCACCATGGACAGTGACTACCGATCCCAATAAACATGAACCTGTAAAAAAAAAAAAGAAGTTCTGACTTACCGATAACTCCCGGCGTCTTCCTCCAGTCTGACCTCCCGGGATGACAATTCAGGCCAAGTGACAGCTCCAGCCAATCACAGGCCAAGCACAGCCTGCAGCGGTCACATGGACTGGCGCGTCATCCAGGGAGGTGGGGCCCGATGTCGAGAGGCGCGTCACCAAGGACGCGTCACCAAGGCAACGGCCGGGAAGTTCTCGGTAAGTACGAACTTTTTCTTTTTTTCACGGCATTCACTGTCGAGGGTGCTGAAAGATTTAGCTCTTTCAGCACCTTGGACAGTGACGGGCGTCGACTAGACTCATCTCTATGATGGCGGCTGCGCGAAAATCACGCAGCCGCGCATCAGACACGGATGACACACGCAGCTGTCAATGGTGTTTGCGCGCGCAAAACGCCGCGTTGTTTGCGCGCGCAAAAACGCAACGCTCGTGTGAATCCGGCCTAAAACGTCTGTTTACCTGCAAAATCGATTGGTCATTAACCCCTAGGCGCACCAGGACGCAACTGTACGTTCCTGCTGCCAGTGTCTTAGCGCACAAGGACGTACAGTTACTGAGTTTTTCCCGGTGCACACTGTCGGCGACAGTGTGCACCGGGAACCGGGAGGTCAGCTGTCGCCGACAGCTGACACTCCACTCTTGCCGACCAGCGGTCCTTTGCAGCTGGTTTCGGCGAATTAACCCCTTAAATTCGGCGATCGGGTGCAATCGTCTAATTTTGGGGGTTTCTAACATATCGGCAGACCCCGGTCCGAAATCGCGGGGTTTGCCGATAGTTAGTATGGCAAACACGGAAGCCAAACAATGGCTTCCGTGTCTGCCATGGACGGAAGCCCATCAGGACCAACCTTCGGCTGGTCCTGATAGGCTTCCTGTCAGAGTGACAGGAAGTCACTGTGTCGTTCCCGATGCACACTGTCGGCGACAGTGTGCATCAGGAACTTGGAGATCAGCTGTCCCCGACAGCTGACACTCCAGTGTTGCCGATCAGCGGCTCATCGCCGCTGATTTAGTCAATTAACCCATTACATGCGGGGCTCGATTGCGATCTCCGCATGTAGGGGGTTTGTAGCACATCAGCAGCCCCCATTCAATTGTGGGGGCTGCTGATGCTTGTGATGGCATCCGTAGGCCAGGCAACGGCCTCCAGGTCTGCCATGTATGGAAGCCTATGAGGATCAGCCTCTGCTGATCGTCGTAGACCAACTGTCAGAGTGACTGTGACGTCACACTGACAGTTGGAATACGTTACACTACCTAGGTAGGGTAATGTATTCTAGCAGCGATCAGAGCTGCAGGTCAAAAAAATAAAGCGTAAAAAGTAAAAAAAAGTGAATAAACAAAAAAAGAAAGTGTAAAAAGTTAATAAAAATGTTTTAGAAAAGTGTAAAAATAAGTTGTTTTTTTTCTATAGTAAGTTATTTGTTATAGGGAAAAAATGAAAACGTTAAAAAAAAAAAGTACACATTTGGTATGACCGTGTTCGTAACGACCCAAACTATGAAACTATAATGTTAATTTTTCCGCACGGTGAACGCCGCAAACAAAATAAACGGAAAACTATGTCAGCATCGCTATTTTTTTGGTCACCACCCCTCCCAAGATATAGAATAAAAAGTGATAAAAAAGTCGCATTTACCCCAAAATAGTACCAATAAAAACTACAACCCTTCCCGCAAAAAAACAAGACCTCCCACAGCTTTTTTGACGAAAAAAAGTTACGGCTCAGAATAGCGTGTCTCAGAAAATAAATTCTTTTATAGAAACGTCATTTTATTGTGCAAACGCTGCAAAACTTTAAAAAAACTATACACGTATGGTATCGCCGTAATCGTACTGACCGGCAGAATAAAGTAAAACGTAATTTATTTTGCACGTTGAACGCTGTAAGAAATAAAGAATTGAAAGTGCCAAAATCTTTGTTTTTTGGTCACCTTAGCTCTAAAAAAGATCCTGTGGGGTCAAAATGCTCACTATACCCCTACAAAAATTCCTTGAGGGGTGTAGTTTCCAAAATAGGGTAACTTTTGGGGGGTTTCCACTGTTTTGGTCCCTCCGGGGCGTTGCAAACCCGACATGGCACTAATAACCAATCCAGCAAAATCTGCTCTCCAAAATCCAAAAGGCGCTCCTTCCCTCCTGAGCCCTGCTGTGGGTCCAAACCACAGTTTACGACCACATATGGGGTATTGCCGTAATCAGGAGAAATTGCTTTACAAATGTTGGGGTGCTTTTTCTCCTTTATTCCTTGTAAAAATGAAAAAATTCTATGTTTCAACAGAAAAATAGGTGATTTTCATCTTCACAGACTAATTCCACTAAATTCTGCAAAAAAAACTGTGGGGTCAAAATGCTAACTATACCCCTAGAAAAATGACTTTTGGTGGGGCTTCGACTGGTTAGGTACCACAAGACCTCCTCAAACCTGACATGGTGCCTAAAATATATTCCTAAAAAAAGGAGGCCCCAAAATCCACTAGCTGCTCCTTTAGTCCATTAGGACACTAGGGCCACGTGGGATATTTCTAAAATCTGCAGAATCTGGGCAATAAATATTGAGTTGCGTTTCTCTGGTAAAACCTTTTTTTTTTTTATTACAAATGAATGGCGGCAAAAAAAATGAAATTTATAAATTTCACCTCTACTTTGCCTTAATTCCTGTGAAACGCCTAAAGGGTTAAAATACTTTCTGAATGTGGTTTTGAATACTTTGAGGGGTGCAGTTTTCAAAACGGGGTGATTTATGGGGACTTTCTAATATATAAGGCCCTCAAAACCACTTCAGAACTGAACTGGTCCCTGAAAAAAATGGCCTATTGACATTTTCTTGAAAATATGAGAAATTGCTGCTAAAGTTCTAAGCCTTGTAACGTCCTAGAAAAATAAAAGTACGTGAAAAAAAATGATTCAAACATAAGGTAGACATATGGGGGATGTTAACTAGTAACTATTTTGTGTGGTATTACTATCTGTTTTACAAGCAAACACATTTAAATTTAGAAAAATTTTAATTTTTGCTAAAATTTGAAGTTTTTCACAAATAAATATTGAATTTATCGACCAAATTTTTTCACTATCATAAAGTACAATATGTCACGAGAAAACAATCTCAGAATCGCTTGGATAGGTAAAAGCATTCCAACGTTATTACCACATAAAGTGACACATGTCAGATTTGCAAAAAATCGGCTGTGCCACAAGGCCAGAACAGGCTGTCTCCTAAAGGGGTTAATGAATACACCCTTTATGGCCGCACGTTTTTACAGGTAAACAGACGTTTTACCCGCAATACTGAGCGCCCATTAGTGAGCAGGCTGCCGGTGCAACTGAGGGCGGAATCATGGTAGAGTCCATGCCACTCCGCGGGGCTTTTCTGTAATTGTCCATGACATTTCTCTGTCAATTGACTTCCGTTGATTTCAGCTGCCATAAAGCGCGCACACTCTGGTAAATATACAAACAAAACAAGAAGCTAGTGTGTGCCTCCAATATGGCCGCCCCGCTGGAAAGTTAAAAAAAAAAAAAAAAAAATCCCACAAAAAAAAGCACTTTATTTTCTACAGGCTTGTATCTAAATAATGAGGCTACAATAAAATATTAGACGTTTTTGTTCTCTGCATGTGACACCCTAGATTCTGCACGACTATGCAGATCCCACTCTGTCACTAAGAAGGAGCCAAAACATTGTATAACACGGACATGGAACGTTATCAAATTGAATGCGAATTATTGCATTTTCTCAATAGAAAGTCTCTAAAAATGACTTCTTCATATTCTAATGAGGCAATGTGTCAAACTGCTGTGAAGATATTAAAAATCTATCCCCTTCTGTTTAGCTGGTCTTGGCGAATTCAGGATCCGTGACTTAAATGATGAAATAAACAAGCTAATCCGAGAAAAAGGTCACTGGGAGGTCCGGATTAAAGAGCTCGGTGGTCCTGATTATGGGGTAAGTACAATTCTTAAACTGACCATACATGTGAAAATTTTCTGCAGAGAACAAAGATAATTGTCTTTTACATATATGTGCGACATTCATTCATACCGTCAGATAAACGTAGTAACCGAAAAAAATTCTCTTTACGGAGATAACCTTTTGTTTGTATGGAAAACTGAAACGTTTTTTGTAAAATTGTATAGTGCAGATGTAATGCTGGCCATACACGTAAGATACCGATCAATCGTTTAAATAAACAATCGCACCAGCTACAAAAAAGACAAAAGTGGCCGGTCAGGGAGTCCGTTTTACAAAAAAAAACTGATTTCTTGGGGCTTTGTGCACAATGACAAATGATTGTCCGAATTTCGCTGACCGTGCCATACAAGTAGTTTCTGCCGACCATGGACGAAATTTTCCAAACTTGCCAATCACAACTTCAGCAAACAGTCTGCCGTCGGCTTTCGCAAATTTTACAGACTATAGTTAAGGCCCTTTTACACGAGCCAATTATCGGGCAAACGAGCGTCCACCGAACGCTCGTTCCAGGGCAACGATCAGCCAATGAATGAGCAAACGCTTGTTCATCGGCTGATTTGTATAGTTTATGCAGCCTAAAATATTATCGTTGTCAGCAGCACATCTCCCTGTACACAGGGAGACGTCCTGCCGACATGATAGAAATGTATGGGGGCGAGCAATCTTAGTAATGAGCGCTCGTCCCCGTACACAGCTTCTTGTGAAAGTAGCAAACGAGCGCCGATCAACGAGTTGTCTCGTTGATCGGTGCTCTTTTACACGGTCCACGTCGGGCCATGTAAACAAGTGGCGATCAACGAGACAGCTCAATGATCGGCGCTCGTTTGCTCCTTTCACAAGATGCTGTGTACGGGGACGAGCGCTCATTACTACGATCACTCGCCCCCATACATTTCTATTACGTCTGCAGCGCGTCTCCCTGTTTACAGGGAGATGTGCTGCCGACAATGATAATATTTTAGGCTGTATAAACTACAATCTGCCGCTGAACGAGCGTTTGCGTTTACACAGGACAATTATCGGGAACGAGCATTTTGTAAACTCTCGTTTGCCGATAATTGGCCAGTGTAAAAAGGCCCTTAGACAAAAATTGCCCATTTTGGAAGACTTTTCTGTTATGCGTATGGCCAGCTTAAAGAGGATCTGTCACTAGTTTAGTAATGCCCTATCTCCTAACTATTCTAATAGGCGCTGTCACCCTGATAATGCCAGTGAAAATTGTGTCCTAAGACGTTTATTATTTAAAAAATTATGAGCATTTTTCTAAATATGTAGATGAACCTTTAATAGACAAGTGGGAGGTAACAGCAGCGATTCTCCTGAGGTGGAGCCTCCTCACAGCCTCTGACACTGACCTATCAGCATGAAGCTGCTTCACACAGTGTGAGAGACTGAGGCTGGAGGGAAGGGGAATCACTTCAAATAGCCATATCTCGGTGAGATTCTAATCTTTCACATGACGCCAGGATCGCAGTTCTTGCTGGAGATATCACCAGTTGAATACACAGTCGGGAATGGAAGCTGTATACTATATGATCACGCTGTGTTGCTGGGCAGGGAAGGGGGAGAAGCTGGATGCTGATTGGACAGCGTCATACAGAAAACATTACACCACCCACCTCCTATTTGGCTATTAGAGACACATCATATTTAGAAAAATGCTCATAGCTTTGCAAATAATTTGCAAATAATTAACGTTTTTTTAAAAATAAATCACACTGTAGTTCTCAGCAGCAAAGCGCCTATTAGATTAGTGAGGAGATGGGGAATTAATAAACTGGATACAAAAATAGAATCCAGCAGCACAGGCTTAAATGAAAGGGGGTGCAAGCCTTAGGGAACTGACCACTGTCCCTCTAGACAAAAAGCAGTAAATCGGCAGCACTCACAAAGGCTTATGGTGAAAAAAGTGGGTGATTTATTGACCCCAAAAGTGCAACGTTTCGGCTCTCGCAACCGGAGTCTTTCTCAAGCCTTATTAATAAACTGGTGACAGTCTCTTTTAGGGATGCACTGTGCATCGAAACTTAGATATTGTGCATCCCTAAACGGTTCAATACCGCTATTTCCTGTATTTCGATACTGAGCTGCGTAGCCGCACAGCTCAGTATAGTAATACATGAATGCATGGGAGCGCGGCTGTGTAATTCAGCCACAGCCCCGCTCCTGAGTCATGATAAGTTCGCGGGGTCAGGATGATGCGATGCGGCCAGCGCTGCACTAATGAGCGGCGGCACTGAAGACGGAACATGGCGGGCGCTCTACAAAACACCCCCATGTTCTCTCTCCAGTGCCTAAACTGCCGCTCATTAGTGCAGCGCCGGCCGCACCTCCTCATGCTGACCGCGCGCGCACTTCCTGTCAGGAGCGGGGCAATGGCTGTATTACACAGCCGCAGCCCCGCTCTAAAACGACGGAGATCAGAGAAACCTCTCATCTCCGCCGTTATTCCCCTGAATGCTGCGATCACAGCTGACTGCAGCATTCAGGAGAAAATGAGAAGGGGGGATGGGATGCCCCTGGATCGCGTCACAGGGAATTCCTGTGACGCGATCGAGGGCCATACCATATATGGGCAGACAGCCCAGGGTCTATTGACGGACCCCAGGGCTGTCTTACCATATTTCATGTTGTTAGGACATACCCAAGTATGTCCTAACAACTGCCTGTGTGCTATCTGTCCACAGGCTAATGTACTGGCACATATCTGATATAGGTCAGTACATTAAAGTTTAAAAATAAAGTAAAAACAAAGTATTGTTAAATTTAAAAAAAAAATACACCTTCACCTTTTTTACAATAAACATTCAAATAAGTCTCAATACATCAAATATTCACACATTCAGTATTGGCGCGGCCGTAATAACCCGCACAACAATTTTTTTGCATCATTTATGATGTGTACGCTGTAAAAAAATGAAATGAACACGGCTTTCATTCACTTATTAATGTGAGGCGCGAGGTGCGATGAATTTACCCTCCATGTTCCTCACATTAATAGTAATTAACCCCATCATGTACCTCGCACATTAACCCTTTATGACTGAGAAACATGATGGGATTAATTACTATTAATGTGAGGCGCATTCAAAATTCATCACACGTCGCGCCTCACATCAGAAAACGCAAGAATTTTTTTTTTTTATTACTGTTGGCAAAGTATCGAAATTGGTATTGAAATCGCAATACTAAACGAAGTATCGGTATCGAAGTCCAAATTCTGGTATCGTGACATCCCTAGTCTCTTTCTACCTGTAATGAAGGGAGGAGATCGTGGAATAAATCTTCAGATTGCTTTGATTGTAAGGGTATGTTCATACGGCTTATTTTCGGGCCATAAACGTCAGAAAAACGTCAGAAAAATCGGGAGCAGAACGCCTCCAAACATCTGCCCATTGATTTCAATGGGAAAATCGGCGTTCTGTTCCAACGGGGCATTTTTTTACACGGCCGTTTTGAAAAAACGGCCACTCAAAAAAAGAAGTGCATGTCACTTCTTGAGCCGTTTTTCATTGACTCTATAGAAAAACAGGTCCAAAAACGGCCGTGAAAAACGTGAGTTCCTAAAAAAAATGCTGAAAATCCGGTGCGGTTTTCCCTTGAAATTCACTCCTATATTTTCAGACGTTTTTTGCTAAGTATGTGAACTTACCCTAACACAACAATTATCTCAGTGTTTAAGCAATTGTATAAGGTTACGTTCACATCTGCGCCACGGTCCTGTTCCGTCTGAGCTTTTCGTCGGAACGGGACGCTGACTGACACAAACGGAAACCAGAGGTTTCCATTTCCATCACCATTGATTTCAATGGTGACGGATCCGGTGCCAATGGTTTCCTGGCCAATGGTGCCAAAGGACCCTGGCGCAGATGTGAACGAAGCCTAAGGAACTTTCTTCAGAGAATTGTATTTATCTGATCTTTTGGCTGCAGAAAACGTGTCTGGGCTGTTATCTAGGACAATACTGTGTAAATACAAATTACTGTCAAGAGCTAAAGGGGGTTTTACACAGGACGATTATCGGGCAGACGAGCATTCATATAACGCTCGTTGTCAATAATTGCCCTGTGTAAACGGGAATGAACAGCAGACGAACGGGCAAACGCTCAATCATTTGCTGGTTGTATCGTTTTTAAAAAAAAAAGTTAAATATTGTTGTCGGCAGCAGGTCTCCCTGTAAACAGGGAGATGCGCTGCCGACGTGATGATAATGGATGGGGACGTGCGATCGGAGTAACGGCCACTCGTCCTCATCCATAGCTCCATGTGACAGGAGAAAACGAGCGCCGATCACTGCACCAGCCGATTATCGGCCGGTGTAAAAGGGCCTTAAGGGTGTGCGCATGCATTTTCTATTATTTTGGGCCTCCTCCAGACAATTATGGCTATTTCAGTCTGTAATACTGTGCACAATGTGGAACTGAATGTTACATTGTGTTGCGGACCGCATTGCTCTATATTGCGTACTGCAAACACTGCAGCTCCTGTGTCCCTGGCCCTCAAGATGAAAGCTCTGAGATTGAATTGAGATGCATATCAAACTTTTCAAAGTCCCGGCGTCCCACCTTACTTACGTTCTCTTGGAGAATACCTTTAAAAAAAACTATTCTATAGACAATTAGGGCCAGTTCACACAGATTTTTTTGACACGGTAACAAACGCGTGCGAAAAACGGCCGAAAATGGCTCCCATTGATTTCAATGGGAAGCGGAGGCGTTTTTTTCCCGCGATCGGAAAAACGGCTCGCGGGAAAAAGGGACATGCTCTATCTTCGGGCGTTTACGCCTCTGACCTCCCATTGACCTCAATGGGAGGCAGAGAAAGCGTATTTTGCTGCGTTTTTTTGCCTGCGGCGCTCAATGACCGTGGGCGTAAATCGGCGTGCACGCAGAGCAAAATCTGTCTCAAAACTCCAAACGGAATTTTGAGGCAGATTTTCTGCCTGCAAAAAAACTCAGTGTGAACCCAGCCTTACTTTGACATTATTTTGCATGGTCTTGGTTTGCTAGTATTTATTACATTGATTGGCATATACATTATGTGTAGAAGTCAGTCAATTTTCATTATCTCTAGATAGTAAAGTATCATGGATATATGTTTTTAACTGGTTTTTTAATAGCGTATAGGGCCCAAGATGCTTGACCATGAAGGCAAGGAAGTGCCAGGAAACAGAGGCTACAAGTACTTTGGAGCGGCCAAAGATCTGCCAGGAGTTCGTGAGCTGTTTGAAAAAGAGCGTAAGTACTTTATCTATTGGAATTGAGAAACAGTCACTAAAATCCAACTTAAAGGGATTTTCCCATCTCGGACATTTATGGCATATCCACAGGATATACCATAAAGCTCAGATGGATGAGGGTCCGACCTCTGGGACCAGCACCTATCTCTAGAACAGGGCCCCTTAAACCCCATTCTAGCTTACTCGGCTCCCGCTGCCTCCCGGCTTTGTACGAGGGGAAAAGGCAACTTTTTTTTTTTTTATTCCACTTTGGGGCTTACCTTACCTTCTGATTTCTCTTATACATTGCAATACTTCTTTATTGCAATGCATTATATGTGTCTGTATAAAACGAATAGGCTTCCATGTATAGCAGACCTGGGGTTCAGGGCGTGGCGATGGGATTAGCTCTCTCTGTTTAACCACTTCTACGGTCAGCAACGAGCGCAGTATCGAAGGGGTTTAACTTCTGGGATCGTTGTTATCTCCAGTCCCGGCCGTTAGAGCGGGGTGTCGGCCGATATCCACATGTGATGACCCCAACTCGCCGCCTAAGGCTGGGTTCCCGTATTTTCCGCAACGGAATTCTGTAAGGAAATTCCGCAGCATTTACAGTAGCCGCAAAGTGAAAGAGATTTAGAAAATCTCATACCCACGCTGCGGAGAAATTTTGCGGAAAGTGCTCTGCGGTAAGACTTTCAATTTATGCTGCGGGTTCTGTGCAAAGATGCTGCATGTTTTGCCCATAGACTTCAATGTGGAGCATAAATTCTGCAACAGATTTTTGTTGCAGTTTTTACGTAGTTTATGCAGCAAAAAAACAAACTGCTGGAAATCCACAGGTACATCTATTATTTTCTATAATCCTTGTGTAACACTAAATCCGCCAGTAAAAACGCAGCGTTTCCACAGCAATATGAGCAGGAAAAACGCACTATTTGGCACTGATGTTTGTATCCGTTTTACCAGCGGTTTTCTTAAAGGGTCTGTTGCAGAAAACCTGCAGCGTATCGTGTGTGGGAACATACCCTAAGCCTGTGGCTCACGTTAACTAAATGCGAGCTGGGAGGGGTTAAAGCGCATGTCCAACAACTTCCAGCACCATTTTACAGTTGACATGTAAAATTCTACTTAAGGCTACATTCACACGAACGTAGCCCAACTCGGACATGAAAAACTGCAGTTTTCCACGTCCGAGGTGGACCCGTGCGGGACGCGTTGTCACGGATCCCCCACAGACTACAGTCTATGGCGGGATGCGTGACACGCAGGAAAATAGGACATGTCGAAACGACAGTTGTGTGAACGGCCCCATTGAAACGCATGGGTCCGCGTGACCGCCGTTGTTTTAACGGCCGGCACACGGAGGAGATTCCCTAAAAGTTGACTAGCTTTGTAAAAACAATCCTTATCTGGTACTGATCCTGAGTTACAAGTATTGCAGTGTATTATTGAAGCATGCATGGCCTAGTCCGCTAGTGGGACTAAAAACAAAAACAAAAAGTACAATAAAATGGTTCGAAAAATACTTTTTCCCCCTTAACAAATTATTATGGAATTTTTGTTTATAAAAAGTACACAATTGCACTGTGACCAGAGGTGGGATCCACGTGGCATGTCCTGTGGGTGTGCCAAATATGTCTAAGATGGGAATACTCTAACATTCCCAGAGCTTTCACTTTATTTTGTATTTCTCCCACTATAAGTTTGGCATAGCATGGCCCTGGTGTCTACATTTATCTGATCACTTTAGTCTTCATGTGCTAGTCCTCTCGATTTGTGACCTTGTTCAAAATTCACTGGCGGGGGTGGAGGCATGGTAACATGGTAACCTGGTGTCCTAGTGCAAATGCTGAACCTGACTTATGAACTGACATCTGTTTTTGTTCTTTTCATGCTTGTTGAGTATAACCAGTCAATCATTTGTATCCAATATTCTTTATAATAAAATCCTTGCTGGTTGCCTGTGTTAAATGCTAAGGCCAGAACTCTTTCTATTTGTATAACCGTCTGATTCATAGAGTTGTAATTAAATAAGTAAAATTCAATTTGCATTTCCTCAATTAAAATCAAGCGGCTCAATATAATTTCCCACTATAACTTACATTGGGAAGTTTATTATTAAAGTCGGGTGAGTCCTCCTGAGAAGATGCTGCATTCACTTACTGCTCAATCACATGAAACGAGATCTAGAGATGTCACGCTTCTTCAGAACATTCCGTTTCTAACTGTCCTTGTCATACAATTCATAGTTTGTTTTTTTTTGTTGTTTTTTTGCTTTATTGTAACCCATTGGAAAAAAGGCATGATATGGTCATAATAGTTGGGGTCCCCTGCTCCGGATTCCGCTCTAAACCATAGAGGAGAGCCACTTCCAAATACCGCCTCTCACTCTGTTGGACCCGGCGCTTCTATGTATTACATGGATGACTATTCATTTGAATGGCCAGCGTGTAACACTACACCTGCCCTGCAGCCGTTTCAGAGACATTTCTTGCCAGGTGCTCTTGAAGTTGCCTGGTTTCTGAAGCTGTACCTGTGGCAATCGGCTGATTTGAAAAGGGGTTATGTACTAGAGCCCACGCTTTTTACACCCAACTAATTGTAAGCAGGCACCCGATCTAGTGCCCTCCAGACCCTCTCATGCATAATACGAGTATGTATGGGGTTATAAGTCTCCCTGACCTGGTACTGTAAAGGATGGCGCCAGACACATGATGTCACACGCCTCTGCTCACCAACCCAATGTAAATAGGCTGTATTGGTATCTAATAAAAGGTGTCAGCACAGTCTTAAAGGGTAACTAAACTTTTCAAAAAACTTTTGACGTGTCAGTAACATGTCAGATGTTTTGTTTGGTGAGGGTCCAAGCACTGAGACCCCCGCTGATTGCTAAAATTAAGGGGCAGAGAGCGTTGTGCACTTCGTTTCTGATCAGTTTTCCTCAGAAAGCTGAACAAGCGGTGTGCGGACTCAGAGACTTTTTATTGAGCTCGTAAACCGCTCGCTTGGGTTTCGAGATGATCAGAAATGGGGCAGCACAGCGCTCACCTGAGCGCTTCTGCCGCTTTGTTTTAGTGATCGGTGGGGGTCGTCCTGGCGCAGTTTAAATAGCAGTACAGGACGTGCAGTCCTGTACTGTATAGAGGCGCTAGTAGACAGCCAATCAGGACGTGCACTGCATTACAGCAGGTGTTTTACCAGTAAAATGCCCATGCTGATTGGCTAGATCTTCCAGCCAATCACACGCGCCTGAGATCTAAACATTTTGTGGCATTGTATGTTGAATGTGGTTTCAAGTTACAGGAAAGAGCATTGTATGCTATAAATATTGTAACCTGACGCCATTGTAACTTTTTTTTTTTTTTTTGTAGCTGCTCCTCCACCTCGGAAAACTCGTGCTGAGCTAATGAAAGAGATTGATGCAGAGTATTATGGGTATAGGGATGAAGATGATGGTGTGTTGGTCCCTCTGGAGCTGGAGGAGGAGAAGAGAGGTAATGCAAGTTTGATCATCCTAGGAATGTCAATTGCTTTTCTACATTCCGGGATCTCCAAAATGTCATTGCTGCCGTTATAATATTATCTTTAAGACTTCAATGTATTTTTATGAACTTAGAGGGTAACTAAACCTTCAGAAAACTTCTGACATGTCATAGTGACGTCAGAAGTTTGGATCGGTGGGGGACCGAGCACTGAGACCCCCATCGATCGCTAAACGAAGCGGCAGAAGCGCACTGGTGAGCGCTCATCTGCTTGGTTTCTGATCTGCTTTTTTCGGAAAGCCGAGCAGTTGGTGTACAGGCTCAATAGAAAGTCTATGAGCCCGTAAACCAATTGCTCGGCTTTCTGAGAAAAGCTGATCAGAAAGGAAGCAGCTCACCTAAGCACTTCCACCCCTTCGTTTTAGAGTTCGGTGGGTGTCTCCGTGCTCGGACCCCCATCTGACGTCACTATGACATGTCAGAAGTTTCTAAAAGTTTAGTTACACTTTATACTGTGAAAGAAAAATTCACTCAAAAATGACCCATATAAAGTGGCCATATATTTTCATTACCTAAACCATGTTAAAATGCTGTGCTCTGGTATTTTCTATGTTGTTCCACCAACTGGTTATTTCTATGACACAAATATTTCCAGACCATGAAATGAGTCCGTGGTATGCAAATTATATCTCCTTACCTAGGTGTCAGTTGGCAACTTCTCCTATGATGGCAAAAACGTAAAAAAGTTAAGAATTCATCATAGGTTAAAGTAAATGAAACAAAATGTTTTACGTCACTTCATGAGCCCGATCATCACCGGGGCCCTTTTAAGTGTCCTGCCCTATTTTACAATTGTGATGATTGGATTACTGATTATGCCAAACCAAATTTGCCCTTGTGATGCCCTGCGGTAATTCTGTAGCTGCTTTCATTTCTTTTCTATGAGACTCCACATTAGAGAGATGTAGGAGTGCCTTTGTGCTCACCTGTGGTGTGACTTTTCTACAGCAATTGCGGAGGCCATAGAGAAATGGAAATTGGAGAAGGAAGCTCGGCTGGCATCTGGGGAGAAGAATGAGGAAGAGGAAGAAGTGAATATCTATGCAGTGACTGCTGATGAGGTACATGCACATTACAGATGTCACAGAAACCTCCTTTTTGGAAATTAAAGGGATTGGACCCATCAGGAAAATTCCCTGTTTTGTTTTGTTTTTAACACAGTTGTGGGCAGCCGCACCTTATGTAGGGGTAGTAGAACACAGTGGACATACAAATAAATCTTCGCTGTGGGTAATAGAGTAGACTACTGTATGGCCTCATGCACACGACCGTAGCCGTGTGCACGGACGTGATTTTCGGGTCGGCCGGCTGCGGACTGTCAGCGGACTGTCAGCCGCAGGCCGCCCGCACATGCACATGGCCGCGGCCATTGTTTTCAATGAGCCCGGACCGCAGAACCGGGCCGTAATAAGACATGCCCGTTCTTTCTGCGGTCCGGGCTCCCGGGCCGTGCACGGACCGCAAAAACTATGGTCGTATGCACGGCCCCATAGAAAAGAATGGGGCCGCAATTCTCCCGTGGATTTTCGGGGGAATTGCGGCCGCAAAAACACGGTCGTGTGCATGAGGCCTTAGTCCCGACTGGAAGCTGCAGTGATGCAGAACTCCTTTATAGAACGCTATATAGGCATTCGTTTAATTGGCCGGAAGGCCTTGTGGTCTTTCCGAATGTTCCAGAATAGAAGAGGAAGGAGGTTAACGTATGCCTCTCATTATTTCATTAAGCTGTTAAGAGCTGGCCAGAAAATCTGAAGCTGATAGTAATAAAGTTATATGCAACACATGACAGGGACATGATGCTTACTTGCTTTTTTTTTTTTTCTTGCGTTTGACTGAAGTGACTGTAACCTTATAGACTTACTTTGCAAAATCACCATACATGAAGCATTATAGAATGAATAGGGTATTTTTCACTGACAGTTCACTTCTATGTGGACGGTTGGCAATCCCAGTCTAAATTTGTTTCCACTTTCTAAAAATACTAAAGGGGTCACCTCATGTATGGTGATTTTTCTAAATGGAAGCCGCCCAGACACTTCTTGATAAGGTATAATGGGGGATGAGTTACCCTCGTTCTGGTGATAGGTGCAGGTCCTAGAGTTGGGACCCGCGTCTATCAGACGTTTATGGCATGTCCTGTGGATATACCATAAATGTTTGTTGGTAATACCCCTTTAATGAAACAAGGTATCCAATGGCAAATCTATACTAAAAGATGTTTTGGCTAGAACTAAATTGGACAGGTTGTGCTTGGGTTGTCATGCAATGTTTGTACACCATTTACTCCAGGATCTAGGGTAGTAGTGGTCAGATAGTGTGGTGGAGGCCAGTGGATCTTCTGTCGGCCACCAGGCTGTTTTCCAGTTCACTTCAACACAGATGTGGAAAAAACGGCACCCCATTGGTCCATGTATCCGTGTTCCTCTCACCAGCTTTTTCTAGTGAATTTATCACTGATGAATCCTATATACAGATTTGTGGGGTTTGACCAGTGCTATTTGTTAGTGTGGGTTTCATACAGAACCTATGATTGATATACGCTCTAGCACAGACTAAATACTGATATACACTCCAGGACAGACCAAATGACTAATATACTGATTTACGCTCCAGCGCAGACTAAATTACTAATATACTGATCTACGCTTTAGCACAGACTAAATGACTGATATACTGATATACACTCCAGCACAGACCAAATGACTGATATACTGATATACACTCCAGCACAGACCAAATGACTGATATACTGATATACACTCCAGCACAGACCAAATGACTGATATACTGATATACACTCCAGCACAGACCAAATGACTGATATACTGATATACACTCCAGCACAGACCAAATGACTGATATACTGATATACACTCCAGCACAGACCAAATGACTGATATACACTCCAGCACAGACCAAATGACTGATATACACTCCAGCACAGACCAAATGACTGATATACACTCCAGCAGAGGGCCGGGGGAAGGAGCATGTATGAAGAACGCGTGGCTGTGGAGCAAGTGCAGTAAATAACGGTGGCTTCTTTCATTATTGTGGGGGCACTGGAACAAATAATTATAGCATTGTGCACCATGCAACACGTGCCTTTCCCTGCTCTCCTGATAGATTTCCGAACTAAATTTCCACAAAAAGTTTATTCTATACTGAAAATGTTTGGCCTGGCAACAGCTTATCAAAATTAGTTTAAGCAAAACCTTTGTCCTTTTCGAAGCATTCTAGCACAGGTAGCCAGGCCCAAGCGGTCATGTGTCTGGAACGTGATTCTGGACGTATCTGACACCGGTAACGGGATTAGGCCAATATGTGACTAGAACTCGTGCCCAGAACAAAGCTTAATATGGCAGATTGACACAATGGTCATGAAAATCCTGCATGTCAATGTTTATTTATTGATTAGAGTCCTAAGACTTATGCAATGTTTAGACGGTTTTATAGTTTATTTGGGGACATGGTTTACACTTTATATTTCTATTTATTCTCTATGGAATATGGATTTCCGTTTACCGCAGCCCACACGACTGAAACTAAACTACCTCGTTTTCTTCCACATTGGTATATTACAGATGGCAGGTATAGATTTACCTGTATACTAGGATGACTATATAGATACATTGTGGCCATCTGGGCAAAGGCAGCTGAAAATGTCAAACCACTTTGAGAATGGCCTCCAAAATCTTCTCATTTCCAAAGGGGAAGGACCAGAAAGACTCTCATAAAGGACTTTATTGCAAAGTCTCAAAATGTTCCCTAGGACTTTGTATAAAGCGATAGAATACAGCTATGTGCAGGGGACGACTTCATGCCGCTTGTGTCATATTCTTTTTACTTTTAACTGACAATTCTTATATTGATTGTATTTCAGTCTGGAGACGACAGTGACCATGAGAATGAAAGAGAGGAGGGACAGCAAAAATTTATTGCACACGTACCAGTACCATCTCAAAAAGAGGTAATGTGGAGTTAAACAGGAGAAGCAAAGATATCTTGTTAGGAAAATGAATGAAGATTTAGTGTTTATATATACCGTTTTTTTGTTTTTGTTTTTTTGTGTTTTTTTTTTATAAGTTAAGGCCCTGTACACAGGGCAATGCTCAGGGACGAGCGTTCATATGAACGCTCGTACGCCCTATAATTGGACCGTGTAAAACAGGGCAACAAGCAGCCGATGAACAAGCAAATGTTTGTTCATCAGCAGATCGTGTGGTGTATGCTGCGCAAAATATAATCGTTGTCGGCAGCACTCCTTGTGTAAAGCGGGAGATGTGCCGCCGACATGATGGAAATGCACGGGGATGAGCGATTGTAGTAACGAGCACTCGTGCCCATATTTAGCTCCTTGTGAAAGGACAAATGAGCGCCGATCAAGGAGCTGTCTCGTTGATCGTCGCTCGTTTACACGGCCCATGTTGGGCCATTTTAAGAAAGCCCTTAGACATTAGAGAGAGCGGATTGTTTAGCAGGCAGCTATCAACCCTAACTTCTTGATTCACTTATCATTTCATTAGACTGTGGCAGGTCTGCTGCCGTTTATCGCAGGGGGGGGGGAAACAAATTACCTTTTGGATTCTTGTTTCCCTGGATGGATGATGTTTGGGGATCAACTTCAAGACCTCATAGGGAATAGGATTGTCTACAGATCTTTCACCTCAAATCTGCCAACCGATTTAATCTGGGCCATACATATTTCAGCGGCCATGCAATAAATTATCTTAAAAATTGCTACTGACACCTAACTTTTTGAGTTTTGTTCTACTTATGTCTATGAACGCTCAGGCGCCAATCGGAGTGTATTGTACACGTCTGGTCTGTCATTGGCTTTGGATTACTGGCAGTAACTGGATCTGCAGGCATTGCCTAAAGTCAGAAAAAAATGTAAAGATTTGCTTTCAATATAATCTGGATGTTAAATAGAATTTCATATTGAAAATCTTTCCCAATGTGGCAAATATTTTTAATGTGCATCGGATTGTCAATATTGTTTTTAAACTTTTTGGGCTACCCTAACCGGTATTATAGTAGCTTTAGAGAGTCAGTCATGTGGAGTGATCACAGCCGGCTGTTGCATACGATTGTCCCTCCTGTGACAATACAGGAGGGATAACCCCAAAAATGTATGCGACCGCCCCCTTCGTCTGAGTAAAGGTTGCAGGAATCCATGCGCGTGCTGCAGAAACACAATGTTCAGATGGATGAAATGGATCTTTCACTCGCAGAAATTGCGACAAATTTGCTGCGTGTGAATCCACCTTAGTTGTGTTGTCTCTCTACGCACACTTTCTGCTATAGCTGTGTGGGCAAAACTGCCCATATAAAAAATGTTGTGTTTCAGAAAGTAACGCCTTATTTTTATCTTTACAGATTGAGGAAGCCCTGATACGACGAAAGAAAATGGAACTTCTTCAGAAATATGCCAGCGAGGCTCTCATGGCTCAAAGTGAAGACGCTAAACGGCTTTTGGGCATATAAAATTGTAAATACATGCAGCACCCCGCAGATCCTTGTAAATTCTCCTATTTTGTTACATTTTGTACAGAAAATGAAAAATATAGACTGATTTTGTACAAAAATAATTTCTTCATATGGGTGATTATTATGGTCAAGCTTCACTTGAATGGGACTGAGCTGCAATATCGGGCACAGCCGCACATATGGGCAAGTCGCAGTACATGTGTAAGCAATGAAGGGAACGTGGATATGGCCTTTATTGTGCCGATTGGCGGAGAATAGGCCGCCAGTGTTTTTCAACATGGAGGATTCCTTTAACCTGTTGCTGATGCATGACATTTATGCTCGTCGTGAGCGGCTGGACGTTGGCGTATAATCACTAGCGTAGACATCATGCTGGTCGCATGGGTACAACATGTGTGCCAGCGCAATCAAGTGCGGGGCAACAGCTATAATACACAGTCGCAGCCCTGTTCTAACGGCAGAGATTAGAGAAACCCCTCATCTGCGCCGTTAACCCTTTGAATGCTGTGATCAAAGCTGATCGCACCATTCAAAGGAAAATGAGGAGGGGGGCCCCACTTTGATCACGTCACAGAATCCGCTCGTGGGACATACCTTGTATGGCCAGATAGCCCATGGTCCATTGAGGGACCCCAGGGCTGTCTGACCATATTTTTTTGTTGTTAGAATATACTTCGGTATGTCCTTATAACTGCCTGTGTACTGTCAGTATGTGCAAGTACATCATAGTTAAAAAATCTAAATGAAAGATCCCCCTATGGGACTAAAAAAAAAAGGCGAATTCATAAAAAAGGCCATGTTAAATTAAAAAAAAGTGTCTCAAAACATAAAATAATATACATGTGTTTGGTATCGACTGTAGCAAGGTGCACGACAGATATATTTATCGGAACTGCTTTTTTCTGCATTTTTGCCCAAATAATATATATACATTAAACGATAATATTAATATACCAAAAAATGGCGCCTACATAAAGTACAACACGTCTCGCAAAAAGCAGTCCCATATAGTAACATTGAAGAAAAAAATGTAAAAAAAGTTATGAGCGCAGCGATGCAAAGAGGAAAATATCAAAAAATTGTTCTGTCCTTTAAGGTCAAAATTGGCCGTTTGAGAAACTTCTGACGTGTCATAGTGACATGTCAGAAGTTTGGATTGGTGGGGGTCCGAGCACTGAGACCCCCACCAATCGCTAGAACAAAGCAGCTGAAACGCTCGTGTGAGCGCTCGGCCGCTTCGTGTCTGTTCAGCTTTTTCCAGAAATAAATGTATCCGTGTCAGGACTCCATAGAAAGTCTATGAGCCCGTACTCCAATACATCGGATTTCCGGGAAAAGCTGAACAGACACGAAGCAGCTGAGCGCTCACACGAGCACTTTAGCTGCTTCATTCTAGCGATTGGTGGGGGTCTCAGTGCTTGGATCCCCACCAATCCAAACTTCTGACATGTCACTATGACATGTCAAAGTGTATCTAAACGTTTGACAAACTTCTAAGGGGTTAAGCTGCTATATGCATTCGTGTTTTTGTTTTTACAGCTACAATAGTCTTTTTCTTTAGAATCGACCAATAATCGAATGCGTATGGGCGCAGTAAAACCCCCACCAAACATTTATTATGAGGGCGGGGGTGAAGATTTAAGATAAATGGTGCCAGATGTTCAACAATCCTCCCTCCATAGAAATACTATGAACATCTGGTATAGTGTCTAATACAGTGGTTCCCAACCGTGGTGCCGCGGTACCGAGAACCGTCCAGGGGTGCCGTGACACTCCGCTCATCCACTGCAAAATAAAAAATAACAATACTTTTGCTTGTAGCAGACATGATGCACGCACGTCTGCTACAAGCACCGAATACAACATCCCATTAGAAGAGCCTGACTGAGAGGAGCCGTTAACACTGCGGACCTGGGCAGGGTAAGTATTTATCCTTCCTCAGGAATAAGCACACTTTCTGTCTATGATGGTCACTTTACTGGGAGGGGGGGGGGGCTGAGACAAATGGTCTCTTTACTGAAAGGGGCTGATGGTCTGTATGCTGGAGGGGCTGATGGTCACTTTACTGGGGGGGGGGGCTGAGGCTGATGGTCGCTTTACTGGGGGCTAATGGTCATCTTACCGTGAGTGGGGGGCTGATGGTCATCTTACCGTGAGTGGGGGGCTGATGGTCATCTTACCGTGAGTGGGGGGCTGATGGTCATTTTACCGTGTCGGCAGCACATACAATATTCCTGATTACAGCAGAAACTGAAGAATTCGATCCAGCGCTATTTCTTAAAAGGCAGTGATATTCCAACTTTATTTCAGACCGAAGTAAAATCCATTTGCAGTAAGAGGGGTTGCCTCAGCAATTAGATCGTGTAAAAGGACCTTTAGCCAAAAGATGTGATTGAAAATATGTTGGATCACACAAAAAACGTCAGTATGTAAACACACCCTGTGGTCTTGACCGACCATCTACTGAGGACAAGGGCTGCTGTTGGGAAATGTTTCCTGTCCAACTCTTGTTTCCCTCCGAATTAGGTGTCTGAATTAGGTCCCAATTAGGTGTCTGTCAGCTGCTTATTCCTTCTATGTTAAAATAAGGCTTCGTTCACATCTTCGCCAGTGTCCCGTTCCGCTGGAGCTTTCCGTCGGAACGGGACCCTGACTGACACAAACGGAAACCAAATGGTGACAGATCCAGTGCTAATGATTTCCGTTTGTCTCAGTTGTGCAAGAGTTCCGTCGTTTTGCCCGAATCAATAGCGTAGTTGACTGTATGTGATTCTGGCCTTAAAGAGACTCTGTCACCACATTATAAGAGCCCTGTCTCCTACATAAGGAGATCGGCGCTATAATGTAGGTGACAGCAGTACTTTTTATTTAGGAAAACAATCTATTTTTACCACGTTAGGAGCCTAACAAAGACCCCCAGGTCTGTCTTCAGCATCTGCCTGTTAGGCATGGCCTAAAAGATTGCCTGTCCGTTTTACACTGACAGGCAATAATGCTTTGGTATACTAAGTATACCAAAGCATTATATATGCGATCTGCAGATCGCATAGTGAAGTCCCCTGGTGGGACAAAAATAAAATGTAAATCAGTTAAATAAAGTTTGTGGAAAAAATAAAAAATAAATGACAGTCAAAATCAAATAAAACTACTTTATTTGCCCAAAAAGTGGTTTTATTTAGTAAAAGTGTCAAAACAAATAACACATACACATATATGGTATCCCTCCGATCGTAACAACTTGACCAATAAAATGAACACATTAATTAAACCGCCGGATGAACGGCATCCAAAAAAACCGCAAAAAACTACGGTAAAATTCTCTCTTCTCGCATTCCCCCCATAAAAAATATAATAAAAGTTAATCTATAAGTCTTATGTACATCAAAATAGTACTAATGAAAACTACACATTGGCCCGCAAAAATCAAGCCCACATACGACCACATCGACGGAAAAATAAAAAAATTACGGCTCTTGGAATGCGGCGATGCAAAAACAAGTAATTTTTTTCTAAAAGGCTTTTTATTGTGCAAACGTAGGAAAACATATAAAACCTTTACATATTTGGTATCCCCGTAATCGTGCCGACCCATAGAATAAAGTTAACATGTTATTTACGCTGCATAGTAAACGGCGTAAATTTATAACGTGAAAATTAATGCTGGAATAGCTGCTTATTTTCAATTCTCCTAAAATAAAGTTAATAAAAGTTAATCAATATATTATATGCATCCAAAAATGGTACAATTACAAAATACAACTCGTCCCGCAAAAAACAAGCCCTTATACGGCGATGTCGACGGAATAAAAAAAAAGTTACAACTCTTGGAATGCGACCGTGAAAAAACAAAAAATAATCCTTGGTCATTAACGTGCAAAATGGCCCGGTCATTAAGGGGTTAAAGAGGAAATTGTGGCTGATAAACATATATGCTATACCCAATGGCCACGTCTACCTTATGGGCTTTGACAAGTGGTTTTATTGTAAAATTATAATAGACAAGATAGATAAATACTTTATTTATCCCCAAGGGGAAATTGGTTTACAGTTGTAACTCCCATAATCATAGACCTGCTAAGCAGCCGTGGATACAATATGAGTCTAAAGGGGGTTTTACACTAGGCAATTATCTGGCAGACAAGCATTCATAGAACGCTCGTTGCCGATAATTGTCCTGTGTAAACAGGGCAGCGATCAGCAGATCGTACCGTTTCAAAATACTGAAATCTATCGTTGTTTGCAGCACATCTCCGGCTCTCCTTGATCGGCCCTCGTTGCACCTGCCAAAATTGGCCAGTGTAATAGGGCCTTAAAGAGGCTCTGTCACCACATCATAAGTGGCTTATATTGTACATGATGTGATCAGCGCTGTAATGTAGATTACAGCAGTTTTTTTATTTAGAAAAACGATCATTTTTGACGGAGTTATGACCTAATTTAGCTTTATGCTAATTAGTGTCTTAATGAACAACTGGGCGTGGTTTACTTTTTGGCCAAGTGGGCGTTGTACAGAGGAGTGTATGATGCTGACCAATCAGCGTCCTACACTTCTCCCCATTCATTTGCACAGCACATAGCGATATAGCTATATCACAATGTGCAGCCACATACACACACTATAACGTTACTGCAGTGTCCTGACAATGAATATGCATTACCTCCAGCCAGGACGTGATGTGTATTCAGAATCCTGACACTTCTGTAGCGTCTCTGTGATATTTACAGCAAGACAAGCGTAATCTCGTTTGAAGTGACAGGCTACATCGTAATCTCGCGAGATTACGCTTGCCTTGCTGTAAATGTCACAGAGACGCTACAGAAGTGTCAGGATTCTGAATACACATCACGTCCTGGCTGGAGGTAATGTATATTCATTGTCAGGAAGGACACTGCAGTAACGTTATAGTGTGTTTATGTGGCTGCACATAACGATATAGCTATATCGCTATGTGCTGTGTAAATGAATAGGAGAGGTGTATGACGCTGATTGGTCACTGATTGGTCAGCGTCATGCACTTCTCTCCACAACGCCCACTTGGCCAAAAAGTAAAACACGCCCAGTTGTCCATTAAGAAAACCATTAGCATAAAGCTAATATAGGTCATAACTGTCAAAAATGATCGTTTTTCTAAATAAAAAACACTGCTGTAATCTACATTACAGGGCCGATCACATCATGTACAAGATAGAGCACTTGTAATGTGGTGACAGAGCCTCTTTAACCTGGAATGCAATTTGACTTTTTATTGATTTTGATCTGACTGATTTTGTCCACAAAACGTACATACAAGCAAATGTATATTCACAATCAGTCTCTTTCTATAAACAAACATTCAATTCTAAAAGGTGCCCAAACTTTGTAACAAAGTCCAGTTTTTTCTCTTTTTTTCCATTTCACCCCCTGCAGAGATCTCGGGAGCATGTGGTGATAAAGAGATGCAGATCATAATAGATTTGGGTTGTGGGACCTGTCTGCCTGATCTGTGCTCCCAGTCCTGTATTGTGTCTGGTCATTAGCATAACTACATGATAAAGGTGGGTGGGTAAAGCATTAGACGTCTTGGTTGTTGAGTCCTCACAATGAAGTGAACTTTATTTTACAATGCCTCAATGGGCCCTTTTACACCGGCGAATTATCGGACAAACGAGTGTTTACAGGACGCTCATTCCCAATAACTGCCCTGTTTTAAATAGTTTTAAATGCCCAAAATATTATCGTTGTCAGCAGCACATCCCTGTGTAAACGGAGACGTGCTGCCGACATGATAGAAACGTATGGAAACATGATAGAAATGTTACTCCGATCCCTCATCCCCATACTAGCTCCTTGTGAAAGAAGCAAACGAGCGCCGATCAACGAGCTGTCTTGTTGATCGGCGCTCGTTGTACAGGCCAAAATGGGCTGGTGTAAAAGTTCCTTAAAGAGGCTCTGTCGCCACATTATACATCTGATCGGCACTGTAACGTAGATAACAGTGTTTTTTATTTTGAAGAACGATCATTTTTGAAGAAGTTACGAGCAATTTTAGATTTATGCTAATTTGTTTCTTAATAGACAACTGGGCGTTTTTTAAAACTTTTGACCAAGTGGGCGTTGTAAAGAGGAGTGTATGACGCTGACCAATCCGCATCATACACTTCTCTCCATTTATGTCCATTTGTGCTATATTGTCTATATTTGTCCCAGCGCTACATGTGACAGTCCTGTGTGTCGTTCGGTCAATGTCACTGTGCTAGCCTCCTCTCACTAGTCTCACACACACTGTTGCTGAGTATTCCCTGAATCCTCCGTGATTGTCCATACAATGGCCGCGCTCTGGGTACATGCAGTACACAACAATGAAAGCAGTGGCCGCTTGTTGTGATTGAGGGCTGAACACGTGAATGGGAGGTGGGCAGGGAGGAGCGGCACGGCCGAGCTCCGCATTCCTTTGTTCTCCTGCAGGGAAGCATACAGCCGTGCCCCTGCCATGTGTTCCACTCTATAAAGTGCTGGTGCTGGGGATAGCCTTGAACTTGGGATGGGTATGTACACGGCTGCTGAGCGTATGTGACCTGAGGTAGATAGAAAACCAACTCCATTCCCTGGAGTATAGGAGCTAGTTCTCAATGAGCGGCATGCTGTCATTCACAGAGTGATCTCCCGAGATCACGCTGTGCAGCGATTAAGTCCAACACAAACTTTACCGAAGTGTCGGAAGTGTGGATAGACATCACGTCCTGGCTGGGAGTTATGTCTATTCACTCTCAAGACACTTCAGTAAAGTTAATGTGGGTGTATGTGACAGCACAGCGTGATCACTCTGTGCTGAGTACAAATGGACATGAATGGAGGGAAGTGTATGATGCTGATTGGTCAGCGTCATACACTCCTCTGTACAACGCCTACTTGGTCAAAAGCTAAAAAACGCCCAGTTGGCCATTAAGAAACTAATTAGTATAAATCTAAAATTGCTCATAAATTCCTCAAAAATTATAGTTTTTCAAAATAAAAAACACTTGTTATCTACATTACAGCGCCGATCACATTATGTAGGAGATAGAAGCTCTGTCACCACATTATAAGTGCCCTATGTTGATTTTGGCAAAAGGGAAATAGTCAAATGGAAACTGTCAAAAACTTGCGGTCAACAATGTAAAATATTGCACAAAGAAAAGGAATGCTATGAAAAGATAAAGGCTGAGATGTTACTGTTGTGGACAAAGATTGCACAAGTAAAAAAAGCCTCCAAATGACTGGTAAATGTTGCAGGAGGGTGCAAGTATCGGTGGAAGTGTTCTAATGAAAATGTGATAACATGTTACTTATTGCCGCTAAATTTGGGTTCGTGATTGGCCTTATGGAAGCAGTTGGATGTGTCTGAAAATAGCATGTCCGAAGCAGCAAAAGTAGTCATTGGAATGAGAAAATGTGGCGTGTGAGCCCTCTTCACTCCTTTAGGCCGGATTCACACGAGCGTGTGCGTTTTGCGCGCGCAAAAGTTCAGTGTGGCATCTGTATATGGTGCGAGGCTGCGCGATTTTCGCGCAGCCGGCATCATTATTACACTCTGTTTTTATGTTACGAAACAGTAAAGAAGGTGGGGCTTTTGTTTCCCTTCACTTCTTTAAAGAGGCTCTGTCACCACATTATAAGTGCCCTATCTCCTACATAAGGAGATCCGCGCTATAATCTAGGTGACAGCAGTGCTTTTTATTTTAAAAAAACGATCTATTTTTACCACTTTAGTGTTTTTAGATTTATGCTAATGAGTTGCTTAATGCCCAAGTGGGTGTATTTTTACTTTAGACCAAGTGGGCGTTGTACAGAGGAGTGTATGACGCTGACCAATCAGCATCTTGCACTCCTCTCCATTCATTTAGTCAGCGCATAGGGATCCTTTTAGATCGCTATGTGCTGTCTTATACTAACACATTAACAATACTGAAGTGTTTAGACAGTGAATAGACATTCCACAGGATGTCTATTCACAATCCCTGCACTTCGTTACTCTGTCTGTGGTAGTTACAGCAGAGCAAAGCGTAATCTCGCGAGATCTCGCTGTAAATGACAGGTTACAACGAGATCACGCGTCCTCTGCTGTAACTACCATAGAAACAGTAACGAAGTGCAGGGATTATGAATAGACATCCCGTGGAATGTCTATTCACTGTCTAAACACTTCAGTATTGTTAATGTGTTAGTATAAGACAGCACATAGCGATCTAAAAGGATCCCTATGCGCTGACTAAATGAATGGAGAGGAGTGCAAGATGCTGATTGGTCAGCGTCATACACTCCCATGTACAACGCCCACTTGGTCTAAAGTAAAAATATGCCCACTTGGGCATTAAGCAACTCATTAGCATAAATCTAAAAACGCTAATAAAATGTTAAAAATAGATTGTTTTTTTAAAATAAAAAGCGCTGCTGTCACCTACATTACAGCGCCCATCTCCTTATGTAGGAGATAGGGCACTTATAATGTGGTGACAGAGCCTGTTTAACAACGGTAGCGCGAATCATGCGCGTCACCCGGAAGTGCTTCCATGTGCCGTTTGCGATTTGCACGCACCCATTGACTTCAGTGGGTGCGTGCTGCGCGAAACACGGGCAAGTATGGGACATGTCGTGAGTTTTACGCAGCGGACACACGCTGCGTGAAAATCAGTGACAGTCTGAACGTCCCCAAAGCCTAACATAGGTCCGGGCGACGCGCGTGAATTTCACGCGCGTATCACGGACGTAATATATGTTCGTGTGAATAAGGCCTTATGCCACAGAGGACATATCCATATCCTCTACATCAGCTAATAGGGGTTGCATCTGGTTTTCCATTAGCTAAGCATAGCCCAAACACACCCCACCCCCGTAGCATTTGTTCCTGTGGTTATAGGATGTTATTTCTCCAATTGACTTAAAATGTGGAAAACATAAGCCAATAAACTGCATGTAAAAACGGACTCTTTTTTTTTACGCATGATTTTTATATGCATTTTTCCGCAGAAGCAGTTTTAAAAACTTTCTATAGCTGCTTTTTTAATTTTCTTCTATAGTGTCATACATGAATTGGCTTCTCTGCAATTTACAATTCTCGCTTTGCCAACCTGTTCTTGGTGCACCCATAGAAAAGTGACAATCATACTATTAATGAATAAAGGTGGCCATACATATGGAATGACTATTGGCCGCCTCTTTCTCCCAGCTTTACCATAAACATACACACTCGGCCAAGCATGGATGTTTATTTCAATATTGAGAGCGGAATATGCCGCCACCATACCCCTCTGGCTACAGCTCCTCTCCAGTAGAAACAAAGGATCATTAAAAGGTAACATTGCCAATCTTTTTGTCTCCCTTGACATCTTAAATTGGGGAAAAGTAAGGAGACCCCGACACACCATAGATTGTGGGCCAATCCCTCCGACATATGCGGCTTGGGACTAATTTTGTATGATGTATGGGCACCTTAACTGAGGAGCGATCTCTTCTGACAAAATGAGAGAGCCATTGTTTCTAGGGGTATGTTCATACGGCTTATTGTCGGCTGTTTTTTGGGCCGTAAACGGCCGAGAAATCTGAGGCAGAACGCCTCCAAACATCTGCCCATTGATTTCCATGGGATTTTCATGTTCCGACGAGCCGTTTTTTTGCGCGGCCGTTTTGAAAAATGGTTACGTAAAAAAACGGCTGCGAAAAAGTGCAGGTCACTTCTTGGGACGCTTTTGGAGCCGGTTTTTCATAGACTATTGAAAACCGCTCCAAAAATGGCCGTTAAAAACACGAGTTGCTTAAAAAAACGTGTGAAAATCAGGAGCTCCGTATTTTCAGACGTTTTTGAGTTTGTGTGTGAACATACCCACTGAAGCGGATTTCAAAAGGGACGAAACCTAATTACCGAATTTCACGATCACTATAACGTCTAATTTACTAATATATGGCTATTTTTATGTTTTGGGAGTTAAAGTTTATGTTCACAATTTTCTAAAGGGATTTTTTTTTTTTATCAAATGGTCAATCAGTGTGATTGGTGCAACTTTATAATTAGTTTTTATTAAATATTTTTACTTTTTGAGATACAGCTACTCTGTATTCCCTATACAGAGCAGCTGTATCATTTGCTAAGACCTGAATCCATCAGTCCCATGGGTTCAGTGTCAGCGGGTCCTGCGTGTCTGACACGCAGAATCCACCAGTAATCTATCACATCTAAGTTATGCACTTAGATGTGAGGCTGGGTTCACACGACCTATTTTCAGGCGTAAACGAGGCGTATTATGCCTCGTTTTACGTCTGAAAATAGGGCTACAATACGTCGGCAAACATTTGCCCATTCATTTGAATGGGTTTGCCGACGTACTGTGCAGACGACCTGTCATTTACGTGTCGTCGTTTGACAGCTGTCAAACGAAGACGCGTAAATTGCCTCGGCAAAGAAGTGCAGGACACTTCTTTGCAACGTAATTTGAGCCGTTTTTCATTGAAATCAATGAAGAGCAGCTCAAGATTTACGAGCGTCAAAGACGCCTCGCATAATACGAGGAGGAGCATTTACGTGTGAAACGAGGCAGCTGTTTTCTTCTGAAAACAGTCTGTCTTTTCAGACGTAAATGCCTCTCATCGTGTGCACATACCCTGATGGATAACAGGTGGATCTTACATGTCTGAGACACGCAGGACCCGCTGTCACTGAACCCGTCAGTCCTGCTCACCTGGCGGGAACAGGATTTAGCGAACGATACTGCTGTGTATAGAGAATACAGAGCAGCTGTATCTCAAAAAGTAAAAATAATTTTTAATAAAAACGAATTATATAGTGGCACCAATCACACTAATTGATCTTTTAATTAAAAAAAAAAAAAGAATCCCTTTCAAAGGTTTACATAGCCTCTAAGCTTTTTTTAAAAATTGTAGTCCTTTGTGCTTCAGCCTAAGGGCTTATTCAAATAAGCGAGTGTAAAATTGGATGTGAAAAACGGTGGTTTTTCACGTCGGAGTTGCACCTGTGCGGGACCCGTTTTCACAAGATCTCTCATAGACTTGAGTCTATTGAGGGATCCGTGAAAACTGACAAAAATAGGATAGGTCTTATTTTTTCACAGGCTCTTCACGTGGTCTGTTAAAACAACGACCGTGTGAACGGCCTCATAGAAATACATGCAGCCGTGTGACAGACATTAAAAATATGTCCATCACACAGACTATTAATCCGTTTGTGTGAATAAGCCCTAAGGGTCCAGTCACACGTGGTGTATATGCCTTGAATTTCCTCAACATAAAAATGTGATGCAGAAAACTTTACACTGTGAGGCTGGGTTCACACGACCACATTAACGTCCGTAATGGACAGACGTATTTCGGCCGGAAGTCCCGGACCGAACTCAGTGCAGGGAGCCGGGCTCCTAGCATCATAGTTATGTACGACGCTAGGAATCCCTGCCTCTCCGTGGAACTCCTGTCCGGTACTGTAATCATGTTTTCAGTACGGGACAGTTGTCCTGCAGTGAGGCAGGGACTCCTAGCGTCGTACATAACTATGATGCTAGGAGCCCGGCTCCCTGCACTGTGTTCGATCCGGCACTTGCGGCCAAAATACGTCCGTCAATTACGGACGTAATGCCCTCGTGTGCACATACCCTTCGCCTATGGAAAAAACATTATACAACACAAGAAATGTGAGATATTTTGAGTAGCGTATTTTTATACTGTGGAAATACAATGCGCAGACGCCATGGGTGCACCCTAATAGTTCTTATGGCCGTCTGTTGTTTACAATCCCTGAACTCTGTGACTGTTTGTTTTTTTGTGTGCAAAACCTTTAATTAAAAAATTACCTAACTGGGCATGATAGGGCAGCTGCTTCTGTCTACTTGACTAATATAAAGGAGGATATATGGCATCATTCATCATCTTTCTCCTTCCAGCCCGGGGATACTTGGACTGGCAACAGACCAAACTGATGAACTTTGTGTCCTCTACTGTATACCATCCTAGAAATTCAGGGTGGAAATTTATGGAGGCGTTATCTGAGGCTGGCATGCACACAAGAGGGCACCTCTTCAAAGTGCTAAATGGAGCACAGCTGGTGCAGTCCGCCTATGTGCAAAGCGTGATTTAGGCTGAGTTCAGACGTCACGGACAGAATGCATTTTTGTGCCGCGACCATGGCAAAAAAAAATAAAAAATTTTTCGCTGGAAAACATTGCATTTTTGTTGCGGTAGCGGGAAAAAAAAGCATTTTGACCACGAAGTGTGAATCCAGCCTAAGGTCTGATTCACACGAACGCTGCGCATCTCGGACGTGAAAAAGTGCCGTTTTTCACGTCCGAGGTGCATCCGTGCTCAGCGCTGCGGGACATGATGTCACGCATCCGCCATAGTTGAGTCTATGGAGAGACGCGTGAAAAGATAGGTCCTGTCCTGTTTTCCCACGGACCCTTCGCACGGTCCGTTGAAACAACGGCTGTGTGAACGGCCACATTGAATAACCTAGGTCCGTGGGATGGCCGCTGTTTCAACGGCTGTCCCACGGCGTTTAACACGTTCGTGTGAATCAGGCCTAAGGGGGTATATGCACATGTAGCAGTTGAGGTGCAGTTAAAAACGCAACGGCATCGCAAACCGCACAAAATGGCAGTAAAAACGCATTCAGGTTTTTTTTCAGATGCATTTTTGTCGCGCTTTATAACGGCACCTCAACTTGTACAGATGAATATACCCTACGGCTGGGTTCACACCTCGCAATCAAAATTCGTCGTCTGCTATGAATTGTTGCAAAACTGTACCATTTTTTCGCTTCTCGCAAAAAAAGCATTTTTGACCAACGTGTGAAACCAGCGTTATGGTATCCGACTAATTTAATAATCTTTGACCTTTGCGGGAAATGTGTTCTTTAGATGTGACTTTGTATGTTTTGTCGTTTGGTAAGCTGTGTAGAATTTCTCTTTATTATTGTGGAATTGTGTATGATGACCAGGAATATGACCAGCATTATACGGGTGCCCGGACCTCCCGCGGTTTATGAAAACCGAACTTGGAGCCTATGATGCTCTAATGCCGGTAATTATGAACCGCGGGAAGTCTGGATTTTGCGTCCATATTACGATCGTCTGAAAGTGTCCTTAGGGTATTTTCACATTGCTTATTTTCAGCCATTTCCCGTTCCCATGGGGCTTTTTTTATGTGGCCGTTTTAATAAACGGCACGTAAAAACAATGCCCCGTAAAAACAAAGTGCATGTCACGTCTTGAGCAGTTTTTGGAGCCGTTTTTCTTTGACTCAATTGAAAAACAACTCCAAAAATGGCCACATAAAAAACGGCCGTTTTTGGTTTGCTGTGTGAACATAGCCTTACACTGAGGTTCTAGCAGGATGGGATTTTGTCAGCTAGACGTCTTGCTGTGAATTTTCTGCTAGAAATGACCATATGTAAACCAGCGTGTTGTTTTTTTCTTTGTTGGATTGATACTCAATTCGACAGAAAAATCCTCTATGCATCTGGGTGCAATTTACATGAGACGTTTTTGAACGGGCGGTCAAAAAACGCTTCAGGATTGCTGAAATTTGGCTTCTATACATCAACACCATGTGCTTCACCTGTTTCATGCGCAGTCAAAAATATCTCCAGTAAACGCACCCTTAGGCGTTACAGTAAGGCCCCATGCACTTGTATGGATACCGTATTAAATCACTGTACAACTTGAAGGTTGTACGGAGCCATAATATGTCCGCGAGCATGAGCCCCGAGTTGTGAATCGTACAGATCTGCTCATTTACAGGAAAACGACGTAGTCCATACTTATCTTACTGGATTATACCTCATGATATGGATCAGTTTTATGGTGAATTTGTAGGACTCTGGGATTTGCCTAAGATAAGCGGCACCAGGGGTTTCTGGCGGCTGCTTGTTTCCAATCTCCAACTAACATGGCCGTTCAGTCAAGCAGAATGCCTTGTTCATAGTGGGATCTGGGAATATGGCAGTCCGGTGTCTAATTTATGCCTATGACCGGCCTTATACCCCAGCATGCTCGAAGCATCCAGTAGCATAGATTGCCGACTCGGAAGATGTAGTTGTGGTGCGAAGGCCCAATTGAACAAAGATTCCCAATAAGTGATATGATTTTGTGCATGACGGAGATGACAATGGCACTTTAAAGAGTAACGATACTTTCAAAAGACTTGATAGGTCATGAAATTTTGCCCAGTTCGCGTCCGGGTGCGGAGATGCCCCACTGTCGTTGATCGAATGTGCTGGGTGCCCTTCGCCTTCAGGTGTGATCGGCGCTTCTCATTAGGCTGAAGACAGGCTCGTAGACGTTCTATGTAAGCCGTCTGACCAGGAGCAACGATCCTAGTCCCAGATGCAGGGTGGGGGTCTCGGGATCGATCAAACCTTCTGTCTATGACGTATGAAAAGTTTTTTTTGAAGGTGCAGGATTGACCAGACACCTGTATTTCCACTAAATCAAATGATAACTAGCACTAGGTCCAGTAGTCTCTGAACAATCTTTTCCATCTCTTATATTAAATTTACTAGTGATTAATCGTGCACACAGACGTGTATTTGGGGCTAAAGGTGGGATCCAAATCTTTCATATTCTCATAGGACCGGGTTAGATTGCACCCTTGGCTCCAAATGTACGGTTTATGCGCAGTATGTTATACAGCGATGTGCAGGAGCCCTAAATTGGGGGTGGGAATCCATGTAATGGCCGTTTTTATGGGAGATATTATACATCCTCACTAGAGGCCGAGGTTATTACATGATACACGGCAGCACGGATGTTTTGTGCCGGGACGTAAAACTTCTGTTATTGCCTCCGACGGAAGTGTCCCCTGTCCCCAGTATAGGGGATGGGTCGGGGCGGGACTACAAAGCGTTCTCTTATTGGTTGGTTCTGCTCGTTTAGGTGCCCGCTGATTGGCTCGCGTTGCCAGCACAGCTGAGATATAGCCCGGGAGTTGCTCACACATCGCCAGTGCGGAGACCCCCGATAAATCAGGAACCTCCACTCCCGGGTAACGGCAGGCAAGCAAGAGCGGCATTATTGATAACGGAAGGTCCAGGTGTCACTAACACACGGAGCGCTATAGAGCCAGAAGCAAAAAGGGTCCTGGGCAGGATGAAGGGTCTATGGCCGCTCTGTCGGGGGCTTCGGCTACTAAGTACACGTGGAACTATTAGTAGACACCACCGAGCCGGCATTTGTCTGGCCGCCGACGAGCAGCAGGTAACGCCGGTGTTTGGGTGCTGTGTGTTTTGTCATTAGAGCGCTCCATTCAATCGATACATATCTCCGGTGTAGAACGAGTGGGGGAGGTTTTGTGTCTTCCGGTTGTACCAGAACTAATTGGAAAGGTCACGGTCGCATGCGATTTTTATTGACCTGTGTGCAAAGCTGTTGTAGTTGACGGTTGTGTCTGCACTAAACCCATTATGGGAGATTTATCAATCCCAGTGTGAAGGAGTTGTCCATAGCAATACTATATTATAGTGAATCTTATGACTAGGAGGTAACAGGGTAGTCTGTATTGTGCCCAAGGAAAGGGAAACCTCAGGATACCCCGTCCTTCCCTTCAGAGAACCGGCCATATATAGTTGGTAGGGTCTTGGTGGGATCTGCTGCAAGCTAATGTCTATGGTCCATCAAATCTTGCACGTTCGGCTGAGCTTCCATGTTTATTTCAATGGGAAGAAAGATCGTAAACTGCTGGCGGAACAAAGAACAAGCGTGTTAAAATCCAATTCTATCGGGGGGGGGCCTTCCGGGCTGCCCCCCCATACACATCTGATCTTCAGCCGATCATGTAGAATTCTGCATGTGCGCCAGACATTTATCTAATGCCCAGACAATCTAAAGCTGCCCATACAAGTGGTTGTACCTCCACAAATTTCATGTCTGGTTAGCTTGAGGGGTTGAATGTATGTTTTCCATAAACCGTGTCCCCTTCTATATTCTTTCGCCCAAAGATCAGCCCGGTAGTAGGCAGTAAGGCTTTATGCAGATCAAGTTTTTGGCCTACATCTAACGTATACACAAGGAAAAGCTCCCAATGTGTATGGCATACATCACAGGTTTAACATATAATCACCTATAGGCTCCCATGTTAAAAAAGTATATCCTAGAGCAGGGGTCAGGAACCTTTTTGGCTAAGAGAGCCGTAAACGCCACATATTTTGAAATATAATTCCGCGAGAGCCGTACAATATGTTTAAAGGGCCATTGACAGATCTTTGCCCTGATAGTGGTCCTTTAAATCAGTTTCTTATGCCCACAAGAGATTAATTTAAAGCCCCCAAGAGTGTAATATGGGTGGCAGATGTTTTTTAAGGCCATATTTTTTTTTTTTTTTGGGGGGGGGGCTATATAATGGATTATGTGGGATTATTTTCAGGGGTGAAGTGGGAAGGGGGGGTTGGTGGGACACACTGTATTACACAGCCCCTTTATTGATGCAGCTCACTGCTGCTGACCATGAGGCTGTGTAACAATTTCCATGTTATAATGTTCACATTCAAAGCAGCAGCACAGCCAGGGGTTTCTGGAACGTCCAAGGGAGACACAAGGGAGGAGGCAGATGCCGCTTCACTAGGGGACGCTACGGCTGCTATAGCGGTATTTACGCCACTGCGCATAGGTTTGTACGGCGTAAAACTACAGCTCCCAGCATGGCCGAAACAATGATAAGGATATGCTGGGAGATGTGGTTTCACAAAAAAAAACATACCACCATCATCTCGCTGCAGATCATACAGTGACTACATTACTGATTAGAGGCAGAATAAACATTTACATTAAGTGACTCACCGGTGACGTCTCAGATTCTAGTTCTTTTCTTCTCCCTCCGGTTCAGACATCTATGATGGATTTCTCCCGGCCATGACCCACTTCTGCAGTTTTCCGTTTAGATGTCTTCAGCTTCTCACTTTTAAAACATTTCTGCACCTGTAAACAAAGTTACAATTCTCAACACATCTAAATATAACTGTCTCTCACACACACACACACACACACACACACACACACCGTGCCCCCTGTAGATAGTGCCCCCTGTAGATAGTGACCTACATAGAAGCCCCTGTAGATAGTGCCCACATATGGACTCCAGAGCTGCAAGGCAATAGTGCTAACCACTGAGCCACCGTGCTGCCCTACATATAGCTTCCCCTATAGTTAGTGCTCCACGTATAGCCCACCTCTGTAGATATTGTCCCACATATAGCCCACCCCTGTAGACTGTGCACTACATATAGCCACCCTGTTGCTAGTGCCCCACAGGTAACCCACCCCTGTATATAGTGTCCCACACATAGCCCACCCCTATAGAAAGTACCCTAAAAAATAGCTCCCCTATAGATAGTGCTCTACATATAGCCCACCCCTGTATAGTGTCTCACATATACTGCCCCACATATAGACCCCCCTGTAGATAGTGGCCCACACCCCCACATATAGACCCCCCTGTAGCTACTGCCCCACATATAGACCCCCCTGTAGCTACTGCCCCACATATAGACCCCCCTATATATAATAGCCCACATAAAGACGACCCCCCCCTGTAGATAGACCCCCCCCACTATAGATAATGCCATTCACATTTTTCTGAGGAAAAAAATATATAAAGTTGACATACTCACATTCTCCGGTTCCCACGCTGTTCACTGGCGATGCAGACATGCTCTCTTCTGAGCATGTCTGCAGGAGCTGAATGAGCGTCCTTCAATGACGCTGATTGGCGGGGCAGAATGACTTGCCCCGCCAATCAGCACCTTCCAAGCATGGAAGCGGCGCGATGATGTCATCGCGCCGCTAGCCAATCAGTGTCATTGTAAGGCACTGGATGGTCAGGCACGGAACATGCCCGGCCATTCAGCGCTAATACATGTATTTGGCTGCCGCTAGCACCGGGGCCCCCTCCGGTGCTAGCGACACCTACAGGCATGAGAGTGCCTGTGTAAGGCTCGGCGGCGCGGGCCCCACAGTAGCGGTGCTACCCCTGTAGCAGCCATAACGGCTGCTAGCGGCGCCACCGGGCATTTGGGAGGGCGTGTCGGCTGGCGGCACGGGCCCCCTCAAGCCCCGGGCCCCGTAGCAGCCGCTACTGCTGCTACCGCGGTAGTTACGCCACTGGGTAGGAGCCCTGTCTGCGAGCCAGATACGGCCATCAAAAGAGCCATATCTGGCTCGCGAGCCATAGGTTCCCGACCCCTGTCCTAGAGTATACGTTTTTGTGGGATGGAGAAATGTAGTCCACTACACTTTTCTATCCTCCCCAAAAAAAAAAGTGTACCGATGTAAATCAGCCCGACGGAGGCCAAAAGGTACACTTCTGGGCTATGGGAGCCCTATGGACACATTTCTTACCCGACATACACGCTAAATGTATTGCAAAATCGTGATGTGCTCTCCTAATATATTCTGTGTGTCAATTATATCAAATCCATTGGAGGAGATATATCAAAACTAGTGCAAAGGAAAAGTGGAGGAGTTGCCCATGGTGGCCAATCATATTCCACCTCTCATTTTTTTTTAGAGGTTTTGGAAAATGAAAGCAGCAACCTAATTGGTTGCCATGGGCAACTACTCCACTTTTTCTTTGCACCAGTTTTGATCTATGTCCCTCAGTGTGTTTTCAGCTTAAGCTGCCTAAACACCTAAGGCCTTATTCAGACAGCCGTGTTCACTCCGTGTGTCGGCCGTATTTCCCGGATCGACCACAGTTCAGGGAACTGGACTCCTAGTATCATAGTTTTCTATGATACCATATATCCTGCCTCCCTGCAGGAATACTGCCCCATACTGTAATCATGTTTTCAGTACAGGATAGTGTTCCCGCGAGGAGGCAGGGACTCCGAGCGTCATAGATAACTATGATGCTGGGCGGCCGGCTCCCCGAACTGTGGTCGCTCTGGGAAATACGGCCGTCTGAATAAGACCTAAGGTTTGATCTGCTGATAATCTAATGTTTATGGGGCATCGTGACTGGCATGCTGAATTTCAATGTGCCCAATTGTTTGTTCTGTAGGTTAAGTCACTGTCAGAAGCGTCTTGTAGCAGCTCGTCTACCTCAGCCGAGCCAATCGCTCATCTTTATAGGAAGGTCGGGGGAGATTGCTGCTGGTTGATCGAGTAAGCGTCATGGAGCGGTTTTTCATGCTGATGATCGATCCATAGGATAGGTCATCAGTATATGATTGGTGGGGGACCGACTCCCGGACCCCGCGCCAATCAGCCATGCAGTGGTCGGTGCTGGAAGTAGAAGGCTCCGGTCACCGTATAGCGGCCGTGCTGCAGCTCAGCGCCTATTCAAGTGAACGGGAGCAGAGCTGCAGCAACCCAGCACGGCTTCTATACTGTGACCGCTTCCATCTGCATCCGGCATCAACATACACTTGTTCCCGATCATTGCCCGATCATTGTTGCAGCTCACGTAAACAGGGGATGTGCTGCCCACATTATGGGGACTGAACAATTGTATGAACGGTTCTTTGTCCCCATACAGTTGACATTGACTTGTGTAAATGGCCTTTAAACGGGGGCCGATGGACCTGTAGTTATCGGCAATTGGTGCTCTTTATGTGAACATATCTGCCCATGATAGTGGTCAAATATAGACCAATGCTGCGGTGCCATATAAAGTGCTCAGCGATCTCCGGCAGCCCCATAGAAAGTGAATGGAGCGGTGGTCGAGCAGTAGCTCTTCATTCTCATAGGGCACTCGGGGACCCCCATTGTCATGCGCAGGTGATGAATGATAATTTGGGGAAAACCCCCTTTAATTAGCGTGATTTCATTATTCTGATTTTAGTATTTCTGGGATTTCCATTTTGCTGTTATATTTGCCGTATTTATGGTAGAAATGGTGAATATTCTTTGTAAACCATAGTAATCCATCAAATGACGAAGACGATGACCGCTGGGGACTGACTTCTATAGATATGAGCGTTTCACTTCATGTTTACCTTTCATAGCTTCCATTATGTCGCACAAGGATGGAGACGACTTTTACATTTGAGCGATGTTTTCTTGTCTGACCTCTTTTCCTCTTAGGGGTTTCGTTCCCATTGAATAGTGTTTATATAATCCAAGTAACCATGACATCAGCTGGTAGTAAGGACGTGGAGCTGCTCCTGACCGGACAACCTGTCACCGTCACTCAGTGTTCCTATTCTGGTTTCTGGCAGTGCACATCTTAGGAGTCTAGTAAGCAGCGAGTACTATCCAGATATTAATTTCCATACATTTCTGTGATTTTCCATAACTGAACGCCCTTGTAATCATATACAACAACTATATAGTCACGGAGATTAAATCTGGTCCCAAAAAATGTCCCCAATCCCAGCAGTGATTAAAGTGATAGGGCAGCATTCATTACCTATATAGGTGCAGTGTATATTAGATGCTGATCTTATTCATTGGAGACCATCCCCCCAGTGAGCGATTCACAGCCTTCTCTGTATATATGTGTTTTAAAGGCTTTGTACACCTTTTAAAAAGTGTGTGTTTCTTTAAGAAAAAATTTGTGATTGGTGCAACTTCGGAATTACATTTTATTAAAAAATATTTTTACTTTTTGAGATCCAGCTGCTTTGTATTTTGTATACAGAGCAGCTGTATAGTTCGCTAAGAAGTGGATCCGTCGGGTCAGCGGCACTGCTGAGCTCTGTGACAGATGTCTCTGACATGTTTTCGATCACGTCTAAGTTATGAACTTAGATGTGATCGATAACCGTTCGATCTACGCGCATGACTCGCGGACCTGACGGGTTTCGGCATACGATACAGCTGCTCTGTATACAGGATACAAAGCCACTGTATCTCAAAAAGCAAAAATTATTTGTAATAAAATGTAGTTACAAAGTTGCACCAATCACACTGTTCACATCAGCGTTGCCCTTCCGTCGAGGGGTTCTGTCGGAGGTTTCCGTCAGGTTAACCCCTCAACGGAAAACCTCAGCTTCCGTTTGCATCACCATTGATCTCAATGGTGACGGAAACTTTGCTAATGATTTCCGTTTGCCATCGTTGTGAACAGGTTTCTTTGTTTTGCCGGAATCAGTAGCGCAGTCGACTGAGGGTCATCGCTGATGTGAACAGGCCCTAATACACACAACCATTAAAGGACCCCGGCGCTGTCTGACCATATTTCTTGTTGTTAGGGCATACTTGGGTATGTCCTAACAACTGCCTGTGTACTATCAGTACACAGGCTAATGTACTGGCATATAGATATACTAGTATAGAAAACACGTTACACGGGTTTGCTAGCAAAAGGAATGCAGTGGTCTGTTAATATATATATAAATGCTCTCCATAGCTGGCCCCACACGGTATAATGCTCCCATAGCTGCCCCCACACAGTATAATGCCCCACCATAGATGCCCCCACACAGCATAATGCCCCCCTCCCATACACCGTATAATGCCCCCTCCCTCCCATACACCGTATATTGCCCCCCCTCCCTCCCTCCCATGCACAGTATAGTGCCCCCATATGTACGGACCTAATAGAAAAATAATAACGAGGGAGGGGGGGCATTATACTGTGTATGGGAGGGAGGAGGGGGGGCATTATACTGTGTATGGGAGGGAGGAGGGGGGGCATTATACTGTGTATGGGAGGGAGGAGGGGGGGCATTATACTGTGTATGGGAGGGAGGAGGGGGGGGCATTATACTGTGGGAGGGAGGAGAGGGGGGGGGCTTTATACTGTGTATGGGAGGGAGGAGAGGGGGGGGGGCATTATACTGTGTATGGGGGGGGGGCATTATACTGTGTATGGGAGGGAGGAGAGGGGGGGGGCATTATACTGTGTATGGGAGGGAGGAGAGGGGGGGGGCATTATACTGTGTATGGGAGGGAGGAGAGGGGGGGGGCATTATACTGTGTATGGGAGGGAGGAGAGGGGGGGGGCATTATACTGTGTATGGGAGGGAGGCAGGATTGCCAACCTCCACTTCAGAAATTTCTGGACAACTGAGCTAAAATTCACGGACAGACAAAAATTTTTACGGACACATTACGAAATCATTGCCTGTGCACTGTGCAGTGTTCTAGGAGTGACTCGCCAATCACAGCTCCGCTTGTAACTTTCCCCCTCTAACTTAGGTGATGTTTTCTCTGATTAGTCGTTCACTTAACCCTTTTTTCTCCATCTGGCCCAGACCACTGTGACTACTTATTCCAGCCACGACTTGTCTCTGCAGAATTTGACACACAGACATGTTGGTTTCTCGCTTTTCCAGCACCCTCCACACCTATACCCCATCATCTAAACAAACTCGTAATCCACAGTGCCCCACATGGTAATAATGATCCCTCAGTGCTCGACACAATAGAAGTGTCCCATGCCACCACATACAGTCCCTCTTGTAGATAGCCACACAGCGATCCCCTTGTATATAGCGCCACACACAGCGATCCCCTTGTATATAGCGCCACACACAGCGATTCCCTTGTATATAGCGCCACACACAGCGATCCCCTTGTATATAGCGCCACACACAGCGATCCCCTTGTATATAGCGCCACACACAGCGATCCCCTTGTATATAGCGCCACACACAGCGATCCCCTTGTATATAGCGCCACACACAGCGATCCCCTTGTATATAGCGCCACACACAGCGATCCCCTTGTATATAGCGCCACACACAGCGATCCCCTTGTATATAGCGCCACACACAGCGATCCCCTTGTATATAGCGCCACACACAGCGATCCCCTTGTATATAGCGCCACACACAGCGATCCCCTTGTATATAGCTCCACACACAGCGATCCCCTTGTATATAGCGCCACACACAGCGATCCCCTTGTATATAGCGCCACACACAGCGATCCCCTTGTATATAGCGCCACACACAGCGATCCCCTTGTATATAGCGCCACACACAGCGATCCCCTTGTATATAGCGCCACACACGGCCCCCCTGTATGTAGCGCCGCACACGGCCCCCCTTTATGTAGCGCCGCACACGGCCCCCCTGTATATAGCGCCACACACGGCCCCCCCTGTATATAGCGCCACACACGGCCCCCCCCTGTATATAGCGCCACACACGGCCCCCCCTTGTATATAGCGCCACACACGGCCCCCCCTGTATATAGCGCCACACGCACCCCTCGCTGTATATAGCGCCACACACGGCCCCCCCTTGTATATAGCGCCACACACGGCCCCCCCTGTATATAGCGCCACACACGGCCCCCCCTGTATATAGCGCCACACACGGCCCCCCCTGTATATAGCGCCACACACGGCCCCCCCCTGTATATAGCGCCACACGCGCCCCCCTGTATATAGCGCCACACGCGCCCCCCTGTATATAGCGCCACACGCGCCCCCCTGTATATAGCGCCACACGCACCCCTCGCTGTATATAGCGCCACACACGGCCCCCCCTGTATATAGCGCCACACACGGCCCCCCCTGTATATAGCGCCACACACGGCCCCCCCTGTATATAGCGCCACACACGGCCCCCCCTGTATATAGCGCCACACACGGCCCCCCCTGTATATAGCGCCACACACGGCCCCCCCTGTATATAGCGCCACACACGGCCCCCCCTGTATATAGCGCCACACACGGCCCCCCCTGTATATAGCGCCACACACGGCCCCCCCTGTATATAGCGCCACACACGGCCCCCCCTGTATATAGCGCCACACACGGCCCCCCCCTGTATATAGCGCCACACACGGCCCCCCCTGTATATAGCGCCACACACGGCCCCCCCTGTATATAGCGCCACACACGGCCCCCCCTGTATATAGCGCCACACACGGCCCCCCCTGTATATAGCGCCACACACGGCCCCCCCTGTATATAGCGCCACACACGGCCCCCCCCTGTATATAGCGCCACACACGGCCCCCCCCTGTATATAGCCCCACACACGGCCCCCCCCCCTGTATATAGCGCCACACACGGCCCCCCCCTGTATATAGCGCCACACACGGCCCCCCCCTGTATATAGCGCCACACACGGCCACCTCCCTGTATATAGAGGGCCACACACGGCCCCCCCCCCCTGTATATAGAGGGCCACACACGGCCCCCCCCTGTATATAGAGGGCCACACACGGCCCCCCCCCCTGTATATAGAGGGCCACACACGGCCCCCCCCCTGTATATAGAGGGCCACACACGGCCCCCCCCCCTGTATATAGAGGGCCACACACGGCCCCCCCCCTGTATATAGAGGGCCACACACGGCCCCCCCCTGTATATAGAGGGCCACACACGGCCCCCCCCCCTGTATATAGAGGGCCACACACGGCCCCCCCCCCTGTATATAGAGGGCCACACACGGCCCCCCCCTGTATATAGAGGGCCACACACGGCCCCCCCCTGTATATAGAGGGCCACACACGGCCCCCCCCTGTATATAGAGGGCCACACACGGCCCCCCCCCTGTATATAGAGGGCCACACACGGCCCCCCCCCTGTATATAGAGGGCCACACACGGCCCCCCCCCTGTATATAGAGGGCCACACACGGCCCCCCCCCTGTATATAGAGGGCCACACACGGCCCCCCCCCTGTATATAGAGGGCCACACACGGCCCCCCCCCTGTATATAGAGGGCCACACACGGCCCCCCCCTGTATATAGAGGGCCACACACGCCCCCCCCCCTGTATATAGAGGGCCACACACGGCCCCCCCCCTGTATATAGAGGGCCACACACGGCCCCTCCCCCTGTATATAGAGGGCCACACGCGCCCCTCCCCCTGTATATAGAGGGCCACACGCGCCCCCCCCTGTATATAGAGGGCCACACACGCGCCCCCCCCTGTATATAGAGGGCCACACACGCCCCCCCCCCCTGTATATAGAGGGCCACACACGCCCCCCCCCCTGTATATAGAGGGCCACACACGCCCCCCCCCTGTATATAGAGGGCCACACACGCCCCCCCCCCCTGTATATAGAGGGCCACACACGCCCCCCCCCCTGTATATAGAGGGCCACACACGCCCCCCCCCCCTGTATATAGAGGGCCACACACGCCCCCCCCCCCTGTATATAGAGGGCCACACACGCCCCCCCCTGTATATAGAGGGCCACACACGCCCCCCCCTGTATATAGAGGGCCACACACGCCCCCCCCTGTATATAGAGGGCCACACACGCCCCCCCCTGTATATAGAGGGCCACACACGCCCCCCCCTGTATATAGAGGGCCACACACGCCCCCCCCCCTGTATATAGATGGCCACACAAGGCCCCCACCCTGTATATAGAGGGCCACACACGGCCCCCCCCCCTGTATATAGAGGGCCACACACGGCCCCCCCCTGTATATAGAGGGCCACACACGGCCCCCCCCCTGTATATAGAGGGCCACACACGGCCCCCCCCCTGTATATAGAGGGCCACACACGGCCCCCCCCCCTGTATATAGAGGGCCACACACGGCCCCCCCCCTGTATATAGAGGGCCACACACGGCCCCTCCCCCTGTATATAGAGGGCCACACACGCCCCCCCCTGTATATAGAGGGCCACACACGCCCCCCCCTGTATATAGAGGGCCACACACGCCCCCCCCTGTATATAGAGGGCCACACACGTCCCCCCCCCCTGTATATAGAGGGCCACACACGTCCCCCCCCTGTATATAGAGGGCCACACACGCCCCCCCCCTGTATATAGAGGGCCACACACGCCCCCCCCTGTATATAGAGGGCCACACACCCCCTCCCCTGTATATAGATGGCCACACACGCCCCCCCCCCTGTATATAGATGGCCACACACGCCCCCCCCTGTATATAGATGGCCACACACGCCCCCCCCTGTATATAGATGGCCACACACGCCCCCCCCCTGTATATAGATGGCCACACACGGCCCCCCCTGTATATAGATGGCCACACAAGGCCCCCACCCTGTATATAGATGGCCACACATGTCCCCCCCCTGTATATATTTTGAACCTCCATGTGCCTCACATTAAGGCCTTGTTCAAACGGCGTGTATTCAACCAGTTTTTGCCACTTTTTACGCGCTGAAAAATGCGTAAAAAACGCTTGCTTTAAGTTTCCCGTTGACACCAATGGGGAAATGCATTGTTTAAAAAATGCGTAGTTTAAAAAAAGTAGCGTCGGGTCAATTCTTGGGGCGTAAAACGCACCCAAAACACACCTAATTCCCATAGTCAATAGGAGACCTAATTACACGCCCAAAAACGCCGCCAAAAGCGCCTGTACTTTAAAAAGCGCTTTCAAAAAACGCTTTTGACGTGTTTACACATTTATTTTTATTTTTTTTAGCCTCTTAATTTATCATTTTTTATTTATTTTTAAAAGCGCCAAGTGCCTTCATATGTGTCCTGTTCCAATTTAGCGAGTCGTTTATGTTCAAAAGACGGTCTATGTGACCATAATTGCTGACCAGGATTTTCGCTGTTCCGTCGCCCACACTTCGTCTCTGAACTGCTAAGTACTGGAAGATTTCTGATTAGACGAGAGGATGTGAACGATAATTTTTCACCCAGGTAGATGGTGCCGATCCACGGAAACCCAATGATTTATCGTTCGCCGTTCGATCATTGCTTGTTGTTGCAAATGGCGATTTATCTCTTACGTTCAGACGATTATCCTAAAATTCGTACGATAATCGCTCTGTCTGATGGGGCCTTCTGACATCGGAAAGACTGCTTTGTTTCTAGTTGGGAGGTGGATTGCTGCAGCAGAAACCTCTTCACAGCTCAGTCTGCAAAGGAAGACAAGTCAAACTAGAAGCCACAACCAAACCCAGTCTGTTTTTATGCTGGCTATACACAAGATAGCAGGTGGACGGCTATCTCTTTGATCCCATAAACATGGGTGATTTCAAAAGGAATAGGGGGATAAGCCATGGCAAGAAATCTCTGGCAACCCTTAATTTTCAGAGAAACAAAGAATTGGCCATAGAGTTCACCCATGCACATTGAATTGTTGGAGATTCTTGGTGAGATCCGCGCGATTGGATGACGTTTTATGTAATATTTAAGGCCAGCTTTAGAAATGGGGTGTTTTCTTTCTGCATTTAATTCACAGTTTGTGCCCCTTTAAGGGGCCCATAGACACACAGGGGGCAATATATTAAGACTGGCGTTTCATACGCCAGTCTTAAAAGAATGGAAAGTTGGAGTAAACTCTTGACACATTTGTTAAGAGGCAAAGCCTCTTAATAAATCTGTTGCATCATTCCCCCCACATCAGCAATCCGGCTCCCTTCATCATTCCAGCGCCACTCCTACAAGGTACTGATGCCAAGCAGTAGGACGGCCTTATATGTGACACAGCACTTCAATGTCATCCGTGCTGCATCGCGCTGACACTGCCCGGAGTCGTTATGTTGTATGAGCCGCGCCAGAATGATGGAGGGGAGGAGAGGTGAATATGTATTTTTAATTTAACTGTCCATTGGGAAAGAGGGGCAGGGGGTACGAGGCCCAGCGCGGTGGTTTACACTATTCTCCCATTGAATTGAATGGGAGAAGGCTGTAATACTGTAAACCACCGCTACGAGCGTATCGGCGATTCAGTGTGAACAGGGAAATGAAGGGGAAGCAGTGCTTGTACAAGCGCTGCGGCCCCTTCAAAACAACTGAGGGGTGCTGGGTGTTGGACCCCTACAGATCAGATATTGATGGCCTATCCTGAGGATAGGCAATTTTTAGGAACTGGACACCAATTATATTTCTGGGGGTTGTAGACTACTCTGAAACGGTTAGATCGGTAGATCAGTGTGTGGGACTCCCTGTCTATCTCTCTGCTATTAGCCATTCATCATCACTGCGTGCCACACCCTGGTGAGCAGGTAGACAGGCAGGTTTTTGGTAGTGGGCACACTTGGCACTCACTAATTTTCCCCCCCGTAACAGCACTTCTCAAGCAAAGTCTAATTTTGATAATGTCTTGACAATATCAACTAGAAAGAAAAAGTTTTGCGACCCATGGAGCTGAAACTTTGTTTATTATATTTCCTATTTGTTACATGGATAACTTCTAAAGCTGGATCCAGAGCCTTTGTGTCTTTCTAAGTTGCAGGAACACGACTTGTTACCCATCTATTTATATCAGTCTCTATATATACATATATACACTCCAAAACTGTTGGTTTGGCACATTCCATGACCTTTGCTCCAGCGGCGGCTTTGGGCCTGAGGGGCTGTATTGGATGGAAGGATATATGTGACATTGGGGCCACAAGCTTGACAACACCCTGTGTCTTACTACAAACCTTCCTTGTTCACATGAGGAAATTGTTTACAGGTGGAAACACAGCGCCTTGACGTTTTGCAACGTGTTAAAAACACTTATTTCCCTCCAACGTCCCAAGGTTAAGGGTGTATTGGCACTGCCTGACTTTTACATTTACTTCCTGAGTGCCCAACTCCGCTATTTTCAGGAATGGATTACCGTGAGCCCCGATTCATTCTCAGAGTATGCTTTGGGGCAAGTGCTAGGACAATCTGTCCTGTGGCCTGTGCTGGAGAACCCCACTTTGTTCAGAGGGAAATTAACACTATTTCATAGACTTGCACATCAGGTTTGGAAGGCAGCTAAGCTGCTATGTGGTTTTGGGGATTTGGAGGGGGAGACTCCGTTGTGGGACAATCCCATGTTCCCGCACCTACAGATGTTGGAAGGGTCTGAGTTTTCGAAGTCTAATGGGATTCTATGTCTTGGGGATGTATATAGGGAAAATGTGTTCTCATTTACCCAGATGATGGAACGCTATAACTTACATCGTATCCAATTCTTCAGATACTTACAATTACAACACGCGTTAACCTCACAGTTTCGAACACAGTCCCCGTCTCTTTCGAAATTCCCGTTAATAGGAATTCTGAAGACACAGGGACCCAAGGGAATTATTTCGGCAATTTACACTCCTCTTCTGAATGAAAAAAACTGAGTCGAGTACACTCTCTGTGCAGGCTGCATGGAAAACAATTATTCCCAACTTATCCAAGGAGGATTGGTCCGGGGCCCTAGAGTCACATTTATTTGTTTCTCCTTCTGTCAATAATAGACTGTCCCAACTGTACATAACACACCAGAGTTACCTTACTCCAACTCGTTTATATCGTATGGGTCGGCTGTCACATACAGAATGTCATAGATGTCACTCTCCGGGGGCAACATTCATACACCTTATTTGGGGGTGCGCATGTATTCGCTCCTTCTGGAATAAAGTAATTGATGTCTTGACTGGTATTGTATCGGTACCTGTACCCAAAACCCCGGAGGTTTGTCTGTTGGGTTTGCTGCAGGAGGAGAGTTGGCCATTTCATACTCGAATATTTCTCAGAGAAACTTTATTTGTGGCTAGGAAAGCTATAGCCTTGAGATGGATGGCGGATAGACCTCCCTCGCTTGCACAATGGAAATCCCTGGTTAATAATGTCCTCCCGTTTGAGAGAGTGGTTTACAGTAATAGGAAATGTCTCCACAAGTTTGGGAAGATTTGGGATGGATGGCTCTCCTCCTTCTCGACCTTAGATCCGGGAAATACTATGCATTCCTTATTGGACAGACTGACAGTGGAGGGTGGGGCGGGATAGATCTGTTGGGATAATGTCCTTGAGTACTGTACTTTATTCTTTTTGCAATTTTCTTATGCATGTATATATAAGGAAATATATCAACTTATGTCATGCCACTGATTTGCCGAGATGCTACCCGGAACAATTGCCTGAAATGTTCTCTGCGTTTTGTATACGGTGCTTTGAATGGTATGTAATCTTTCTCAATCTACTGATGTATGATATACTCTAATATTGTGTTTTCTTTATTGCGAGCTTTCAGCTCAATAAAACGAATTTTAAAAAAAACAAACACTTCTTTCCTTGCACAAGCGTCTTGTTTCTTAGAACAAGGAACAATAGTTCATCGTGTTTGTGTCCAGATTTTAAGGGTGTGGGTGTGTGTCTGTGTGTGTGTGTGTGTGTATGTTTATGTGTGTGTATGAAAAAAATAAATATATATATATATATATATACACACACACAGATGATGATTTGTTTTTTATATGTTCTATATACACAGACATATATTGAAGTTATTTGGTTCCAGAAAGTCTAATAATGTTGCACTTATATTTAAGCTGTATGGAAGAAAAAAAAAAGGGTGTACCCCCCCCCCAAAACAAAAACCGCAACTCATGTCCATGTGATATATCCGGTATTACATGGACATGAGTTTTGTTTTTGTCAATCCTGTACAACATTAAAGAGGCTCTGTCACCAGATTTTCAAACCCCTATCTCGTATTGCAGCAGATCGGCGCTGCAATGTAGATTACAGTAACGTTTTTTGTTTTTTTTTCAAAAACGAGCATTTTTGGCCAAGTTATGAGCATTTTTATATTTATGCAAATGAGCCTTTCTTAAGTACAACTGGGCGTGTTTAAAGTTATGTCCAAGTGGGCGTGTATTATGTGTGTACATCTGGGCGTTTTTACTTGTTTTACTAGCTGGGCGTTGTGAATAGAAGTGTATGATGCTGACGAATCAGCATCATCCACTTCTCTTCGTTACCACCCAGCTTCTGGCAGTTCAGACACACAGCGTGTCCTCGCGAGATCACGCTGTGACGTCACTCACTTCCTCCCACAGGAACTTCATCGCGTCGGATGAGCGAGGACACACTGTGTGTCTGAACTGCCAGAAGCTGGGTGGTAACAAAGAGAAGTGGATGATGCTGATTCGTCAGCATCATACACTTCTATTCACAACGCCCAGCTAGTAAAACAAGTAAAAACGCCCAGATGTACACACACAATACACGCCCACTTGGACATAACTTTAAACACGCCCAATTGTACTTAAAGGGAATGTGTTGCCAGAAAAACATGTTTGTTTTTTTTTAATTAAACATTTAGTGTGTAGGTGATTAAACATTGTTCAAATTTTTTTTATTTTTTTCACGAGTCAGGAAATATTATAAATTAGATTCTAATTTATAATATTTCCCATTGCTGGTCACTAGATGGAGCTATTCCCAAAATTGCAGCATTGCAAAATTGGGTAAAAAGCCCTCGCTCTAGTGAGCTCTCAGCATCCCCCCCTCCTTTATCCTGGCTAGTGCCGGGATAAACGAGGGGTTTGAACGGTCTAACCTCCTACACTGTGTGTCGCCATTTTTTGAGCTAACACACAGTGTAGTAGGTTTACATACAGTAGTAAACGTACACAAACACGAACATACATTGAAATCTCTTACCTGCTCCTGCCGCCGCGGCTCCCTCCGGCCCGTCCGCTCCGTCTGCTGCCGCTGGTCCAAGTGCACAAGTCCGGAAGCCGCGACCGGAAGTAGTAATCTTACTGTCCGGCCGCGACTTCCGGTCCACAGGAAAATGGCGCCGGACGGCGCCAATTTCAAATTGGATTGTGTGGGAGCGGCGCATGCGCCGTTCCCACACAGACGGCGTACACAGAAGTGGATGGGACGTGAGCCGTTCGCAGTCCCTATGGGACTGTGGCTGCCGTATTCCATGTCTGTATGTGTCGTTAATCGACACACACAGAAATGGAACAAAAAATGGCAGCCCCCATAGGGAAGAAAAAGTGTAAAAATAAGAAAAAGTAAAACACAAACACACAAATAAATATAAACGTTTTTAATAAAGCACTAACATCTTTAACATATGAAAAAAAAATTTGTGATTACACTGTTCCTTTAAGAAAGGCTCATTTGCATAAATATAAAAATGCTCATAACTTGGCCAAAAATGCTCGTTTTTGAAAGAAAAAACACGTTACTGTAATCTACATTGCAGCGCCGATCTGCTGCAATACGAGATAGGGGTTTGAAAATCTGGTGACAGAGCCTCTTTAAGTTAGGTTTGCCACATTTCCCACTCAAAAATACTGGCCAGGTTAACAAGCGTAAAAATGTGATTGTGGAATTTAAATGCCTTTTTGGTAAAAGTGGCTATACACATTAGATGACTGTCGGCCGACCTATACATTGGAGCTGAAGCAGCAGCAGGATTTTAAAGGAGAGTAATCCTGCTTTCTTTCTTTGCTTTTTTATTTTGTTCAATTTTATAACATTGGCTGCAGTTACTGATTTGTTTTTCACCGGCAATTATTATTGCTGGTGAAAAACTTGCATCGGCTTCCTAAGGTGGATACCGGCTGGTCAATGGTTTATTGGCCAGGTGGCAACCCTTTATTAAGCACAGAACTGCAATATAATGTGGAATTTCAGAAAAGCTAATTAGAAAAATGTTTCAAAAGCCTTCTTCTTAAAGGTTCTCTACTTTGAGTTCTAGTGATTTGTATGACCGTCTGATAACCCGGCAGCTTTTAGGTTCCGTTGATGACTATCGAAACCTCTAAAACAACCAGCTAAATTTGCTGTGAGAAAGTCTTCTTGTAGGGTGGTACTCTCCTAGAAGATGGCCGGCACACATAGTATGTGATGGAACTGAAACTCCGTCACAGGAGATCTTGTTTGGATAAAAGGGTGGTCTTGGTTTGTACCAGCTAGGAAAGCTCATGTTGGAATCTGAAGTTGATGGTTTTGCAATGTAATTAGAAGGGGAGAGGCAAATCCTATCAGAACTTATAATTAGGAAACTTGTACTATTTGGTTAGTAGCATAATTAGTTCATTATACTATTATGTGCGTGTCTTACACAAATTATGTAATATCCCTGAGTTCAAGTTGTCTTCAGATAATTAATAGTTTACTGAAACATTGTGTTCCCGGAATGTGTACGTTATCCACCCAACAGTTTATCCCGAGCTGTGATCGGGGTGGCAGGAAAAATACCTTACAGTCTAGCCGGAGCGCAGTATAACTGCAGAAGGGACTTCTATTCCAAGGGCTCTAGCTCCAACTAGAATCGGGGCTTTAAAACAAGTCCGGGATCACGGCTGTAGCCCCATTTTTAGCCGGAGCTAGAGCAGGTTGAAGTGGGAGCCGCATATACTGTTCTTGCAGCTCTCACGTCAACCGAAGTGGAGGAGAGTGTGCAGGAATAGGAGGGGGATCTGTCGTCCTTCTCTTGTCGATGTATGGCTTCAGAGGAGGGGTGACATGGACTTTTATCAATGATATCAACAGAGCATACTGTCTTTGTCACACATACTTTATACATTATAAAGTATGGGAGCACGGTTCGTAAAAATATGGGACATGTCCTGTTTTTTACGGAAGGTTTCTACGGCACGGACACCTTCCCGTAAACATACGGGAAGGTGTTCGTCGGTCATAGAAATGAATGGGTCCGTAATTACGGACTAATTCTACGGTCGTGTGCATGGGGCCTTAACACCGCTAAGGCTGCAACCAAAGCAAACGAGATCTTACAGAAAAAAAATAGAATAAAAAAAACTACAAATAGTTGGTGCCGCGGCATTTCTAACTGTACTATAAAATAAAAAAATGAATGTTATCTACATGGGTCTTGTAAATGAGCGCCGATCGTTTGCTCCTTTCATAAGGAGCAATGCATGGGGAAATGCAATGGTTACTACGATTACTCGTCCTCATACGTTTACACAGGGAGATGTGCTGCCGACAACGATGATATTTATTGCTGCATAAACGAGCAGATGAGCCGATGAACAAGCATTGCCCTGTTTACACGGCAATGATCGTGAAAGAGGGTTTATATGAACTCGTTTGTCCGATAATTGGCCCGTGTAAAAGGCGTTTGCTCTAGTAGACCTGGCCTGTCCTTATATTACGTGGTCGGCCGTTTATTTCAATGGCTGACACCCAATACTACGTTGTAGTATGGCCAGTCACGAGTTTTCATGGAGCCCAGCTGATCAATGGGACGGCTCGGTTTTAAAAAATAATCCCATTTTTCTAAAACCATTTAAATGGACAACCACTTTAATGCGTAGTTATCTGTACTACGAAGTCTCTGAAATGAACGTGTTGATTTGGACTTGTTTCTTTTCAGTCAAGCTTCCAGCCAACATTTGGACTTTTATTTGATATTGATGGAGTACTTGTCCGAGGAAAGACCCCAATCCCTTCTGCTAGAAAAGCTTTTCAGAAGTTGGTCAACAGCCAAGGCCAATTCTTGGTGCCAGTCGTATTTGTCACTAATGCTGGAAACTGCCTTCGTCAGACCAAAGCGGATCAGCTCTCAGATATACTCGGTGTGCCGGTGAGTGTAATTTATTTCCTCCTTTGTATTGTTCATGTGTTTTAGTTTAGGCTCTGCTTACGTTTCACTTGGACTAAATGTTCAGCACATACGTCAGGAGATTTTCCCAATGCATGGAACTGTCTCACTCTCATCACACAGTTGCATACATCCTCCGTAGGCTCCCCTGTTTAAAAAAATACTGTATAGTGCGCAGTATGTTTTATTTATTTTTCCCTTTTGTGGTGACCAGGCTACTCTTTCCTATATTGTAAGAAATGGAAAAAGGACACTTTTGGCATCCGTTGGGGCTATAGGGAATTTCCCGGCGCATAAGCCTAACATGCGCATCGTACTCTGAATTCATCCGTAAACTAGAACAAATTGATTTTCTGGTTTTTAGTTTGTTTCCTGAATCTAATCCATCTATTGTGAAGATAGTTGGTTTATTTTGGGATAAAATCCCTTTTTCACTTTTTTGTACTCTAGTGGACGTCATTATAAATAAGATCTAGTTTGCATTTGTTTGATACAATTTTTATAATTTTGTATGTTTTTTTTTTCCCCCCATTTATCAGATTTCACAGGATCAGGTGATGATGTCACACAGTCCTCTGCGCATTTTCAGACAGTATCACAATAAGTGTGTCTTGGTATCTGGACAAGGGCCCATCCTGGATATTGCAAAATAGTATCCTTTCTACTGTGATGTCACATCCTGCGTCTACAGAACATGAGAGAATTGCATTAGTCAATAGTCTTCTCAGATTGACCAGATTTAGTCTTAATACCACGTAAATTTCAGTAGTATTCTGCTAGTGCTCGTGGTAGATTTTTTTTTTTTTTTTAAGGGTATTGGTAGTATTTTTTTTTAACAGGAGTTTGGGGGAATTTGTTGACTCCCCAGGGACTATTACAGCCCATTTATTTGCACGCTCTAGATATCCTGTTCTAACAATATACTGAGCTGTATTGTGCTGATAGATGAAATTGTAGAAGTAACTCATTAACGGCACAAAATAAAGTGCTAGGACAAAGATCATTTACCATTTTTATAGCCCCAATTACCAAATTTGTCAACTTTTGAGAAGGTACATCAAGGAGATTCTGAAAAGCAACGTACAACATTCATGTGCCCCGCCCATTTATATAGGACATGCCACAAAAATATGGCATCTGAATCGCAAATAGTGGATATACAGACCACAAACCAGACTCTCTAAATACACACCGCAGATCAACACCTCTAGTAAAATACAGGCCCTCCTAAAGAAATACAGACCCCAGTCGGGACGTCTGACCTGCCTGAGAGGCGCCATTCAAGGGATCCCCTGCTGTCCTCTCTAGGCTGAAGCCGTACTGAACATTGCTCCAGAGCGTCTTATCATGCACTTCCTAAGAGTTTGTATAGCTAATACGCCCTCTACTGGTTACCATACAGAGACTATTTGCTATACAGACTCACTAATGACAATGACCGTCTGCACTGATACTCCGGCACAGGCTTCGTCCTCGGACTAGAAGGTTAAAGGGATGTATGGGTCTGTAGCGCTCTAAAACTTAAGTGAATTTCCAGTTAAAAATGTAGTATGTAGCTTGAAACATCCTGACGACCTTTCGCCAGTTCTTGGAGTTTCTTGCCCCCGTCTTTGTTTGGGTTGAGACCACTACAACTTGGACATGAACCACCTACTGTATTAAAAAATGCTCCTCCTCATGGATCTAGCAAGTGAAGTATTCTTTACACCAAAGATGGAGTGAGTCCTCGCTCTGTGCAGGCGTTCAGTGTCACGGCGTGGATGTAGCAGGCAGGGATCATCTAAAAGATCTAAGAAACCCACCGTCCCAGTTATGTGAGGTTTGAGTATTGGGAAATCATCCATTTCCTCAGCAACGTTTTCAAGATTATGTGAAATGAATGTCCCAAAGTGATTCCAACCTCCAATAAGCCTGGATTTACACGAGTGTGTGCCTTTTGCGCGCGCAAAAAATGTGGCGTTTTGCATGTGCAAAAGGTGCTTAACCCCTTAGTGACCACTAATACGCCTTTTTACGTCGGTCACTAATGGGCTTTAGGCTAGGCTGACGCCTTTTCACGTCAGCCTAGTCTAAGTCCTGCACGGGTCTCCCGTGCAGGCAGGAGCCGGGGCTCTGCTGTCTGATGACAGCTGAGCTCCTGCTCCAACGCCCGCGATCGAAGTTTACTTCGATCGCGGCCGTTTAACCCGTTAAATGCCGCCGTCAATAGCGACCGCGACATTTAACTTTGTTTACAGAGGGAGTGCGCTCCCTCTGTCACCCATCGGCGGCCTGCGAATGAAATCGCGGGTCTCCGATGGGGTGTCATGGCAGCCGGGGGCTTGATAAAAGCCCCCAGGTCTGCCCTGGACATATTCCTGTTAGGACGCGCCGGAGGAACGTCCTAACAGATTGCCTGTCAGATTTACACTGACAGGCAATAATGCTCTGGTATACGAAGTATACCAGAGCATTATAGCAGCGATCGGAATATCGCACAGTAAAGTCCCCTAGTGGGACTAATGAAATAAGTCATCAAAGTGAAATAAAGATTATTAATAAAAAGTACAGTAAAAAAATAAATCTATTTTTTTCCATAAAAATTGGTTTTATTTAGTAAAAGTGTAAAAAAAAAAAAAAAGTACACATGTGGTATCGCCGCGACCGTAATGACTCCATTAATAAAGTTAATATGTAATTTAAACCGCAAAGTGAACACTGTAAAAAAAAAACACAAAAAACCATGGCGAAATTGCAATTCTTTTCCATTGCCCCCCAAAAAAGTCATAATAAAAAAATCAATAAGTCCCATGTACCCCAAAACAGTACCATTCAAAACTACGTCTTGTCCCGCAGAAAACAAGCCCAAAAAATCACTACATTGATGGAAAAATAAAAAAATTACGGCTCTTGGAAAGCGACGATGCAAAAACAAATCATTTTAGTTCAAAAGTGTTTTTTATTGTGCAAAAGTCGTAAAACATAAAAAAACCTCTACATATGTGGTATCGCCGTAATCGTACCGACCCATAGAATAAAGGTAAGATGTTATTTACGTCGCACAGTGAACGGCGTCAATTTAAAAACGCATAGAACAATGGCGGAATTTCAGTTTTTTTTTATAATCCCCCCCAAAAGGGTTAATAAAAGTTAATATAAAAATTATATGTACCCAAAAATGGTGCCATTAAAAAGCACAACTAATCCCGCAAAAAACAAGCCCTCATACAGCTATGTAGACGAAAAAATAAAAAAGTTATAGCTCTTTGAATGAGACTATAGAAAAACGAATAAAATAGCTTGGTCATTAGGGCCTAAAATGGGCTGGTCACTAAGGGGTTAACAGCTCCGTGTGTCAGCAGCGTATGATGCGTGGCTGCGTTCTTTTCGCTCAGCCGCCATCATTATGACACTCTGTAAACAGAAAAGCACGTGGTGCTTTTCTGTTTTCATTCATACTTTTTACTGCTGTTGCGCGAATCACCCGCGTCACACGGAAGTGCTTCCGTGTGGTGCGCGTGATTTTCACGCAACCATTGACTTCAATGGGTGCGTGATGCACGAAGAATGCACAAATATCGGACATGTCGTGAGTTTTACGCAGCGGACACACGCGTGAAACTCACGGACAGTCTGCACGACCCCATAGACTAACATAGGTCCGTGCGAGGCGCGTGAAAATCACGCGCGTTGCACGGACGTATTACACGTTCATCTAAATGAGCCCTAACAGCGATGGAGGATGATTTGGCCTATGATCTAATCTTTCAAACTGACCATCCCGATTAAATATCATCCAGTTAACTTCATACACAAGTGGCAAGATTAGAAGAAGCCAGTATGATCAGCGATCTCTTGACGTGTAAACCGTGTGATTAAGGCCAAATGCACACGATGCGGATTTGCAATAATATAATACCAGCAACGTAATTGAGAATTCAATCATTTCATCTACACGTTGCAGAATTTTTCCGCACGTGAATTCACTTGCGGTGCTTATTTTAAAATCTGCATCGTGTTAATTGATTTTGCGTTTCCACCTCAGAATTGTATGCAAGTTCTTTAAAAAAACAAAAACAAAACCCACCTATTTCCACATCAAGAAATGTTTAGGTCTAAAAAAATATTTACATGAAGTAGTAAATTCCGGTCGCAACGCGGCTAACAACCGCGCCGGTACCATGTTCGGTGCGGCTGTGAAACAGCCTGTTAGTGGCTGCACGGTAATGCGGGTAAACCGTCCCCTTATCTGCAAAATCGCGCGGCCATGAATTAATACACCCTCTATGGCTGCACGATTTTGCAGGTTACAACAAGTTACCCCTTATTTATTCTCTATGGCAGCACCGTAAAATGCCGAACACTGCACTTGGCTATCGCCGGCGCTCCCATAGAGAATGAATGGAGCGGCAGTGCGCATGCGCATGTCACCAGAATACCCCTTAACAAGGTATTTGACAGCCGCTCCTACATAGTGCCAGCGCGATTGTTGGCCGCGTTGCGACAGTGTCAGAGCCGCTCCGTGTGGCCTTACCCTAATGGCCCTACTGTCTCTAAACCTAACAATTCTAGCAGGTAGAAGAGGACAAGGTTTGAGTCACTCAAAGGGGTTGTCCAGTTTCAGTAAATTAATGTTGTTTTGTGTATAAGTAAAAGTTCTTCGATTTTCCAATATACTTTCTGTATTAATTCCTCACGGTTTTCAAGATCTCTGCTTGTTGTTCTGTAGGAACATTTATCGTTGACTTCCAGTGGATAAAATTCTGTCCATGGTGATGTGATGGACACACAGGTGCACGGCTCGTTACAGTTACAGCCTGCGCATCAGAGTTCTGTCTTCTAACGATTACAGCACCCGTGTGTCCATCACATGACCATGGACAGAATTGTATCCACTGGAAGTAAACAATGAATAGAATATTCCCACTGAATAACAACAAGCAGAGATCTTAAAAACCGTGAGGCATTAATACAGAAAGTATATTGGAAAATTGTAGAGCTTTCAATTCTACAAAAATAACTTAAATTTGCTGAAAACGGGCCACCCATTTTACGACTTTCTAAACCAATACTTACTCCGATCACTCCCATTTTTAAAGAGAGTAAATGTAATAATAGAATGTATTAGGGAATTGTTATATATGCAACTTCCTACAATGTAAGTCTAGGTTCACCTTACGTTTATCTCCTGCTTTAACGTTGCATTGAAAGGGTAGACTTTCTAAAGAAGCCACGACTGCACATTTCTCTGTATCTTGATAAGACTTTAGAAATATCTGGTAATCCGGAAAATCTGCTAGTCCAGCACCGTGTCAGTGTGCGCCGGGATAATTGTAGTAAAAACAGTGAGAAGCTGAGGAAGGAGTCTGACAGGAAAAGTCTAAACAAACTAAAAACGGAGCTGACAAACTGGACGACCCATGTCCTGCTTCCCAAGGTCACGTGATGACACCAGTGGGATGGTTATTCGGGCTGGTAGAAGTTCTTATCCGCGTCGATGTTTCCTAATCCCATTAAGAACAGCATTCGACAACATAAAGTAGGTTTGATTAGAAAACAAGGACATCTTCAAGTCAAAGCTGGCTGCCAACTTCTATGGAGCCGCAGCTTTTGCCCAGTCTTGCCACTTACTGCCAAGGAGACAGTCTGGTGTGAAAGAGCTTCAATGCATGACCAATCATTCAGATGCAAATGTAAAGTCAATGAACAAGGATTTCCTGGCAAACCCTACTCCAAGGAAATGAATAGCTTCTCAAGCCTGGTTCTCACTGGGGCTATTTTTTTTATCAACATATTGTCCGTGAGTTAATTCTGCCAGCAGAAAAAAAGATAAAAAGCGTTTCATTCTTTAACTGCAGCTAGTTTCTTCCAAAAGAAACACTGCCCTGGTGCAAAAAAACTAATTCATTAAAGAGTATCTGTTGGCCTGACATGTTTGTTTGAGTAAATACTTGTATTCCACATAAAATAATGTTGGAGCATCTTTTCTTCGAACTCTGAGCTGTGGCATTCCTCAGTTGTTCCTCCTGGAAATGTATGATTAAATTGACAACTGGGCAATTACCATCCCTTGTCCATGTAGTGTGTCTGACATTGTCCAATCAATGCCGACAGCATCCAGCTGTAAGGACACCCACCGTATGTATACAAGAAAAACTGTAACACCCAGTTGCTTATTTATACATTTCCAAGAGGAATGACAGAGGGACGGCACAATGCACAGTTCTCAGAAAATATGCTTCAGCATTCTTATTCCATAGGCAATGTAAGTATTTACCAAAATAAACATGTCAGGAGAGCTGACCGGCCCTCTGAAGAATAATCCTGATGACTGATCTTAAAGGTTCCCCATATTGTGGCCAGTGTAATGGGAAAGATGTTTCATGTTCTATTTTGTCTGCTTCTGGTTTCCTTAATCTATTAATTAGTTTAGGATTTTCGAATCCTATCACAATAGACTCTGTGCGGGAGTCCTACCCCTTCCTGGATATGGTGGACCATAGCAGAAGACCCAAAATTTTGGTGAGTGTTTTTGTTTTTGTTGCTATTTTATTTTTCTAGCGAACAATCATTTAAACCTGGTAACTTCTCTAATAACCAGAAGCACACGCTGAATGACTGGCATACGTGGCTGATCCTGTAGATCCACGTGGCTGTGTGTGGATGTCTGATCCTGCTGACCTCGGCCCTGTGTGGATGTAGCTGGCCACTCACAATGGAGTTTTGATTCCCAGGTCGCTCTGACCTTCTGAAGTCTCAGCCTTGTACATCATTTCAGTTTTCCCCAGGCTGTGACCTTTACTTTAGCTAGGTTTCCCGTGCGTAAAAGTTTAACTTGTTAACCGTTCATAAGAAGTGTAACTTGACACTGTAGAATAAAATGTGACGTCTGTTTTTGCTTTTTCATTGACAGCCATCTGCAGCGGTGGCCCTTCCCAAAATAGAAGGTATGTTACTGGTTATTTTTTTGGTACATTAACTGATGGGTTTGGAAACCACTTTAGTAAAACCTGCATCTTGCCATACAAATAGGATCATTTCTGTCAGTTCCCACTTTTTAACCTTCATGTTTTATTGCGCGTGCGTCTATGTGGGCCTGACTTCCAGTTTTACTTCTCTCCTCCACTTGCCCTTTAAGGGTGGACAGTTAAGAATGGCTGACGGAAATCTCCTCTAATGTGTGTTGGGGGCTTGAAGCCGACCAAACACATCTGCGTTGGGACTCCGTTCATGGGTTCTGTCGGACCTTTCCACCAGGGGAGCCCATGAACGGAATCCAGGCTGAAACAAATGGAAACCATAGGATTGCATCACCATTGATTTTCAATGGTGACGTATCCGGTGCAAGTGGTTCTGTCGTTTTGACGGGATCAATACCGTAGTCGACTGCGCTATTCATTCCGTCAAAACGACAGAACCCTTAAACAACGGTGACAAACGGAAACCCTTTGCACCGGATCCATCACCATTGAAATCAATGGTGATGCAAACCGAAACCTATGTTTGGATTCCATTCATGGCTTCCCCTGATGGAAAGGTCCAACGGAACCCATGAATGGAGTCCCAACGCAGATGTGAATGAAGCCTTAGCTGTTTGCCCACAGCTCTCTGCCGAAACCCACATTAACATGCAGGATCGGTTCATTTCAATTGGGGGGGGGGGGGCGGCCACTGCCAGACACCACTTGCTGCCCTTCTCTCCCGGGTGAACAACAGATTAGCATTTTAACCCCTACCCGCACCAGGACGTAACTGTACGTCGTTGCAGGAAGTTACTTCCCGCACGAGGACGTACAGTTACTGAGTTAATCCCGGTGCACACTGTCGGCGACAGTGTGCACCGGGAACCAGGAGGTCAGCTGTCGCCGACAGCTGACACTCCCCTCTTGCCGGCCAGCGGTCCTTTGCCGCTGATTTCGGCGCATTAACCCCTTAAATTCGGCGATCGGGTGCAATCGCCGAATTTTAGGGGTTTCTAACATATCGGCAGACCCCCGTCCGAAATCGCGGGGTCTGCCGATAGTTAGTATGGCAAACGGAAGCCAAACAATGGCTTCCGGGTCTGCCATGGACAGAAGCCCATCAGGACCAACCTTCGGCTGGTCCTGATAGGCTTCCTGTCAGAGTGACAGAAAGTCACTGTGCCGTTCCCGATGCACACTGTCGGCGACAGTGTGCATCGGGAACTTGGAGATCAGCTGTCCCCGACAGCTGACACTCTCCAGTGTTGCCGATCAGCGGCTCATCGCCGCTGATTTCGGCAATTAACCCGTTACATGCGGGGCTCGATTGCGATCTCCGCATGTAGCGGGTTTGTAGCGCATCAGCAGCCCCCATGCAATCGTGGGGGCTTCTGATGCTTGTGATGGCACCCGGGGGCCAGACAACGGCCCCCAGGTCTGCCATGTATGTCAGCCTATGAGGATCAGCCTCTGTTGATCCTCGTAGACCAACTGTCAGAGTGACTGTGACGTCACACTGACAGTTGGAATACATTACACTACCTAGGTAGTGTAATGTATTCTAGCAGCGATCAGAGCTGCAGGTCAAAAAAAGAAAGTGTAAAAAGTAAAAGAAAAGTTAATAAACAAAAATATAAAGTGTAAAAAGTAAAAAAAAGTTAATAAATTTTTTTTATAAAAGTGTAAAAATAAAAGGTTTTGTTTTCCTATAATAAGTCATTTATTATAGGGAAAAAATGAAAACGTTAAAAAAAAAGTACACATATTTGGTAACGACCCAATCTATGAAACTATAATGTTAATTTTTCCGCACGGTGAACGCCGCAAACAAAATAAACGGAAAACTGTCAGCATCGCTATTTTTTAGTCACCACCCCTCCCAAGATATAGAATAAAAAGTGATCAAAAAGTCGCATTTACCCCAAAATGGTACCAATAAAAACTACAACCCGTCCCGCAAAAAACAAGACCTCCCACAGCTTTTTTGACGAAAAAATAAAAACGTTACGGCTCAAAATAGCGTGTCCCAGAAAATAAATTATTTTATAGAAACTTAATTTTATTGTGCAAACGCTGCAAAACGTAAAAAAATCTATACACATATGGTATCGGCGTAATCGTACCGACCGGCAGAATAAATTAAAACGTAATTTATTGCGCACGGTGAACGCTGTAATAAATAAAGAATTTAAAGCGCCAAAATCGCTGTTTTTTGGTCACCTTAGCTCTAAAAAAGATCCTGAGGGGCCAAAATCTCACTATACCCCTAGAAAAATTCCTTGAGGGGTGTAGATTCCAAAATGGGGTCACTTTTGGGGGGTTTACACTGTTTTGGTCCCTCCGGGGCGTTGCAAACCCGACATGGCACTGAAAACCAATCCAGCAAAATCTGCGCTCCAAAATCCAAAAGGCGCTCCTTCCCTCCTGAGCCCTGCTGTGGGTCCAAACATCAGTTTACGACCACATATGGGGTATTGCCGTAATCGGGAGAAATTGCTTTACAAATTTTGGGGTGCTTTTTCTCCTTTATTCCTTGTAAAAATGAAAAAATTCTATGTTTCCACAGAAAAATAGGTGATTTTCATCTTCACAGACTAATTCCACTAAATTCTGCAAAAAAACTGTGGGGTCAATATGCTATCTATACCCCTAGAAAAATGCCTTGAGGGGTGTAGTTTCCAAAATGGGGTCACTTTGGAGGGGTTTCGGCTGTTTAGGTACCACAAGACCGCCTCAAACCTGACATGGTGCCTAAAATATATTCCTAAAAAAAGGAGGCCCCGAAATCCACTAGCTGCTCCTTTGCTTCTGAGGCCTGTGTTTCAGTCCATTAGGACACTAGGGCCACATGTTGGATATTTCTAAAATCTGCAGAATCTGGGCAATAAATATTGAGTTGCGTTTCCCTGGTAAAACCTTCTGTGTTACAGATTTTTTTTTATTACAAATGAATTTCGGCAAAAAAAATGAAATTTGTAAATTTCACCTCTACTTTGCCTTAATTCCTGTGAAACGCCTAAAGGGTTAAAATATTTTCTGAATGTGGTTTTGAATACCTTGAGGGGTGCAGTTTTCAAAATGGGGTGATTTATGGGGACTTTCTAATATATAAGGCCCTCAAAGCCACTTCAGAACTGAACTGGTCCCTGAAAAAATAGCCTTTTGAAATTTTATTGAAAATATGAGAAATTGCTGCTAAAGTTCTAAGCCTTGTAACGTCCTAGAAAAATAAAAGTACGTGAAAAAAAATGATGCAAACATAAAGTAGACATATAGGGGATGTTAACTAGTAACTATTTTGTGTGGTATTACTATCTGTTTCACAAGCAAATACATTTAAATTTAGAAAAATGCAAATTTTTGCAAATTTTTGCTAAAATTTGAAGTTTTTCACAAATAAATATTGAATTTATCGACCAAATTTTTTCACTAACATAAAGTACAATATGTCACGAGAAAACAATCTCAGAATCGCTTGGATAGGTAAAAGCATTCCGGAGTTATTACCACATAAAGTGACACATGTCAGATTTTAAAAAATAGGCTGTGTCCACAAGGCCAAAACAGGCTGTGTCCTAAAGGGGTTAAAATCCAACATGTGCGATCTTTCTTTCACCCAACTTCTGCTGTGGAAGGGTTTAGGTAGTTGACCGTTCCACCAGAAATCGCTGGCTTCATCTGATTTTAATGTATATGGCCATCTTAAGGGCCCATGCATACGTGTGTATTCGAACATCAGATCCTGTCGTCTCCTATCTATACAGCTCCTTATACGGTTGTGTGTGCACGGAGCCTTAGTATTGAACTCTTACAATTAAAAATAAGTGTGACACAGCTGATCCCATAGATGGTGCCCACAGACAGACCCTTAGGAATAACACTGTAGGCAGTTCCGATAGAAAATGGCAGCATCTGTAAGTATAATGCAATCTTATGGCTGTGGAGGTGCCTTAAGAGTTAAAAAAAAAATAATTATATAGTTTTTTTTCCCCCCTTTTTTTTAAAAACCTAAATAGTTTCAAAAGTCTGTGTTGATCAACTTACCTGTAGCCACCACTAGAGGGAGCTTACTGCATACAGTTATAGATTGATTCATTGATTCTTTGATTTGAATGATTAGGCAGTATGCAGTATCTCATGCTCCCTCTAGTGGTGGCTGCAAGTAACGACATGTTCTATGCAGGGGATTTGGAGTTCTATATCAGAAAAAGAAAAGCTCTTAGGCCTCATGCACACGACCATGTTTTTGCGTCCGCAATTCCCCCGCAAATCCACGGGAGAATTGCGGACCCATTCTTTTCTATGGGGCCGTGCACACGACCGTAGTTTTTGCGGTCCGTGCACGGCCCGGGAACCCGGACCGCAGAAAGTACGGACATGTCCTATTATGGTCCGGAGTTGCGGTCCGGGCTCATTGAAAACAATGGCCCGGCCATGTGCATGTGCGGGCGGCTTGCGGCTGACAGTCCGCTGACAGTCCGCAGCCGGCCGACACGAAAATCACGGGCGTGCACACGGCTACGGTCGGGCTACGGTCGTGTGCATGAGGCCTTAGGGACTGTCCACATGTAACGGAATTGCTGCGTATTTGCCGTCCGGAATTGCGGTCGGAAAATACGCAGCAGAATACAGCAGCAGTAAAGTGGGTGAGATTTAACAAATCTCATCCACACGCTGCGTAAAATTTCCGAGCAGAAATTGACCATCGTTGCATATTTTTCGTACCGCAGCATGTGGACTGAATTGCTGCGTTTTTCAGTGGAGATGTCACCATCTCCCAGCATTGAGAAAAACACACCAAAATACGCACCATTTTCTGCAGTAAAAAAACACAGGAAATGGTGCGGTTTTTCTACAGTGGAAATTTCGCTAATTTTAATGGAAATGCTGCAGAAATTTTCTGCAGCAATTCTGTTACATGTGGACAAGCCCTTAGTGCTATAAATATATACTAAGAAATCTAATCACAGATTTTTTTAACTTCTAAATGACATGGTGATAAAAAGGCGGGAAAAAAATCATTTTAAGGTGCAAATCTGACAAATAATACAAAGACCTTGTTGTACTTAACCTGCTTAGGCTCCACCCACTCCGTATATAAAGGCTTCTTGCTAAAGTAATACTAAATATAAGGAGATTAGCAGAAAATCGTAAGATTTTTTTTTAAAAAAAGTCACGTTTTCACAGGGCCCAGTTTAACTCACTGTTGACCTAAAGCCGAAAAAGGAAATGCAGTAGCAAACTCAATAACTAAGGCCTTATTCACACGAACGTGTTAAACGTGTCCGTCACACAGACCTATATAATTCAATGTGGCCGTTCACACGGCCGTGTGAAGGGTCCGTGAGAAAATAGGACATGTCCTATTTTTTCACGCTTCACACATCCTTCCATAGACTCTAGTCTATGGGGGATGCGTAATATCCCGCAGAGCACGGATGCACCTCTGACGTGAAAAACTGCAGTATTTCACGTCTGAGATGCGCAACGCCCAGGGTATGTTCACACGGCCAAATTTCAGACGTATACGAGGCGTATTTTGCCTCGTTTTACGTCTGGAAATACGTCTCAAATACGTCGTCAAACATCTGCCCATTACTTTCTATGGGTATAACGCTGTATTGTCCACACGACGCGTAATTTTACACGTCGTACGGCAATTACGCCTCGTAAAAAGAAGTGCAGGACACTTCTTTGGACGTTTTTGGAGCTGTTTTCTCATAGACTCCAATGAAAACAGCTCCAAAAACGGACGTAAAAAACGCAGCGAAAAATGCGAGTTGGTAAAAAAACGTCTGAAAAGCAGGGTCTGTTTTCCCTTGAAAACAGCTCTGGATTTTCAGACGTTTTTGTTGACTACGTGTGCACATACCCTAAGGGTGGCATTTGGGGACATGATCTGAAGTTGTTACATTACAGTGGGATGAGCTTTGCCATTATTTTCGGGTAAAAAAAACGGCCATGAAAAAGAAGTGCAGGTCACTTCTTGGGACGTTTTTGGAGCCGTTTTTCATCGACTCTAGCGAAAAACGGCCGTGAAAAATGGCGCGAAAATCGCGAGTGGCTTCGAAAACGTCTGAAAATTTCCCTTGAAAACAGCTCCGTATTTTGAGACGTTTTTGCTCACTGCGTGTGAACATACCCTAAAAGTGCTTTTTTACTTTCAGCTGTAATTCTTTTTGGAGAACCTATTAGATGGGAAACCAACCTACAGATAATCATTGATGTTTTACTGACTGGTGGTCACCCCGCGAATCCCCATCAGCCTCACAATCATCCACACATCCCCTTACTGGCATGTAACATGGATCTGATGTGGTTGGCTGAGGCCCGCTCACCGAGGTAAGAGTTTTACCAGGTATACTTGCGGTAAACTTGCTTCCTGTGAATATTACGCTAAGTTGATGTCTCTTCCGGACGACCATTTTTTAAAATTAAGATCTACTGGCGATCAGCTGTTATGTACATGAAGCTTAATCATTGGATATTGTCAGGTTCTGCAACTTTCTAATATACTTTGATTCAGTACCTCTCCGCTTTCAAAATCTCTGCTAGAAGTCAGTGAATGGAAACATTTCATTGTTCACATTGAGAGGCTGAAATCATGTTCCGATTATGTCTAACTTACACAAGTGCCGGCTTGTTAAGTGCACAGCTCATTGGAAGATAGAGCTCTGATGTACTCGAGTAAGGACAGGGTTTTAGCCACTGATTGTAAACAATGAATGTTTAACTCCTTGCGTGTCATGTATGTGACCGCCTCCCAGGGAAAGTATTGAGTGTGCTTGCTGGCTCCATACTAAGCGGGTCTCTGCTGTATGTTACAGCTGATGCTTCATTGTAGCGGGCAGGATTGGAGAGAACTCTGATCCTGCCAATTTAACCACTTAGATGCTGCGGTTAATAGCGACCAAGGCATCTAAGCCATTAGAAAAAGGTGGCCTCCTCCGACAGCCCATGCCCCCCCCCCCACAACACGATCCCAGGCCTAATGAAGGTCCCAAGGTCTGCCATCCTTCTGCTCTTATTAAGCCCTGCCATAAGTATTGCAGTATATTGTGCAAGCGATCCAACGATCGCTAGTTCAAGTCCACTCAGAGGATTAAAAATATATTTCATTTATTTTTTCAAAGTTCAAAAAAGTAGCGTGTATAAGAAAATACTGAGCTGCTCCTCTTAGCGTTGTTACGTTGTGATATTTTAGTGCATACAACATGAAGATTTGCTGTGCTATACAAATTAATAATAATCTCTTGGTCAGACAAAATTCTATTTCTGTTCCCCTGCGTCTGAATTGATGCTGATATTCTACACCTTTCTTGTAGGTTTGGCCATGGGATCTTCATGGTTTGTCTGGAGAATATCTATAAGAAGATTACAGGAAAGGAGCTGAAATATGAGGCTTTGATGGGAAAACCCAGCGAGGTGACCTTTCACTATGCAGAATACCTCATCCGGACCAAAGCAGCAGAGATGCAGTGGAATAAGCCGGTCCAAACTCTTTATGCTATAGGGTAATTTACCATTGAACTAGTAATCATGCCGGACAATATCGCTGTACAGTCTAAGGCCTGTTTCACATTGCCTTGTTCGTTCCATAACATACGGACTGTATGTCGGCAGTGTTTCCTGGACCGAAGAAAGTTCAGGGAGCCGGACTCCTACCTTCATAATCATCTATGATGCTGGGAGTCCCTCCCTCCCTGCAGGAATACAGTCCCATACTGTAATCATGTTTTCAGTACAGGACCGTATTCCCGCGGGGAGGCAAGGACACCTAGCATGATAGATGACTATGATACTAGGAGCCCGGCTATTCAGTCCGGGAAATACGGGCGACATTCGGTCCGTATCTCAAGGACCGAACAGGCCCATTTGAATCAGGTCCTAAGCAGGTGTGACTAAATAGTCAATCACCATCTACTAGTCCACCACCAAGCAGTGATCAGTAGATCACAATGACTGACCACTTCACAAGTCAGCTACTGCTTACTACAATGTGCCGCTATCTTATTGGCCTTATTTTGTGGCCCTGGAGTAAGTGGAGTTGTCTCTGAAAATTAAGGCGACTCGTGAAGCTGTGACGGATTTAGGGTCTTTTTTGGGAGTATCTGTGGCTGACACAATTAGGGGCAATTTATTAAGACTGGCCTTGTTATACCCCAGTCCTAAATCAAAAGTAAGATGCGCCTAATTTATTAAGAGATGCACGCCTCTTAAATTAAATTAGGTGCATCTCTGGCCATCCATGTGCCAGAAAATAAAATCTACTCCAACTACTAGCTGGAGTAGATTTGCGCTATAATTTTCGCCTGTTTTCTGTAAATGAATAGAGCGGTGGGGGCCCTGCCTGCTTATGTTTAGCCCCAACCACGTTTTAGAAAAGTGACGGATGTTTTGCACAAAAAAAAAACCAAAAGTATTTGCGCAAATTATACTTTTCTATGCCAAAAACTGACAGAGGGCTTAATAAATTGCTCCCAATGGGGAGGCGGTCTTCATAAATTAGGCACATCTTATTCCAAACTTTCTTTATTAAAAGGCATGAGCGTCTTAATCTAAATTCGTAACCTCTCTGGCCGTTTGTGCAGAGTGCACTTGCGCTATCATTTACACCAGTTTTCTGGCAAAAATCATAGTAAATTTATCAGGCTGCGGTGGCCCGGTTCCCTCCCGCTAAGCCATGCCTACTTTTTTTAAATGGTGGCGGCGGCATAAAAAAATAAGTAAACATTTTTGTGCATGTATCTAGTTTCTGCACAAATCATTCCAGTTTTCTGGAGTAGAAAATTCAGAGGCTTTTATAAAATCCCCCCCTCCCCCCATTATGTTTAGCTTGTTAGATGATGAATTGTCTTTATAATGATGATGAGTAACATATAATTTTCCTGTTTTGTTTTTTTTATATTCCGCAGGGACAATTTGATGACTGATATCTATGGTGCTAACCTCTACAACCGCTACCTTCAAAAGAGAAACTCCAGGAAAAGCTCCAAGGCATTGCTGCAAGCCGGCTCGGGATCCCGAGTAACCACCGTGTCTCAGGAGGAGGATGCAGCGTGGGAAAGTGAGCTCTCCTATCCCAGCGCTACTCGGTGCAAGTCTGTTCTTGTCTGCACTGGGATCTACAATCCTCATGCCGAAGTGCCTACTGACCCTTCACAGTCCGTTACTGAAACAGTATTTCACGGTCACCGGGATTTCAGGATTGATCCAGCCTTGATAGAACCAGGGCACATTGTTGCTGATGTTAATGCTGCCGTTGACCTGATCTTCCAACTAGAAACCTTTGTGCCAACCGAAGATAAGAGAACTTTATAGAAAAAACTAAACATATATATATGTTTAGTATATATGTTAACATATATATATATGTTTAGTTAACATATATATATGTTTATATATATGTTAACTAAACATATATACCTATGTGTGTGTAATATATATATATATATATTACACACACATAGGTACCAGGATATAACCCAGATGACCTCACAACACCTCTGTTAATTTTTTTGCTGCACTTTACTAATTTCCCAAACCTTCATCTCTTTATTTTCCTTTTTAAATCTATTATCCCTAATCTTTTTTAAAAATGTATTTATATATATATATACACATACAAGTTTGAAGAGGTGTTGCTTTATGACAAATATTTTTTGTTTTCTGTGGTAGGAAAACTTTACAGAATAATTTGCCAGAACACTGCTTACGGGTCAGTTCACACGGCGCCTGAATAAAATGGTCCAACTCATTGATTTCAATGGGAGGCATTTTTTTTTTCTTTTCTTCCAAGGTGGCTTTTGGCCCTCACGAAAAAAAGAAAAAGGGTCATGCTCTCAGAGCAGTTTCCGCCTCTGACGTACCATTTAATTGCAGTTCTTTTGAGCGTTTTATGCCTGCTGTTTTTGCATTCGATTCAACAGCCACGGGCAAAAAAAACGCTGCGGAAAAAAAAAAAAAAGCAGACAATGCTGGCAATTCCAATTCTAGCCTAAAGTTCCTGAAGGAATTTGAAGCAGATTTTATTTTCTGCCTTCAAAAACTGTGTGAACTAGGCCAACCTCTGGTAAAAAAAAAAAGTTGAGCCTCTCCCTCACTTGCGTCAAGTATCTCCTATTTTCTTTTCAATTCCGTTACATCATCTATATACCTTGAGACTTAGGGCTGGTTACGTGGATAAATTATCCACTTGGTCTGTTGGCTGCGCAGGGTCCTGGTACCTGGGCTAATATGTTGGGGAATCTCTCTCTGTCGTCCTCTCTTCTTACAAGTTACTTCATTTTTTAAATTTAGGGGCATTGGTGCAGTGACAAAGGATATATCCGTCTAGGCGACCGTTTTTTAAGTGCTAGCTACAGATATGCTCTAGGAACATTCTTGCAATGGACTCGGCGTTTGTTCCTTGCAATATGCAAATATCCTAAGCACATAATCTCTGCATGGTACATATCCTGGCCGGATAGTCATCCCATGTAACAGCGCTGTGGTATTTTCTGCACAAACACACCGGTTGCCTACTTAACTGTAGTCCGTTGTCACCTGTGTACAAGAAGTCAAGGTGCTGGATAGTTTTTACTGTTTAGAAACAGATGTTTCTGCTCTATAAATGTTTTAAGCAGATTGTCTTTGCAGCTAATATTTCAGTGCAATAACGTTTTTATTCCACTATTTTTAAGGGGCATTTTAAAGGATACTGAAATTTTACTTTTTTTTTTATACTGTATTCTTGACTGTGTATTGGGCAACACCTGCCCAGATTTTGACTTGAATTGTTTTTTCTTGCCTGCCTTTTTTGCATGTTTGCCATGTTGATGTTCACATGATGGATCTCTTCGTGTCTGTTACAGATTATTCTCTCCATATGGTTTTAATAAATTTGTTTATTATCAAGAACAGAGCTTTTTTTTTACGCCAGGTCTCCACTGATATTACGGGCTATTATTGAAGCATTGTGCAGGGTAGATTACCTTGCATTAGTGACTTTTTTTTATTTTTATTTTTTTTAGCCTATAGGAAGCACATGAAATTGCATTTCTTCATCATGTTTTCTGTTCCCTGGAGTTAAGATGGGTGTAAGGGTATGTTCACACGATAGGCATTTACGGCTGAAATGACAGCCTGTTTTCAGAAGAAAACAGCTGCGTCGTTTCAGCCGTAAATGCTCCTCGTAATATACGAGGCGTCTGTGACGCTCATATCTTGAGCTGCCCTTCATTGAGTTCAATGAAGAACGGCTCAAATTACGTTGCAAAGAAGTGTCCTGCACTTCTTTTGCCGAGGCTGTATTTTTACGCGTCGTTGTTTGACAGCAGTCAAACGACGACGCGTAAATTACAGGTCGTCTGCACAATACGTCGGAAAACCCATTCAAATGAATGGGCAGATGTTTGCTGACGTATTGTAGCCCTATTTTCAGACGTAAAACGAGGCATAATATGCCTCGTTTACGTCTGAAAATAGGTCGTGTGAACCCAGCCTAAGCACCTGTTCATCAGCATTCGGTTTCCATTGATGGGTTCCGTCAGACCTTTCTGTCGGAGGAACCCATCAACTGAAAGGCAAACCGAAACCATAGCATCTATTTGCATTACCATTGACTTCAGTGGTAATGCTACCATTGCTAATGGTTTCCATTTGTCTCTGTTCCCTAAGGCTTCCTTTTTTTGGGCGGAAATAATAGCGCTGTCGACTACGCTTTTGATTCCCGCCGAAAAAAAAACGGAAACCTTGCGGAACGGAGATAAATGCAAACCATTCGTAACAGAAGCTATGGTTTCTGTTTGCGCTTCTGTGGATGGGTTCCTCCACCGGAAAGGTCTGATGGAACCCATCAACGGAAACCGAACGCTGATGTGAACATAGCCCAAGACTACGTTCAGTTTAAATTAATTTTTTGGGCATTCAAAAACTGCATCACAAAATGCTCCAAGGCAGAGGTGAGACCCACATCTTTGACATTTATGGCATGTCCAGTGGATATCGTACATAACTAGGATGCTAGGAGCCCGGCTCCCTGCAGTGTGTTCGGTCCGGGATTAGCGTCCGAAATACGTTCCGTCCATTACGGACATAATGTGCTCGTGTGAACCCAGCCTCACTCAGATGCAGATTAGACTTCCCTCCCTCCAGGATTATCTGCCTGCTAGGTCTTGGGCCTCATACTAAAATCTATTAGTAACCGCTGCAAATGACCTGAACTAAAAAAACAAGGTGGTACTCGCCTATCCTTTCCACCGGCAATAGAGTGCAGACGCTCCGGCGGCCCTCCTGGTCAATTGTTTACATGCAGGCGGCAATCAGAGGGCTCAGAGGTGATAAATATTTCTGGCTTAATGTCAGAAATACAACACATGACCGCTGAGCGCTCTGACTGTGGTGGGGATATGCTGGCTGCATGTAAACAATCACCGGTAGGGCCACAGGAGTGTCCTCGCTGGATCTCTGAGGGCAGTATAGGGGAGTATTGCTTGTTTTTTAAATTCTGGTCCGTTGCAGCCATTGGAATGTTTTCACCTCATGGGCAAGATGCACCAAACTGTGCCATTTTGATGCAAATTAAATCGGATATCTGAATCAAACACATACATTTAAAATTATTTATTTCAAATTCATTTGCTGGTGATAAATATATTTATATCTATTTATGAAAATAAGGAAAAACTTCCTACAAAACAAGTCAAAAATCTGAAATGTTTAAGTGATTGAAACATTGCACATTGTTCCCAGTTCAAATGTTCTGTTGGTCAACCAACCAAAGATTATAAAAATTCAGGAATGACTCCAAGTGATAATAAACCAGTTGTCTGTCCGGCAAGAAAGAATAAAATAGATTTTTTTTTTCAAGTTTTAAAAATTTTAGAAAAACCATCTGCAAAAATGCAGGCGGTCCTACATATAGGTTTTGTGGCAAAGTGCCACATTACTATTAAGTCATTCTACAAAGTATTAAAACATGGTATCATGTTAAAGAATCATCTAGGGTTCTGAACTTTAAGAGCAGCCCATAGACTACAAGGCATTTGGTGTGGTTCATATACAAAGTCACAGTGCACAAGGTCTTGGGACCAACAGAATCTGCACGATTCACTTATGGAAACCAGTTCCACAACTTTTTCAGCTGTTGCTCCCCTCCATTGTCATTTGCATAACTTAAAGTTTCAGGTAGCAGACTGCTCGGGGAAAAAAAGTTAAAGAATTTTTAACTAAAACAAATATATGGCAGAGTTATGAAGCCAGTGGTGCCAATCGTATATTGAACTAATGCTATAGGCAAAAAATGGAGTAGTAGCTCCTTACCAACTGGCATAGCCACGTGCAGCTCATGTACTCTATGGTCATACTAATTGCAGGCAATTTCAATGAATTTACTACCTAATAGAAGAAAAAAAAATTAAGCAATCATCAACAAGCACAATTCCAGGAGTCTCCAGCCATGTCTTTGCTGTCAAGTTTTATGCTGTCTGTGGATTTTTCACTGAAGACTGGCCCACCATGCCTCATCATCAGCTCAGTGGCCATCTTTACAAAAGCTTCTTCCACATTACTGGAATCCTTGGCAGAGGTTTCAAAAGCGGTGATGATGTCATAATGTTTGGCCATGGTTTCAGCTTCTCCAAGCTGGACTTCTCGATGCTCATGCATGTCCGACTTGTTTCCTGTGGGGGTAGGGGGGAGACAATGGAGTTACTGAGGGTCTTATGCCACGTTCAATGATGTACTGGTTAGTCATATGCTGCTCACAAATAGTCTTATCTGACAATCAGGCCATGTAGGGTTAAATAGCTGGACCAGTGTTTCTCAATTCAAGTCCTCAAGCACCCCCAAAATGTCATGATTTGAGGATATCCCAGAGAGAGAGAGAGAATACCCGTGTTCAATTCCTGACAATCAAATTCTCTGTGCAAGTTAATCCTTAAAACATGACTTGTTGGAGGAAATTGAAGACTTGAGTTCAAAAACATCTAGGCCATCCTCAGAGCTTGTGTACATGATCATATCCAGAGGGGACCCAGACCCCAATATGGTTGTGTAAACAGGTCCTACGGCATTACATTTTATAATGTAGAGGTTTTAGCTCCTCCTACTATGACTGATGCATCCAAGGAGTTTTCTTCAGTCACAAGTATGTAAATAATCACAGGAAACGCACTGGTGGTGGTCGTGATGTGAACGTCAGCCGGTCAAGGGCTTTGCTAGCGTGTCACAATATTGTATGGAGTTGGTTTCCTGAGAAAATGGAGCCCTTAACTAAGTTCAAGCAAAGGTAAGGGTAGACACAACTGTATTATTATATTCCTTATAAACATACGACCATACCTGTGCAGGACACATCCAAAAGAGACCAGGTACATATGTTGCGCCGCTCTCTAGCCGTACTGCATGTGCCGCGCCGCTCTCTAGCCGTACTGCATGTGCCGCGCCGCTCTCTAGCCGTACTGCATGTGCCGCGCCGCTCTCTAGCCGTACTGCATGTGCCGCGCCGCTCTCTAGCCGTACTGCATGTGCCATTTTAGTGGTTGTGCATTGCCTTATTACATTTCATGCATCAGTTTTACCTTTCACCCAATAAAGGGGCAACACTTAAAAAATCATTGGAACTGGTAGAGTCTGGCATTTTCTGTTAGGAAAGGATGGTTTGCCATTTTTCACTGGGCGTTTCTAGTATCATTTATTTATGTTGTGGCCGACGGAGGATGGCATACGTGGAATAGAATACTATATAATATATAATTAATGAAAAAAATATTTTTACTCAGGCCTAACCATATATTCCTGATTTTTTTTATTTAAGTTTAAAATTAGAAAAGATACAAGTTCAATATGTATGTAGGCTTGGTGCACATTATTAGATTTGCATTGTTCTACCATCTTCCCATAGGATAGTACATAAAGGGCTTAGACCTACGTGGCAGCAGCTCAGTACTTGCAATTTATACACAAGTCTTATTCAAATGAACTGAATAACTAATGAGAACTATTATTAATATACTACACAGAAAAACCATGACTAGCAGATAGTAAACTGGAGAGTTAGGCCGGGTTGGATACCGCACCATAAATCCTCAGCAGTTTACAGTGCGATACAAGTCGATGTGGATTAGGTTTTGAAAACCCAATCCACATGTACCTGGAAAGTTCTGCATGGAAATCAGAGCACGCTACAGATTTTCACCACGGATTTCACCCTTTGCAATGCATCGGGTGAAGATCGCAGCACATCCACCAGTTACATAAATTATCTGGTGTGACTGGACCGGCCTATAGGCTAGGTCTACACCAAGACTTCTTGCAGCAAGACTTTTTCCCTATAGAGCAATCAAAACCTGAACAAAAATTTTACAAGAGATTTTCAGATTACTCTATGGGGAAAAAATAACATTTTTTTAAAAAAAAGTAGCTACAACCTCTCAAAATTGAACAGAAATCCCAACAAAAATTGCTCGTGACTTACTTGACTAGAGCAATTTTGAAGAAATTTAGAAGCAACCCACTGCACTTCTATGCACAGTGATTTCAAAGTTACTTTTTTTTTTTTTTTTCGTTAGAAATAAAATGTTTAGGTGTAGCCCTAGTCTGAAGTTGACTATAGACTTAAAGTTTCAGATTACTTTTCTTAAAAGGGTTATACACGAATAGATATCTCCCATAATATGAACTATTTTCCCATGGAAGACTATTTGTATTCTACTATTCACCATTCTAAAATTGAGACTACGATTGTAGCGTTTACCTCGAACAACCAAGAAACCATCAATAGCGTAGTCGACTACGGTATTGATTCAGTCAAAACAACGGAACCCTTGCACAACAGAGACAAACGGAAACCATTGGTACCGGATCTGTCACCATTGAAAGCAATGGTGATGTAAATGGAAACCTACGGTTTCCGTTTGTGTCTATCAGAGCTCCGTTCCAACAGAAAGCTCTGTCGGAACGGAGCCCTGGCACAGATGTGAACGAAGCCTTACACGGACAGCCCATTTTACAGCGTATTGCTGCGGTGATCAGCTTAGAATTAGGGGACCCTACTAAAAAAAAAAAAAAAAAGGAAATGTTTAGAGAAGACAAACCCTTTAATGATAATAATCTTTGGGCATCTTAAATGTAATTATATTTTAGTGCCTCCTGCCTTCATGCTTCACAAGTTATTCCTGCGAATAAGAGAACTGGAAAATTAATCATTCTCCTTTCTTTCTGTGAGATCTTCTATTTCATGTAGCTGTCCAGCAGCATATGAGGTACGAGACGAAATTGTGCAAGCCTAACCTGCGGCATTCTCTACATTTTTATTAGGGAGCGGGGGATTTACTTAGACGCCAGTCTAAGGGTATGGTCACATGGCTTATTTTTGACCCGTAAACGGCCGAAAAGTCGGTACAGCACGCCTCCAAACATCTGCCCATTGATTTCAATGGGAAAACCGGCGTTCTGTTCAGAGTTCCGAAGGGACATTTTTTTACGTGAATATCACTTCTTGAGACGTTTTTTTGGAGCATTTTTTCATTGACTCCTGACCCCCATTAACTTCTTTAGTGGAGAAAGCCACAATAGGAATAACTTCATGCAAGTAACCCAAATGTGTTTTGTTTTTTTAATTATGATAAAATACCGGACACGCGGCTTTCTAGAGAGCAGCTTTTGGAACATTACCTGGATATAAAAAGCACTTACAAAGATGTCCTGATTATCGTCATTTGTGAACAAAACATAAAACTTTTTTTTTTTTACCTCTATGGCTCATTAACTTTGCTCTACAGACACTGGATTTATTATACAGGACAGCAGCGCTGCTCTACTACATCAGTGTTCTGCTCAGCATGGCTCCAGGCCTCTGTCTAGGGGCCACAAAGAACTTGTGTAATCACATTGTGATGAAATAGGATGTAGAAACCATAAGGGATCAGGCAGGTAATTCTTTTCAGACAACTATGCAGAAGCTCCTGCTTAACAACCCATTTATCTAGAACATGAAAGACCACAGAGATAAGGAGGAAATACAGGACTGGATTCTGGTTAACCATTTATTGACCAGTTTTAGTAGTTCAACAAAGCATTGCCTTCAGTTGTATTGACCTGTAACGGTCCTTGAGCTCTGCTGTTCATGGATCTGACACTTGTCACAAAGGGTCTGCAGCCAAAATATTATGTTCCTGTCCTAATCACCATCTTCTCACGATCATAGTAAAGGAAGAAGGAAGGAAGGAAGGACTTCCGGGTGACGTGCGTGATTCGCGCTACAGTTAGTAAAGAAGGAGGGGCTTTTAGGTTTCCCTTCACCACTTTAATGTTTCGTAACATAAAAACAGAGTGTCATAATGATGCCGGCTGCGCGAAAATCATGCAGCCACGCACCATATACAGATGCCACACTGAACTTTTGCGCACGCAAAACGCAGCGTTTTTTGTGCGCGCAAAATGGACACGATCGTGTGAATAAGGCCTAAGGCTTCGTTCACACCTGCATCGTGCCTTCCGTTCTAGCGGATCCATCAGAGGACCACAAGAACGGAAGTAAACGTTTCAGTCAAGAAACCCATTGCTTTCAATGGGTTGTTTTTGCAACAGTTGTGCTCAGTTAGGGTATGTTTACACGCAGTGACCAAAATACGTCTGAAATTACGGAGCTGTTTTCAAGTGAAAACAGCTCCTGATTTTCAGAAGTTTTTTTTAACAACTCGCGTTTTTCGCGGCGTAAATTACGCCTGTTATCGGAGCTGTTTTTCAATGGGGTCAATGAAAAACGGCTCCAAAAACATCCCAAGAAGTGACATGCCCTTCTTTTTCGCGGGCGTCTTTTTACACGCCGTATTTTGACCGACGCATAAAATTAAAAATTACACCTCGTGGGAACAGAGCACCGTAAAACCCATTGAAAGCAATGGGCAGATGTTTGTAAGCGTAATGGAGCAGTTTTTTTTCAGGCGTAATTCGAGGTGTAAAACGCCCGAATTACGTCTGAAAACACTGCGTGTGAACATACCCTTAGGCTCCGATCCGTCAGGTTTACGTTTTTTTTTGACTGAAGCAATAGTGTAGTCTGCTGCGCTATTATTTCAGTCAAAAATTATGGAAACCTGACAAAAAGCACAGCAGCCCCAATTACAGGGGAAATTAGCATAGTGACTATTGTCACTAATAGGGCTGTGCTGGGTCTAATAAGACCCAACAGCAGTCTGTCACTAACGGCACCCAGCGATCATGTGACCAGTCACATGATCGCCGGGACCAATAGAGACAGCGGCCCTGCCTCTATTCATGTACACAGCGCTCATTGAGTGCTGTGTAGAAGAGATCAGAGAAGATAGAAGCAGCGATATCTGTTTCTATCCTCTCCTCAGTGTCTCCAGCAGTCACTGACTCCTGGAGACCCGACATTCAGCTTGCCAATCGCTCAGGCAGCAAGCTAAAACCCGCGCCGTTAATAGTCTATGGCGCAGGTTTTAAGGACCCTGACCGCTGGCCGTGAATACACAGCTAGCGGTCGTGAACCGGTTAAAAACTGAGTATATCTGATAACGGAAATAAAAAAGTGTCGTTTTTTTTGCTCGATCCAGTAAACTGATCAGTCAAAAAAAAAAAAGAAAAAAACCTTTTACCTTCAGTCTGGCATCCGTAAGTCTGTTAATTTTTGTTAAATTTCAACTGATCTGCTAAAAACAGATGCCACAACACAGATGTGAACGAAGCCTAAACCAATGAGGTCATTAAGAAAATCCATATGGTGGGAGAACGGTTCGTAGATCACATCAGAATTCTCTGGTCAATAAAACTATTAAACACAATGCTGCCAAGCAAGACTAGTTAATATATAGCAGCTTATCCAGGTATATTAGATCACATCTGTTACAAGAAATACATTTTAAATTAGAGTATTTATGAGTTGACATTATAGAAGCTATTGGGTGCTTAAACACCCATTAAATGCCCCTCTCAGTGCCTATGAAAACTACATCCAAAGTATATAAAATAGCATGCTTTAGCCTGATCAGAACTGCCCAAATGACCCGTACGTGGGCTCAAAAGTGAGCGTCTGGACAGCCAGAAGGAGCCAACATGTAATCCCTTTTTGAGTTTATGATACAAATACAGGGATCAAGCACATTGGCAAATGGAGGATTGGGGTACAGATACACCCACACTTCTATTTAGTCGGTCTTCCTAAAATTAGCAGGTCTGTCTGGTAACAGATACTATTTAAAGGGATTGTACAGGATATATAAAAAAATAAAAAACATCTGCTCTTGTTTTTCAAGAAACAGCACCACATCTATCTAAGGCTGTGTCTGGTATTGCAGCTAATCCTCAGTAGTGAAAGGGATTGATCTGCAATACTAGATACAACCCATGGACAAGAGTGACAGTTTCTGGGGAAAAATAAAAATCTAACCCTGGACAACTTTTTTAAAATGCATAAATAAACATGAGAAGAAGGAGCCGACCAGACTGGTCTTCTTTTCTTAAACAACCTGCTACATAACAAGGCATCGTCAGCGGTATTGACAGAGAAATCTCTAGGTACTGAAGATGGCGTAGAGCAGATGGAGATCTTACTGGTGACAGCTGGGTGATGAAGGTGATCGCTCCCAGCCACTCCACAGTCCAGGTAGAACAGGTGTTCCTGTATCTAGTAGCAGTAAGGACTAGATGATACAAAAAAAATAATTCATAGACAATACACCTTTTATTTGCACACACTTGAGTATGGGCTACAGATCCATCCAGTAGTATTTCAGTCTAGTAGCTCGGAGCGCACTTTCCGCTGAATTTTGGCAGTTGTGTAGCCGGTTGTACATGGAACAGACTGAAATCTTGTCAGTCTTTAAAGAGGATCTTTCACCGGATTATTAATTCCCGATCTCCTAACTAATCTAATAGGCGCTTTGCTGCTGATAACTACACTGTGATTGGTTTTAAAAAAATGTTTATTATTTGGAAAGTTATGAGCATTTTTCTAAATATGATAATGTGGCTCTAATAGCCAAATAGGAGGTGGGCGGTGTAATGTTTTCTGTATGACGCTGTCCAATCAGCATACAGCTTCTCCCCCTTCCCTGCCCAGCAACACAGCGTGATCATATAGTATACAGCTTCCATTCAACTGGTGATATCTCCAGCAAGAACTGCGATCCTGGCGTCACGTGAAAGCCCGAAATATGGATATTTGAAGTGATCCCCCTTCCCTCCAGCCTCAGTCTCTCACACGGTGCGAAGCAGCTTCATGCTGATAGGTCAGAGGCTGTGAGGAGGCTCCACCTCAGGAGAATCGGTGGGGTTACTTCCCACTTGTATAATCAATTAAATTATGAGCATTTTTCTAAATATGTAAATGAGCCTTTATTAGACTAGTGAAAATTGTCCCAAGACTTTTATTATCGGTGTGACAGCGCCTATTAGATTAGCTAGGAGACGGGGCATTACTAAACTAGTGACAGAGCCTCCTTAATGTTCACTAGGGTGCATTCACATGTACTTGCAGTCACACTACTCCCACAGAGCACAGAATGGTTTTTGTGAAAATTACCGCTGCAGTTTACACAACACGTCATGATTTGGACGCTTCCCGCAACCAGAATATCAGGGCTAAAGCTAAGAATCTAGCGCAATATTTGGGGTACAGCACTTGTTTGTAGTTGGGGAGCCGAAAAAAAAGTATTACTTGCTGGTTTTGTATCTCTGTAAGGTAGGAGGGAAGCTGCAAGTGACAGCAGGAAGAAACATCACAAACGGTTACGATCATCTATCCTCCTGTGCAGCCCCCAGTGACCCCAGGGGGTGATATCAGTACTTTTCTTCACCTCACATTTGTTATTTTTTTTCTATTACAGGGTAAGAGGATAGTTTCACATCTAAACACCTCCTGTACCTAAATCAGGTACTTTGTCAACTCCGTGATTAAAACGTGTACTGGCATCTGAATCGCAGAGTTTTTCTGTAATTTTGTGAAGATATGTGTATGTTGAACTTTTATTTTCAGGGGGTGTTGGGTGTATAAGGCTCTGCTTGGGTCATACTTTTAGCCACAAAATATGAATTTTAAGGTCTTTTTTTTTTCTTCAAAATGTTACGCTTTGATGCAAAATTGCATGACGGCGATGATACAATCAACAGCGCCATCATACAGTTTTGCACCAAAGTGCAATATTTTGAAAAAAACAAAACAAAAAAACACAAGGTGGCATTTTCATAGTGTGCTAGGTGTCTACATTAAAAGAAAAATATGAGTATCATATTCAATTTTTATTTTATAATTTGAATTTTATTTCTGGACGTCAAAAGTGTAAAACTTATCCTGAAACCCCGGCAGAGTGATGGTCGTGTGACATGACGGCTACCACATGTAAAAATCAGAAAAACAAAGAATATTGTCTATACGGATTATCCACTAGAATTTAACATCTGCCCATTGTGGTAACTTACCACAACACTAACTAAACAAATATTGGGTGCAATACGTGAACCACAATCTAGTTTCTGTAGGTTGCTTACATTTATGAAATCCAGTCTACAATATTGCTTAGCAAAAAAAAACAAAAAAAAAAATTCTGTATCGACGCTATATGAAGAAAAAAATAAATATAAAAGTCCAGCTCAAAGATCTCATGTTCCCTCAAACACCAGAAGAAAAAAAAGTATAAAGCTTTATACAAAATGCATTACGCATTTTGAGGGGAATAGAGATCCTTGAAGTGGACTTTTAGATCATTCTTTTTATGTCGCTACAGAAATTGTTTTTTGCATATTCTTCATTTACAGGAAATTGAGGACAGTTTCTGTTTATTCTGTCTTTAGCACCGCCATACTGGAGGTTTGCACGATCTGAATTTACATTGGCGTAGTATATTGCTTTGGTTAAACTGGGAAGTTTCTGCTTATGGACCCAAAAAGAGGAGTTTGGTGTTAAAGCATATTTCCAGAGATTTAAAGAAAAACTGTTCAGGGGAAGAGTCTTCGGATGTACAATGAAACAGAGTAGTTTGCGGGGGTTTTAAAAAAAAAAAAAAAAAAATCTCATGTCTTACCTTTCATTTCATGCAGTTATGTCTTAGGCTGGATTCACATGAGCATGTTCGGTCCATAAAGGACGGAACGTATTTCGGCCGCAAATCCCGGGCCGAACACACTGCAGGGAGCCGGGCTCCTAGCATCATAGTTATGTACGATGCTAGGGACTCCGTAAACGGCGGAAAAATCAGAAGCAGAACGCCTCCAATCATCTGCCCATTGATTTTAATGGGAAAAACGGTGTGCTCTTCCGACGGGCCGTTTTTTGGCGCGGCCGTTTTTCAAAACGGTCGCGTAAAATAAACGGCCGCGAAAAAGAAGTGCACGTCACAAATCACGAGTGCCTCAAAAAACGTCTGAAAATACGGAGCTGTTTTCAAGGGAAAACAGCTCCGTATTTTCAGACGTTTTTTAGTAACCGTGTGAACATACCCTTAGACCATACCTAATAGGCAGATGCTTATGGCAGACCTGGTGACTTTTGTTAGACCTCCTGTTTCTATAGTAAAGCATTGGACCGGGGCGCTGAAGCCCTGAAAGAGGGAGCCCCTCCCTCCGTCAAACACCTTCGATTCCGCAGTCTCTGTTGACTGCAATATTTAAAAAGAAGAATTGAACAATTGTAGACCAACTTTATTGGTCTTTAATCGGTGTCCTGTGCCCAAGGCTGTTAGCAACAGCCTGAGCACTGGGATTGCATAGTGCATAGCGCTGCAATCTTCTTCTGAAGCACCGTCGTAGAAAGGCGGCGCTTCAGAATAAGTCCCCTGAACATCCGCCGTAAAAACCCTTTACGGCGGTTGGTAAGGAGTTGAAGGGCTTATACAGGATAAGAAAAACATGGCTGGTTTCCATGCGTTGTGTCTGGTTTTGCAGCCCAGCTCCATTGTAGTGAATGGGGCTGAGTTGCAATACCACACACAACCTGTGAACAGGTGTGGTGCTGTTTCTGGGGAAAAAAAAGCAAATGAAAAAAAAAAAAAAAAAAAAAAAATGCACCATTTACAACCCCTTTAACGCAAACACGTTCTTCTTTTTCCGCTTTGGCTGCCGCCTCCTCTGCATGACAGCCACATATTTGTATAAGGGAGGGTGTTTATTTGTACTCTGGAAGGGTGTTATACAATGACAAGAGAAACAAGGAACTGTCTGGGAGTGCACACGGCGCTGTACACCGTTACATCATATACGGTTTGTATAAAGCAACTGATGACTCTTTGTAAATATATATAACGCACCAATAAGCAGCTGCACAATGTTGGAGCCAGCATACTTCCTGACATCTTCAATCCAGCGAGGAACCGATTCAAACGACTTCCTCTTGGTTATGTCATAAGCGATGATGGCACCATTGGCGCTTCTGTAATAACTCTGTGTTATGGTCCGAAATCGCTCCTGTCCAGCAGTATCCCAGATCTGCAGCTGGTAGACAAGAAAAATAAATCATATTATAAGTATGCCAGTGCCCATGTTACCGAATCCTGTAGAGCAGGCCTGGTGAATCTTTTGTCAGAGTGTCCAAATTTAGTCAGATGCCAAGGTACCAAAAAATGCTGGGACTAGACCGTGATTAAATGGAGGTAAATTGCTGTAAATAGTCACTGATCCATAAAAGTCAAAAAGGGGCAAAAACTCGGGAAAGGGGCAAAAACTTTTTCACAGCACTGTACATAGAATCATAAAATAAAGGATGACAGGTCCATCAACAGCAGCTTGTTCACACTCACTGGTTAGCTATTGGATATTTTTATTTTTTTTTACTTCACTCAGTAATAATGTATTTCAGATATATTACAAAGATGCTACATTTAGCTTTGAGGAGGCCTCACGCACACGACCGTGCAGTATTTACAGTCAGTAAATACTGCACGAACGGGCCGCGGAGGGTCAGCCACATTTGCCGGCTGTGCTCACATTGAAAAGTATAGGAGCATGGTCCCTAAATGCAAAAAATAGGACATGTCCTATTTTTTGAAAATAGTTAGTATGTCACGGACACACACAACGGTAAATATACAAGAAGGTTATCCAAGTCGAATAGAAATAAATGGGTCAGTATTTTATCCGCAATTATGGATCTGTAATCGTGGATAAAAATTACGGTCGTGTGCATGAGGCATGACTATGGAGACAAAAGTTCATTGATGGTGGAGCTTCACTTGAAGGGATCTGTTCATGAATATTGTTTCACATCGGGAAAAAGTTTAGTAATAAATATAAAAATTGCTATAGTGACATTATGTAAAAAGAATGGTAACCCTATAATACCCTTCATAAGGGCCCAGTCACCGGGAAAACTGCACCGTCACAACGGGAAATCAGCACCACGAGCAGGTCAGACCACACACCGCTGAGCAGAAACAAAGGACTCAAACGGAAACACAGCTGCAGAGCTGAAACTCACAGCAACCAATCAAAACTACAGGACTGATGGGTGAATTAGTACATAAGAAAGTACTGTACTTATATTAATGGATCTACGGTTCACAAATAGCCACCTATGAATATGAGAAATAAGTTTATACGCTGCAGAGAAACAAAACATTCCCTGGTAAAAAGGTCTGTTCACACATCATTGTCAAATTACATTGAAAAAAAAAAAAAGTGCCAGAACCACGGCATGTGCCAACACCCAAATCTATATTTACATCAGGATATAAACTGCAGAATCTGAAGCAAAAATCTGCAACAAATACAATGAACTTCACCTGGAGTTGTAGTCCAGTTGTTAAAGGGTAACTAAACGTTCAAACTTCTGACATGTTATAGTGACATGTCAGAAGTTTTGATTGGTGGGGGTCCGAGCACGGAGACTCCCACCAATCGCTAACACAAAGCGACAGAAGCGCACAATATAGCAGTGTACGGACTCAATAGAAAATCTATGAGCCCGTACACCGCCTTTCCGGAAAAAGACGAACAGAAACTAAGCGGGTTCTGCCGCTTCGTTTTAGCGATTGGTGAGGGTCTTAGTGCTCGGACCCCCACCAATCAAGACTTCTGGACATGTCACTATAACAGGTCAGAAGTTTGAACGTTTAGTTACCCTTTAATAATTGCATTCAGTTCTTTCAAAGTTTTACCTGTTAGGGTGCGCTTACACGTGGCATACTTACATTGTATGCCTAAGGAAAAATATTCTGCAACTCAGATTCCTCTAGTTCTTACGTTGCAGAATATTTTTTCCCACAGGCATATATTGTAGTTTTCCACAGCGTATTTTTACGCTGCAGAAGTACAGATGTAGTAATCCTTATATCGGCAGATAACTTGCGGCAGCGTGATAACTTATCATTTAAGCCAGGGTTGGGAACCTTTTTTTCTGTCAATGGCCATTTGGATATTTATAACATACAAAATTATCAACTTGAAAATTAGTCTGCTATATTTGGTCAAAGAAATACTCGAGAGGAAAAATGATCAACTTCAGCACAACAATGATTGGAATATAAAAATATAAACTTTATTACATTTAGACATAACAGAATAAAAAAAGAGATGAGTCACACAATGAATATATATTTGGTCAAACATTTAATTAACTCACCACTAATGTGGTGGCTGGAGCTACTTCTCTTTGGTGAGGCGTGTGAGGTTAGCCGGTATTGATGATGTTGCTCCTGCGTCGTTCAGTCTGGAGCGCAGTCGAAGTGCTCGCAGCAGTAAGTTGTTCCGTCTTCCTTAAAGGGGTTTTCCCATCAGGGACATAGCCACTGAATATGTCAGATAGATGCAGGTCCCACCTATCTCTAGAACGGGGCCCCCTAAACCCCGTTCTACCTCTGTGTTCTGGCCGATTTCCAACCACGAAGAAGAAAACAGCATAGCTCGCTGAGCTACGCCATTTCCGTAACTCCCATAGTAGTGAATGACAGTTACGGAAGCAGCGTAGCATGCGAGTTACGCTGTTTCCGTAACTACTATTCAGTTCTATGGGACTTACAGAAGCAGCGTAGCTCAGCAAGCTACGCGTTTTCTTCTTCATGGTCGGAAAAAATCCCAAGCTTCAGCCACAACACAAAGAGGTAGAACGGTGTTTAGGGGAGACCCCGTTCTAAAGATAGATCTGGACCCAGAGGCGGGACCCGCATCTATCAGACATTTATTAATTACATATCCTGTGAATATATCATAAATGCCCTTGATGGAAAAAAAAAAAACCCTTTCGGTCCCCTCACCTCACTTTGAGAAAGTAGGGCAGCGGACGGAGCCAAGGAGGGAATGACTCGGCGGCAGAAGCCATCAGAGTGAGGTTGGGGTGTGCTGTGAAAGGAGTGGACCAGTCCAGTCACTTGACCACACTGACGTGATGTCAGGTGACTGGACTGTGCCGACCCAGGAGTGGACCAGTCTGGTCACCTGACTCAGGTCAGGTGACAGCACTGATCCACTCTTGGACCAGCTTGCACAGACCACCACCATACTTGGCTCCATCCGCCCTTCTCCTGCTCATAAATGCGAGCGAGTAGGGCGGACGGTGCCAAGTAGTGAATGACGCAGCGGCAGTGCAGTCGGCCAAATGATTTCACTGGCCCTATACGGCCCGCGGGCAGGACGTTCTCCACCCCGGACTTAAGCCATTGAAAAAGTTAAAGTTTTAAAATGAAAAAAAAGTTTCTTGCCACGGTGTATTTAACGCGTTAAAAGTCAAGTTAAAATTTGCTATGTCTGTATGCCATGTGTGACCCAACTATGAGACAACCAACATGCCTGTCACTACAGTTCACAAAGGGGATTTCAAGAAGCTTTTCTACATTACTGAATGGCAAAACCTACCAGTTACACAATGCCCCCCCCCCCCCGTCAAATTTAATTGCAAAGGTAGATTAATTCAGTTCTCTAGGAAAGCTGGATGATAACCAATATGATCTTTATCACAGCTCCCATAGGGGTTGCAATCCAAGTCTGCCAGACTTCTTAAAGTGGTTGTACAGGATTAGAAAAACATGGCTACAGTGCAACACCTGTCCTACAGGTAGTGTGAGGTATTGCAGCTCAGCTTCATTCACTTCAATGGAGATGAGCTGCAATACCAGGCACAACCCATGGACGGGTGTGGCGCTGTTTTGGGAAGAAAGCAGTCCTCTTTTTATATTTCTCTACAGCCACTTTAATGGCAAGTCTGCTCAGATATTCAGGGATATGACTACCATATTGTTGTATAACTAAGTGGATTTGTCATTCAGGGGATTCTAGAAAAGTTGGGTGACGACTGCTGTGGTAGTTGTTACAGCTGAACAGAATTTTAACAAATTAAGCGGGAAACTCAACGTTATATTTGCACGCAACTCTTTCATTATATGGGAAATAATCTTTAAAATGAAGTTACAACTAATTAATGGGATTAAATGCAAAATGGGGCCCCATAGTGGTGAACATTTAACCCTTTCACTGCCAGAATTGAAGCTTTCAATTAAACCAGGATTAAAGCACTAGGTGCAAGAGTCGAGGAGCGGCGCTCGTATATAGCTGGGGAGCAGTATGAAAAGTTTCTCTTCCTGGTTCTGTGAAGGGGAGGGGGGGAGTTACAAGTGAGAGCATGGTCATCTGTCCCCCTGTACAGACTATTGCCCATGTTAGTCAAAGCTGAACTAAAACGATTGTGGTCATTGATTGGCAGGAGTAGTGGATACAGTAATGATCTTCTATAGTAGAAAACCATAGTCTTCATACATGAGCGAACCCAAAACCAGCAATCCTCTAATTGGGGACCCATTATGAGCAAAAGGGGTTTGGAGGTTGGTTCTTCAGCCAAAAGTTGAGAACATCAGATAAACCTGGTAATAACAGTTATGTCCCTACAAAAGGTAAGGCAGGGGGCGTAGCTAGGGGGGGGGGCAGGTGGGGCATGTGACCCGGGCGCAACTTAGAGGGGGGCGCCAGGGCCGCACCATCAATGACAGCAGCCTGTTGCCTCTCTGAGGGGTCGGCGGCGCCACTGAAACCAGCCACGGCCACCCCCTCCTGCACTATAATTGTACCTGCGTCTAATGGACACAGATACAATTAGAAGCGATGAATGGCTGGGTACATTCCGTGCCCGGCCATTCAGCTCCTTTCTAGGAGTGAAGCGGCGCGATACTTTACGCCGCTTGCGTCGTTGAAAGGCACCGATCGACAGGGAAAGTCATTCGGCCCTGCCAATCAGCACCTTTCATAGATGCAAGCGGCGCGATCATATCATCGCGCTGCTTGTGTCATTCAACCCCAGGGGACCTGTGCAGAAGAGAGCAGGTCTCCATTGCCGCCAGACAGCGCAGGAACGGGATTAAGGTGAGTTTGCATAGTTTGTTTTTTTATCCTAATAAAAAATGTGTTTGGCATTATCTGTATACAGGGGTGGGCTATCTGTGGAGCACTATATACAGGGGTGGACTATATGTACAGGGGGGCTATATACAGGGGTGGGCTTTCTGTGGAGCACTATAGGGGGAGCTATTTGTGGGAAACTATATACAGGGGTCGGCTAGATCTACAGGGGGACTATCTACAGGGCTGGGCTATATCTACAGGGGGCTATATACAGGGGTGGGCTATACGTGGAGCACAATATACAGGGCTGGGCTATCTGTAGAGCACTATAGGGGGAGCTATTTGTGGGACACTATACAGGGGGCTCTATGACAGACTATCTACAGGGGGCACAGTGTGTGTGTGTGTGTGTGTGTGTGTGTGTGTGTGTGTGTGTGTGTGTGTGTGTGTGTGTGTGTGTGTGTGTGTGTGTGACGGTGTATGGTGCTATTATAATTAGAGGTGCAGTGTATGGCGCCATTATATTTAGGGGCGTAGTGTGTGGTATAATGATAACTAATATCTTTATTTATAGGTGTAGAAATATTGGAAACGTGAGAAGCTGAAGACATCTGAGTGGCAAACTGCAGAAATGGGCTGTGACCGGGAGAATTCATCATAGAGGTCTGGACCGGATGGAGAAAAAGAACTAGAATCTGAGACGTCACCGGTGAGTCACTTAATGTACATGTTTATTCTGCCTCTAATCAGTATTGTAGTCACTGTATGATCTGCAGCGAGATGATGGGTGGTATGATTATGATTGGATTTATTTTTTGTGAAACAACAACTCCCAGCATATCCTTACCATTGTTCGGGCCATGCTGGGAGTTGTAGTTTTACGCCGTACAAACCTGTACAGCAGGGGTTGCACTAAATTGAGCTGCATTTGTGCTGGTGCTGTATATATGTATTGAGCTTGGTTCTGGGGTTGTGTATAGAACTATATTGCTTGTAAAATGTAAAAAAAAAAATATGCTCGAGTTACATAAAAAGAAATGTGGAAAAGAAATGACACGTCATTGATTGGTAGAGAAAACAAACACGGCGAGGGGGAAGGAGATGTCGGGAATGAGGTTGGGGGGGGGAGCCAAACTGAATCTTTGCCCCGGGTGCTGGAGAACCTATCTACGCCTCTGACATACACTGAGCTTTGTTCTGGAGCTGTACTTTTGTACTGAGCTTTGTTCTGGTGCTGTAGAAATGCAATGATCTTGGTTCTGGAGCTGTATTTATGTACTGAGCTTGGTTCTGGTACTGTATATATGTGATGAGCTTGTTCTGGTGCTGTATATATGTAATGAGCTGGGTTCTAATGCTGTATATATATATATTATATATATATATATATATATATGTACAGAGCTTGCTACTGGAGCTGTATTTATGTGCTGAGCTTTGTTCTAGTGCTGTATATATATGTAATGAGCTTGGTTCTGGTGTCGTGTATAGAACTATATGGCTTGTAAAATGTACAAATGTTTTTATGCTCGAGTTACATAAAAAAAAAAATGTGAAAAAGAAATTACACGTCATTGATTGGTAGAGAAAACAAACATGGCGAGGGGGAAGGAGATGTCGGGAAAGAGGTTGGGGGGGGGGGGGACCCAAACAATCTTTGCCTCAGGTGTTGGAGAACCTGGCTACGCCTCTGGGTTAAGGAAGCTATTATGTGTGTCATACTATATTACTCCCTGCCTAGGAAAGGATGAAGTCGCAGTACTATTTCAGAAAAAAAGTTAGAGGTTTCAAAACACACAAGTGTTTCACAACTTCCCAAAAAGAACATCGTTAAGTCAATTGAATTATCTAAAATATTGCATCACATGAGTTACATTCTGGATATTCAATCAGGGCAGAATTAAAGGCTATGAAATAGTTTGAAACCTTTGAAATAGTTTGTTGTTTTTTTTTAAAATGTGTATGTGTATGTTCACACAGGGCAGATACGCTGCTTAAAAGCACACGGCGTATCCGCCCTGGTGGCAGCAGGGAATTCCGGCTGAAAAAAAACCACACCAAATTGTGGTACAGTTTTTCGGTCGCAATGTCCGCTGTGGAAAACTGCACATAAAAAAAAAAAATATTCAAATTTACGCAGCCATGGCGCGTCCCTCTGCCATCCTACAGCCCGGCCTCCTGGGATAGTGGGTCATCCCATGTGACCACTGCAACCCGTGATTGGCTGCAGCGGTCACATGTGATGAAACGTCATCCCAGGAGGCCGGCCTGGCTGAAAAGACACAGAATTCTGGGTAAGTAGATTTTATTTTTTTCTGAATTGCAGTTTTTGCGACGGCCACACTGCTTTTCCGCCACAAAAAAAAAAAAAAACAACAGCTGCTATTTGTTGCAGGTTTTACCTTCCCATTGAATTAATATGGGGAAAACCCACAACATATATGCAGCGATTACGCAAATAAAATTGACATGCTGCGGTTTATAAAAATGCATCGCAGGTCAATTTCTTTTTTCCGCTCTGCATTTACGCAGCGTGCGGATGAGATTTGTTCACATCTCATTCACTCTGCTGCTACTGTATTATGCTGCGGATTTTCCCCAACAAAATTTGTTGCGGAAAATCCGCAGTATTTACGTTACGTGTGAACTTACCCTTACAACAAAGTTTGTAGTCTGTAAGGCCCCATGCACACGACCGTGCCCGCAATCACGGCCCGCGATTGCGGGCACGGCCGGCCGCTGACTGACAGCCGCATTTTCGGGCCGTGCTCCCATACAAAGTATGGGAGCACGGCCCGCAAAATGCGAAAGAACAGACGTGTTCCATAATTCCCGGAACATTTCCACGGCATGGACACCCTTCCGTAGTGCTACGGAAAGGTGTCAGTGTTCAATGAAAGTGAATGGCTCCGTTTTTGCGGACCGCAATTGCGGTCCGCAAAAACGGAGGTTTTTTACGGTCGTGTGCATGGGGCCCAACAGACTTTTCATAGGAGTTGTAGATGCAAAAAGGTGTACATAGCCTTTAGGACTCATGCACACGGCCGTGCGCGTAATCACGGCCCGTGACTGCGGGCGCGGCCGGCTGCATTTTTGTGCCATGCTCCCATATAAAGTCTGGGGGCACGGCCCTTAACAAACAAAAAGTAGGATATGCTCCATAATTCCCGGCACGGTTCTACGTCACGGACACCTATCCGTAGTGGTACGGAAAGGTGTTAGCGGCCAATAGAACCGGGCGGGTCCGTAATTGCGGACCGCAATTCCGACATTTTTTTTTACGGTCGTGTGCATGGGGCCTTAAGCAGGTATATTTACTGGTGATTTTCTTATTTTCAAGAGAAACTCTCCTTAGAGGCTATGTACACCTATGAAATAGTTTGTTTTTCTATAATAAAAAAAAGTCAGGCCCCATGCACAGAGCCGTAGAATTCGGCCGTAATTACAGCCCCATTCACTTCTATTGACCGTGGACACCTTCCCGTATATTTACGAGATGGTGTCCACGCCGTAGAAAGCCTCCGCAAAAGATAGGACATGTCCCTTTTTTTGCTTTTTATGGGCCGTGATCCCATACTTTGTATAGCAGCATGGGCCGAAAGTGCGCCAAGCTGTCTGCGACCGTCATAAGCCGGCCGTGCCCGTAATCTTAGCCCCATGATTACGGACATGGATGTGTGCAGGGGGCCTTAGTCAGTGTGATTGGTGCAACTTTCTAAATACATTTTATTAAAAATTATTTTAACTTTTTGAGACACAGCTGCTTTGTATCCTGTATACAGAGCAGCTGTATCGTGCGCTAAGAACTGTATCCGTCAGGTCCGCAGGACTGACAGGTTCAGTGTTGGCGGGTGCTGCGTGTCTCTGACACCTGTAATCGATCACATCTAAGTTATAAACTTAGATATGATCGGTAACAGCTCAATCCTGCGTGTCTGCTTTCACTGAACCTGTCCATCCCGCGGACCTGACCGATACAGGTTTCACCGCACTACACAGCTACTCTGTATACGGTATACAAAGCAGCTGTATCTCAAGACGTAAAAATAATTTATAAGTTGTACCGATCACACTGATAGATATGTTTATCTAAAAACAAAAACAAATTTCAAAAGGTGTACATAGAATTTAAGGAGCGTTTCTCTTTAAAGAGGCTCTGTCACCAGATTATAAGTGCCCTATCTCCTACATAATCTGATCGGCGCTGTAATGTAGATAACAGTGGTTTTTATTTTGAAAAACTATAATTTTTTAGCAAGTTATGAGCAATTTTAGATTTATGCTAATTAGTTTCTTAAGGACCAACTGGGCGTGTTTTTACTTTTGACCCAAGTGGGTGTTGTAAAGAGAAGAGTATGACGCTGACCAATCAGCCTCATGCACTTCTTATTGTTCCAGCCCAGATTCTTTCACTGCACAATCACACTGTGCTGTGGATCATGCTGGGCTGGAACAATGAGAAGTGCATGAGGCTGATTGGTCAGCCTCATACACTTCTTTACAACACCCACTTGGTCAAAAGTAAAAACACCCAGTTGGTCTTTAAGAAACGAATTAGCATAAGTCTGAAATTGCTCATAACTTGCTCAAAAATTATCGTTTTTCAAAATAAAAACCACTGTTATCTACATTACAGCGCCGATCAGACTATGTAGGAGATAGGGCACTTATAATCTGGTGACGGACTCTTTAAAATAAGAAAATCACCAGTAAATAGGCCTGCTTAACCCGTTAGTGACCGGCCCATAGTGTTTCTACGTCGGTCACTAACGGGCCTTATTCCGATGCAATAGACTTTTTACGTCGCGGCATCGGAATAAGTAAACAGAGCTGTCAAATCTCCCTGCTCTCAGCTACCAGAGGTAGCTGAGGGCTGGGGGCGTCCCTGCTCTGCCAGGTGAGATCGATATTAGTATCGATCTCACCCGTTTAACCCCTCAGATGCGGTGCTGAATAGCGTGCACCGCATCGGAGTGGTTTTGGAGAGAGGGAGGGAGCTCCCTCTCATCCAACTGACAACCGGCGATAAGATCGCCGAGTGTGTTTCTCTGATGGCAGCCGGGGCCTAATAAAGGCCCCCCAGGTCTGCCTGTGGTGAATGCCTGCTAGGTCATGCCTCTGGCATGACCTAGCAGATGCCTGTCCGTTTTACACGGACAGGCATAATACACTGCAATACAGAAGTATTGCAGTGTATTATAAATGCGATCGGATTATCGCATAGTGAAGTCCCCTAGTCGGACTAGTAAAAAAGTAAAAAAAAAGTTTCATAAAAAGTGCAAAAAAAATAAATAAAATGAAAAACCCACTTTCTCCCCATTACAAACTGCTTTATTAGTAACAAACAAAATAAAGTAAAAAAGTGACACATATTTGGTATCGCCGCGTCCGTAACGACCCCAACTATAAAACTTATTACATCATTTAACCCGCACGGTGAATGTCGTAAAAAATAAAATAAAAAAAAAACATTAAAAAAATTGCTGTTTTCTTTGAATCCAGCCTTAAAAAAAATATGTGATAAAAAGTGATCAAAAAGTCGCATCTATTCCAAAATGGTACCGATAAAAACTACAAGTCGTCCCGCAAAAAAAAAGCCCTCATACAATTGCATCGGCGAAAAAATAAAACCGTTACGGCTCTTCAAATATGGAGACACAAAAACAAATAATTTTGAAAAAAAAAAGTGTTTTCACTGTGTAAAAGTAGTAAAACATAAAAACTATACAAATTTGGTATCGTTGCAATCACAGCAACCCACTGAATAAAGTTATTGTGTTATTTATACCACACGGTAAACGGCGTAAATTTAGGATGCAAAAAAATGTGGCGAAATTTCTGGGTTTTTTCTATTCCCCACCCAAAAAAAAGTTAAAAGTTAATCAATAAATAATATGTACCCCAAAATGGTGCTATTAAAAATTACAACTTGTCCCGCAAAAAACAAAGACTATATACAGCTATGTCGACGCAAAAAAAAAAAAAAAAAAAGTGTATAGCTCTTTGAATGAGACGATGGAAAAACGTACAAAATAAAATGGCTTGATCATTAACGTCTAAAATATGCTGGTCATTAAGGGGTTAAAGGCTATGTACAGCTTTTTGAAAAACGTTTTACATCTACAACTCCTATGAAAAGCTACGAGTCTCCCCTGTTATAGACTACAAACTCTGCAGTCCTACTTCCTTTCAGTCCTACTTCCTGCTAATTCGGTAGGTTAACACAAAGTCGGGGAAATAAAGAGTATGACTTCAGGATCAGACGACAGTACACAGGGTTTGTTTGTAGTCTATACGTTTATATACTGTTAGAGCTGCAGATACGAAACAAAAGTATATTTAGGCCTAGTTCACACTGAAGAATTTGCAGGCAGAAAAAAATCTGCCTCAAAATTCCTGAAGCTCCAGATTTTGACCTGCCTGCACATCCTGGCCACGTTTTTTGCGGCATCCTGCGACTACGGGCAAGTAACAGCGAAAAATCTGCGGCACGTTCATTATTGCAACCTGATTTTTTTTCCAGAGAATCTGAATAAAATATCCCACTCACATACAAAATCCGCTAGGATTCCACTAGCAATGTAAGAATTTTGGGGCTGAATCCGCTTCAAAAAAATCATGACAAAATCCTCAATAGCCCCTGTAAGAAATGCATCTCTTAAGGTCGTTTTACACAGGCCAACGATCGTTCATATAGCGCTCGTTACAGATAATTGCCCAGTGTAAACAAGGCAGCGATCAGCAGATGAACGAGCAAATGCCATTGGTCAACCATATCTGCTGATCGTATAGTTTTAAAAAAAAAAGTAAAATATTATCGTTGTCGACAGCACATCTCCCTGCGCTGCCGACATGATGATCATGTAGGAGGTCGAGCGATCGGAGTAACGAGCGTCGATCAACAAGTGGTCATGTTGATGGGCGCTCGTTTATACTGCCCATGACGGGCTGTGTAAGGCCCCATGCACATGACCGTAAAAATCGTCCTAAATTGCGGACCGCAATTACGGTCCGCTTTTACGGACCCATTCACTTCTATTGTCCACAGACACCTTCCCGTTTATTTACGGGAAGGTGTCCAGGCCGTAGAAGTGTACTTCAAAAGATAGGACATTTCCAATCTTTTGCCTTTTACGGGCCGTGCTCCCAACTACTTCGTATGGGAGCACGGGCTAAAAATGTGGGAGGCTGTCCGCGTCCGACTGTGACCGCAATCGCAGGCCCGTGATTTTGGGCACGGCCATGTGTATGGGGCCTTAGAGGACCTTAACTCCAGGGAGACAAACCTGCCTAGCCATACATCTTATCGCCTATGCTGAAGAACTAGGCAGATAAACCACTCAAGAGTCTGGAATAGTTGGAGGACGACCCCGTGAGAGCAGCAATATTGGTTGTCACCTAGACGCATGTTCCATCAGTCTGGATATTTATTGAATAGTCTAGCAAAAAAATTTAATATAGGTCATCAATATCAGATCGGTGAGGGGGGGGGGGGCAACTAACGGCACGCCCATAGATCAACTGATTGCAGGGGCAATGGCGCTCTGATGGGCCCTGTGGCCTCTTTATTGCTTACCAGGCACAGCTCCGTACATTCGGTAGTGGCGGTGCCTGGTACTGCAGCTCTTCGCAGTACTAGTCTCCACCTCTAATGTACGGAGAAGTGCCCACTAAGCAATGAAGAGGCCGGAGCGCCACAGCCTTTCAATCAGCTGATTGCTGGGGGTGCCGGGAGTTGGACCACCACCAATCTGATATTGAAGACCCTTCCTAAGGATAGGTCATCCATATGAAAGTCCCGGAAAACCCCTTAAGGCTGAATTCACACGAACATAGCCCACCTCAGAAGTGAAAAACTGCCATTTTCCAAGCCCGAGGTGGACATGTGCGGGACGTGTTGTCGCGGTTCCCCCACAGACTACAGTCTATGGATGGATGCGTGACGCAGTAAAATAGAACATGTCCTATTTTTTCACTGATCGTTCATGCGCTCTGTTCAAACAATCGTCGTGTGAACGACCCCATTGAAATAAACGGGTCTGTGTGAAGGCCATTGTTGTAACGGCGGTCACACGGACAAGATTCACGCCTGGGTAAATGAGCCCTTAAGCTGCCACTAAAGCAAAGTTTTAAGATGAGCTTTCCATTATGTAGTTATTATCAGAACGTTAGTTGTGTTGTCATTACACAGCAGATCTGTGAACGTCACATTCAGTAAGATAAAGTATCTAAACACACACAGAACATGTTGTGAAACTATACAAAGCCTCTATAAAACCCCAGACACCCGCTGACACACTCAGTCTCATGCACACGGCCGTATTATGGCTCCACAGCTCACCTGCATCTAGAGAAACTTAAAGGGTAACTAAACTTTCAACAAACTTCTGACATGTTGTAGTGACATGTCAGACGGTTTGATCGGTGGGGGTCCGAGCACCGAGACCCCCACCAATCGCTAAAACAAACCCGAGCGCTGAGCCGATTGGTTTCTAAGCGGCTTTCTCAGAAAGCCGATGTAGTGGTGTACGGACTAAACAGAAAGTCACGTTACATCGGCTTTCCGAGAACAGCCAATCACAAACGAAGCAGCTCAGCGATCACCCGAGCGCTTCTGTCGCTTTATTTTAGTGATTGGTGGGGGGTATCAGTGCTCGGACCCCCACCAATCAAAACTTCTGACATGTCATTATGACATGTCAGAAGTTTGTTGAAAGTTTAGTTCCCTTTAAATATTTAGGGCCAGTTCACACAGAGTTTTTTGACACGTTTAACGTGGAAGCGGCGTCAGAAAATGCGCCAAAAATGCCTCCCATTGATTTCAATGGGAGGTGGAGGCGTTTTTTCCTGCGAACGGAAAACAGTCTCGTGGGAAAAAGAAGCGACATGCCCTATCTTCGGGCGTTTACGTCTCTGACCTACCATTGACATAAATTGGAGGCAGAGAAAGCGTATTTCGCACTGTTTTTTGCCCGCGGCGCTCAATGGGAGAAAAACGCAGCAAAAAACGTGGTAAACGGCGTGCAGGCAGATCAAAGTCTGCCTCAAAATTCCAGATGGAATTTTGATGCAGAATTTTCTGCCTGCAAAAAAAACTCTGTGTGAACATACCCTTAGGGTCATAAATGTTCTGGTGATGTTGACCAAAACTACATTCGGATGACCGCTCTGGCATCTATTGGTCAGCCACTTCATATCTAAGGTCTATGGCTAGCTTTAGGCTTACCCATCATTTGTTAAAGGGGAATTCCACCTTAAAGGGGTTGTCCACGTTCTGAAAACTGATGACCTATCCACTGGATAGGTCATAAGTACATGATGCTGATGACCGATCAACCACTCTGGCTGCCTCTGGTCAAAGAATAGCGGCCGAGCTGCAGTACTGCTTCCGGCTCCAACTACTGCATCCCATTCCAAACATCCAGTGCACGGAGGCAGCCGGAGTTGCGGATCGGTGCGGGGTCCGGATGTCGGACGCACACCGATCATATACTAAAGACCTATCCGGCGGATAGATCATCAGTTTTCAGAAAGTGGACAACCCCTTTAATGTATCATCTGACATCTACGTAGAAAATGTGGTCAGGGGGAAGCGGAGCGGTCAGTAAGGCCTTGTTCACATGAGCGTGTCCGCAAAAAACAGGTAATTTTTCATCCATATGACTGTCCATGTTACGTCAGTGCGGTTTCCATGTGCCATCCGCTTTTCTCGTCCGGGTTTCTCCTCGGCATGCACTTCCTGGTTATGCTTTTTTCTCTGCATTTGCACACGGATGTCGTCTGTTGTTTTCATGCACCCATAGACTTCAATGGGCGAGTCTGATCCACAAAAACGGATTAGTATAGGACACGCGGGGAGTTTTACGCAATGGACACACGCTAGGTGAAAAAACACTGATGTATCAATAGCCCTATAAAATTGCATTGGTCAGTGTGCGGTCAGTTATTTAAACGGACAGCCCACAGACGTGGAATACGTTCAGCCCACAGACCTAGTGTAGTAGCGTGCTGCTGCTTTCCAAAGTAAAAGGGGCACAATATTTGGGATACTGTACTCCAAGATTTCCACCACCAGAACATAAGTGTCACAAAACAGTCCACGGCTCCATGTTATATCTCTCTATGACAGGTCAGAAGATATTGTTAGGAATGAGTCATCATAATGTCACCAAAACAATCAATGAGGTCATCAGTAAAATGTACTGGACGTGTTCCGATTGGCTGCCAATAGGAATCATGACATGGATCTGTCAATCCAAAGGGCCAACAATTCAGTAAAAAAAGAAATACTCAGCAATCATATACGATTATTTGTATCGTTACAATGAATCACTTCGTTTACAAGACACTGAACTATGCAGAGGAGACAGCTGGGACTTGTGGTTCTACTGCAACTTAATTCCACATGAACTTGACACACACCTGTTGCTTGCCCTCCCAGGTCTATTACGTCTTACCTTGATCCGTTTCCCTTGAATGTCCAAAGTCTTCATAGTGAAGTCCACACCGATAGTGTTCCCCTGTCTCTCCACGAACACCCCGCTTTTGAACCGCTGCACCACACACGTCTTTCCCACCCCGGCATCTCCGATCAGTACGATCTTGAACAGAAAATCATAAGCATCGTCCGAGTCTAGTGGAGCGGACATGCCGGGGTCCCAGGAAACGAGACCTCCTCCTGGAGCCCGTGACGTGGAGCGAACAAGCCGCGGATCTGACAACGGGGAACTGCAGGAGCTTTCTGAATAACGAGGACCCAACGGCCGCCCATTGGCTGCGCCATATTCTGGTTACACTGCAAGTAATACAGCACTTGCACATAGCTGCCCGTAGTTATGCCTGACAGGATTATTATGTGGCAGATACACCACTTGCATATAGCTGTCTGTAATAATTCCTGTCTGGAGTATAATGTAGCTGATACACCACTTGCACATAGCTGTCTGAATTAATGCCTGTCTGGACTATAATGTAGCTAATACACCACTTGGACATAGCTTTCTGCTGTAATGCCTGTCTTTAATAAAACGTAGCAGATATATCATTTGGACACAGCTATCCACAGTAATGCCTATCATATCAGGAATATAATGTGGGTGATACTTGCACTTAGCTGATCTTTGTAATACTTATCTTCAATACTGTATATGAACATAAATACATACTGTTGCATTTATAGGTAAAACTGAGGACTTATAATAGTGAACATGGATGTCATAGAGGGGGGGGGGGGGGCGCTATTTATTAGCCATAATGGAATGCCACTCTTGCACTGGCAGATGTGGTCTCCACATATTAAAAGTACGGCCATTCATTTTAATAACCGCCATCTAATGCAACCTTGGCGCTGCAGGGGAAATATCTTGCCAGACTTGGTTTCCCCCAGCAATAATCACTGTGGGATGGAGAAGCCAGGTTCCATTTGAAAAGGGGTTGTCCTTATGATACAATTCCTTTAACCCCTTCCCGCCTGTGCTGTAAAAGTACGGTGCTGGTAGACAGCACCTAGCTTTCAGCGCCGCACATTTATGACACTGTGATCACAGGGGCATCACAAAGGAAAAGGGACTCCCTGTGCCCCCTGGTCGACAGCACCAGGGATAGCGTTCGCAGGGGATGGCTGTTTTAAGATACAGGCCTGGGTCTAACAAAGAATATAAACTTTATTAGCAAGTATGAAAATCACAGAAAACAGAAATTCACATATTGAAAAATGTAAAAAGACAATGGAATTAACGCTTTACATACAACACAATAAATCATCTGTACAAATGTAAAAGACAAACTGCAGTAAGATAAAAAAAAAAACCTTCTTGCAATCTACATGCATGTACCTTGATCACTTGATATCTACGGTTTGATGGTAGCAATTCAAACAGACCATGACATGGGTGTAACTGGTCCTGTAAAATTATATTTGATGGACTAACACACCATTTCTCAAAAATACTTGACAATTCTATTAAAAGAAAATCATCAAACATAAGAAAATACATAAATTATTTATCCCCTTAATCATTACATCCCATACCATACATTTAAAACATAATTTTAGGAGTTTGGAGAACAACGCAAAATAAAAAAACACAAAAAACAATGGCACAATTGATTTTTTTTTGCAGTCAGTCAGTCTAAGAAAACTTTTATATAAACTAAACACAATTTTTTTTATGTACCAAAAAATAATATATAAAAGAATACAACGAAATGCAAAAAACAAGACCTCATATTCCCTTCCAACTATCTACTACTTCTGACTAATGAAAGGGCGTATGGCTGCAAAATCAGACAACTGCGTTTGTTTGTAGTCTGTAACCATGGAGACATGTAGGTCTCCATAGTTACAGCAGAAATAAAACGGTAGGATATGTTTAATCAAGACTATTTTCTTGCTTTAGGGCAATAAAACAGTTGCAATTGTGTACCTTCCCTTTAACTTTTATTTTACTATTTCAAATAAAGGGAAATAAATGTAAAGATAATTTATCAGACTGACAATAATTTGTTCACAATACACTTGTTTGTAAACAAAAGGACTCCTCTCTTTAAAAAAAATTGCTAAAAAAAAACAATTCCCAGTGCATAGATGGAAAAACACAAATCTACCCGGTTCAATCAGTCAGAAACATTCTCTGGATCTGATGAACCCATGCCGCCTTCTTCAAAATGTATAACGCTCAATGCCTTATTATAACAAATAGTAATGTCTAAATCAATCACAAAACGTAAAGCAGTTTTCCCAGAATGGACAATTATCACCTATCCATTCAAGGTCTATAAGGCTGGAATCATACGAGCGTGGCGTTTTGCGTGCGCAAAAGCCACTTAACAGCTCCGTGGGGCAGCAGCATATGATGCACGGCAGCGTGGTTTTCGCGCAGCCGCCATCATTATGACACTCCATTTGGATGGAGCTTTTCTGTTTTCATTCATCCTTTTGACAGCTGTTGTGCGAATCACGCTGTTCGCACAGAAGTGCGACATGCGTGGTTTTCACGCACCCATTGTCTTCAATGGGTGCGTGATTCGCGCAAAACGCCCAAAGAACGGACATGTCGTGACTTTTTTCAGCGGACTCAAGCTGAGTAAAAATCACGCATATGTCCGCACGGCCCCATAGACTAATATAGGTCCGTGCAACGCGCGTGAAAATCACGCGCGTTGCACGGACGTAATTCCCGTTCGTCTGAATAAAGCCTAAGATTGACAGAAATAACTGAGCGCTGTTAAATCCTTTGGACCGCCACTGTCTTTCGACGCCAGGCGGTGCAGGTCCAGAATTTACAGCAACATCTTTTTGCGTCGTGGTAGGGAAGGCTTACAAGCGCGGCAGTAAGCGCTCATTCTCTAAGCAAGTCAAATGGGACTCCCCTCTTCGATCGCGTCACCAGAATCCCTGGGTGTTGAGTGACTGTGAGAAGGAGGTTAGGAAGGTACTGAAGCTATTGCCTGTCTGTATTGTGTACAGCCAGCAGTATCTTCAGTGCAATGATTGCTTTATGTGCCTCCCCCACAGAGACCCTGTCACTCACTCTCTCCCCCCTGCCCCTCCACAGAGACCCTGCCACCCACTCTCTCCCCCTGGCCCTCCACTTGCTAGGTTATCTCCTTCTTGACCCTATCCTGATAATGCAACTTTCCCTACCCCCTTCTCACCCCACAGAGCCCTTGCCACTACCTTAGGTGTCCCCCTACACCTTTCTTCACAGAGCTCTGTCCTTTACCCCCACCAGAGCCTCTGCTCACTTACGGTCTCCCCCTGCCCCTCCACAGAGCCCCTGCCAGGTTGCATATACCCCACTGCCTCCTCTCCTCTTGCTACCTAGTACTTCTCACTTATCCCCTGACAGAGCCTCTGCCCACCTTCTGTCTCCCTCTGTCGCACCACAGAGCCCCTGCCAGGTTTCATTTCATCCCTGTCCCCCTACATACCCCTGAATAGAACACTGCCTCATTAGTGCCTCCCCACTGCTCCCCGTCAGAGCCTCTGCCATCTTGTGTTGTTTATCCACCCACCCCGTACAGCCTCTACCTGTATGGGACCCAGAAATTCCTAATGGCGGCCCTGTGAACAGGGATTGTTTTCAGGAAGCCCATTTAATTCCAGAAATGGCAGCAGTAGCCATTGCTTGTTTCCGCCATTTAAAAAAAGAGGAATATAGAAAGAAAGAGCAAAATATGTAAGTGGTTTTTCAATGGTGAAGAGGGCCTAATTGTATAATTCTGGCAAATAAAACCAGATATACCAGTACACATCATAGTGTTTCCGGAATGAGGTCCAGAATGTTCTGAATGAGCTCCGTCCTCCACATTATACAGCTATTGTGCCCAGAGCTGAAACTACATGCCATTAATAATTGTACTAACCATGCCAACCATTCATAGAGCTTTTTGTCTGTTTATCAGTCTTGTACTTATTATAAATCAGTAAAAGAAACAAATGGTGAAGGAGCACAAAAGCTGTAGAGCAAGAGAGCAGACACACTCCGCACAATCGCTGAGCCAGTTTAATGGCAGTGCGTACATTATGGACTATGAAGCTGTCGGGGTAGTTATTAAAATAGTGAAGATAGAAGAAAGACTGCAGCACTCAAATATCCAAAAGGTATTGGTCTTTATTCACCAAGCAATAAAAACTGCAACGTTTCAACCTCTGTTGGTTCTTTGTCAAGCATAATGATAGTGAATCAGTGCACACTGTATATAGCACATGTCAAATGACATCACTTGCTGAACACGTTTAATATCAACAATAAATATATACCCATAAAAAATGCATAATATGAATAAATATCCCCCATATTATCCTAATGTAATATAATCACCAAATATATATAGATCGCCAAGAAAGTACCTGTATATCAGTCGGTTCGGGCTCATTGTACTAACAGCGTCTGCAGTTCTCTATTGTGCATGACAGGAACTCCTTGTCATCAATATCCGGCGTCTGCCGTCTCCATGGTTGCGCATCGCAATCTCAGTGCGGACCGCGCATGTGCACATACGCGATAGTGCCTGTTAATGGACATCACGCTCGTCAACAGAGAACCGGTTGCCTAGGCAGCAATGAATATGCTAACACATCACAAATGGAACACAAAGTGTCCATTAAAGAAGCTCTGTCAAGTGGCCTATCTTGTACATAATATGATTGGCGCTGTAATGTAGATTACTGCAGTGTTTTTTATTTAGAAAAACTATTATTTTTGACGGAGTTATGACCTATATTAGCTTTATGCTAATGAGTTACTTAAGGAGGTTAGTAGATGGTGGGAAAACAAAGGAGCCCAGTTTTAGAAATATTCAGTTTCAGATAGAGAGAGGACATGATGTTAGAGACAGCGGACAGACAATCACTGGTGTTTTGTATTAGAGCAGGGGTGATGTCACGGGAAGAGGCATATAATTGGGTGTCATCAGCGTAGAGATGGTACTGGAAGCCAAATCTGCTGATAGTTTGTCCAATATAATGGCTGTGTAGAGTGAAAAGAGAAGCGGACCTAGGACTGATCTCTGAGAAACCCCGATAGCAAGGGGAAGAGGAGAAGAAGTAGAACCAGCAAATGACACACTGAAAGAAGAGGCCGTACTGCAGACAAGAAAGGAAATAAGGGGAGGCCTCCATGACTAAAATAGATGCGAGGGACATGGAGTTGGTTGGCCTACGAGAAGTTAAGGATAGAGATAGGAGGAGGGCTTGTGGGATTAGGGGTGGGGATTGAGGGGGATGTACCTGATTCCTGTTGTGCTCTTCCCTCTCTTCGCCAGGACACAAAAGCAAGAACATGTCTTGCATCCCTGCTGCGTCTGACGAGGAGGCGATGGAGCTGCTGCGGGCCGTGGCAGCCTCTCAAGGTCCTGGATGGCTGGGAGCACGAGTAGCGGCACTGCTGCAGGGCCAAGCGGGCGCTCCGGACCAGGAGCTGGCGGAGACGTCGGGAACGGGCACGGAGCGCTCCACCATGCCGCCGGACTCGTTACTGCTGGAGCAGGCGGAGGTACGGGACCGGCGTTCCAGGGGGACAGGCAGGAGGCGAGGAGAGCCCGTCTCCCCCGTGACTCAGGCCGGGGCCGGCACTTCCGGCGTGACGGGCAGCATGAGGCGCTCGCGCCCGCCCGGCTGAGTCCTGAAGACATCCCGCGGGTGCGGCGGCGCAAGAAGAGCCCCTCGGTGGACCCTTCAGGCCAGACTACAGGGCGGCCTGCCGCTGCTCTCTCGTCTGGCCCTGGGAGGAATCCCAGAACGCGGCAGCGCCCGGCGGCAACGACGAGGAGGACGCGGCCTTCACTTCCGGCCACCCCCTCCCTCTTCTGTGCGTGGCGGAGGGGCAACGGCGACCCTGCATGGCGATGTGCCAGCCAGAGGGTCGGCTAATTGCGACAACGAGCGGTCGGTGGAGGAGGACAGGAGCAAAGGACGCAGGATGAGGTCGGTGGTTGGAGTGCCAGGTACTGAACAGCGTGGGGCTGGTTCAGCAGGCCGGATGATGCAGGACCTGGAGCTCGGCCAACTGGATGATGCGATGTCGCCTCCCCTTTTCCCGGACGGATGTTGGAATTCCCCGTGCACACACTGCCAATGCGGACAGCGCCAGAGGGAGTCCGGAGCATTGGAGGACGGTGAGCGGCGGGCCTCTGCACGTGGACATGGGGGTCCGGCTGATGGGTTCACAGCCCCTGGGTAGCCTGGTGAGTTGACATCTACGTTACCTTTTCCAGCGTTATTGATGTCGGGTATCGGTGTAGATGTGTCGTGTCGGCTAGCGTCGCTGCGGAGTCGGGGGCCCCGGGGTTACAGGCGAGTGCGGGGGGGGGGATAGCTTGGCGGAGTTAGTGCGTTGTTTAAAGGCGTTGGTGGGGCGGCTGGGCGGTGTCCCTTCGCAAGAACAGGCGGTCGCGGCGCCGGTCACGGTTTGGGGGGGCAATATTGGTAGCATTCCGGTTCTTCAAACCGGGGCGGGGATAACCGCGGGGGCAGTGGTTGCAGTGGCGGCGGCGGTTCAAACAGACTCACCAAAGGAGGTGGATAGGGTGCGTTTGGATGATCGCACGCGCAGAGAGGTTTACGTATGTTACGAGGGCCCGTTAGGGGCGCATTTGAAGCAGGAGGTTAAAGAAAGGATTTGGAAAGATGAGTACGTGGAGATCTTTTCCCTGCTTCCGCTCGAGAAGTTTAACTTGGATAAGGTTAGGCGGGATGAAACTAAAAAAGACGAGGAGGAAAAGAGACGGTACAGGTTGATTCCCAAAACATTCGTCAATTGGATGCAGGCTTTTGCAATTTTGGCGAGTGTTATTGGAGAAAAGGCGCCGGATAATTGTTCTGGCTTACTTTGTTATTTGGACACGGTGGGGGAGGCGCATCGGGTTTATGGGGGCCAGGCTTGGCTTCGTTACGACGAACAGTTTCGGCAACGGAAAGCGGTGCTGCCAAATATACGGTGGGATCATAAGGACATAGCCTTATGGTTGAAAGTGACGGCGCTTTATAAACAGGGGCAGTCCTTTCCTGGAGCGGGAATACAGCAGGAACTTCCAGCGGGACTAGTCAGGCCTCGGGTTCCAAACTTGGCATTTCAACGAGGGGCAGTGTAAATTTGGAGCAGCGTGTAAATTCAAACATGTGTGTTCACACTGCAGCGGGCAGTCGCATGGAGCATCGAAATGTTTTAAAAAGGGTAAACGACAAGGGGGAGCCAGCGGTGCGTCTGGTACTGGGGGAGACTCCGGTGAAGCTCATAAAGATGGCCCCTTTCTAAGTAAATACCCAAACAAGGAAGGGGCGCGGTTGATTAGTTCGGGTTTTGGTTCTGGTTTTGTTATTCCGCCTCCTTCACACGAGGTCCCTTTCACGCAGCGCAACCTTAACCCCTTAGTGACCACCAATACGCCTTTTTACGTTGGTCACTAAGGGGCCTTAGGCTAGGCTGACGCCTTTTCACGTTCGCCTAGTCTAAGTCCTGCACGGGTCTCCCGTGCAGGCTGGAGCCGGGGCTCTGCTGTCTGATGACAGCTGAGCTCCTGCTCCAACGCCCGCGATCGAAGTTTACTTAGATCGCGGCCATTTAACCCGTTAAATGCCGCCGTCAATAGCGACCGCGGCATTTAACTTTGTTTACAGAGGGAGTGCGCTCCCTCTGTCACCCATCGGCGGCCCGCGAATGCAATCGCGGGTCTCCGATGGGGTGTCATGGCAGCCGGGGGCTTGATAAAAGCCCCCAGGTCTGCCCTGGACATATGCCTGTTAGGACGCGCCGGAGGCACGTCCTAACAGATTGCCTGTCAGATTTACACTGACAGGCAATAATGCTCTGGTATACGAAGTATACCAAAGCATTATATCAGCGGTCTGAAGATCGCACAGTAAAGTCCCCTAGTGGGACTAGTGAAATAAAGAATAAATGTGAAATAAAGATTAATAATAAAAGTTACAGTAAAAAAATAAATAAAAACATTTTTTTCCATAAAAGTGTAAAAAATAAATAAAAGTACACATATATGGTATCGCCGCGACCGTAATGACTCCATTAATAAAGTTAATATGTAATTTAAACCGCAAGGTGAACACCGTAAAAAAAAAAACGCAAAAAACTATGGCAAAATTGCAATTTTTTTCCATTGCCCCCCAAAAAAGTTATAATAAAAATGAATCAATAAGTCCCATGCACCCCAAAACAGTACCAATCAAAACTATGTCTCGTCCCACAGAAAACAAGCCCAAAAAATCACTACATTGATGGAAAAATAAAAAAGTTACGTCTCTTGGAAAGCAACGATGCAAAAACAAATAATTTTAGTTCAAAAGTGTTTTTATTGTGCAAAAGTCGTAAAACATAAAAAAACCTCTACATATGTGGTATCGCCGTTATCGTATCGACCCATAGAATAAAGGTAACATGTTATTTACGCCGCACAGTGAACGGCGTCAATTTAAAAACGCATAGAACAATGGCGGAATTTCAGTTTTTTTTTATAATCCCCCCAAAAAAGCTAATAAAAGTTAATAAAAAAATTATATGTACCCAAAAATGGTGCTATTAAAAAGTACAACTAATCCCGCAACAAACAAGTCCTCATACAGCTATGTAGACGGAAAAATAAAAAAGTTATAGCTCTTTGAATGCAACTATAGAAAAACAAATAAAATAGCTTGGTCATTAGGGCCTAAAATGGGCTGGTCACTAAGGGGTTAAGTCAGCATATCAGCATGCGGGGGTAGTCTCGGAGAAACTTAGGAAGGAGATTGATCTTGGCAGAATGGCGGGCCCTTTTAGCACGATCCCAGTTCCGGGTTTGGTGGTGTCGCCGTTAGGGGTGGTCCCGAAACGGGAATGTAACAAGTTCCGGCTTATTCAGCATTTGTCCTTCCCAAAAGGGGCGACGGTTAATGATGGCATTGACCCGGATCTATGTTCCGTGGTATATACGTCGTTTGATGCGGCGGTAGCATTGGTGCGAGGTTACGGAAGAGGAGCTCTGATGGCAAAAACAGATATTCAAGCGGCGTTCCGTTTATTGCCGGTCCATCCGGACAGCCAGCGGTTGTTGGGATGTTATTGGGAAGGGGGTTATTACATTGATCGGTGCCTTCCCATGGGTTGTTCGTTGTCCTGTGCGTACTTTGAGGTTTTTAGTTCTTTTTTGGAATGGGTAGTTAGGGAGGTCGCCGGGGTGGAGTCGGTTATTCACTATCTCGACGATTTCTTGTGTGTTGTGCGTTCGGGGGTTTGCGCAAATTTGCTGGAGACAGTCAACTGGGTGTCGCGGGAGTTTGGGGTCCCCTTGGCTGTGGAAAAAACAGAGGGTCCGGTTACGACCATTTGTTTTTTGGGAATTACAATCGATTCTATGGCAATGGAGTACAGATTGCCGGAGGATAAGCTGGGGGATTTGCGGTTGGAAGTGGAAAGAGCGTGTCGGATTAAGAAGATTACACTACGTGAATTGCAGTCCTTATTAGGGAAGTTAAATTTTGCTTGCCGCATCATGCCGATGGGCAGGGTGTTTTGTCGGCGGTTGGCAGCGGTGACGGCGGGTGTTCGGGAGCCCTATCATTTCATTCGTTTGGCGGCGGAGCACAGGGAGGATTTGCAGGTAGGGCTCCAATTTTTGGCACAGTATAATGGTCGCTCTCTTTGGATGTCCTGGGCGTTAGATAGCTTCGATTTGGAATTGTTCACTGATGCGTCCGGTGCAGTGGGGTTCGGGGCGTTCTTCAAAGGGCAATGGTGCGCAGGGCAATGGCCGGTTTCGTGGGTGGAGGCGGGCTTGACGCGTAACTTGGCCCTGCTCGAACTGTTTCCCATCGTGGTGGCAGTCACCATTTGGGGAGACAGGTTCCGGGATAAGAAAGTGTGCTTTCATTGCGATAATCTGGGGGTGGTGATGGCTATAAATAATACTTCGGCGTCATCCCCTCCAGTGGTTCGCTTGTTACGTCAGTGCGGTTTCCATGTGCTTCGTGGCGGCCATTGCTTTTGGTTTTAAATTACGTGGGTTAGTGGACATCACAAAGCGTTTCTTGGTGGGCCAGGCATTGAGGGGTTTGAGACGGGGTGTAGTGGTGAGAGATAAGAGGCGCCCCGTGTCATTTCAATTGTTGTGGTCGCTGGAGGTGGTCGTGTGGCAGGTGTGTCGTTCAGTGTATGAGAGCAAGCTTTTTCGGTTGGCTTTTGCGTTAGCCTTTTTTGGAGCTATTCGGGTAGGGGAATTGGTTTCGTCTAGTTCGGTTAAACTAGGGGGCTTGCTACAGGATAATGTTGATGTGTACGAGGATAGGGTGGAGATAGTGTTGCGACGGTCGAAAACTGATCAGGCGGGGGTGGGACGTCGGGTGGTGTTGTTTGCGGTCCCAGGAAATCCGGTTTGTCCAGTGTTGTGTCTCAAGGAGTATTTAGAGGGTTTAGACTTTTTGGATGCTCCGTTGCTACGGCATGCAGATGGCAAGTTTTTGTCGCGTTATCAGTTCATTTCGGTATTCAGAAAACGTCTGGTGGCTAGTAGGGTGCAGGCGGATCAATACTCGTCTCATTCATTCCGCATTGGGGCAGCGACGGAGGCGGTGAGATGGGGTTTGGATGATGCAGGTGTGCGGCGGATAGGGCGTTGGGAGTCTGCGCGTTTCCGTTCTTATGTCCGCTTGCACATGTGATATGGTAATGTGTAACATGTTCCGGGTGTGTGCGTTCCGCCTGAGTAATATTTGTGTGAGGCAGTGAGTGGAGGTGCGTGTATGTTTTCCCTTTGTTTTACAGGCCGTGACTCATGCATGGCGTGGATTATGGGACACTCCTTTGTGTACTGGGGTGCCCTTCGCGCAGACGTACGGCCGGACGGTCGACAGCTCAGGATTCCGCGAGACGTGGCGGTCCTGCGGTGGATGGGTATACGGGGAATGACATGGAACAGGGTGTTGCCTGAGTTTCATAACTTTGTACTGCTGGACAGGGCACCTGAGGTGCTGGTGTTGCATGTGGGAGGCAACGATTTGGGCCTACGCCCTTTTCGGGAGTTTGTGCGGGATGTCAAGCATGATTTGCTTTGCTTATGGGCAACTTATCCTAAGTTGGTGACTTTGTGGTCTGAGATGGTCCCTAGGAAGAGCTGGCGCATGGCTCGTTCTGTGGCGAAAATTAACAAGGCCCGCATTAAGGCTAACAGGGCTATATCAAGCTTCGTGGCGCGTAATGGTGGGGTTGCGGTGCGCCACTGGGATCTGGAGGCTGGGACAGGCAGGTATTGGAGAGAGGATGGCGTGCACCTCAATGACGTTGGAATGGATATGTGGAGTCTGGCATTGACTGATGGAATTGAGCGAGCGGTGGGTGTGTGGAGGAGCTCGCAGGCTTGAGGTGGTCAAGGCCTATTTCGCTTTGGCGGGGGGGAGTCCTTGAAGTAGGTCGTAAAAAGTGGTGGGGGGGAATGCATCACGGGATGCACCCCCAATTAGTCGGCAACTTAGGGTGTTACCCCTTTTGAAAGCTGGGTTATATATATGGTGGTCATCTGCAAATGGTAATTGGTGCCCCCGGGCCGGGTTACGGCTGGGGGTAAGGTATTGGTGGGCAGATGGCCAAAATTAAATATCGGTGGCTTCAAGAACTTGCCCCTGTCATTCTGGTTGTTTAATAATGTTATGACCCTGATAGGGTCGCAGTGGGTTATTTAATGTTATGATGAATTCCTTTTTGGGGATTCAAAAAGTTATGGTATTTAAAATTCCTTGTTATTTAAATAATAAACGGCTGCTGTGGCCATTAAAATCCAACTCTGTTTCAGTGTCTGCTTTGGGAAAGGGTAGATTTCCATAAGGGGAGAAGCGACTCGACTTATTTGAGTCACGAGCGTTCAGAGAGATAGGAAGAAAACCAAGAGAGAGAAGTGTCTTTAAGGTCAATACAGTGGAGCATGTTAAGAAGGAGTTAGTGGTCTACAGTGTCAAAACTGTACATTGTCTTATGACAAAATATCATGGTTACATTATTACATAGAATTCTCCAAATATATTTCTCTTGACCAATGAATCAGCAAATCAAATAAGGCACTGTTGGTTTTTAATATTCTTATTATACCTCATTGCTGTAGTCCAGTGATTAAATACATTTCTCATAAACACCACCAGATGGCAATAGCGTTACACTACCATGTTCCCAAAATTAGAAATATTTGTAATGTTCTTTTTCCCCCAGACAACTTTCTCCTCAGACCACGTCTGTAATACTATTTACATATATTTTCAGCAGACTCTTATTTTACTCCCTTATTTAACAAACTGTCAATTTTTAAAGAAACTCAATTTATAATTTATGTGAACTGAATTCCACTTTATGTTTAGGTTAAATGTACACTACCGTTCAAAAGTTTAGGGTCACTTAGAAATTTCCTTATTTTTGAAAGAAAAGCACAGTTTTTTTCAATGAAGATAACATTAAATTAATCAGAAATACACTCTATACATTGTTAATGTGCTAAATGACTATTCTAGCTGCAAACGTCTGTTTTTTAATGCAATATCTACATAGGTGTATAGAGGCCCATTTCCAGCAACCATCACTCCAGTGTTCTAATGGTACATTGTGTTTGCTAACTGTGTTAGAAGGCTAATGGATGATTAGAAAACACTTGAAAACCCTTGTGCAATTATGTTAGCACCGCTGTAAACAGTTTTGCTGTTTAGAGGAGCTATAAAACTGACCTTCCTTTGAGCTAGTTGAGAATCTGGAGCATTACATTTGTGGGTTCGATTAAACTCTCAAAATGGCTAGAAAAAGAGAGCTTTCATGTGAAACTCGACAGTCTATTCTTGTTCTTAGAAATGAAGGCTATTCCATGCGAGAAATTGCCAAGAAACTGAAGATTTCCTACAACGGTGTGTACTACTCCCTTCAGAGGACAGCACAAACAGGCTCTAACCAGAGTAGAAAGACAAGTAGGAGGCTCCGCTGCACAACTGAGCAACAAGACAAGTACATTAGAGTCTCTAGTTTGAGAAATAGACGCCTCACAGGTCCTCAACTAGCAGCTTCATTAAATAGTAGCCGCAAAACGCCAGTGTCAACGTCTACAGTGAAGAGGCGACTCTGGGATGCTGGCCTTCAGGGCAGAGTGGCAAAGAAAAATCCATATCTGAGACTGGCTAATAAAAGGAAAATATTAATATGGGCAAAAGCACACAGACATTGGACAGAGGAAGATTGGAAAAAAGTGTTATGGACAGACGAATCGAAACCCTTGTGCAATTATGCTAGCACCGCTGTAAACAGTTTTGCTGTTTAGAGGAGCTATAAAACTGACCTTCCTTTGAGCTAGTTGAGAATCTGGAGCATTACATTTGTGGGTTCGATTAAACTCTCAAAATGGCTAGAAAAAGAGAGCTTTCATGTGAAACTCGACAGTCTATTCTTGTTCTTAGAAATGAAGGCTATTCCATGCGAGAAATTGCCAAGAAACTGAAGATTTCCTACAACGGTGTGTACTACTCCCTTCAGAGGACAGCACAAACAGGCTCTAACCAGAGTAGAAAGACAAGTAGGAGGCTCCGCTGCACAACTGAGCAACAAGACAAGTACATTAGAGTCTCTAGTTTGAGAAATAGACGCCTCACAGGTCCTCAACTAGCAGCTTCATTAAATAGTAGCCGCAAAACGCCAGTGTCAACGTCTACAGTGAAGAGGCGACTCTGGGATGCTGGCCTTCAGGGCAGAGTGGCAAAGAAAAAGCCATATCTGAGACTGGCTAATAAAAGGAAAATATTAATATGGGCAAAAGCACACAGACATTGGACAGAGGAAGATTGGAAAAAAGTGTTATGGACAGACGAATCGAAGTTTGAGGTGTTTGGATCACACAGAAGAACATTTGTGAGACGCAGAACAACTGAAAAGATGCTGGAAGAGTGCCTGAGGCCATCTGTCAAGCATGGTGGGGGTAATGTGATGGTCTGGGATTGCTTTGGTGCTGGTAAAGTGCAAGATTTGTACAAGGTAAAAGGGATTTTAAATAAGGAAGGCTATCACTCCATTTTGCAACGCAATGCCATACCCTGTGGACAGTGCTTGATTGGAGCCAATTTCATCCTACAACAGGACAATGACCCAAAGCACACCTCCAAATTATGCAAGAACTATTTAGGGAAGAAGCAGGCAGCTGGTATTCTATCTCTAATGGAGTGGCCAGCGAAGTCACCAGATCTCAACCCCATAGAGCTGTTGTGGGAGCAGCTTGACCATATGGTACGCAAGAAGTGCCCATCAAGACAATCCAACTTGTGGGAGGGGCTTCTAGAAGCATGGGGTGAAATTTCTCCCGATTATCTCAGCAAATTAACAGCTAGAATGCCAAAGGTCTGCAATGCTGTAATTGCTGCAAATGGAGCATTTTTTGACGAAAGCAAAGTTTGAAGGAGAAAATTATTATTTCAAATAAAAATCATTATTTCTAACCTTGTCAATGTCTTAACTATATTTTCTAGTCATTTTGCAACTCATTTGATAAATATAAGTGTGAGTTTTCATGGAAAACACAAAATTGTCTGGGTGACCCCAAACTTTTGAACGGTAGTGTACGTGTTTTCACTAGACAAAATCTAAATGATGTGATGATGTAGACTTCAATACAAGACACTAATGCATTTTCTAAGTTTTTTTGACACCACCATTCAATGTTCATTCATGTCAATAGGAAAAGACTATTTAACGTCAATTCATTCATGATTCATTAAGTTATTAAAGGAACACTCCAATTAATTTTTTTTATCGTGGTCCCCGTTTGGGAGGTACACTAGGGCAGGTCATCCTCTTACCGGGCGCTTTTTTTGTCTAACTATATGCTCCATTCTCAGGCCACCGTTATGTCACGTGACCGCAATGTGACTGCCTGATTCCTACAGCGTGGAAGTCTCTTTCACTATGTATTCCTATGAGATGCTCAATGTGAGGCTTATAGAAATGCATAGTAAAAGAGATTTCTGGTCCACACAGCAGAAGCTGTAGGAATACCTTTTACCAAGTGTACTTTGCAAATGGGGGCCACGATAAAAAATTCACCGTAGTGTTACTTTAAATACATGGAAGGCTTGAGTCTGCCTGAGCAGGAGCCGCTACTACCGACCAGCTCCCTGATCTAGCTCATAGAGGGGGTGCTGAGCCTATGACATCCATATATACCTCAGTAGGGCATATTGACAGGGGAAGTATTCACAAACACCCCCTTTAAATAGAGGCTCATTTTGGCAGCCATTACAGACTTTAGACTGCAGCGATGGGTTTTACACATGTTGACACTGCGGATTATCACTCGTTTCTTTGCAAACCTGTTCAAGCTCTGTCAAACCTGTTCAAGCTCTGTCAAGTCCAACCATAAACTCTCAATTGGATTGAGTTTTGGACTGAAAAATATATCTTCTCCCAAGTTTGCATTTCGCCAGAATTTTCGGTATTTTGCTGCACATGTAGCGGAGATTTCACTTTTTTTTTAACAGGATTTTTGCATGTACTACTCTGGTCATCAACGTATTGTATTTTTTTCAGCTCTGTCTTGTATTTCATCAGTCCTTGTTTGCTTGTGTTTGGTCTTGTTTAGTTATTCAGTTTTATCCTGTGTCAATTGTTTCCAGTTCTGTTTGCCTTGTTACACTGAGCTTTAGATCTATTAGGTTTGTTTTTATTGCCTCAGGTTCCTTGTGTTTTTCCTGGGGCTGTGTTAGGGACAGTGTCTGCAGATTAGGGACTCTATTAGGGACAATGTTTGGGACAGTGAGGATTAGTGGTGTGGTGTTAGAGTCAGTGCTTAGGGACAAATCCAGTGATAGATATAGCGAGAGCAAGTAAAGGTTAGCTTGTTTTCATCGCCCATTGTCCATGTCTACCATCACCCGACTGTTATCATCATCTGTTTGTTCCTATGATCCATCTGACGTCATTATCTTGTTACCATCCCTGTCTTCAATCGGTAAGTTCCTGTTTCTTGTATTCCTTTTGCCTGTCACTGATGTCATACAGGCTCCAAAATTCCCTTCCCTGGCTTAGACCGTCTGGTTGGTTCACAATTTGGACCTACTGTCAGTCCTGGGGCTTGCTTTAGGTGAAGCCTAGTTCTGCCATTTTGCGGCCAGCCATTGTTGTTACATGTGATTCAATATTGTTACACTGAGCTGAAATAATCATCCCTCCATTTACCTCTATAGTGAGAGTGGCTGCCATGAATTGGTAAACGAGGTCACAGGACCCCAGTTCTCACCATATGTGGGACATGCACCTTGGAACCCATTAGGGCATATCCTGTGGATATGCCATAAATGTTGAAGATGGGAATGCCCCTTTAAATACAGGGTAAAAGGGAACATGTCCCATGTTATAAAGTGGATTAGCTGATCAGATTAATATATAGATTTGTGAGAAAATATTCAGTATAACTTGTATTTTACAATTTAATTTCCTGCTCATCCTGTCCATAGGAGTTCAGTGGGTAGTTCTAATCAGTGATGAGAGTGATCTGCGTATACAAAACATCTAAGGGGAAGACTGTAAATAATTGAGTAGGATGGATTACTGGACTCCTAAGCATAGAAAGAGAAATCACGTCTTGTTCATGGCAACATCACCACCAAGGGCCAGCAATTGGCTGCAGCGCCACGTGACGGATGAACACCACGTGACTGCTGTTGGCGCTTTCGATACCAGAGCAGCGGAGAACAGGGGAATGGGCGCTGGAGCAGGGGGGTCTTCAGGGGGTGATTATCTACTAATTTATTATTTTATACCATCCCCTGCTGCTGAATTTTAAGATATCAGAAAATCCTTTTAAATGACTAGAATACAAGTTGTAATAAATATTTTTTTATCAAAACTATATATCAATCTACTCATCTCCTCCTCATCCTCCATAACCTGCTGCCCGCAGATTAGACAGCCTTTCCAATGTGATAGGTTTACTTTAAAGACAGTCTGTAGCCAAGACATCTCTTAAACCCTTTGGCGACATGTCACATACTATTACGTTGCTATCACCAAGGGTTTAGTGCATTGTCATGTAACTGTACGTGACAGTGATGGCGCAGGCTCAGAAGCTGAGCCTGCTTCATCACCAGCAGGTGTCAGCGGTATATCACAGCTGACACTCTGCCGTAACGGCAGGGACCGGACTGAGGTCCGATACCCGCCAATTAACCCCCTAAATGCTGCGGCCAATTGGGACCACAGCATTTAGTTGGCTTGTACGTCATATGCACCCCTGTGACGCAATTGTGGGGGTGCCGATGGTTGCTATGGCAACCGGAGGCCTAACAATGGCCTCCTGGCTGCCAAGTATGGAAGTCTATTAGGCTCCGCCCAGATGCAGGATCTAACAGGATTGCAGTCAGTGTATGCACTAATACACTGCGCTATGTATGTATGTAGTGCAGTGTATTAGAATAGCGATCAGGGCTTCAGGTCTTCAAGTCCCCTAGTGGGGCAAAAACAAAAGTTAAAAAAGTTAATAAAAATGTTGAATAAAAATAAAAGTTTTAAGTTACATAAACAAAAAAACACCTTTTTTTCCCCATAATAAAACTTTTATAATAGGAAAAAAACATTAAAAAAATTACACATATTTGGTATCGCCGTGTCCGTAACGACCTCAACTATAAAACTATCATATTATTTTCCCTGCACGGTGAACGCCGTAAAAAATAAAATAAAAAACAATGCCGGAATGACTTTTTTTTGGTTACCTCGTCTCCCAAAAAATATAACATAAAGTGATCAAAAAGTCACATGTAGCCCAAAATAGTAAGAATAAAAACTACAGCTTGTCCCGCAAAAAAACAAGCCCTTACACAGCCTTAGCAACTCAAAAATAAAAAAAGTTATGGCTCTTGGAATATGGTGACACAAAAATAAACTATTTAAAAAAAAAAAAAAAAAGGGATTTTATTGTGGTCACGCTGTGAAACATGAACAAACTATATACATATGGTATCGCCGTAAGCGTATCGACCCGCAGAATAAAGTCAATATGTCATTTATAGCGATTTGTGAACGCCGTAAAAAAAAATAAAAAAATAATAATAACAGAATTGTTGGTTTTTGGTCAGCTTGCTTCGCAAAAAATTTAAGAAAAGTGATCAAAAAGTCTCACGTACTCCAAAATGGTACCAATGTAAGCTACAGATTGTCCCACAAGAAATAAGCCCTCACACAGCTCCGGTGGAGGAAAAATTAAAAAAGTTCTGGCTCTCAGAATATGAAGGCATAAAATGTGCAGAGCGTTCCAAAAGCGAATAAGATTGGGCTCCATTTATCAGTGCGACACTGGCCAAACATCTATGAATTATTATTTATTTACCGCATTATTATACCCTCTTATTATGCCCTGATGTTCTCCGCACAGCCCACATATGCCCCCACATTATAAACTGAAAAACCAGCAAAATACCAAATAGAACAACTATAAAGCAAAATCTGCACTCTAAAAGCCAAATGGTGCTCCCTCCCTTCTGAACCCTACAGCGTACCCATACAGCAGTTTATGTCCACATATATGGCATTGCCATACCCAGGAGAACCCGTTTAACAGTTTATGTGATATTTGATTTCAGTGGCACAAACTGAGCACAAAATATTGTGCACTAAAATGGCATATCAGTGGAAAATTGCAATTTTCACTTTGCACTATCCGCTGCGCATGATTTCTTTCTTGGTAAATACCTTGAGGGGTGTAGTTTCCAAAATGGGGTCACTTCTTGGGGGTTTATTTTTATGATTTGACCTCAGAGCCCTTCAATTGTTGGCGAATGCTGCATAAATCGCCAAATGACTTCAAATGCACACGGTGCTTTTTCACTCCTGAACCCTGTCATATGTCCAGGCAAAAGATTAGGGCAAAATGTAGGGTGTATCTAAAGCCAGGAAACACGACATAAAATTTAAATATTTAGAGAGCTGTCTTTTCATAGTGGCAAAAGCTGGGCACCACATATCGGGCATTGAAATTACATATCTGTGGATAAAAATAAATTTTCGCTTTGCACAATCCACTGTGTATTCATGTCTAATAAAAAAAAACACCTATGGAAAAGACCTGTGGGGTGAAAATGCTCACCACACCCCTTAAAAAATGCCTTGAGGGGTGTAGTCTCCAAAATGGCATCACTTCTGGGGGGTTTGTCTCACTATTTGACAATATTTGACAGAGCCCTGCAATTGTGGGCCAATGCTGTGAAAAGTGCATGGTGAGTTTTCGCTTCTGAGCCCTGTTATATATTCAGGCAAATGATAAATGCCTTGAGGGATGTAGTTTCCAAAACGGGGTCACTTTTTGGGGGTTTCCACTGTACTCTGGTACCTCAGGTCAGAGGCGTAGCTAAAGGCTCATGGACCCAGATGCAAAAGGTCTTATTGCCCCCCCCCCCGCAAACTTCTCATGGCTGACGGTCCACAGCTTTCAGCTGCATCGCTGGGTCTCCTAAGTGACCCAACAATGCAGCATTAGCAGCCAGGGGCGTCACTAAGGTCTTAACATGTCAGCGGAAATAGCTCCAATACATATGTGTCCGCCCAAAAAAATGTGTGTGTGTGTGTATAGGAGACAGCATAGCATATCTATAGCACTACGACCCTATAAACTATGGATAGGATTAGATACATTGGCTCAGCAGACAGCATCACACATGATAGGATTAGATACAGTGGCCCAGCAGACAGTATCATACATGATAGGATTAGATACAGTGGCTCAGCAGACAGTATCACACAGGATAGGATTAGATATAAGGCCCAGCAGACAGTTTCACACATGATGGGATTAGATACACAGCTCAGCAGACAGTATCACACATTATAGGATTAGATACAGTGGCTCAGCAGACAGTATTACACATGATAGGATTAGAGATAGGGCCCAGCCGACAGTATCACACATGATTGGATTAGATATAGGGCCCAGCTCGCTGACATTGCGGCTCCAGCGCTGGACCCAGGAAAGGTAAGAATAATAATTGTTTTGCTTCTTTATTTGTTACTAATTATTTTTGTGTGTTTGTGTTATTTTATAAGTTCGTTTGTTGGACTACTTCGGATTCGAGGACTACTTCAATTACAGCGTTTTTTTATTCTCAATAAAATCGTTAATGGGGGTTGTGTTTTTTTATTTCAATAAAATATTTTTTCTATGTGCTTGTATTTTTTTAAACTTTATTATTACCGCCTTAGTAATTGGCGCTGGCTCATTGACAACCTCCATTACTGAGGCGGGGCTTAATATTAGCAGGTGCAGAGGCTAACACTAACCCCTATTATTACCCCGGTATCCACTGCCACTAGGGATACCGGGAAGAGCCAGGTACAAACCAGTACCCGACCATCTGTAGTGACGGTCAGGCACCGGGGCAGCCGCAGGTTGGTAGTATTAGGCTGGGATAGGCCGAAAACAGTGGCCCTTCCCACCCTGGTAATGCTGCCTGCTGCTGCTGTGTTGTATCTGGCTGGTTATGAAAATTGGGGGGACCCCGCATCGTTCTTTCCAATTATTTTATTTTTTTAAATGACGTTGCGCCCTTCCCATTTTTCATAACCAGCTAGATACAATAAAGCAGCAGCAGCCTAGCATAACCAGGATGGGAAAGGCCACTGTTTCTGGCCTGTCCCTGCCTAATAATACCAGCCTGCGGCCGCCCCATTGCCCGACAATCACTACAGATGGTCAGGTACTGGATCGTACCCGGCTCTTTCCAGCACCCCTGGCGGTGGGTACCGGGGTAATAAAGGGGGTTAGTGTTAATCTCTGCACCAGCTAACACTAAGCCCCACCTTAGCAATGTACGCTGTCAATCAGCCGGCAGCCATTACTAAGGCGGTAGTAATATAGTTTAAAAAAAAAAAAAAACAGACATAGAAAAAATATTTTATTGAAATAAAAAAAAACACACAACCCTCATTAACGATTTTATTGATAATAAAAAAAGCCGTCATCGAAGTAGTCCTCGAATCTGACGTAGTTCATCGACCGAACCAGTAAGAAAACACACAAAAAACAATTAGTAACACGTGTTAGGCTTAGATACAGGGCCCATGTGTGATACTGTCTGTGGGACCCTGTATCTAAGCCTACCATAAGGTAGGCTTAGATACAGAGTCCAGCAGACCGTAATCTTATACAGTATAAGATTACTGTGTGCTGGGGCCCTGTATCTAAACTTACTGTGTGGTAGGCTTAAATACAGGGCCCATCAGACAAGATCACACATGGGCCATGTATCTAAGCCTACCATGTGATTGGCTTAGATACAGGGCCCAGCAGACAGCATCACACAATCTGTGATCCTGTCTCATGGGCCCTCTAAACCTGCTACATCGTAGGCTTAAAGGGGTTGTCCAGTCCCTAAAGATTGATGGCCTATCCTCAGGATAGGCCACCAATAGCTGATGTGTTGGGGTCCGACTCCCGGGAGCCGGACAATCAGCTGTTTTGAAGTGGCCGCAGCACTCGTACGACAGCTGCTTCCCCTTAATTTCCCTTACTCGCTCACACTGAGAATCGCCGACACGGATTCACAGTGTGTGCAAGTGACCGGAATGAAGGAGAAGCAGCTCTCGTATGAGTGCTGCGGCCCCTTCAAAACAGCTGATTGGCCGGCTCCCGGGAGTCGGACTCCGCCAATCAGCTTCAGCAGACAGGGATATTTATCTTACACTCCTCTTCAGCCGCGGCGGAAGTTCTGTCCTGACTCTATCCAGGATAACGATGTTGTGCGCGGCGCATAGCGTTGTGACGTCATGCACTGCGCACAGCGATGTGACATCAGAACCTCCGCTGCGCTCCGGAACCAGGAAGGTAAGTACTGTCAGTTACTATAGTAACAGGGGCCCGCGACCCAAGTCACTATAGTAACTTTTTATTGATGTGGTGCGGGGGGCCGCGGGCCCCCTAGCTTTGGGGCCCAGTCGCGATTGCGCCCGCTGCGACCACTATAGCTACGCCACTGGCTCACGTGCTTTGCAAATGTAGCATGGCGCTCAAACAGCAATCCAGTAAAATCTGAGCTCCAAATGCCAAATGGCGCTCCTTCCTTTCTAAGCCCTGCCATGTGCCAAAACAGCCGTTTACGTCCATATTTAGGGTATTGCCATACTCATATTACGCCTTGTGAAAAGGAAAAATTGGGAGCTAAATCTAGATATTTTGAAAAATCTAAATGCTTACTAGACTCCTAGATGAATGCCCTGAGGGGTATAGTTTCCAAAATGGAGTCACTTCTCCGGGGTTTCTACTGCACTCGTACTTCATGGGTTCTGCAAATGCGACAAGGTGCCTAAAAAACAGTCCTGCAAAATGTGCATGCCAAGTAGCGCTCCTGCCTGTCTGAGCCCTGCCGTGGGCCCAAACAGCAGTTTAAAACCACATATGGGGTATTGCCATACTCGGGAGAGATTGCTTTACAAATGTTGGGATTCTTTTTCTCCTTTATCGCTTGTAAAAATGAAAAAGTTCTACAATTTAGTGGAAAAAAATATAGCCTTTCATTTTAAATAGTTAAATAGTACGGTTGAAAAAAGACATATGTCCATCAAGTTCAACCAAGGGATGGGAAAAAGGGGCCTAATTATTGGCCTAATTCCAACAAATTCTGCAAAAGACCTGTGGGTCTAAATGTTCACTATACCCCTAGATAGATTCCTTGAGGGGTGTAGTTTGCCAGATGGGGGTCACTTTTTGGGGGTTTTCACTGTTTTGGTCCATCAGGGACTTTGCACCCGAAAAACACCCCAGCAACATTTGAGCTCCAAAAGCAAAATGGTGCTCCTTCCTTTCTGCGCCCTGCCATGTGCCCAAACAACAGTTTACGACCACATTTGGGGTATTGCCATACTCTGGAGAAATTGCTTTACAAATTTTATGGAAAAAACTGTTTTCACTGCCTAATTCAAATGAATTCAGCAAAAAAACAAACAAAAAACAACAAACCTGTTGGGTGAAAATGCTCACAATACCCATAGATGAATTCTTTAAGTGGTTTAGTTTTCCAAATGGAGTCACTTTTCAGGTGTTTCCACTATTTTGGCCCCTCAGGGGCTTTGCAAATGCGACATGACACCCGAAAACCATTACAGCAAAATTTGAGCTCTGCCCTGCGTCCAAGGAGCAGTTAATGAGAACATATGTGGTATTGCCTTTACAAATGTTGGGGTGCTTTTTCTCCTTTATTCATTATTGAAATGAAAAAAATCGGAGCTAAAACGTCATTTTATGAGAAAAAAATAGTAAATTTGATTTTTACGGCCTAATTTCAATATATTTAGCAAAAAACCTGTGAGGTAAAATTGCTTACTATACCCTTAGATAAATTCCCTGGGGGGGTGTAGTTTCCAAAATGGTCTCTTTTTGGGGGTGTTTCCTATGTTTTGGCATCACAAGACCTCTTCAAACCTGACATGATGCCTAAAATATATTCTAAGAAAAGGGGGGCCACAAAATCAACAAGGCGCTTCTGAGGCCAGTATTTCAGTCATGTAGCACACTAGGGCCACATGGGGATAGTTCCAAAAACTGCAGAACCTGGGCAATAAATATTGAGTTGCGTTTCTCTGGTAATACCTTCCGTGTTACAGATTTTTTTTTATTTTCTTAAAGAAAAAATGAACTTTGTAAATTTGGCCTCCACTTTGCTGTAATTCCTGTGAAACACCTAAAGGGTTAAGAATCTTTCTAAATGCTGTTTTGAATAGTTTGAGGGGTACAGTTTTTAAAATGGGGTAACTTATGGGGGGTTTCTAATATATAAGGCACTCAAAACCACTTCAGAACTGAACTAGTCCCTGAAAAAATTGGTTTTAGAAATTTTCTTGAAAATGTGAGAAATTGCTGCTAAAGTTCTAAGCCTCCTAACATCCTAGAAAAATAAAAGGATGTTCAAAAACCAATGCAAACATAAAGTAGACATATGGGAAATGTTAACTAGTAACTATTTTGTGTGGTATTACTATCTGTCTTACAATTAGATACATTTACATTAATAAAAATGCAAATTTTTGCAAATTTTCTCTAGATTTTGGTGTTGTTTTTTTTTTTTACAAATAAATACTGAATTTATCAACCAAATTTTTCCACTAACATAAAGTACAATATGTCACGAGAAAATAGTCTCAGTATCGCTTGGATAAGTAAAATCATTGCAAAGTTATTTACACTTAAAGTGACACATGGCTGGTGGTTATATGATAAAAATAAGCGCTGGGTGGAGTTAGAAGCGCATATATTACATAGTTCAGACTTAAAGGATGTGTTGGGCTCTGTGAGGATGGGGGAACACATATTGGGTAAATTATCCCCTACAATTGAAGCATCTATTCAGATTTGGAAGGGTGTGTCTGATAATGCCTCTATCCTTCCTCTTAGACATAGTATGGTTTCCTTAGCTATGGTGCAACGTTGCATACCTAATTCAAATTTTTCAGAATGGACTACTAAAGGTATTAGTTCATTGGAATTATTATACGATAACAATTTATTGTTACCCTATTCTATAATCTCTTCTAAATATGATCTAAACCCTAAGGATTTTTATAAATATTTTCAGTTGAGACATTTTGTTTCCACTGTTAAGTTTACAGTCAATGCCCCCACTTCTAATTATGAAAAATATTTTTATAACCCCAAGTTGATAACTAAAGGAATATCTAAAGCCTATGGGGCAATTCATCAGGATGAATCTTCTTTGCCTACCCTTAATTTTATACAAAAATGGGAATTGGAGTTGGGAGGTACATATAGTATTGAACAGTGGGAGGCGGCTTTTAAAATCTGTTCTAAGTCTTCCCACTGTGTAAATCATCTGGAAGCCTCTCGAAAATTGCTTTATAGATGGTGCATGACTCCATACCGCCTATCCAAAATGTTTCCTATGGTGTCCTATATCTGTTGGCGATGCAACGCTTCTGTTGGCTCATTATTACATATTTGGTGGAGTTGTGATGTCATCGCTCCGTTTTGGGTAGAGATACAATGAATGTTAACCAGCATAATCGGTTTTCCGGTTCCTTGGGGACCAGAAGTAGCACTGCTTTCTTTGAAATTAGAGGATATAGGCATTGAGAATAGTACGGTTATGGTACATGTGCTAACTGTAGCGAGAACAAGTATTGCTCAGAGATGGAAAAGCGCTTCTATTCCGTCTAAGGTAGAAATGGAACATTTAATTTCCACAAGACTACATAAGACACAGGAATTTGTTTACAAATGGTCTAAATGGCTTGCTTTTAACCCCTTAATGACCGCCGATACGTCTTTTTACGGCGGTCATTAGTGGGCTTTATTCTAGAGCGCCGACAAACTACGTCGCTGCTGTAGAATAAAGTAAACAGAGCAGGGAGCCGTGAAATCTCCCTGCTCTCAGCTGCCAGAAGCAGCTGAGGGCTGGGGGCGTAGCTGCTCTGCCGGGTGAGATCGATATTAGTATCGATCTCACCTGTTTAACCCTTCAGATGCGGTGCACAATAGCGTGCACCGCATCTGAATGGTTTTGGAGAGAGGGAGGGAGCTCCCTCTCATCTCACTGACACCCGGCGATAAAATCGCCGAGTGTCTGTGTCTTCTATGGCAGCCGGGGGTCTAATAAAGACCCCCAGGTCTGCCTGCAGCGAATGCCTGCTAGATCATGCCGCAGGCATGACCTAGCAGATGCCTGTCCGTTTTAAACGGACAGGCAGTAATACACTGCAATACAAAAGTATTGCAGTGTATTATAATAGCGATCGGAGGATAGGGAAGTCCCCTAGTGGGACTAGTAAAAAAGTAAAAAAAGTTTAATAAAGTTAATAAAAAAAAAAAGTGAAAAAAAAAAAATGAAAAACCCAGCTTTTCCCCTTACAAACTGCTTTACTATTAAAAAAAACTACAATAAAGCAAAAAAGTTACACATATTTGGTATCGCCGCGTCCGTAACGACCCCGACTATAAAGCTGTTACATTATTTAACCCGCACTGTGAACGCCGTAAAAAATAAAATAAAAAACAATGGAAAAATTGCTGTTTTCTGTTAATCCTGACTTAAAAAAAATGTGATAGAAAGTGATCAAAAAGTCGCATCTACTCTCAAATGGTACAAATAAAAACTGCAAGTCGTCCCGCAAAAAACAAGACCTTATACAGCTATGCCGACGCAAAAATAAAAAAGTTACAGCTCTTCGAATGTGACAATGGAAAAATCTAAAAAATGGCTTGGACATTAGGGCCCAGAATGCCAGCATGGGGAAGGGGTTAATGGCTCACAGCTTCCTTTATAGAAAGACCTCATAAAAGTGTATTAGGGTCCTTATGTATATTCTAAATCCTAGGGCAGGGACTTTATGTTTGTCTGTATGTTTTTATGTTTTTTGTGTTTTGTTTTTTTTACATTGGAAAGGTGTAAAATAGTAAAAATTAAAGAGCAAGGGAGAAGGTAGGATCCAGCGCTGGGTGTAATTAAAATGGATTTTCTTTTCCAAGTTTATTTGGAATGAATTAAAAGGAAGTCCAGTTGCTTGTAGTCCTGGGTGTGTGAAATGTGGAGGTGCGTGTCCTCGGGGGCCTACGCGTTTCGGACGACTGCCGCGTCCTTAAACTTGGCTGTAGTGATTTTAAATGTAGCGCGCTGTCAGTTTTATACTCAGTCAGGTGATTGTCTTTGCGTATCGTCGTCTAGGATAAGTTGGACCGCAAACCGGAAATGATCAGTTTTGTATTCAGTCAGCTGATTGTTTATGCGTGTCAACACTAATGTTGTGTTGGAACGCAAACCGGAAATGGTCATTACGTCCTGTAATTATTTTCTGTCGGACCTCATCTGTGAGTACTGGTGTTATTCTTGAATTTTGACTTTGAAAAATTGATTAGTATAATGTGTTTGATCTTATTTATGATAAGTACTGTAAATTAGCAGTGATTGTGTTTTGGTTTGATTATAACATTTTGGAGTCTATGTAGGTTTATGACGCTGACTATGTCCGGCTCAAAATGTATATCCGGGCCTGTTATGTCTTCCAAAGACTATCATTAACATTCTTATTGACCTTAAGTAAAGTTGTCGATTCTAATTGGATGCCCGAGAAAGATGGCTATGATGGATTATTTTGACGTATGGAGATGGCCATAAAAGTTGAATCATGATTGGTATATTCCGTTAGATATTGAAGTATATTTAAAACCTGTTATTGTAGTACTATATTACAGCGCGCTCTGTATATGAATGAGGATCAAGTGGGGAAAGTGCAGGAAGGACACAACTGGTATTAGTGGGGATTTGGAAACATAGAATGGAACAACAAGACTGGGTGGTGTGTGAGTAAAAAAGTGTGCATGACAAAAAGCATATGTTATGCATGCACCGCTTAAGTGTGTCAGATACCTTGGGTGACAATATATGATTAATTAAATTTGAGTTTTGTGAGCCTTGACTTGGTTCTGAGTTGTACTCTTATATAGCTGATGTTACTTCTATATGTTATAAATTGTTAAATTATTAAATAACTGGTAATGCTTATATGTATAGTGACTGTTCAGTAATCTAGTATAGATACATTAGTTCTTTCCTTAGATTTAAGCCATTTGGGTACCTTGTATTGAGTCTATATATCCAGTATGCTTCCCTGAGGTGGGTTTTGTGTTTAATGTCACCTCCCCGTTTGCAGGGATGAATTTTTTCAATAGCATAGCAGCAGAAAGATTTGGTGGATCTATGATGTTGGGAGATGAAATGCTTAGAAGCATTGGATATGTTTAAAATATTCTCGTTTCTGATATAGCTAAGATGTTCCAGAATTCTTATTTTAAATTTTCTATTTGTACAACCTACGTATTTCAGGTTACATTCAATGCACTCTATGATGTAAATAACAGACTCAGAATTGCAGTTGATATAATTTTGAATGTTGAACTTGTCAGTTTGTGTAGAGTCGCTGAAAGTTTTGGTTATCTGGACATGGGAGCACACTTTGCATGGGTGCTGCCCGCATTTGTAGAAGCCCGTAGTCTCTAACCATGTTGTTTTTGTTTTTTCATTGGCAGAAAAAAGAGATGGAGACAAGGCACTACCTAGCGTGGAGGCTTTCCTTGCTACTATTCTACATCCTCCGGATAACACCGTGCGCAGAGTATCATCCTCCATGAGAATCGGTAAGTAATCAGTTACTATTTTTTTAATTTGCATGAACTGATTGCTCTGTTGTAAGATCAACGTTGGTTGATTGTCCACAGATTGGGTACTGTGTATGGGGTTAGCTGTTTTACTATGGTGACTTAGAAGTTGAGATCTGGTTTTTTTGGTCATGATGTTACTGGCCCGATTGAGTGACCATTTTGGATAGCCTCTTTCTTGGAGTCTTGTTTTAATAAGATCTTGTTCTATTTCGAATTGACTTTGAGATGTACAGTTCCTCTTAGCACGGTGCATTTCACCCACCGGTATGGCTTTGATGGTGTGCTTGGTATGACTGCTGTTTGCATGTAATAAGTTGTTGGTGGCCGTGAGTTTCCGGTGTGTTTTGCTCGAGATTTTTTGGCCATTGACACCTTTAAGCTCCAGATCCAGAAAGATGATGTTGGTGACATCAAAATGGTACGTAAATTTAAGGTTGCAATCATTGTTATTAATGAATTGCACGAACTTGGGGATGATATTAATGTCTTCTTTCCATATAATCAATATATCGTCAATATATCTACCGTACCATTCTATGCAGTGGCTATAAGTATTTTCTGTCGAAAAAATGTAAAATTGTTCCCACCATGCCATGACCAAGTTTGCTACTGAGGGGGAGAATTTTGCCCCCATGGATACTCCTTTCAGTTGTAAATAGTATTTGGAATCAAATTGGAAGTAATTATGCGTTAGGAGAAAATTGAGTACCTCCAATATGTACAATTGGAAGTTTATGTCATATGTGCTGTGTTTAGTAAGGTGATATTCAAGGGCAGCATGGGCAATTCGGTGTGGGATTGATGTGTATAGTGACACGACGTCACATGTGAGCCAGCTGTAACTTTTATCCCAACGTTTGTTGTCTAATAAATTCAGGACATGTTTGGTGTCTCTAAGAAAGCCAGGTGTTGTTTGTGCCAATGGTTGTAACAGCGTATCTAACCATTCTGAGAGTCTCTCTAGGATCGATCCAATACCTGAGACGATCGGTCTCATTGGTGGAGGGAATATCTGTTTGTGAATTTTTGGAAGTGCGTGAATGATTGGGGTAATGGGTTGGTCGATGTAAATAAAATCCATTTGTTTTTGGTTGATGAAACCTCCTTGAAGGCCATCGTTGAGTAATTTTTTCATTGACAATTTAATTATTTCTGTTGGATTTTTGTCCAATTTTTTGTAGGTGGTTTCATCTGACAGCATATTTAAAATGGAATGTTGGTAATCTTCTTTGTTTAATACTGTGACATTGCCCCCTTTATCAGACATTTTTATGATTAATTCTTTATTTTCTTGCAATGATTTCGCTGCTTCTTTGAGTTTGGTTGGCATATTGTTAATAGGACGCTGGCCTTTGAGGTTGTCAGCGAGGTGGTGAAGTTCTTTTTCAATGACCATTTGAAACCGATCCATGGAATCTGTGCGTGAGCCGGTAGGGTAAAATTTGGGGTTCGATGTTTTGAAGTTGAGAGCTGTGGTCACTGTTTGATTTGGTGTTTCAATTCGCATATGATCAAGGCTTACTATCGTGGTGAGTTCTTCAAATGACAAATTAGACAACTGAGACACCATTTCAGGTGACGATTTTGCATGTCCTTCGGTGTCTGTAGTTGAGGATGATAACAATGTCCTAGGATCTCTTAGTTTTGCTTCATTTTGAAGAAGAAAGAAATGCTTTTTTACTGTCAAATTTCGAATGAATTTGTTAATATCAAGTATAGTATTAAAAAGATTGAAATTTTTTTTGGGGGCATAATTGAGGCCTAGGGACAAGACCTCATTTTGTTCAGCAGTTAGGGGTGTGGAGGAAAGATTGGTGACATTTGTTGTTAATGTTGCTGAAATTTCCTTGAGCGGAGGCGGCGGTTTTGTTCTGTGTTTGATCGACTTATGTTTTCTGCCGCCCCTCCTTCCCCGTTTTTTGACTGGAACAAAGTGTTGTCTGATCTGAAATTTGCGTGGGGACGTATTCGGATGTTTTCATCCTCTGAGATACCATCAGCAGATTCTGGTTCAGTGGAACTGAAACTGACCCTGTTCGGTAGGTCCCTAAAATGTTTGTAAGTCTGGGTTCTTCTTTTCAGAATAGGTCTTGGTCTATTATAGTTCCTAGTTTTTTGGCTCCAGTTGTAGACCTCGTTGCATGAGTAATCTTTGATATCTCTTTGAAATTTATTTTTCTTTATGTCTGCAATAGCATGATCAAGTTTGTCAGTAGCAGATGACGTCCTGGTATGAAGGAGAGTGAAAGAAGGTGAGTCTGAAAAAACTTCTAGTGATTTTTTAATGTCCGAAATGTTGGTGTCTAATTCTTTTAATTTGAGTTCCTCCTGTTTCGTAATTAGTTTCATTAAATTTATCGAGCATGTAGACAAAATTTCATTCCAATCCTTTTGAAAGTCCTCTGTGTAGATGAAACTGGGTGTTTTTCGTAGCCGTAGCCCTCTAGGTATCATGTCCTTTGCGATATAATTTTTAAGCGTGGTGAGATCCCACCAGATTTTTGCTTGTTGGGCTAAGTTTTTTTCCAGTTTGTGGAATAGGTCTTCCATATCTTGGTTTTCTTCCGTATGGTAGTCATGGTTACCGAAAACTTTTTCCGCCAGTTCTATGCGAGAAGTTTGAGTGTCATGAGTCATAGTTCTTTGAGAGTAAGTCAAATTAGGCTTATGTTGATCAAGGTAGAGTGCAATGTGCCAGTGAGTTAAAATCAAAAACTCAAAGTTTTACTTTGTAGATCAACCAGCTTGTTATAACATGATGTTTGTATACATTGATAGTAATGATATTTACTTATTGAATAGTTGTGGCCACTTCGTCTGAGTAGCTGCTGTTTTCCACTTCACTTAACACAACACCCACATGAGTTGGGACTTGTATTTAGGACGACTGTCCGGACTTACTGTTGTTCTAGTTTGAACAACTCGTGTTAAGGGAGCTCGTGAGGCATACGTAACCGAACTTGCAAACAGATAGAAACTGGGGAGGGAACCTCCAGCTCACCTCAACACTCCAGTGTGGTGTAGATTGTAGGCTGCGCTCGGGTCCTCGTGTCGGCACAACGGCAGGTTAACGAGCAAGGGAGAAGGTAGGATCCAGCGCTGGGTGTAATTAAAATGGATTTTCTTTTCCAAGTTTATTTGGAATGAATTAAAAGGAAGTCCAGTTGCTTGTAGTCCTGGGTGTGTGAAATGTGGAGGTGCGTGTCCTCGGGGGCCTACGCGTTTCGGACGACTGCCGCGTCCTTAAACTTGGCTGTAGTGATTTTAAATGTAGCGCGCTGTCAGTTTTATACTCAGTCAGGTGATTGTCTTTGCGTATCGTCGTCTAGGATAAGTTGGACCGCAAACCGGAAATGATCAGTTTTGTATTCAGTCAGCTGATTGTTTATGCGTGTCAACACTAATGTTGTGTTGGAACGCAAACCGGAAATGGTCATTACGTCCTGTAATTATTTTCTGTCGGACCTCATCTGTGAGTACTGGTGTTATTCTTGAATTTTGACTTTGAAAAATTGATTAGTATAATGTGTTTGATCTTATTTATGATAAGTACTGTAAATTAGCAGTGATTGTGTTTTGGTTTGATTATAACATTTTGGAGTCTATGTAGGTTTATGACGCTGACTATGTCCGGCTCAAAATGTATATCCGGGCCTGTTATGTCTTCCAAAGACTATCATTAACATTCTTATTGACCTTAAGTAAAGTTGTCGATTCTAATTGGATGCCCGAGAAAGATGGCTATGATGGATTATTTTGACGTATGGAGATGGCCATAAAAGTTGAATCATGACTGGTATATTCCGTTAGATATTGAAGTATATTTAAAACCTGTTATTGTAGTACTATATTACAGCGCGCTCTGTATATGAATGAGGATCAAGTGGGGAAAGTGCAGGAAGGACTGAGTATAAAACTGACAGCGCGCTACATTTAAAATCACTACAGCCAAGTTTAAGGACGCGGCAGTCGTCCGAAACGCGTAGGCCCCCGAGGACACGCACCTCCACATTTCACACACCCAGGACTACAAGCAACTGGACTTCCTTTTAATTCATTCCAAATAAACTTGGAAAAGAAAATCCATTTTAATTACACCCAGCGCTGGATCCTACCTTCTCCCTTGCTCGTTAACCTGCCGTTGTGCCGACACGAGGACCCGAGCGCAGCCTACAATCTACACCACACTGGAGTGTTGAGGTGAGCTGGAGGTTCCCTCCCCAGTAAAAATTAAACTTATGGAAGTTCAACTCTGGTTACATTATTAATTAACGACACTATGATTATCTTATTATGTACCCAGTATGTTTCTAATACATGTATGTGTATACTGACTATTAGATTAACTTTAAATCTTTATGCTTTTTGCGATTTCATAAATTTGGAAAAAAACATTTCAATATTTCCAATGTTAATGTCTTGTTTATTTTTGTATAACTTTGAAAAACCTTTAATAAAAATTGTGTTAAAAAAAAAAAGTGACACATGGCAGATTTGAAAAAATGGGCTGTTTCTCCAAGGGGTTAAATTATGGCATTTCTATCATGCCCTAATAACCCTGGTCTAGTCAGTGTGACAACACTCAGAATTCGCAACTGGGGATGCAAAACAGAACTAGCTATATCTAAAACAGAGCATCCCTCTTGGCTGAGAACAAATACCTGACCCACTTTAAGCCACCTAAACAAGAAAGGTTGATTCTTCTCATCGATTTCTAAATAATTATTAACAGCCATGCTGAGTCCACTAGAGCAGGAATATTTTTTTCAGCAGCTCTCCAATCTGGTTTACAGAGGGTATGCTGAGTGGGGATCTCTCTTTCTGATATCCATATGCCCTAACTGAGCATATGCAATGGGATTGTCCAGTTGGAATAACTCCTTTAACTAGACCTTAACTTGAAAAGTATTTTTTTATATATATAAGGTTAAAAAGAAAATATAACTGTACCTTTAAAACGAAATGCACTCATTTTTCACACCTTATGTAAGATAGCCTAAGAAATCCTCCTGATGGACAGCTACATACATTAAACATGAACACTAGAAACAGCTGGAGACCCTATTTATGTATGTGAATCGTGGGGCCGGCAGGGCTTAAACTACAACCTGCATATACAAAAATCAATACCCTAATCCCAAAATATGTTGTACGGATTGATTTCAATGAAAAGGACACTTGGTTGGCTCAGACACTGAAAAAAGGGTAAGTAACACTTGCTGGTATTGTCAATCTCTTAGCAGGAAAGGAAAAATATCTAATCTCCCAGTGGTGTCCGCCAGAGAGTCTCAGTGGGAGATATTAGACAGAGCTGGAAATTTTCCTTCAATTTTAGAAGATATGTCAGCAAAATCAGGTAAATCTACTGTGCTCTGTGCAAGACCAAATGCTGCGGGAATACAACAATATTTCTGCCATTTTAAGACCCGTTGTATCTTAAGGGTAATCGTCCCATAAGAATTTGATTGAGCCTGTAGGACAAGGAGCCTGCAGACCCCTTGCCAGACAAGGTGGTCTGATGGTAACCACGCAAGAAGAATCACATATGAAAGACAGGCACAGTCCTTTACTAAAACGTAACTGTTTACTTCCTTTGGAGGCAATGAGCTTGTTGTTTCCAGTGTATACAGTTCACACACAGAGGCACAATACGGTTGATTTGTTCTCGCAGTTGCGGCTTATGCTTTACCTTGCTAGACTTCCTGCTCTCTTTCTCTTTGTGTGTGTTTCTGCTGTCGGGGATATATCACTTTCTCTGCTCTCCGGTCACTGCCTCACTTGCAGTCTCAGACCCTCCAGCAGTCCGTTTTGCCTTGGGAACACATGGTGCCCATCTTGGAGTCGTGGCCCACCTAGAGTTTCCCAACAGGGCAGGTTACGCCTCCACCTCTGACAGTAGTCTCTGCAACACTAGAGTTCAACAACCCTGGGCGGTAAACCCGTCTGTTTTTATAGACTTACGAGCTCCTTCCTTTCACGTGATGGCACGCACCAATTGCTATCTGCCTGAAGATCCAAGGGACCTCACAGCTTAGCCCCCTACTCATATCCAGAGCAACAGGGCGCTCCATGTTACCAACCAACTGGCAACCACCTGGATGGAACAACAAAGTAAACAGTATAATATTATATAACATAAGTCACATAATACATTCACAACATCCAGCAGGTCTCCTCCTCTAGTAAAAAAGAATATCTCATCATATGACACGTTAACTGGCAAACAAAATGGCGGGCGTTCTTACCTATCTCTTACCAGGTGTCACAGTCACAGGGTATGTAGACCCACTAGGCCGCTCCGCCGTAGCGGAGAGGCAGCTGACAAGGTCACAGTCTAAATGAAAGTCAATAGTAGATAGTAACACTTGGGTACCTGAACTAGTCCAGACGGTGGCTGTGGCTTCAGCATGGATGAAGGTCGTTGCAGCAGGTAGCGCCACATGTGGCGGGCAGTATCCGATGTGGCAGAAGACACTGGGCATGGCAGAAGACACTGGACGTGGCAAATGACACTGGACGTGGCAGAAGACACTGGACGTGGCAAACGATACTGGACGTGGCAAACGACAGCAGGTGCAGTAGACACGACTCCAACACTGGTAGGCACAGGAACAAGAACAGTACGGGATACAGGAACAGGTAACAGGGCACGGGTAACAACAGGAACGGGAAACACTAAGGGACCATTTGCAAGACAGACTGGGATAAACTAACAACGCTCAGGCAGGGATCAGAAGGCCTGGGGCCTTCTTATAGACCAGGAAATCATGGCAGTTGATAATGATGACGATTTCCTTTGTTCACGCGCTGGCCCTTTAAGGCCGGGCACGAGCGTGCGCGCGCGCCCTACGGGACACAGCAGAACGGAGCGGAAGTGAGCGCTGGCGTCTCCTAGGAATCCATGGCTGCGGGCGTCGGGAGGTGAGTAAACCCGACGGCCCCTGGCCATGGACGCTACATCAGGCACACCTTACAGTACTACAAAATTATTCAAAGCTTTGGTGAAATTAACTTTATTATTTCATATCTTGTGACACGTCATTTAGAAATGTCAGCAAATTACATTTGTCTGGTCCATGAAATGACTGGTTCATGATATGTGCAGCTATAGTTATATTGAAATCATTCTTAAATATAGGTTTCGGTACAGCTTTAGGCTAGATTCACACGAACGTGTCCGCAAAAAACTTCGCGTTTTTCCTGCGTTGCAGCTCCGCGTGCTGTCAGTGTTTGTTCCTTGTGGCATCAGTTTTTAATGTCAGTGTTGGTGCACATTTTTTTATGAATATATTTTTCTCTCTGCATTTCTTTAGCAACTGGTGTGTGAATCACGAACAGCACACAGAAGACATCCGTGTGCTGTCCGTGATTTTCACGCACCCATTGACATCAATGGCTGTGTGGTGTGCAAAAACGCAACAAAATAGGACATGCAGTGAGTTTCACGCAACGGACACACTCTGCATGAAAAACCACGCATGTCTGAATAGCCCCATTGAGTTGCATAGGTCCGTGTGCTGTCCGTTGTTTTAACGGGCAGCACATGGACGTATACAACGTTCGTCTGAATAAGGCCTTAGGGCTCATTCAGACGAGCATGTAGCATGTCCATGTGACGGCCGTTAAAACAACGGCCGACACACGGACTCATGTATTTCAATGGGGCCGTTCATATGACCGTTGTTTCAATGGGGCGTGTGAAGGGTCCGTTAAAAAATAGGACATGACCTATTTTACTGCGTGTCACGCATCCCTCCATAGACTCTAGTCTATGGGGGATCCGTGACAACACGTCACCCACAGGTGAACCTCGGACGTGAAAAATTTCAGTACGTCCGAGGTTGCGGACGCTCGTCAGAATGCAGCCTAAGGCCTCATGCACACTTCGATCACGTTTTCACGGCCGTTTTTCACTGATCCGTGTATCCGTGATTGGAACAGTGTGCTTCCCGTGTGTACTCCGTGTACACTTCCGTGTTTCAGTTTCTGAGAGGAAACTGAAACCCGTTCACACTATGTACACGATATTGTGAGCGCCGCACATGCTATTCCCTGTCCTGCGGTACTCACTGTCCAGGGTGCTGAAAGAGTTACTGCCGATCAGTGCAGCCCTTTAACTCTCTCAGCACCCTGGACAGAGACTACCGCTGGACAGGGAATACCATGTGCGGCGCTCACAATATAGATTAATGGTTCATTAAAAAAACCTGCAACAAAAAAAAGTTACTACTTACCCAGAACTCCCTGCTTGCCTGCTTCTTCCTCAAGTCCGGCCTCCTGAGATGACGTTTCAGACCATGTGACCGCTGCAGCCAATCACAGGCTGCAGCGGTCACATGGACTGCCGCGTCATCCAGGGAGGTCGGACTGGATATCAGAAGAGGGACGCGTCACCAAGACAACGGCCGGGGTACGTATGAATTTTTTTTTTTAAATATCACTGCGTTCCAACACTGATCAGCAGTCTCGTCTCTCTACCAGTGCTGACAGAGAGAAGGGGCTGCCAATTAGTGCAGTGCAGTATCTGTCTGTATGTGTACCTCTGCCCGCCCGGCCGTTGCTAGGCAACGGCTCCGTCACACACGGACGGCACACGGATGCCTTCCGTGTGCCTTCAGTTTTTTGGACGGCCCCATTGACTTGCATGGGCCTCACGGTCACGGAATCTCGGACCAAAGTAGGACATGCTCTACTTTTGTCGGAACTGAGCAACGGGACCGTCAAAAAAACTGAAGTGTGCATGGCCCCATTGAAATGAATGGGTCAGGGTGCTAGCCGTCTGAAAAACGGTTAGCACCCTGAAGAAAAAGACTGAAGTGGGCATGAAGCCTAAGTGTGAGTGGGCCGGCTTCTTATGTAGTTCAATCTGTGTAGACCTTATATTGTATGAGGCAGCTTTGGGTCTGCTGCATACAATACACATCATGAGAGGCTCAGCCAATTAGCAATCCTAAGGACGTGGCCTAGTTCGGTTGTCATTCCAAGAGCCACTCTTTTATTTTTCTGTCTAAATAGTTGTACTGTTCATGTATTTAATTGAGCACATTGAGTAAACATCCTCAGTGCTGGGAGAAAAAGTAAGTGAACCTCTGTGTTAATGACTTCTCCAAAAGCTAACTGGCAAAAGGTGTGTAAATTAAGGAGATGAGATTGGAAGTGTGGGTATCACAGGTACTTGGCCAATTAAAGAAATGCACACAAAGCCTGGTTACTAACAATTCTGTTCTTCTCAAGAAAGATTGGTTAGTGTGAACCATGCCTCAAGGCACACAACTGTCAAAAGACCCAAGAAGACGTGTTATATAGATCCATGAAGCTGGAAGAGGCTACAAAAGCATTGCTAAATACCTAGGTGTACATCAATCCACAGTTAGACAAATTGTAATTAATGCAGAAATCCAGGTAGTTCCAAAGGGTTCATTTACTTTGTCTTGCAAATGTATGCCTAGCAAGTTGCACCAAATTTATCATTCCGTGTACGCCATTTTGATAAATTATCCGCAACCTGCACCATTTACACAGCCTCATAACAATGGATGTGTTTGCTGTTTATCTCATTTGATTATATAAAGATAACTGTGGACATATAACATCCATAGAACGATCTTTCAAAACCTATCCTGTGGCCTAGAAGAACACCAATCAGATTCCAGCATGTTTGAAAATGAAAAACTCAATATGAGGTAAGATATTTGGCGTGCATTTATAGAAAAGTAAATCCTTAAAAAGGGACCAAACTGTTGATTAGAAGGGAACACTTTATTTAAATATAACCTGACACGAAGGATGTGATGTGAGGGATGATTAGCATGTACTGTATATTGCTTGCAAAAACATTATTACCTTACATAAGCTAAATATCAGTATATTTCACAAAGAATCTATGCAACAAGATGTCACCTGCATTTGGGACAACGCCCATAGAGGCACCGCCCTGGAATGCAAGAGGAGTGTGCAGATGAACGTCACAACTGAATAGAACCAATGGGGCTTAAGCACGTCCCACATTTCTACGGAGAAGACTTGTAAACTTTTGTGTAATAAAGTGCAGTTGCATTTCCTACTCCACTGAGAGAGGACCTGTATCAACTTCTCTGTCTGGTGTATTTCTTCTACGCATGCACTCAGTTTGAAATCTACAGAGGTGGTTATTCGGTGTGAAATCACAGGGAAAGGGACCCTGACAGGAACCCTGACAGTGACAAGCTCTAATTATCGGGGATAGCTTAACGTGTAGCTAAACATTCTACAAACTTCTGACATGTAATAGTGACATGTCAGAAGTTTGGATTGGTGGAGGTCCGAGCAGGGGTGAACCTAGCCCGTCTGCCGCCTGAGGCGAACTATAAAAAGGCGCCCCCCCCCCCCCCAAATCTATCAGAGTTTTCTCATTCCTAGCTGTACACATCAAACACGCAATATATACATTTTTTAAATAGGAAAACATTTGATGTTTATTTGTTAGGCCCTGTTCACATAGAGTATTTTGACGAGTTTTTGGGCACGGAAACCGCTCCGCAAAACTCGTAAAAAACCGGCCGAAAATGCCTCCCGAGAAAGAAGGGACATGCCCTATCGTCGCACGTTTACGCCTCTTACCTCCTATTGACATCAATGGGAGGCAGAGAAAGGGTATTTCGCAGTTTTTTGCCCGTAGCACTCAATGGCCGTGAGCGAAAAACGCGGTGAAAATCACGGCAAACGACGTGCAGGAAGGACAAAATCTGCCTCAAAATCCCAAACAGAATTTTGAGGCAGAATTTTTCTCCTGCAAAAAACTCAGTGTGAACATAGCCTTAGGCTATGTTCACATGGAGTATTTTGCCGAGTTTTTTGACGCGGAAACCGCGTCGCAAAACTCGGCAAAAACGGCCCGAAAATGCCTCCCATTGATTTCAATGGGAGGCGTCGTCTTTTTCCCGCGAGCAGTAAAACTGCCTCGTGGGAAAAAGAAGCGACATGCCCTATCTTCAGGAGCTTCCGCCTCTGACCTCCCATTGACTTCAATGGGAGGCAGAGAAAGCGTATTTCACGGTGTTTTATGCCCGTGGCGCTCAATGGCCGTGGGCGAAAAACGCTGTGAAAAACTCCGCGAAAATCGGCGTGCAGGGAGAGGAAAATCTGCCACAAACTTCCAAACTGAATTTTGAGGCAGATATTCCTCCTGCAAAATACTCCGTGTGAACATAGCCTTAAAGTGCTGTTTGAAGTATGGAAAATATTTAAAGAGAATTATTCTTACTGCCAATCAGTGCAGTGCAAATAGTACAGTCTGCACTGCCCCATATCTCTCCTCGGCAGCCAGTCTCATTTGCGGCGTCACTCTCTGCAATTACATTCAGGCCAGTCCAGGAGGGATCGCGCTTAGCGCTGTTTTGAAGCAGAACGTCCTGGGCCGGTTTCTTTTCTCTACCTGCTGTATTGTTGTGGTCTGCCTGTGCTGGCTCGATGCCAGTGGTGGATTAATATGATCTTAGGCCCTGGGCTGTACACAAGTTATGGGCCCACATCCCACACGTAAGTATCACCTACATGTCAAAGTACATCACATGCCACTCTGCAGACTGTCTCTTAGCCTGATCATCTGCTGCCACTCACACTTCCCCACAGCCCCCACCACAGTAATGTACATAGATTGTAAGACCAACATTACCAATAATACCCCATACTGTTACTGAATAATACCCCCGTACTGTTACTGAATAATACCTCCATACTGTTACTGAATAATACCTCCATACTGTTACTGAATAATACCGCCACACCATAACCACATAGTGACTGAATAATACCGCCACACCATTACCACATAGTGACTGAATAATACCGCCACACCATAACCACATAGTGACTGAATAATACCGCCACACCATAACCACAGTGACTGAATAATATCCACATACTGTTACTGAATAATACCCCCATACTGTTACTGAATAATACCCCCATACTGTTACTGATTAATACCTCCATACAGTTACTGAATAATACCTCCATACAGTTACTGAATAATACCTCCATACTGTTACTGAATAATACCCCCATACTGTTACTGAATAATATCCCCATACTGTTACTGAATAATACCTCCATACTGTTACTGAATAATACCCCCATACTGTTACTGATTAATACCTCCATACAGTTACTGAATAATACCTCCATACAGTTACTGAATAATACCTCCATACTGTTACTGAATAATACCCCCATACTGTTACTGAATAATATCCCCATACTGTTACTGAATAATACCTCCATACTGTTACTGAATAATACCCCCATACTGTTACTGATTAATACCTCCATACAGTTACTGATTAATACCTCCATACGGTTACTGAATAATACCTCCATACGGTTACTGAATAATACCTCCATACTGTTACTGAATAATATCCCCATACTGTTACTGAATAATACCCCCGTACTGTTACTGAATAATACCCCCATACTGTTACTGATTAATACCTCCATACAGTTACTGAATAATACCTCCATACTGTTACTGAATAATACCTCCATACAGTTACTGAATAATACCTCCATACAGTTACTGAATAATACCTCCATACTGTTACTGAATAATACCCCCATACTGTTACTGAATAATACCCCCATACTGTTACTGAATAATACCTCCATACTGTTACTGAATAATACCTCCATACTGTTACTGAATAATACCCCCACACGGTTACTGAATAATACTTCGATACTGTTACTGAATAATACCTTTATACTGTTACTGAATAATACCCCCATACTGTTACTGAATAATACCTCCATACAGTTACTGAATAATACCTCCATACTGTTACTGAATAATACCTCCATACTGTTACTGAATAATACCCCCATACTGTTACTGAATAATACCTCCATACTGTTACTGAATAATACCTCCATACTGTTACTGAATAATACCCCCATACTGTTAATGAATAATACCCCCATACTGTTACTGAATAATACCCCCATACTGTTACTGAATAATACCCCCATACTGTTACTGATTAATACCTCCATACAGTTACTGAATAATACCCCCATACTGTTACTGAATAATACCCCCATACTGTTACTGATTAATACCTCCATACAGTTACTGAATAATACCCCCATACTGTTAATGAATAATATCCACATACTGTTACTGAATAATACCCCCATACTGTTACTGAATAATACCCCCATACTGTTACTGAATAATACCTCCATACTGTTACTGAATAATACCCCCATACTGTTACTGAATAATACCTCCATACTGTTACTGAATAATACCCCCATACTGTTACTGACTAATACCCCCATACTGTTACTGAATAATACCCCCATACTGTTACTGAATAATACCTCCATACTGTTACTGAATAATACCTCCATGCTGTTAATGAATAATACCCCCATACTGTTACTGAATAATACCCCCATACTGTTAATGAATAATACCCCCATACTGTTACTGAATAATACCCCCATACTGTTACTGAATAATACCCCCATACTGTTACTGAATAATACCCCCATACTGTTACTGAATAATACCTCCATACTGTTACTGAATAATACCTCCATACTGTTACTGAATAATACCCCCATACTGTTACTGAATAATACCCCCATACTGTTACTGAATAATACCTCCATACTGTTACTGAATAATACCCCCATACTGTTACTGACTAATACCTCCATACAGTTACTGAATAATACCCCATACTGTTACTGAATAATACCTCCATACTGTTACTGACTAATACCTCCATACAGTTACTGAATAATACCCCATACTGTTACTGAATAATACCTGCATACTGTTACTGAATAATACCCCCATACTGTTACTGACTAATACCTCCATACAGTTACTGAATAATACCCCATACTGTTACTGAATAATACCTCCATACTGTTACTGACTAATACCTCCATACAGTTACTGAATAATACCCCATACTGTTACTGAATAATACCTGCATACTGTTACTGAATAATACCCCCATACTGTTACTGACTAATACCTCCATACAGTTACTGAATAATACCTCCATACTGTTACTGAATAATACCCCCATACTGTTACTGAATAATACCTCCATACTGTTACTGAATAATACCTCCATACTGTTATTGAATAATACTACCAAACCATGATCACATATTACTACAACATAGTGTCAGAAAAAACCCACCATACTGTTAGTGAATAAATCACACTATATATAGACCAATATTACCACCATATGGTGACCTTATAGAGGTAGATGCCAGTTATACACAAGATATCTGCAAACCATATAAGTGATTACAGTATAGTTATATTGAGTGACTATTTTTAAGTTTTTAAAATTTTTATACTTCTTTTTTTTGGTAGGTTCCGCTGGAGCGTTTGGACTACGTCGTAGATTCATTGGACTACTCCGATTATCTACTTTTTTTTTTTTTTTTTTAAATGGTGAAAGAGGATTGCATGGGGGAGTTTAGATTTCAATAAAAGTTTTTCTTGTCTGTTTTTTTTAATACTTTATTATGGCCTTGGTAATGGCTGCTGTCTGATTGAGAGCGTCCATTACTAAGAAGGGGCTTCGTGTTAGCCAGTAAAAAGGCTATCACTAACCCCTATTATTACCCCGGTTCTCACTGCCGCGAGGGGAGTGCGATCCAGTACCCGACCATCTGAAGCGACGGTAAGGCAGCAGGGCGGCCACATGCTGGCTTTACCAGGCTGCGAAGGGATAAAAAACGTGGCCCTTCCCACCCTGGGGATGCTAGGCTGCAGCTGCTTTATTTTATCTGGCTGGTTGTGAAAAATAGCGGGAACCCCACGTCTTTAAAAAAAAAAAAATAATAGAAAAAAAATTACGTGAGATCCCCTCCATTTTTCATAACCAGCCAGATACAATAAAGCAGCAGCAGCCTAGCATTACCAGGGTGGGAAGGGCCATGGTTTTTGGCCATTCCGAGCCTGATAGTACCAGCCTGCAGCCATGCCAGTACCCGCCCATCTCTTCAGACAGTTGGGTGCTGGATCGTACTCAGCTCTTCCCGGTACTCCTGGTGGCGGTGGGTACCGGGGTAATAATAGGGGTTAGTGCTAGCCTTATTACTGGCTAACACTAAGCCCCTTCTTAGTAATGGACGCTCTCAATCAGACAGCTGCCATTACTAAGGCGGTAATGAAGTATTAAAAAACAGAGACATAAAGACATTTATTTTATTGAAATGACAACTCTTCCACACAATCCACTTTAACCATTTTATTAAAAAAAAAAAGAAATAAAGCTTAAATCAGCGAAGTAGTCCAACGAATCTATGACGTAGTCCAAATGGTCCAGCGGAACCTGCAAAACAAAAATTAGCAGTATGAAAAATAAAAATAAAGTTGGCTGCCCCCACAGACGTACAAACATATGAATAAATAGCTACCTTCGGAAACATATTAATATAATTAGAACAATTAGGCCCATAAAATAAAACCTATCAAATAAAAAAATAATAATTATAACACCTTTCTTTTAAAGAGAACCTTTCACCTCCCCATACATGTGCAGCTGAGTGCAGCATGTAATGGGGAGGGCCGCACAAACTCTGGGGCACTTTACATTTTTTTCCTAGCCTCCTTCGTTATTTAGATATCGGTGCTGTAATATTTGGTGCCCGATATTTAAATAACCCCCTGAACTGTCAATGGGGAGGTAATTGGCAAGGGGCCGTGTAACATCGCTGTGACACTGTCCAATCAGCTACAGACAGTTTCAGAGCAAGAGCTGGACAGAGAGCGCGTGCGCGCGAGCACGCAGCTCCGCCACCACTAAGGAACAGAAGAGGAGAAGAAGAGTGTGAATTCTTCTTCTTCTGTTCCATGGCATCGGAGCTGTGCGTGCACGCACGCTCTCACTCTTTAGCTCTCGGCAGACAAGGACGACAAGACTGATCTCTCACCTGAGATCACAGTCTTGTACTTGCCTGCCGAGAGCTGAAGAGTGAGAGCGTGCGTGCGCACATGATCTCCTCTCTCCAGCTCATGCTGTTGACATTGTCTGTAGCGGATTGTGTCACAGCGATGTTACACGTCCCCTTGCCAATTACCGCCCCATTGGCAGTTTATGGGGTTATTTAAATATCGGGCGTCAAGTATTACAGCACCGATATCTAAGTAAGGAAAGAGGGTAGGAAAAAAATGTAAGGTGCCCCAGAGTTTGTGCATCCCTCCCCATTACATGCTGCACTCAAATGCAAATCTGTGGGCAGGTGAAAGATTCTCTTTAAAGTGTAACAACTTTTTAAAAAACTTTTGACATGTCAGAAGTTTTGATCAGTGGGGTCCGAACACTGAGACCCCCCACTAGTCGCTAAAACGAAGCAGCAGAAGTGCTCGGGTGAACGGTGTGCCGCTTCAATTCTGTTTGGCTTTCCTTGGAGCAGTGTACGGGCTCAATAGAAAGTCTAGGAGTCCGTACACCGCTCACTCGGCTGAAAGTCGATCATAAATGAAGCGGCACAGCGCTCACCCGAGCACTTCTGCTGCTTCGTTTTAGCGATTGGTGGGGCCTCAGTGCTCGGTCCCCCACCGATCAAAACTTCGGACGTGTCAGTATGATATATAAAGATATCTATTACTGCGATTGGTGCAAGTTTTAATTACTTTTTATTGAAAATGATTTGCACTTTTTGAGATACAGCTGCTTTGTATCCTGTATACAGAGCAGCTGTATATTGCGCTGAGACCTGAATCCATTAGGTCGCCTATTACCGATCACATCTAAGTTATGAACTTAGATGTGATCGGTAACAGCTTGATCCTGCAGGACTCGCTGACACTGAATCAGTCAGTCCCGCTGACCTGACGGATACAGGATACAGCGCTATATACATTATATAATATATTTATTTTAATTGGTGGGGGCAGGTTTATGGGGAAGGATTAGGGCCTGTTCACATCAGCGTTGGCTTTCCGTTCCGGGGTTCCGTGGGAGGTTTCCGTTGGGTGAACCCCGCAACGGAAAGTGAAATTGAAACCACAGCTTCCGTTTCAGTCACCATTGAAATCAATGGTGACGGAAACATTGCTAATGGTTTCCGTTCGTCACCATTCCGGCAGGTTTCCGTTTTTGTGACAGAATCAATAGCGCAGTTGACTGCGCTAATGGTGACGGAAGCGGAAGGTGTGGTTTCAGTTTGACTTTCCGTTGCGGGGTTACCTCCAACGGAACCCCAGAACGGAAAGCCAACGCTGATGTGAACAGGCCCTAAGGCTTCTTTGACACTAGCATTAATATAAACGTTTACCTCTCTTCCGTCAGAGGGAGAGGATAGATACGTTAAATGGAAAGCAACGGTTCCATTAGAATTACCATTGCTTTCAATGGTAATTCATTTGTATCAGTTGCTTTCCGTTTGTCTCCGTTCGCTAAGTTTCCGTTTTTTTTAAAGGAAACAAAAGTGCAGTCTGCAGAACTTTTATTTCCGTTCAAAAGAACGGAAACCTAGCGAACGGAGACAAACGGAAAGCAACGGATACAAAAGAATTACCATTGAAAGCAATGGTAATTCTAATGGAACCGTTGCTTTCCGTTTAACATATCGATCCTCTCTTCCTCTGACGGAAGAGAGGTAAACGTATGTTAATGCTAGTATGAACAAAGCCCAATACAAGATATTAATATTTTTTAAAAAAAACAGCTGGGATTTGAACCAGCAACCTTCATGTGTAAGGCAGACAAGCTAACCACTACTCTATAGAAGGTGTCATAGTCAAACTGCCTGTGAAACTGTAGTAGTTGAGGGTTTACTATTAGTCTCTCCTATCTCTCTGCTGCGTGTGGGTGGTGACTGGTCAGAGACTCACAGTCGGACTGGCTGCCGCAGCTGCCGCATTCAGTGTGCCCTGTGAGTGACTGTGAAACTCACCAGTCACAGCCCTATTTGTAGCTTTCCCACGCTAATTAAGCACAGGAAAGCTACAAAGCCAGGCGTATACTGCAGGTGGGGGGGGGGGGGGGCGTTTTACTGACAGCAGAGGGCTCTTTAGGGGGGAATTATCCCCCCACTATAGAGCCCTGACTAGTTACTATACTGAAAGGTTAGGGGGGTCTGAGCATCTGACTGACTGCTCTAAAGGGGGGGGGGGCAGAATCCCCCCCTATAGAGCTCTCTGCAGTAAGTCAGACCCTCCCCCACCCACACTAATCGTTGCATTATTGTGATGTGAGGGCTCTATGGGGTTGATTATTCCAGCCCCATAGAGCCCTCTGCAGCTGCTGTCGGTAAAATTCCCAGACCCCCCCCCCCCTTGCAGTATACTCACGTCACGGGTCCAGGTCCCAGCAAGGCAGGACTTACCTCGTGCTTCTGGTGCTGCTCGTCGCTCCTCCTGCAGACTTGCTCCTCTCTGGCTGCATGTGCTGTGTGCAGCGTCAGAGAGGAGGAGGAGTGTTACAGACGTTCGGCACGTCTGCTATGTGCGTCTGCATGGCCCCTCCCCACGGTCCAGTCCGTCCCGGGCTGAAAATGCCGCCCCCCTCCTTTGGGTAGGTGGTGCCGCCTGAGGCCGTCGGCTCACCTGGCCTCATGGCAGATGCGGCACTGGGTCCGAGCACGGAGACCCCCACCAATCGCTAGAACGAAGCAGCTGAAGCACTTGTGTGAGCGCTCAGCTGCTTCGTTTCTGTTCGGCTTTTTCCGGAAAGCCGATGTATCGGAGTACGGGCTCATAGACTTTCTAATGAGTCCATACACACGATACATTTATTTCCGGAAAAAGCCGAGCAGACACGAAGCAGCTGAGCGCTCACACGAGCACTTCAGCTGCTTCGTTCTAGCGATTGGTGGGGCTCTCCGTGCTCGGACCCCCACCAATCCAAACTTTTGACATGTCACTATGACATGTCAGAAGTTTGCAGAACACACTTTTTGTTGCCTGGGGCTATAATTGCCAACTTTTAGAAATGGCTTTCAGACAGATTACGGTACTGCGTGCCACATTTTTTTAAAATGTAAGTAATGTCTTTTTCTGCAGACCATGCCTCTTTTCACAAGTGATGGATTGCCACTTTTTTCCTTGTCATATGTGACTGGCTAGCAGTATAATGTCAGTCAGGTCAATCAGCGTGAGCTGTGATGGCCACCGATGGAGCCTCCAATGAGCACCTCCCTCCTGACATTAAAGAAAGCTTATATTAGACAATGTGCGTCAGCGTCAGAATGCAATATAAACAGCAGGAGTTCTGCAAGGCATGCCCCCTTATGTTGTTCGGATGCCCGCGCCTGGCGCACCTGCAATATCACAATGCGGTGTGGGCAGGCTAAGAAGCGTCGTGCACAGGCTACAGGAAAGTGGTTACATAAAGCGGGAGAGTGACTAACTTCTTTGATGATTTTGCAGGTTAAAGAGGCTCTGTCACCAGATTTTGCAGCCCCTATCTGCTATTGCAGCAGATCGGCGCTGCAATGTAGATTACAGTAACGTTTTTATTTTTTAAAAACGAGCATTTTTGGCCAAGTTATGGCCATTTTTGTATTTATGCAAATGAGGCTTGCAAAAGTACAACTGGGCGTGTTGAAAAGTAAAAGTACAACTGGGCGTGTATTATGTGCGTACATCGGGGCGTGTTTACTACTTTTACTAGCTGGGCGTTCTGATGAGAAGTATCATCCACTTCTCTTCAGAACGCCCAGCTTCTGCCAGATCACGCTGTGACGTCACTCACAGGTCCTGCATCGTGTCGGACACATCGGCACCAGAGGCTGCAGTTGATTCTGCAGCAGCATCAGCGTTTGCAGGTAAGTAGCTACATCGATTTACCTGCAAACGCCGATGCTGCTGCAGAATCATCTGTAGCCTCTGGTGCCGGCTCGTCTGACACGATGCAGGACCTGTGAGTGACGTCACAGCGTGATCTCTCGAGAATACGCTGTGTCTGTGCACTGCCAGAAGCTGGGCGTTGTGAAGAGAAGTGGATGATACTTCTCGTCAGAAAGCCCAGCTAGTAAAAACGCCCCGTTGTACTTTTACTTTTCAACACGCCCAGTTGTACTTTTGCAAGCCTCATTTGCATAAATACAAAAATGGCCATAACTTGGCCAAAAATGCTCGTTTTTAAAAAATAAAAACGTTACTGTAATCTAGATTGCAGTGCCGATCTGCTGCAATAGCAGATAGGGGTTGCAAAATCTGGTGACAGAGCCTCTTTAAATATAATCTACATAAAAAGTTGAATAAAGGTTGAACATGATGGACCTGTGGCTTTTTTAAACCTATGTAGCTATAAGTATGTTTTTGTGGGAGAAAACTGGAGTACCTAGAGCAAATATCGGGAGAACATACAAATTCTATGCAGATATTGACCTGAGGCCCCATGCACATGACCGTAAAACCACGGAACATACTACGGTCCGCGGTTTTACGGACCCATTTGGTTCTATTGGCCGCGGACACCCTTCTGTAGCGCTACGGATGGGAGCTGTATAAATCGCTATGCAGCCAGCTCCCTCTAGTGGTAGCTATAAGCAGACATCATTTTATCTTTTAACTGGATGGTTGCAATAGGAATTCTGAACCTATTTAGATTACTTAACATTAACTCTACCCTATACAACCATGTATATATACATATATATATATATATATATATATATATATATACTCACACATATATATATATATATATATATATATATATATATATATATATATATATATGTACAGTGAAACCTCCCCAGGAAGACCACACCTTAGAAAACACCCCCCCCCCCTATTCAGACCAAATTTTTCTGTGACCGATTTTTTTTCCACCATTATGTTCTATGGAAGCTGCCCCTCTATGGGCAGAACACCCCCTAATCCAACCACAGACCACTTTTTGGAGAATATGTTTTAGAGGAAACCCCTTTGAAAACACCAGAAATTGGACTTACACACGCTGTAAATCATCTGGATGCGGGTGCGTGGCTTGCCGCATCACCAGACCGCATAGGGGAGAAGGTGCAAACTTGCTTGGCACATTAGGGAAGAGTAGCTGGCAGCATTGTGCCACATCATTGGGGCAGAGAGCAGTAGGAGGAGCATTTCCAGCATCATAGAGCGTCATATGAAAGGAGGGAGGATGAGGACGGAACAGGAGGAGGAAGGCTGACATAGAAGGGGAGGATGCAACACATATCATGCTGCACTGAACAGCTTGTGGGATTGGTTAGCAAGGCAGCCTGCAGACTGCCACTGGGGTGTCAAGCTTTCCAGTGAGGGGGATATGGAGAGCAGAGCCTGACTGTGGTGTAAGAATGAGGGAAGTCATGATGTTGTGTTGTACTGTATAAGAATGAAAGGGGGAGTAATGCTGAGAACTAGGCATGAGAGAGGAAGCCCTAATGGGGACGAGTAATGAGAGAGGAGCCATGCTGGGGACCTAGAGGGGAACCATGCTGGGGAAAAAGAATTAGAAGGGTGCCATGCTGGGTACCAGGAATGAGAGCAGGGATTTGCTGGGCCTAGGAATTAGAGTGGGGGCTATGCTGGGGACTAGAAATGAGAGGAGAGCAATGCTGGGGACTAGGAAGACAAGGGAAACAATGCTGGGCACCAGGAACGAGAGGGGAGACATGCTAGGGACCAGGAATGAGAGGGGGCCAGGCTAGGGGATAAAAAATAAGAGGGGAAGCTATGCGGAGGGATAAGAATGAGACTGTATATATGTATACAATATTAAACCATCCTAGACCTCCAAAAATAATACATAGTAACCCATAACCACCAAGAATAATAACCCCATTCATTACCCTAGACCACCAGAGATGCGGGGTATTAACTACTAAGCCACTCTAGACCCTAAAAAATGACAGAAATTCTATCATTAACTCCTCCAACATATAGAAAGTCGGCAAAGTAAGTATAATTGGAGATGAAGGGGGGAATCCAGCATTTGCCTTGGCACCTTTCTGAATTATACTTTTGTGGAAAATGTGAAGTTTTATCAAGAATTTTCCGGGCCGCATTGCAGTTTTTTTGCTTAACGTTTGTAGAAGCATGGAAGCAATGTAAGCGCTATTCATTAATCAGACACAAGACTATTTTGTTCATAATTGGTTTTTCCTTTGATGTATCTTCCCTCATATCCCCAGGCCATGTACACAGCCTTCCTCATCTAGTAATAATCAGGAGTTGTGTATTCTGAGCCAGCATGTTATAGATAGATTTATTGATCAACCTCTTGAATTAGTTTAGCCCTTTAATTAGAAGATTGAATTTCTTTTAATAGACAGTTGTGTTAATAAAGCTTTTTGCTATCCGTATCATAGCGCAGAACCACTTTTGGGGGGTAACAAGTACTTCAGAGGCTGTTGTACTAACAGAGAGCTTGTGGCAAATATTTTATTAGTATACATTATTTCTAAAAAGTCAACATGTTAAGTTGTGTTGTACACAGAGTGGATCAAAACAGAAAAGGCATATATTGAATGGCATGGAACATAATTTTCTTCTTTCTTTAGCAAAGTTATTGTAGCGTCCATGGCCGCGGACCGTTGAGTTTACTCACCTCCCGACAGCCGCAGCCATGGATCTGTGAGTGCTGGCTCGTATCTCCTTCATAGGAGACGCCGGCGCTCAATTCTGCTGTGGTCCGCTGTGTCCCGTAGGCTGCTCGCGCACGTCGTGCCTGGCCATGTGGAAATCATAATCATCAACTGCCAATGATTTCCTGGACTATAAGAAGTGCCCTGCCCTTCTGATCCTTGCCTGAGCATTGTTAGTGTATCCCATGTCAGTCTTGCAAATGGTCCCTTAGGGTATGTGCACACGCTAGCTTCTTTTTACGTCTGAAAAGACAGACTGTTTTCAGGAGAAAACAGCTGCCTCGTTTCAGACGTAAAAGCTCCTCCTCGCATTATGCGAAGCGTCTTTGACGCCCGTAATCTTGAGCTGTTCTTCATTGACTTCAATGAAAAACGGCTCAAATTACGTTGCAAAGAAGTGTCCTGCACTTCTTTGCCGAGGCAGTCATTTTACGCGTCGTCGTTTGACAGCTGTCAAACGACGACACGTAAATGACAGGTCGTCGGCACAGTACGTCGGCAAACCCATTCAAATGAATGGGCAGATGTTTGCCGACGTATTGTAGCCGTATTTTCAGACGTAAAACGAGGCATATTACGCCTCGTTTACGTCTGAAAATAGGTCGTGTGAACCCAGCCTTAGTGTTTTCCCATTCCTGTTATTACCCATGCCCTGCTACCTGTATCCTGTATCCCGTGCTGTGTTCTTGTTCCTGAGCCTATTGGTGTTGGAGTCGTGTCCTACTGCACCTGCTGTCATTTGCCACGTCCAGTGTCATCTGCCCCGTCCAGTGTCATCTGCCCCGTCCAGTGTCATCTGCCACGTCCAGTGTCGTGTTGTCTGCCACGACCAGTGTCCTCTGCCACATCTAGTGTTATGTGCTACGTCTGGCGCAACCTGCTTCACCCACCTCCATCCGTGCTGAAGCCCCGGCCACTGTCTGGACTATTTCAGGTACCTTTGTGTTACGAACTGCTAGAGACTCTTGTATAGACTGTGACTAGGCAGCTGCCTCTCCGCTACGGCGGAGCCGCCTAGTGGATCCACATACCCTGTGACCGTAACAGTTATAACCTACAATTTATAATGATAATAGCAAAATTATAATAGCAACATATTTACTTACTGTCACGTAGCACACATTTGTCATAGGCAGTGCTAAAATAGACAAGGCAACCATAAGAGCAATAGAAGGCAAACAAGGAGCGCTGCTGTGAGGTGCCCAAGTGAGACAACCCTTTTAATGATCCTTCCAGTCCAGCAAAGTCATTTATGGCTGTTATTTCCTATAGATTAGAGATGAGCGAACCGGGACAACCGAACCGAATCCGCAGCAAATCCGAACTTCACCGGGTTCGGCCGAACACGTTTTGACCGAACCCGGTCAAAAATATTATACAAATCGGCAGCCACTTGTCTCTATCAATAACTGATAGAGAAAAGAGGCTGCTGATTAAAAATAAAATAAAAAGCATTTCATACGTACCCTAGTCGTTGTCTTGGTGACGAGTCCCTCTTCTTCCTCCAGTCCGACCTTCTTTCCTGACGCGGCAGCCTGTGATTGGCTGCAGAGGCCGCGGCAGCCTGTGATCGGCTGCAGCGGTCACATGGGCTGTAACGTCATCCAGGAATGTCGGGCCGGATGTCGAGAGGGACGCGTCACCAAGGCAACGGCCGGGAGACCGGACTGGAGGAAGCAGAAAGTTCTCGGTAAGTATGAACGTCTTTTTTTTTTACAGGTTACTCTATATTCTGATCGGAATTCACTGTCCAGGGCGCTGAAACAGTTACTGCCGATCAGTTAACTCTTTCAGCACCCTGGAGAGTGACTATTCACTGACGTCGCCTAGTAACGCTGCCGTAATGACGGGTGCACACATGTAGCCACCCGTCATTACGGGGCCTTATGCACACGACCGTAAAAACACCCGTTATTACGGGTCGTAATCACGACCCAAAATAGCGGGCTCATAGACTTCTGTTAGCCACGGGTACCTTCCCGTTTTCTCACGGGAAGGTGCCTGTGCCGTTAAAAAGATAGAACATGTTCTATTTTTTTTATTTTACGGGCCGTGCTCCTATACTTTATAATGGGAGCACGGCTCGGAAAAACGTCCGGCTGCCCGTGGCCGGCCGTGCTCATCTCCTGAAATACTCTGTGCTGCCTTAAACTCTGTGGACAGGTCAGGATCCTGTTTATTTTTAATGCTGCTGGGGAACCCGCTCGATCCACTATATAAGGCTGCGCTACAGTGCTTGGGAATAAGTGACTGGGGCAGAAGAGGATGGAGGCGCAGCCTTATATAGTGGATCGAGCGGGTTCCCCAGCAGCATTTAAAAGAAACAGGATCCTGACCTGTCCACAGAGTTTAAGGCAGCACAGTGTATTTCAGGAGATGAGCGTGCGGATCTTGTGCGGGGTGGTGACTTGCCAATCATGTGAAGGTGTTATTGAGGACTGGAGTGGAGGAAAGGTAACAGACTGAGAGCTACGTAATGGTAAGAGCAGAGTTCACAGCAGCACAGAATCTGCACGCTCCTCTCCTGAAATATTCTGTGCTGCTGTGAACTCTGCTCTTACCATTACGTAGCTCTCAGTCTGTTACCTCTCCTCCACTCCTGTCCTCAATAACACCTTCACATGATTGGCAAGTCACAACCCCGCACAAGATCCGCACGCTCATCTCCTGAAATACTCTGTGCTGCTGTGAACTCTGCTCTTACCATTACGTGGTGACTTGCCAATCATGTGAAGGTGTTATTGAGGACAGGAGTGGAGGAGAGGTAACAGACTGAGAGCTACGTAATGGTAAGAGCAGAGTTCACAGCAGCACAGAATATTTCAGGAGAGGAGCCTGCAGATGTTGAGGAGTGTATGACGCTGAGAGGCCGCGGCAGCCTGTGATTGGCTGCAGCGGCGACATGGATGAAACATCATCGCTGGAGGCCGGACAGGAGGAATGTAAGTATGAACGTATTTTTTTTTTTTTTTTTATTACATTAAAATTTTATTTTCCGCGCGCCGAGCATGGTACTGTCAAGGTTGCTGAAAGAGTTAGTGCAGCCCATTAACTCTTTCAGCACCCTGGACAGTACCATGCTCGGCACACGGAAATTACAGGTTCGGTCAGAACTAGTTCGGTCCGAATCAAACTTTTTCGTGAAATTCGGCGAACTAGCCGAACCGAACTTTTCATAAGTTCGCTCATCTCTACTATAGATAATCTATTTCTTTCCTATTAATAAAAGTCCACAATAAGAAAGGGGAAATGTTACAGACTTATACACAGGCGCATTGGGTATAATTTATTGACACTTGACTCTTTTCTGCAGTATATTCCATAAAACAAGGCTGTGGTATTTGCATTTAATTGATACCTAATGTTATTTGAAACTTCATTAATATGCACATTTTTTTATAAGATATTATAAATTATAATTATTAATTATGTCACAACATCCAGCCATTCATCCCTCTGAGATGATTTGTACATGTGGAGACTTTGAATGATTGGCAGATTGAGACTGAAGATCTTGTACTGCTTTTTTTTTTAATAAACAGATTTTTATTGATCCAGTATACATCTAATCATTACATACAGCAATGAAACATTGCAAACAAAGCATTGGGATAAGGATCACATTTTTTTACAGAAAAACAAAAAAGAAACATACAAACAAACAAACAAACAAACAAAACTCCCGATCCAGACACGGCAAATTTACCACATATTCGAGTAAGGTAATCATAAGAGTATGTCGGAGTAAGTAGAGTCAGTCCATTGATCCCATAAGGAAGTACGAGCGTAGGACCCTTGAATAGAGGCTAAAGCGCGTTCCATAACACAATTATTGTTAACATATAAAATCACTTCACTCATACTAGGCACTTTTGTAGATTTCCAGTATTTTGCAATCAATATTTTTGCAGACAGCAATACATGAAAAAGTACGTTTCTGACACCCGGAGAGAAATCCACCAATCCCACATGCAGTAGGGCTAGAGCAGGGGCGAGCTGAATGTCAACCCCTAAAAGAGATCGTAAGAAATCTACTTGCTGACAAAAAAGCTGGACAATACTGTACACTCCCAGAAAATATGGAGGATGGTACCCTTAGAAGTGAGGCACCTCCAGCACCTATCTGATGATGTTGGATATATTCACGACAAACGACTAGGAGTGTAATACCACCTATACATTATTTTCCTAGACGCTTCCAAATGTGTAGCGCACTTAGAGAGAGAGCAAGCTAGATTGAAAGTGGCTTCCCAATCCTGCGTACTTATAGGGATTCCCAGATCTCTCTCCCAATGCCCCAGACAAGGAAATTCCTCCCGAAGCAAACCCTCACACAATACCTTATACATTTTTTATATGCCTTTGCATGTTTTATCCAGATTAGTGAATGACAATTCAAAAGGCGTTTTAGGGTAATCAATCAGAGGAGGCAATGTACTCAACAAATGACGTATTCTAAGGGATTTATAGAAGTCCCTACGGGCAGGGGTGAACCTAGCCCCTCTGCTGCCTGAGGTGAACTATAAAAAGGCGCCCCCCCCCCCCAATCTATCGGAGTTTTCTCATTACAACCTTTACACATCAAACACGCAATATATAAAACAAAATTAAATAGGAAAACATTTGTTGTTTATTTGTAAAGTGCTGTTTAATGTGTAGAGAAGATTTAAAGAACTCTTTTTACTGTATTACTTTAGTATCATAGATCAGCAACGCAGCATTAACACTGAAAATGGTTTAACATCTTCTATGCCCCCTTTTTATTACCTAATTTACTTATGATTTTTAACCGAGTTCAGTGGCCCGGCGTGGTCGGCATGATGCAGTGACGTCATCGTGCCGGGCAGTTGACGTCATCAGCGTGCTCCCGATCTCTTGTAGGCCTCAGGCCTAAACCAGGCTGTGGCCTACAAGAGCAAACGGCGGAGCAGGGGTTTCTATTGTGGCAAATATTTTTTTTTTTTACATTTTATACTGCTAACTTTTTTTTGGTAGGTTCCGCTGGACCGTTGTAATCATGTTTTCAGTACGGGACAGTTGTCCTGCAGCAAGGCAGGGACTCCTAGCATCGTACATAAGTATGATGCTAGGAGCCCGGCTCCCTGCACTGTGTTCGGTCCGGTACTTGCGGCCGAAATACGTCCGTCAATTACGGAGGTAATTAGTGTGTGTGCACATACCCTCAGGCCGCAGGCTGGTATTATCAGGCTGGGAAGAGCCAAAAAAGTGGCCCTTCCCACCCTGGGGATGCTAGGCTGCAGCTGCTTTATTGTATCTGGCTGGTTATGAAAAATTGGGGAAACCCCTCGTCACTTTTTAAAAATAAATTGAAAAAAAAATTACGTGAGATCCCCTCCATTTTTCATAGCCAGCCAGATACAATAATGCAGCAGCAGCCTAGCATCACCAGGGTGGGAAGGGCCATGGTTTTTGTCCCTTCCTATTCTGATAGTACCAGCCTGCGGCCACCCAAGTACCCTTCACTTCAGATGGTCGGGTGCTGGATCGTACCCAGCTCTTCCCGTTACTCCTGGTGGCGGTGGGTACCGGGGTAATAATAGGGGTTAGTGACGGCCTTATTACTGGCTAACACTAAGCCCCTTCTTAGTAATGGACGCTCTCGATCAGACAGCAGCCATTACTAAGGCGGTAATGAAGTATTAAAAAACAGAGACATAAAGTAATTTATTTTATTGAAATGACAACTCTTCCACACAATCCACTTTAACCATTTTATTTAAAAAAAAAAAGAAAAAAAGCTTACATCAGCGAAGTAGTCCAACGAATCTACGACGTAGTCCAACGAATCTACGACGTAGTCCAAATGGTCCAGCGGAACCTGCAAAACAAAAATTAGCAGTGTGAAAAATAAAAATAAAGGTGGCTGTCCCCACAGACGTACAAACATATAAATAAATAGCTACCTTTGGGAACATATTAAAATAATTAGAAAAATTAGGCCCATAAAATAAAACATATCAAATAAAAAAATAATAATTATAACACCTTTCTTTTAAAGAGAACCTTTCACCTCCCCATACATGTGCAGCTGAGTGCAGCATGTAATGGGGAGGGCCGCACAAACTCTGGGGCACTTTACATTTTTTTCCTAGCCTCCTTCGTTATTTAGATATCGGTGCTGTAATATTTGGTGCCCGATATTTAAATAACCCCCTGAAATGTCAATGGGGAGGTAATTGGCAAGGGGGCGTGTAACATCGCTGTGACACTGTCCAATCAGCTACAGACAGTTTCAGAGCAAGAGCTGGACAGAGAGCGCGTGCGCGCGAGCACGCAGCTCCGCCACCACTAAGGAACAGAAGAAGAGTGTGAATTCTTCTTCTTCTGTTTCATGGCATCGGAGCTGTGCGCGCACGCACGCTCTCACTCTTTAGCTCTCGGCAGACAAGGACGACAAGACTGATCTCTCACCTGAGATCACAGTCTTGTACTTGCCTGCCGAGAGCTGAAGAGTGAGAGCGTGCGTGCGCACATGCTCTCCTCTCTCCAGCTCTTGCTGTTGACATTGTCCGTAGCTGATTGGACAGTGTCACAGCGATGTTACACGCCCCCTTGCGAATTACCGCACCATTGGCAGTTCATGGGGTTATTTAAATATCGGCGCCAAACATTACGGCACCGATATCTAAGTAAGGAAAGAGGGTAGGAAAAAAAAATGTAAAGTGCCCCAGAGTTTGTGCAGCCCTGACTATTACATGCTGCACTCAAATGCAAATCTGTGGGCAGGTGAAAGATTCTCTTTAAAGTGTAACAACTTTTTAAAAAACTTTTGACATGTCAGTGGGGTCCGAACACTGAGACCCCCCACTAGTCGCTAAAACGAAGCAACAGAAGTGCTCGGGTGAGCGGTGTGAGCAATTCTGTTTGGCTTTCCTTGGAGCAGTGTACGGGCTCAATAGAAAGTCTAGGAGTCCGTACACCGCTCACTCGGCTGAAAGTCGATCATAAATGAAGCGGCATAGCGCTCACCCGAGCACTTCTGCTGCTTCGTTTTAGCGATCGGTGGGGGCCTCAGTGCTCGGTCCCCCACCGATGAAAACTTCGGACATGTCCCTATGATATATAAAGATATCTATTACTGCGATTGGTGCAAATTTTAATTACTTTTTATTGAAAATGATTTGTACTTTTTGAGATACAGCTGCTTTGTATCCTGTATACAGAGCAGCTGTATATAGCGCTGAGACCTGAATCCATTAGGTCGCCTATTACCGATCACATCTAAGTTATGAACTTAGATGTGATTGGTAACAGCTCGATCCTGCAGGACCCGCTGACCTGACGGATACAGGATACAGCGCTATATACATTATATAATATATTTATTTTAATTAGCGGGGGCAAGTTTATGGGGAAGGATTAGGGCCTGCTCACATCAGCGTTTGGCTTTCCGTCCTGGGGTTCCGTGGGAGGTTTCCGTCGGGTGAACCCCGCAACGGAAAGTCAAACTGAAACCACAGCTTCCGTTTCAGTCACCATTGAAATCAATGGTGACGGAAACATTGCTAATGGTTTCCGTTCGTCACCATTCCGGCAGGTTTCCGTTTTTGTGATGGAATCAATAGCGCAGTCGACTGCGCTAATGGTGACGGAAACGGAAGCTGTGGTTTCAGTTTGACTTTCCGTTGCGGGGTTACCTCCAACGGAACCCCAGAACGGAAAGCCAACGCTGATGTGAACAGGCCCTAAGGCTTCTTTCACACTAGCATTAATATATGTTTACCTCTCTTCCGTCAGAGGAAGAGAGGATCAATACGTTAAACGGAAAGCAACGGCTGCATTAGAATTACCATTGCTTTTAATGGTAATTCTTTTGTATCAGTTGCTTTCCGTTTGTCTCCGTTCGCTAAGTTTCCGTTTTTTTTAAAGGGAAACAAAAGTGCAGTCTGCAGAACTTTTATTTCCATTCAAAAGAACGGAAACCTAGTGAACGGAGACAAACGGAAAGCAACTGATACAAAAGAATTACCATTGAAAGCAATGGTAATTCTAATGGAACCGTTGCTTTCCGTTTAACGTATCGATCCTCTCCCTCTGACGGAAGAGAGGTAAACGTATATTAATGGTAGTGTGAACAAAGCCCAAAACAAGGTATTAATATAAAAAAAAACAAAAAACCCCGGTTGGGATTTGAACCAGCAACCTTCCATGCGTAAGGCAGACAAGCTAACCACTACTCTATAGAAACTGTCATAGTCAATGTGTCTGAAACTGTAGTAGTTGAGGGTTTACTATTAGTCTCTCCTGTCTCTGCTGCGTGTGGGTGGTGACTGGTCAGAGGCTCACAGTCAGACTGGCTGCCGCAGCTGCTGCATGCAGTGTGCACTGTGAGTGACTGTGAGACTCACCAGTCACAGCCCTGTTTGTAGCTTTTCCACGCTAATTAAGCACAGGAAAGCTACAAAGCCAGGAGTATACTACAAGGGGGGGGGGGCGTTTTACTGACAGCAGAGGGCTCTATAGGGGGGAATTATCCCCCCACCATAGAGCCCTGACTAGTTACTATACTGGAAGGTTAGGGGGGTCTGAGCATCTGACTGACTGCTCTAAAGGGGGGGGGCAGAATCCCCCCCTATAGAGCTCTCTGCAGTAAGTCAGACGCTCAGACCCTCCCCCACCCACACTAATCCTTTCATTATAGTGATGTGAGGGCTCTATGGGGTGGATTATTCCAGCCCCATAGAGCCCTTTGCTGTTGGTAAAATGCCCAGACCCCCCCTTGCAGTATACTCACGTCACGGGTCCCGGTCCCAGCAAGGCAGGAACTTACCTCTGCTGCTCGTCGCTCCTCCTGCAGACTTGCTCCTCTCTAGCTGCATGTGCTGTGTGCAGCGTCAGAGAGGAGGAGGAGTATTACAGACGTTCGGCACGTCTCTACCCGGTCCAGTCTGTCCCAGGCTGAAAATGCCGCCCCCCCCCCGTTTGGGTAGGTGGTGCCGCCTGAGGCCGTCGGCTCACCTGGCCTCATGGCAGATGCGGCACTGCCTACGGGGTATGTTGTACTTCAGACATATATCATTAAATGCCATTAGATGAGTTCGCTCCATAATGTCAGAAATACACTCAATGCCGGACAACAGCCAATTTTGAATATCAATATCAGGTATCAGAAGCGGAAGCAGTCGAAGAGGAAGATCAGAAAATCTCACCGGGATTATAGGGTGAATAACAGTAAATTTTTTCCAGACCTGGAGCCCTGCATCAATCGTTAAAAAAGAAGATTTCGATATTTTAGCACCAGTGGACAATAGCCACATGTGCGCTTCTACAGAAGATCCATCAAGTAATTCCTTTTCCATAGAAATCCAATGTTTCATAGGAACTTTAGTCTTCCACATTCTGGAAGGAGGCATTATAGGGGCATTATACTGTGTGGGGGCAGCTATAGGGTCATTATACTGTGTGGGGGGCAGACATATGGCATTATCCTGTGGAGAGGCAGCTGTAGGGGCATTATACTGTGTGGGGACCACTAAGGGGTGTGTGTGGGGCCCATTGTGTTGGGGCCCACTCAGATTTGTTTCTCCCCCCTGTGCTAAACCCCTAGCTATGCCTCTGATGGCCACTGATGGATGGGTTGGGTCACATGACCCACCATATGCAGCCATAGTCGGGCCTTAGCGAGGCACAGCAGCAGAATACCTAGTGCCCGTCCCCTCCCTTGCCCGCACATTTATCGTTGTTTTCGATGTTACAGGGACTAATTATTAGAAGGGAGCTAACTACCGGGATTTAGCTATGAATGATGTTGATGTACTAAGTGTGGTACTGGGGGTTCCCAAACGACATTTTCGGCCAAAAGTATGTTCCGGCCTCAGAAAGTTTGGGGAACCACTGATTTAGGCCTCATTTACACGAGCGTGTGCGTTTTGCGCGCGCAAAAAACGCAGCGTTTTGCGTGCGCAAAAGGCACTTGACAGCTGCGTGTGTCATCCGTGTATGATGCGCGGCTGCATGATTTTCGCGCAGCCGCCATCATAGAGATGAGGCTAGTCGACGTCAGTCACTGTCCATGGTGCTGAAAGAGTTAACTGATCGGCAGTAACTCTTTCAGCACCCTCGACAGTGCATTCCGATCACCATATTGAGTAACCTGTTGAAAAAATAAGAGGTTCGTACTTACCGAGAACTTCCCGGCCGTTGCCTTGGTGACGCGTCCTTGGTGACGCGTCCTTGGTGACGCGCCTCTCTTGACATCTGGCCCCACCTCCCTGGATGACGCGGCAGTCCATGTGACCGCCGCAGCCTGTGCTTGGCTTGTGATTGGCTGCAGCTGTCACTTGGACTGAATTGTCATCTCGGGAGGTCAGACTGGAGGAAGAAGCCGGGAGTTATCGGTAAGTCAGAACTTTTTTTTTTTTTTACACGTTCACGTATATTGTGATCGGAAGTCACTGTCCAGGGTGCTGAAACAGTTTAACTCTTTCAGCACCCTGCACAGTGACTGTCTCCTGCCGGGTTCGGTCAAAACTAGTTCGGCCGAACCCGGTAAAGGTCGGTTCGCTCATGTGTAAGACACTCCGTTCGGATGTTTGTAAACAGAAAAGCACGTGGTGCACGTGGTGCTTTTCTGTTTACATTCAGTTTGACAGCTCTTGCGCGAATCACGCAGTTCGCACAGAAGTGCTTCCGTGCGACCTTCGTGGTTTTCACGCACCCATTGACTTCAATGGGTGCGTGATGCGCGAAAAACTCAGAATTTTAGAACATGTCGTGAGTTTTACGCAACGCACTCGCGCTGCGCAAAATTCACGCATCGTCTGCACTGCCCCATAGAGTAATATAGGTGCGTATATTACGCTCGTGTAAATGAGGCCTTAGAGAAAGATTCACCCCTTTCTCTCTCTCTCCTCTCTTTGGTACTGAGGATGTAATAATGAATGATACTACATTCCACTGAAGTAGTCCTCAAATATTTCACCCAGAGAAAGAGAAACAAAACAAGGGAAACAAGAGATTTGTTGGTTTCTTTTACTCGATTGCATGTTTTGCTAGTCCTTTGGCATTATTTGGGCGCTGTATGGCGGTATTATTTGGGTACTACAATATGGGGTTAGGACATTGGTTCCAAGTTATGACACTTTTTCTTGTTTAAATTAACTTTAAAAAGTCAGCTTTAATTTTTTTAGGTTACTGCTAGAAACCCCTAGTCAGGAAAAACTGGAAGATGATTCCTACTGACAATACAGAAAATAATATCCGTACTGCACTGTAACTTTCTAGTTGTGTACAACCAATAAAATAAGGAAATAAAATCTAAGCATAGATATAAAAATAATAAAATAAATAATACTGTAATTAATAAAACAAAACCTGTTTACTATGTCTCAGATGGGTTTTAAGGGGTCCATGACCTTAGGGCTGTAACGTCTATGGCCACGGCCCGTCGTTCTGACTTAAACCTCGACGGCCGTGGCCATGGACATCCTACCTGTGTGCAGCGTCGTCCTCCTGTGAGGCGCCGGCACTCACTTCCGGACGTCGAGACTGTCTCCAGAGGGCACGCGCGTTCGCGCGTGCACGGTCTTAAAGGGCCAGTGCACGCATATTGCAGGAAGTCTGCAATCTAGCCCAGGATGCCCTGGGCTATAAAAGGGCTCTGCCCTCTTGCTCTTTACCAGAGCGTTGTTTGTTACCAGAAGTTTGTCATGCTAATGGTCTCCCAGTGTCTTCCAGTTTCCCAGTGTACCTTGTTCCTGTATCCCGTATCCTGTTTCCGTGTTTCCCAGTTCTAGTGCCGTGCTGTGCTGTTGCCGTGTTGTGTTGCGGTCTATGCCCCTGTTTTTCTATGCCTCACCTGACGTCTTCCCGTCGCCTGGTCTCAGACGTGCCTGCCTTGCTACTACGTTGCCTCAGGTATCCTCACTGAACTATTGAACTCTGTACTTTACCTGTTTGGCCAGCTGCCATCCTACTCCGCGGTACGGCCCAGTGGGTCCACACCCCGATCGTGACAGTACGCTCTGGCCATGGACTCTGCTGGTCAATTAAAAGGCATGTCACCCTCTCAAGCCATGCAGGCGGACCTGCTGGATCTCCGAGCTAGACAGGATCAACTCCTTGTGGCAGTGGACTCTATGGCACAGCAGGTAGGGACGCTAGTTGCTTCTCTTCCTGCCTCTATGCAAGCTCCTCAAGTCGATCCTCCTGTTACACCTCCTGGCAGTTCCGGCCCAGATCCTCGGTTCTCGCTGCCATTGCCTTCTCGGTTCGATGGAGACACCAGTGCATGTCGGGGGTTTCTGAACCAATGCCACATTCATTTTACCCTGCACTCCCAAGCATTTCCGTTGGACGGAACCAAGATCGCATTCATCATATCCCTACTGGCCGGCAAGGCACTGGCATGGGCTAATCCTATCTGGGAACGTCAGGGACCCGAGATCCATGATTTCCAGGAGTTCGTGCGAATATTCCGGACTGTTTTCGAGGAGCCAGGGCGAGTCTTGTTGGCAGCCACTGCTATCTTCAACCTTCGCCAAGAGGACACCTCCGTGGGCGAATATACGATCCAGTTCCAGACTGGCAGGAGAGCTATCCTGGAACAATGAGGCCTTGGTGGCATTCTTTTGGCATGGTCTGTCGTCTGAGATCAAGGACAAACTGGCCGCTCGAGACCTGCCTCCTGCCTTGGACGACTTGATTCTGCTTGCCACTCGGGTAGACATAAGGCTGAGGGAGAGATCTCACGAGGTTCGTCAGGAGCGACGGCGTCCTAGACTGCCGCCCAACTTCCAGCTTCCTTCTATTGCTTTGCCCGAGGTCCCGATGCAAGTGGACCGACTAAAATTATCGGTCCAGGAGAAACAGTGCAGGCCCAGTGCTTAGGTTTGGTTGGAGAGACAACCCTGGGCGTCAATGCATTGAATAGAGAACTCTCTTCCAAACTATTCATTCCCGTAACCATCATAGCTGGCGAAAGGTCCCTTCCGGTCTCTGCCTACCTGGACTTCGGCTCTGCAGCCAACTTCATCTGCCAAGACCTTGTGGATCTTCTTCAGTTACCTACTATCCAGCTTGAAAGGCCGTTGATCGTTGCCTCGGTGGATGGACTGCCATTTCCTGATCCAGTTGTGTCCGGGCCAAGCCGTTGCAACTCCAAGTGGGAGCTCTTCATTCTGAGCTTATCTCCCTGTTCATCCTGTCCAAGGCCATCAACCCCGTGCTGCTGGGTTTGCCTTGGCTCCGTCTGGACACCCCCATCCTGGATTGGAACTCTGGAGAGGTTCTCCAGTGGGGTCCGAAGTGTCTTGACTGCTGTCTGGGTCATATCCAGTCGCTACAGCCTGCTCCTCTTCAGACATTGGCAGGGTTGCAGTAAAGGATCTGCCGGGCACAACTTCTGTGTATACGCCCATAGGTAATCAGTCTGCACCTGAGTCTATGTCTCTGAGACTGACTCCAGCTTCCACCACTCAGGATGGCAGGCTTAGGAGTGGGAGAGCCTATCGCAGCCTGGCCCAACGGAGCTAGCTCCCGCCCTCTGTCTATTTATACCTGCCTTTCCTGTTCCTCCTTTGCTTATGATTCTTCTCGTGTGGTTTCCTGGCCCAGCTACAGCTTCTGTCTATTTGATCCTGCTCCATACTGACCCTGGCTTTCTGACTACTCTCCTGCTCTGCGTTTGGTACCTCGTGCACTCCTGGTTTGACTCGGCTCGTTCACCACTCTTGTTGCTCACGGTGTTGCCGTGGGCAACTGCCCCATTTCCCTTTGCTTTGTGTTCCCTTGTCTGTTTGTCTCTTGCACTTACTGAGCGTAGGGACCGCCGCCCAGTTGTACCCCGTCGCCTAGGGCAGGTCGTTGCAAGTAGGCAGGGACAGAGTGGCGGGTAGATTAGGGCTCACTTGTCCGTTTCCCTACCCCCATCATTACATAATCACAAGCCCATATACCTAGTCTACCCTGGTCCCTGACACTACTATGGACCCCCTTGAGATCCTGGCCCAGCAAATGCAGGGTCTCTCCCTACAAGTCCAGGCCCTGGCTCAGAGGGTCAACCAGCCTGACGCTACCATGATAGTGCCCCTCACCTCACCTCTTGAACCCCACCTCAAGTTGCCTGACCGGTTCTCAGGGGACCGGAGGACTTTTCTCTCCTTTCGGGAGAGTTGTAGGCTCTACTTTCGCTTAAAGCCTCACACCTCAGGTTCTGAGAGCCAGCGGGTGGGTATTATTATGTCCCGGCTCCAGGAAGGGCCCCAAGAGTGGGCCTTCTCCTTGGCTCCTGACGCCCCTGAACTTTCCTCCGTTGATCGTTTCTTTTCTGCTCTCTGACTCATTTATGGCGAGACTGACAGGACTGCCTTTGCTGAGAGTCAGCTGGTGACCTTACGTCAGGGTAAGAGACCTGTTGAGGAGTATTGTTCTGACTTTAGGAAGTGGTGCGTAGCTTCTCGGTGGAATGACGCTGCCTTAAGGTGCCAGTTTAGGTTGGGTCTGTCGAATGCCCTGAAAGACCTGCTAGTTAGCTATCCCTCTTCTGACTCCCTTGACCAGATTATGGCTTTAGCGGTACGACTTGACTGACGTCTCAGGGAACGACAACTTGAATGTTTTTGTGTTTTCCCCTCTGACTCCCCCATGATGCCTCCCGAGGTCCCGTTGCTTCGCTCTTCCACGGAAGACTCGGAGGTACCTATGCAACTCGGGGCCTCCGTGTCCCCCCGACAACCTAGAGAGTTCCGCAGGAAGAATGGTCTCTGCTTCTACTGTGGGGATGACAAGCATCAAGTGAACAACTGTCCTAGGCATAAGAATAAGCAGCCGGGAAACTTCCGCGCCTAAGTGATCATCGGGGAGGTCACTTGGGTGCACAGGTATTTCCCGTAAATATGAAACGTAATAAAATCTTGCTTCCCTTTCAGGTCTCTTTTGGGGGTAGGTCTGCTACCGGCAGTGCCTTCGTGGATTCAGGGTCTTCTACTAATATCATGTCTGTGGAATTTGCCATGTCTCTAGCTATGCCTTTAATTGATTTGCCTAAACCTGTCCCGGTAGTGGGTATCGACTCCACTCCTCTTGCTAATGGTTATTTTACACAGCATACCCCTGTTTTTGAACTCCTTGTTGGCTCCATGCATTTGGAGCAGTGCTCTGTACTGTTGATGCAGGGATTATCGTCCGATTTGGTTTTAGGCCTTCCCTGGTTGCAGTTGCATAATCCCACGTTTGACTGGAAAACTGGGGAGCTTACCAAATGGGGTAATGAATGCTTGACGTCATGTTTTTCTGTTAATTCTATTTCTCCCCCTGAGGAGGTGAACACGCTACCTGAGTTTGTTCAGGACTTCGCTGATGTTTTCTCTAAGGAGGTCTCCGAAGTGTTACCGCCTCATAGAGAATACGATTGCGCTATCGAATTGGTACCAGGAGCTAAGCTTCCTAAGGGTAGGATATTAATCTTTCCTGTCCCGAACGTGAAGCCATGAGAGAGTATATCCAGGGATGCCTGGCCAAGGGTTACATTCGCCCCTCTACTTCTCCGGTAGGTGCTGGCTTCTTCTTCGTAGGGAAGAAGGATGATGGTTCTCTAAGTTTGATCTACGGGGGGCGTATAACCTTATCCGCATCAAAGAGGGGGATGAGTGGAAGACTGCGTTTAACACGCCCGAAGGTCATTTCGAATACCTCGTCATGCCCTTTGGGTTGTGTAATGCTCCTGCGGTCTTCCAGAATTTCATAAATGAGATTTTAAGAGATTACCTGGGGGTATTTCTTGTAGTGTACCTTGATTACATACTGGTGTTTTCCAAGGACTGGTCCTCCCACATTGAGCATGTCAGGAAGGTGCTCCAGGTCCTTCGGGAAAACAAACTGTTTGCGAAAACCGAAAAATGTGTGTTTGGGGTACAGGAGATACCATTTTTGGGTCAAATCCTCACTCCTCATGAATTCCGCATGGACCCCGCCAAGGTCCAGGCTGTGGCGGAATGGGTCCAACCTGCCTCCCTGAAGGCGTTACAGTGTTTCTTGGGGTTCGCTAATTATTACAGGAGATTTATTGCTAACTTCTCGGTCATCGCTAAGCCTCTTACGGACCTCACTCGCAAAGGTGCTGATCTCCTCCACTGGCCCCCTGAGGCTGTCCAGGCTTTTGAGGTCCTTAAGAAGTGCTTTATCTCGGCCCCGGTGCTGGTTCAGCCCAACCAAATGGAGCCATTTATCGTGGAAGTTGACGCATCCGAGGTGGGAGTGGGGGCTGTCTTGTCCCAGGGTACCAGGTCCCTCACCCATCTCCGTCCCTGTGCCTACTTCTCCAGGAAGTTTTCGCCCACTGAGAGTAACTATGATATTGGCAACCGCGAACTCTTAGCCATTAAATTGGCATTTGAAGAGTGGCGCCACTTCCTGGAGGGGGCGGTCCTTACCGACCACAAGAATCTGGTTTTCCTAGAATCTGCCCGGAGGCTAAACCCGAGACAAGCTCGATGGGCGCTATTTTTTACCAGATTCAACTTTTTGGTTACCGATAGGGCTGGGTCTAAAAATATTAAGGCCGATGCACTGTCGCGTAGCTTCATGGCCAGCCCTCCTTCGGAGGAAGATCCTGCTTGTATTTTGCCTCCTGGTATAAACATTTCTTCTATTGATTCTGATTTAGTCTCTGAAATTGCGGCTGATCAAGGTTCAGCTCCCGGGAACCTTCCTGAGGACAAGCTGTTTGTTCCCCTGCAATACCGGCTAAGGATACTTAGGGAAAATCATGACTCCGCACTATCTGGTCATCCAGGCGTCCTGGGTACCAAACACCTCATTGCCAGAAACTATTGGTGGCCTGGGTTGCCTAAAGACGTTAAGGCCTACGTCGCCGCTTGTGAGGTTTGTGCTAGGTCCAAGACTCCCATGTCCCGACCAGCGGGCTTACTACGTTCTTTGCCCATTCCCCAGAGACCTTGGACCCATATCTCTATGGATTTTATCACCGATTTGCCTCCATCTCAAGGCAAGTCGGTGGTGTGGGTGGTAGTAGACCGCTTCAGTAAGATGTGTCACTTTGTGCCCCTCAAGAAACTACCTAATGCCAAGACGTTAGCTACCTTGTTTGTCAAACACATCCTGCGTCTCCATGGGGTCCCTGTCAATATTGTTTCGGACAGAGGGGTACAATTTGTTTAATTGTTTTGGAGAGCCTTCTGTAAAAAGTTGGAGATTGATCTGGCCTTCTCCTCTGCCTTCCATCCTGAAACTAATGGTCAAACTGAGAGGACGAATCAATCTCTAGAACAATATTTAATGTGTTTTATCTCTGACTGTCAATATGATTGGGTCTCATTCATTCCCCTCGCCGAATTTTCCCTTAATAACCGGGTCAGTAACTCGTCAGGGGTCTCCCCCTTTTTCTTTAATTTTGGGTTTAATCCACGGTTCTCCTCCGTCTCACCTGGTAGTTCCAACTATCCCGAGGTAGAGGTCGTTCATCGAGAACTGTGTACAGTCTGGGCCCAGGTTCAGAAGAACCTAGAGGCGTCCCAGAGCGTACAAAAAACTCAGGCTGATAAAAGACGTTCTGCTAACACCTTGTTTATGGTCGGGGATCTGGTGTGGTTATCGTCTAGGAACTTTGCTCCCCGGTTTATTGGGCCGTATAAGGTCATTGAAGTCCTCACTCCTGTCTCCTTCCGACTGGAGTTGCCCCCATCTTTTCGAATACACGACGTGTTTCATGCCTCCCTCCTTAAACGCTGCTCCCCGTCCTTGGCTCCCTCGAGGAAACCTCCTGTTCCTGTTCTCACCCGTGAGGGGGTGGAATTCGAGGTGGCCAAGATTGTGGACAGCAAGATGGTCCAAGGCTCCCTCCAGTACCTGGTCCATTGGAGAGGATACGGGCCTGAGGAGAGGACTTGGGTACCCGCCCGGGATGTTCACGCTGGGGTATTGGTCAGGAGGTTCCACCTTCATTTCCCCAATAAACCAGGTCCACTTAGAAAGGGTCCGGTGGCCCCTCATAATAGGGGGGGTACTGTAAAGGATCTGCCAGGCACAACTTCTGTATATACGCCCATAGATAATCAGTCTGCACCTGAGTCTATGTCTCTGAGACTGACTCCAGCTTCCACCACTCAGGATGGCAGGCTTAGGAGTGGGAGAGCCTATCGCAGCCTGGCCAGACGGAGCTAGCTCCCGCCCTCTGTCTATTTATACCTGCCTTTCCTGTTCCTCCTTTGCTTGTGATTCTTCTCGTGTGGTTTCCTGGCCCAGCTACAGCTTCTGTCTATTTGATCCTGCTCCATACTGACCCTGGCTTTCTGACTACTCTCCTGCTCTGCGTTTGGTACCTCGTGCACTCCTGGTTTGACTCGGCTCGTTCACCACTCTTGTTGCTCACGGTGTTGCCGTGGGCAACTGCCCCATTTCCCTTTGCTTTGTGTTCCCTTGTCTGTTTGTCTCTTGCACTTACTGAGCGTAGGGACCGCCGCCCAGTTGTACCCCGTCGCCTAGGGCGGGTCGTTGCATGTAGGCAGGGACAGAGTGGCGGGTAGATTAGGGCTCACTTGTCCGTTTCCCTACCCCCGTCATTACAGTTGCCTTCTTGTTTCTCCATTTTCTCTGATGTCTTCAATAAAAAGGAGGCTGAGACCTTGCCGCCACACCGGGATATGATTGTACGATCGACTAGGTTCCTGAATCGTCTCCTCCTCGTGGTAGAGTGTACCCTCTCTCCTTGCCAGAGACCCAGTCCATGTTCATTCCCAACTTCTCATCTTTGACTGCTCCTATCTCCACCCTCACTAAGAAGGGTATGAATGCCAAAATGTGGACTCCGGAGGCTGAAGTCGCATTTGAATCCTTAAAGAAAGCCTTCACATCTGCCTCCATTCTGCACCAGCCTGATGTATCCTTACAGTTTTCGTTAGAGGTGGACGCTTCCTCTGTTGGTGCTGGTGCACTGTTGTTCCAGAGAGGATCGAAAGGCAAGGCTGTGGTATGTGGCTACTATTCCAAGCTGATTTCTTCCGCAGAGCGCAACTACTCAATTGGGGACCGGGAGTTACTGGCCATCAAGCTGGCTCTGCAGGAGTGGAGCCATCTACTGGAGGGCACGGTTCATCCTATCCTGGTCTTTACGGATCACAAGAATTTGACCTACCTACAGACGGCCCAGCGGTTGAATCCTCATCAAGCCAGGTGGTCATTGTTTGCTTGGTTCCGGTTCGAACTCCACTACCAACCCGCCGACAAGAATGTGAGGGCTGACGCCTTGTCTAGGTCTTTTCAAACTGAGGACACTATGGAATCACCACAGAATATTATTGATCCGTCCTGCATCTTCTCTGTGAACCCCCTGCAAGTTAGAGACATTCCTCCGGGAAGGACTTTTGTGTCTGGCAGACAGAGGAAGAATTCTTCGCTGGGGTCACAGTTCTAAGCTGGCAGGTCACGCAGGTGCTCGTAAGAACCAAGATCTAATCACCCGTCAGTTCTGGTGGCCCACGCTACCCAAAGACATTATGGACTTTGTCTCCTCATACACGGTATGCGCAGCAAAAAAAGTTGCTCACTCCAGACCTGCTGGCCTGCTCCAACCACTACCTGTGCCCGTTGCCCCCTGGCAGCATTTCGCTTTGGACTTTGTCACGGACCTTCCTCCTTCTGCGGGTTGCAGTGTGATCTGGGTGGTGGTGGATCGATTTTCCAAGATGGCTCATTTCATCCCCTTGACCGGCCTGCCGTCTGCTACATGATTGGCTGACCTCTTCATCCAACACATCTTCCGTCTGCACGGCTTGCCCCTGCATATTATCTCGGACCGAGGAGTCCAGTTCACCTCAGAGTTTTGGAGAGCACTCTGCGGTCTCCTCGGTGTAAAATTGGACTTCTCTTCGGCCTATGATCCCCAGTCCAATGGGCAAGTCGTGAGGGTTAACCAGATTATGGAGAACTATCTACGTCACTTTGTGTCCAAGCGGCATGATGATTTGGTGAAGTTGCTCCCATGGGCAGAGTTCTCTTATAATAACCACACCAGTGAGTCGACCACTTCCAGTCCATTCTTCGTCGTCTACGGCCAACATCCTCGTATACCTCTTCCTGTCTCTACTATGTCCCAGGTGCCTGCAGCCGACTCGACCTTCAGGGCCTTTCTACAGATATGGCAATAGACCCGATCTTCTATCCTGTTGGTGGACCGCATGAAGAGAAAGGCAGATACAAGAAGACGGGCTCCTCCGCAGTTCCTTCCAGGGACTTAAGTCTGGTTGTCTTCTAGGAATATCCGGCTGAAGGTGCCATCGTGCAAATTTGCCCCTAGGTTCCTCGGATCCTTCGAAATCCTGCTACAGATCAACCCGGTATCCTACCAGCTGCGGCTCCCCCTACCCTAACTCCTTCCATGTCTCCTTGCTGAAGCCTGTGGTCCTGAACCGCTACTCCAGGACTCCTAGTTCCGCAGTGGTCCTTGGCGGCTCATCTGGGACTTTCGAAGTAAAGGAGATTCTGGCCACCAAGAAGGTGGGAGAAAGGACATTTTATTTAGTGGATTGGAGGGGGTTCGGCCCAGAAGAGAGGTCCTGGGAGCCAGAGGAGAACATCGATGCTCCTGTCCTCGTCAGGAAGTTTCCCTCCCGTTCTGGTCCCAAGAAGAGGGGGCGTTAGAGGGGGGATACTGTAACGTCTATGGCCACGGCCCGTCGTTCTGACTTAAACCTCGACGGCCGTGGTCATGGACATCCTACCTGTGTGCAGCGTCGTCCTCCTGTGAGGTGTCGGCATTTACTTCCAGACATCGAGACTGTCTCTGGAGGGCGCGCGTGCACAGTCTTAAAGGGCCAGTGCGCGCATATTGCAGGGAGTCTGCAATCTAGCCCAGGATGCCCTGGGCTATAAAAAGGGCTCTGTCCTCTTGCTCTTTGCCAGAGCGTTGTTTGTTACCTGAAGTTTGTCGTGCTAATGGTCTCCCAGTGTCTTCCAGTTTCCCAGTGTACCTTGTTCCTGTATCCCGTATCCTGTTTCCGTGTTACCCAGTTCTTGTGCAGTATTGTGCTGCGGTCTATGCCTGTTTTTCTACGCCTCACCTGACGTCTTCCCACCGCCTGTTCCCAGACGTGCCTGCCTTGCTACTACGTTGTCTCAGGTATCCTCAATGAACTATTGAACTCTGTACTGTACCTGTTTGGCCAGCTGCCATCCCGCTACGCGTTACGGCCAGTGGGTCCACACCCCGCATCGTTACTGTGGCCATGGAGCTCAGAGCACTGTCAGTCAGCCACTGCTCAACTATATGAGAAATCCTATGCAGGCATCAACTACATAAGACACCATGTGATCCCTTTCCACCAATCAGCCAAGAAGGACATGCTAATTTCTATGTACGCATTCTCTTGTCCGCATATGTGAAAAATAGATTAAGGAAAGGCGCAGGGCCAGTGTGGGAATCATAATGCCTGAGGTGAAGTGAATAAAAACATATTAGTTCCTACACACACAAATGCTTTTTGTTTGTGGTGTTTTTCATTAGAATTTTTTATTTTTAAATTGTATGATACTCTGGGTGTAGCTCTGGCATTTTTCTCCCATAGAATGCAACATAAACTGCAGTTTTTTAAGTAAATTTTTATTTTTATGAGCAAACACAAAAAAAAACTCTGTGTGAAGGTCGAATGTTTATTTTCCATTTCTTTTCTCACTCTTTTTTAGGTTTAGTGTCCCATTCAGCAGTATTCAAGCAGTAAACTTTAATGTTACTGAATAGCATTGTTGTGTTTGTGTTTTGATTGCCCAGTTAAATAGGCCTAGCAGCAATTAGTTTGTTAGCTTGGGAAGCTGTTTTAACAAAGTTGCAAAATTATTGCATATTTGCAAAACTGTATGCAAAAATGTCTAAAAATAATCATTACTATGACACAAGGATAAATCAGTGCTTCAAATATGTTTGCTGGATACAGAAGGAAAGTGTCAACTACTGGAGTTGGTTTAAGGTGGCAGCTCTCTGGCACTGGAATAGAAGTGATGGTGGCATGTACTCATAGTGTGGGTGACAACAAGATATTAGCAGGAGCATAGAGATTAAGGCCACATTCACACGAACGTGTTTTTGCGGCCGCAATTCCCCCGAAAATCCACGAGAGAATTGCGGCCCCTTTCACTTCTATGGGGCCATGCACACGACCGTAGTTTTTGCGGTCTTTGCACGGCCCGGGAACCCGCACTGCAGAAAGAACAGGCATGTCCTATTACGGCCGTCTTCTGCGGTCCGGGTTCATTGAAAACAATGACGGCGGCCATGTGCATGTCCTACGATTTGCGGGCGGCCCACGGCTGACAGTCCGCAGCCGGCCGACCCGAAAATCACGGCCGTGCACACGGCTACGGTCGTGTGCATGAGGCCTAAGATGTGTCACCCACTCCCTGTGGTCTGAACTTACTCATGTTGTGCTTAGCAAAACAGGCTGCATCAAAATAAACTCATAATGGAGTCTAAAGGACTCCCAATGGAACAATTGGGTAATGGAAATCTCAATGGGATCACTCAAGTTTTTACTGAACTTTTTTTATTTCCATGTAGATTTCAGAACATGTTTTTTTCTTACACTTTTTGAAGAGAGAATAAGTAAGTCATACTCTGAGGGGACAAAGGAATACAGTTCTCTTTTCGGAAGAGGTGCAGCTCTGTTCTGAATGAGTTTTGTGGGCGTTCCCGGGCTGAACAAGCTTAAATGTCCCGGTTTTGAGGATTTAAATGTTGGGAAGTATGGCCTTATATTGAAACCCAAAATAGCTTAGAATATGTATTTTTCCCTGTCATAAACTGAATGCTACCATATCCTTATTTGTAAAGGCTCCTAGAAGCACAACAAAACCATTTTTCTTTCAATATAATTATTGATTTTATATCTGAAAATAAAAATAAAAAAACATAATCATTTTTTTAATCAGAACTCTTATAACCGTAGCATAACTGGCTGTAAAATTGACCAAGTTCTTGACTGCTCTCTGATTTCTAGTTAGAGTCCACAATCTAGATATGCTGTAAGTATAGGAGTTTTATAAGTAATGATTAAATACTTTAAAATAGTTTCAATATTAAAGGGGTTGTCCCAAGATTATAATTAGATTCTAGTATGCCCAGGTTCTAAAAAATTTATGTTTCATGCACACGACCGTTGTGCCACTCGGGCCGTTTTTGACGGCATCCGAGTGGCACCCGATCGTCTTCACGGACCCATTCACTTTAGCGGGTGAATCGGATCCGTGAAAAATGGTCAGACGGCACACTTGGTCGTGTGCATGAGGCGTTAACTGGTTCCTGACCGCTGGATGTGTTTTTACGGCCAGTGGTCAGATTCCTTAAAACCCGAGCCATAGACTTTTTACGGCTCGGGTTTTAACTTGCTGCCTGAGCGATCGGGCAGCTGAATGTCGGGTCTCCGGTTTTCAGTGACTGCCGGGGACCCTGAGGAGAGGATAGAAGCAGCTTTCGCTGCTTTTGTCTTCTCTGATTACTTGTACACAGCGCTCAATGATCACTGTGTATAGGAATAGAGACAGCAGCAGCGGCGCTGTCTCTATTCCTCCCGGTGATCATGTGACTGGTCACATGATCGCCGGGTGCCGTTACTGAGAGACTGCTGCTGGGTCTTACTACACCCAGCACAGCCCTATTATTGACAATCGTCACTATGAGAGGGCTGATTTCCCCTGTAAGTTGGGCTGCTGTGCAGCTCCAGTTACAGTGGAATAAGATGGTGTAAAAGAAAGAAAAAAAATACATAAAGTTCCCCAAAGTTCTTTTTTGACCTTTGAGGGACAGACCATAGTAATAAAAAAATAAAAGCAAAGTGCAAAAAAAATTAATAATAAATACACATAAAATACCCACCCCAAAAAAAGGTTCCCCTCCCGCCAATCATTGTTGTAACGCTAGGCCGGACCCAATTACCCTAATATAGACATGTAATATATTAAAATTTACGGTAGACAATGACGATCACAAATAAAAGGTCTATTTTAGGGTAAAACTATGTTATTACCAAAAAAAATAAATACCTGTAATGTAAAAAAGCTTATTTTTTTACTATTATTTTCAAACTTTAAGAATAAAAATTCTAAAATAGCAAAAAGGATACGTATAAAAACGATAAAAAAAGAAACCTGCATTGTCTACGGAAAAACATTGCAAAAATCACGTCGTTAGCCCAACAAATAAAAAAGTTATAGCCATTTAACTAACACGTGCTAAAAAGAGCTAAACGGTGTCTGGTCCTGAAGGCTCAAAATAGCCCGGTCCTGAACTGGTTAAAGTACCTTACCACAACAGATGATGGGATAACCCAACTGATGTTGACAGTTCAGCATGAATTATTGATGCTATGACCAGTGTGTGCAATGATAGTTTATGATGCACTCAAAAGTAGATATACACACCTGAATACATTTTGGAAATCAGGCCAAATGAACCTCATCCAATAAGATTAATTGGATAAATCAATTCGTTAGATTTGAAGTTTGGTTTTGCTGAATTTAATAGGTGAATTGATTTTTCTAGGGACATGCGAATCTGACAAATTAGTGGATCAGGTGAAAAAAATCACTCGTCTCTACTTATAAATGGAACCTTCATACTCAGACACTGGGAAACAAGTCAAGATTTCCTGTAATTTTTTTTTAGCTCTAGAAAACGATTTCATTCACACAACAGCTCTGAGATAGGTTTGAGTAAGTAATGAGTGACATTGCCAAGGTTAACCGAGCAGGGCCAAATACTGTATCAGTGATCATATTATAATCTTTGTTATAATCTACCACACAGCAGAAAAAGCAATAATAGGCCACTAGATAGCACATTGCTATTACATGTCAGAGGCTGAGATTGAAGCATTACACTAATACTATGGGGAAAGGAAGCACAGTGCCAGGAATGTATAGGGAAAAAGCGTACAAATAAAAAATGAAAATTCATTATAACAAAATGTATTTGCTGGTAGTGTTTCACTTCTCACATCGGATTATTTTTGTGATGAGGGTCTGTGAGAATAGATTACACTCTGAAATTAAATCTTTTTTTTTAATGTAATGCTTATGAAGTTCTGCAACCCCTGCTTCTCACAACTGCACAAGGGGGTCCTGAGTGTGCAGGGGCAGATTAAAGGGGTTTTCCAGGGACACAATTCTTTTCCAGGCGGGCAGTGCACGAGAACTGAGACTGCAGGGGGCAGCAAGCACTTTCTCACCCGTATTTTCTCTAATTATGCCACATCACTTAAAGAGGCTCTGTCACCAGATTCTCAAATCCCTATCTCCTATTGCATGTGGTCGGCGCTGCAATGTAGATAACAGTAAAGTTTTTGTTTTTTTTAAAAAACTTTCATTTTTGGCCAAGTTATGAGCTATTTTATATATATGCAAATGAGGTTTGAAATGGACAACTGGGCGTTTTTTTTTCCGTTATATCCAACTGGGCGTGTATTGTGTTTTTAACTGGGCGTGTATGACGCTGACCAATCAGTGACCAGTCAGCATCATACACTCATCTCCATTGATTTACACAGCAGCGATGTGCAGCCACATAAACAGAGATTAACGTTAATCAAGTGTCCTGATAATGAATACACATGAAATCCAGCCTGGACGTCATGTGTATTCAGAATCCTGACACTTCTGACTCTTTTCTTTGAGATTTCTAGCAAGGGAAACGAAATCCCGCGAGATTACGGAGGTAAACGAGATTTAGTTTCCCTTGCTGCAAATCTCACAGAAAAGATTCAGAAGTATCAGGATTCTGAATACACATGACGTCCAGGCTGGATGATCATGTGTATTCAGAATCCTGACACTTCTGAATATTTTCTGTGAGATTTGCAGCAAGGGAAACTAAATCTTGTTTACCTCCGTAATCTCGCGTTAACGTTGTGCTAGCATAGACGGCAAATACACGTGCACATTGAAACAACCATCAATGGTTGCTGACCCGATCCATGCACTGAGAATTTTAACCATTTATGTTGGTCTTGTCTGTTTGTCTGTTTGCTGAATTCAGCATAATAAAGATTAATACAAAAATGTAATAATTCTAATGGTAGTTGGGAAATAGGGCTATTCTGCCTCTGGCATCTGTTTTTCCATTTATAAGTGCGACACTGGCCACATATCTGCGGATTATTATTTATTTACCCCATTATAATACCCTCTTATTATGCCCCTGATGTACTCTGCCCAGCCTACATATGCCCCCACATTATAAACTGAAATACAAGCAAAACGCCAGAGCTACTACCAAGCAAAATCTGCGCTCCCTAAAGCCAAATGCCGCCCCCTCCCTTCTGAGGTCTCCAGCGTGCCCAAACAGCAGTTTTCGTCCATCGAAATGACATCGCCATACCCGGGAGAACCCAGTTAATATTTTATGACGTATTTGTGGCACAAACTGGGCACAACATATAGTGCACTAAAGTGGCACATCAGTGGAAAATTTAAATTTTCACTTTGCACCATCCGCTGCGCATTAAACCTTTCGCACACCACGACTTAATAGCATGTCGTGGTGCGGGGGTTGATGTATTGAGCGGGCTCACGCGCTGAGCCTGCGCCATACGCTGCGGGTGTCAGCTGTGTATTAGAGCTGACACCCAGGACTAACGGAGAGGAACTGCGATCGCGCTGTTACTGGATCACGTAGAAATGACAGTATACTGCAATACTAATGTAGTGTATTGTACCAGTGATCTAATGATTGCTGGTTCAAGTCTCCTATGGGGACTAATAAAATGTGTAAAAACAAAAGTAAATAGTTATTATTAGTGGAAAAAAATATATATATATTTAAAGTCCAAAAAAAAACCCCTTTCACATTTTTTCCTCTAAAGTAATATAAAAAAATAAATAAAAATACACAAAATTGGTATCGCTGTGTCTGTAAAAGTCCAAACTATTACAATATATCATCATTTAACTCGCACGGTGAACGTCGTGAAAAATAAAGAATTTAAAACGGCAAAATCACTGTTTTTTGGTCACCTTGGCTCTACCAAAAAATGTAATAAAAAGTGTTCAAAAAGTTGTATGTAACAAAAAATTGTACAAATAAAAACTACAGCTCGTCCCGCAAAAAATAAGCCCCCACACCACTCTATTGACGGAAAAATAAAAAAGTTATGGCTCTCAGAAAGGAGGGAAAAACGAAAAAGAAAAAGAAAACAAGGATTAGTCCGGAAAGGGTTAATTACTTTCTAATGAAAAAAACATTTATGACCACATGTGGGGTATTGCCGTACTCGGGAGAAATTGCTTTAGAAATGTTGGGGTGCTTTTTCCTCCTTTATCCTTTGTGAAATTGAAAAAATTCAACATTTTAGTGGAAATAATGTTGATATTAATTTTCACGTCCTAATTCTAATAAATTCTGCAAAAGACCTGTGGGCTCTAAATGCTTGCTATACCCCTAGATAGATTCCTTAAGTGGTGTAGTTTCCCAAATGCGGTTACTTTTGGGGGGCTTCCACTGTTTTGGTCCCTTGGGGGCTTTGCAAATTCGACATGGCACCCAAAAACGATTCCAGCTAAATTTGAGCTCCAAAAGCCAATTAGCGCTCCTTCCTTTCTAAGCCCCGCCAAAAAGCATTTTATTACCACATATGGGGTATTTACGTAATCGGGAGAAATTGTTTTAAAATGTTGGGGTGCTTTTTCTCCTTTATTCCTTGTAAAAATTAAAAATGTCTACGTTTTTTCAGCAAAAAAGTTTTTTACCTGTAGAGACTAATTCCAATGAATTCATCAAAACAACGGTGGGGTCAAAATGCTAACTTTACCCCTAGAAAAATACCTTGAGGGGTGTAGTGTCCAAAACGGGGTCACTTTTGGGGGGTTTCCACTGTTTTCATCCCTCTAGTGCATTGCAAACGCGACACGGCACTGAAAACTGTTCCCGCAAAATCAGAAATCCAAATGGTGCTCCTTCTGTTCTGAGCCCTGCTGTGGGTCCAAACAGCAGTTTATTACCACATATGGGGTATTGCTATAATCGGAAAAAATTGCTTTACATATGTTGGGGTGTTTTTTCTACCTTATTCCTTGTAAAAATTACAAATGTCTACGTTTTTTCAGAAAAAAAGTAGATTTTCATCTTCACAAACTAATTCAAATACATTTAGCAAAAAAAACTGTCGCTTCAAAATGCTAGCTATACCCCTAAATAAATTCCTTGAGGGGTGTAGTTTCCAAAATGGGTTCACTTTTGGGGGGTCTTTACTGTTTTGGCAAAACAAGACCTATTCAAATCTGACATGGTGCCTAAAATATATTTAAAAAAAGGAGGCCCCAATATCCACTAGGTGCTCCTTTGCTTCTGAGGCCGGTGTTTCAGTCCATTACCACACTAGGGCCACATGTGGGATATTTCTAAAAACTACAGAATCTGGGCAATAAATATTGAGTTGCATTTCTCGGGTAAATACTTCTGTGGTACAGAACAAAATGTATTTCAAATGAATTTTGGCAAAAAAAAATGACATTTGTAAACTTCACCACTACTTTGCTTTAATTCCTGTGAAACGCCTAAAGGGTTAAAACACTTTCTGAATGCTGTTTTGAATACTTTGAGCGGTGCAGTTTTCAAAATGGCATGATTTATGGGGACTTTCTAATATATAAGGCCTTTAAAGCCACTTCAGAACTGAACTGGTCCCTGAAAAAATAGGCCTTTGACATTTTCTTGAAAATATGAGAAATTGCTGCTAAAGCTCTAAGGGCATGACCACACATGGCGGAATTCCTCCGCAACTGTCCGCATCAATGCCGCACCTAATCCGGGTTGCGGATTACGGCTGCGGATCTGCACAAAATGTGCAGAAAATTGATGCGGACTAGCTGCTGCGGACTGCGGGAAAAGTGCTTCCCTTCTCCCTATCAGTGCAGGATAGAGAGAAGGGACAGCACTTTCCCTAGTGAAAGTAAAAGAAATTCATACTTACCGGCCGTTGTCTTTATGACGCGTCCCTCCTTCGGCATCCAGCCCGACCTCCCTGGATGACGCTCCAGTCCATGTGACCGCTGCAGCCTGTGCTTGGCCTGTGATTGGCTGCAGCCGTCACTTACTCTGAAACGTCATCCTGGGAGGCCGGACTGGAGACAGAAACAGGGAGTTCTCGGTAAGTACGAACTTCATTTTTTTTTACAGATACATGTATATTGAGATCGGTAGTCACTGTCCCGGGTGCAGAAACAGTTACTGCCGATCGCTTAACTCTTTCAGCACCCTGGACAGTGACTATTTACTGACGTCTCCTAGCAACGCTCCCGTCATTACGGGAGCCCCATTGACTTCCTCAGTCTGGCTGTAGACCTAGAAATACATAGGTCCAGCCAGAATGAAGAAATGTCAAGTAAAAAAAGCAAGACGCATCCGCAGCACACATGACATGTGCATGACAGCTGCGGACTTCATTGCGGAACTTTGAATCTCCATTGAAGTCAATGGAGAAATTCCGCCATGAGTCCGCCACTGCTCCGCAACAGACAGAGCATGCTGCGGACACCAAATTCCGCTCCGCAGCCTATGCTCCGCAGCGGAATTGTACGCATCGTGTAAACGAACACTGCGAAATTAAAGTGAAAGTCAATGTAGAAACGGCTCCGCTGCGGATTAACGCTACGGAGTGTCCGCAGCGGAATTTAAGTGCAATTCCGCCATGTGTGAACCCGCCCTAAGACTTGTAACGTCCTAGAAAAATAAAAGCATTTTCAAAAAACGATGCAAACATAAGGTAGACATATGGGAAATATAATCTAGTAAGTATTTTGTGTGGCATTACTATCTGTTTTACAAGTAGATACATTTAAATTTAGAAAAATGTACATTTTTGCTAATTTTCTCTTAATCTTGGTGTTTTTTACAAATAAATATTGAATTTATCATCCAAATTTTTCAATAACATAAAGTACAATATGTCACGTGAAAACTATCTCAGAATCACTTGGATAGGTAAAAGCATTTGAGTTATTACCACATAAAGTGACACATGTCAGATTTGAAAAATCGGCTTCGTCCTGAAGGCCAAAACAGGCTCAGTCCTGAAGGGGTTAATGTCCAGGCCTGAAAAGGCCTTAATGACTAGCTAAAACTTCTGTCACTGTCCAAATAATTCTGGACCTAACTGTATATGGACAGTGATATCAGGGGCTTTCCCAGGGACAAAGTCCATGTGTGGAGCACTTGTGATGCTCTGTCTGGGGACTCCGGAATAGCAAAGTCTACTACGCTATTCCATCCTTCAAAAATAAGGTATACCGATGTCTACCAGCCCGACGTAGGCTAAAAGGACATAACGGAGCCCTGTGAATTATCGTCTACGTTGTTTATAGTGTACGTTAGGAGATTTCCTGATGTACACAATGAACTTAGGGCAACATCATGATGTGAAGGGGGCCTTAAGGGAGGGGGAAGCGCTTGTGAGGATGTAAGGAGCACTAATGCTCCGTTCTTACGTTGCCATTAAAGTTCAATGTGTTTTTCCACAGAAAAAAATCGCAGGCTTTCCCTTTGATTTCTGACGCAGATGTGGCACAAGCGTGTTGCAGATCCGCACAAGAATAAGGCCCTGTTCACACAGAGTTTTTTTGCCGCATTTTTTGCAGCGGAAACCGAGTTGGAAACTGCGGCATTAAACAGCCGAAATCGCCTCCTATTGACTTCAACTGGAGGCGAAGACGTTTTTCCCGCCAATGGAAAAAAACGCTCGCGAGAAAAAGAAGCGACATGCCCTTTCTTCGGGCATTTCCGTCTATGACCTCCCAATGGGAGGCAGAGAAAGCCTGAAGGAATTTTCATGGTGCGGATAAAAATACACGTAAACTGGGTTGCGGAAACTTCATATGCATGGGATGCAGACTCATCGGCATGTCATCGGAATCCGTATCAAATCCAACATGTGTGAACAGGGCCTTAGGTTGAGTTAAAAATTACTCTGTTAGGCCAAATGCATATGATACTTATTACGTGCAAATTTGTCGCGGGTATTTTCGTGCGGCAAATCCGCAGTGTAATACAGGACCAGCAAAGTAAATGAGATCAAGAAATCTCATCTATATGTCGCATTTTCTGCACAAAAATTGACCTGCGGTGCGTATTTGAAAATATGATACATGTCAATTTATCTTGCGTTTCCGCTTGCAAATTGTTTCTGACTAGGTTAAAAAAATAGCAGCAAAAAACCTACACCTATTTCCGCATCGAAATGTAAAAACCACACCTAAAAACTTATCAAAAAACGCATTGCGGTTTTGATGTGGATTTTATGCACCAAATTCCTCAATGTGTGCGTTACAGAATTTGCTAGGGATTTACAGCAAATTAACCCTTTACATTGTAAAGGATGAAATATGTCACAATTCTGAAATATAGTAGTCATGCAACTGATTTAACCCCTTCCCGTGTATCGGCCATATTTCCCGGACCGACCACAGTTCAAGGAGTCAGGTTTCTAGCATCACAGTTATCTATAATCATAGGAGTCCCTCCCTTCCCGTGAATACTGTCCCCGATCCCGTACTGAAAGCATCATTACAGTATGGGGCAGTATTCCTGCGGAGGGGCAGGGACTCCTAGCAGCATTGATAACTGTGATGCTCGGAGTCCCATATGTCTACTTTATGTTTGCATCGTTTTTTGAACATTCTTTTATTTTTCTAGGACGTTACAAATCTTAGAACTTTAGAAGCAATTTCTCATGAATTCTGGTCATCCAGGGAAATACGACCGATATACGCTCCGTATATCACGGTCCAAACACGGCTTTCTGAATAAGGCCTTAGTCTAGTTACACAGTGCGGTCAAATCCCATTTTTTTGCCACAATTTTTGCAAAATCGCAGCAAAAGCGTGATTTGACCGCACTGTGGGAATCTAGCCTAACAGCACTATTTTTTCATGTTTTGTATCCTTTTTTTTATGCAATTTTTGTAATCGCAAATCAATAAATCCCGCGGTTTTGCGCCGATTTTTATATAATCGCCGCAAAACTGTGTAATTTTTGCCGCGATTGCGAAAACCACAGCAATCAAAACGCTAGGAAAACGAAAAAAAACAAAAACATTTTAGCATACTTTATATATTCTACAAGTCCAGTCAGCTGTGTAGAGAAGGAGCTGGCTGGGGGGCGGGATTTCCACACGGAGCTTCTGCTTCTCATGCTGCATCTTCCCCGTCCAGTTCGTGAAGTTACAACAGGTCTGCAGAGGGGGCCCGCGAGGGTTGCGAGGGGAGGCCGACAGCCTAGGCGGGGGGGCGACGACAGCCCGGCGAGCCCCTTTTCTTCTGCCCTGATGGCGGCCATGGCCCTGTGGTCCACTCTAGTTCCCCAGGGCTGACTGCAGAGGGTTCCCCCAGTCTCCGATCACGTCACCTGGTTTCCAGTGACGCAATCTAAGAGGGGAGTCCCCTTTGATCATGCCGTGGTCACGGATCAAAGGGTTAAACAGCTACAGGAGCTTTACATAGTCTTACCGTCCGCTGTCGTTTGACTGCAGTCAGTGTGGTTCCCCAGTCTACAGCGGCGGCTTTTAGTGTCGCTGTAAGAAAGGCTTCTGAGCTCTCCTGGGAAACTGTAGACTGGGGACAAAAGACAGTGAGGTCGGGAAGGGGTTAAGACTATGTAAGCTTTTGAACACTTTTTTTTTATTAAAACAATGTATTAAGCAACTTTGTAATTCGCTTTTATTACAATTATTATTCACTTTTTGAGAAACAGCTTCTATGTATACTAGATCAGGTCATCGGCTTTCGGGTCAGAGATACGCAGGATTCACCTGTTATCGATCACATCTAAGTTCATAACCTAGATGTGATCGATAACAGCTAGATCCTGCGATCATGATGGATTCCGGTTTTAGCGCAAGATATAGTTTCTATGTACCCTGGGTACATAGAAGCTGTATCTCAAAAAGTATTTTTTTTTTAATTACGACGAATTGCAAAGTTGCTTACATCACCACAATACATTGTTTTATTTATTTATTTATTAAAAAAAAAAGTTTTCAAAGGTTAATTGGGTTAATAGTTGAGACAGGAATATATGGAAAGAATAGGTTGAAACTAAAATTTTCAATGTCATTTCTTTGGCTAGCCTGAAGGATGGATGTCCTACAGTGGGTACAGTTGTTCTTTAATACCTACTTTAATAACCTTCATTCCTTTATGTGATATTCAGCGCAGACATTTGTTTACCTTCCTTTCATAAAAAGTCATAATAATTGAAATATCAAGATTTACAACACTGTATAAATGCCAGCAAATGTTTATTTGGATTGTGGAGAAATTGACAGAGAGGAAGACGGATCTATATCTGAGATGCCAGAAAGTGCCATGTCTAGCAGATGGTAAATACTACTTGGACAGGAACAGTGCAGCGAGATTGCAAAATATTTTCTAGGCAGATGGAATTCAGCTACAATAAATTAGGCTTGATCCAGCGGGGAAGGTTTACAGAAATCTGAATAACACTGAGAATATGGAATAGTTATACTTTAATTCACATTAAGGGGAAACTGCTGTAATTACCTGGAAATGCGGCATCATAAATAAAGAAGTGATGTTTATCTCTTACAAACTTATATTTTAGCAAACAATGTAAAATGTATTAACTTTACCAATTTTATATGATCAGCGGCGTAAGGCTGGGTTCACACGAGCGTTGCGTTTTTGCGCGCGCAAACAACGCTGCGTTTTGCGCGCGCAAAAAACATTTGACAGCTGCGTGTGTCATCCGTGTCTGATGCGCGGCTGCGTGATTTTCGCGCAGCCGGCATCATAGAGATGAGGCTTGTCGACGCCCGTCACTGTCCAAGGTGCTGAAAGAGCTAAATCTTTCAGCACCCTCGACAGTGAATGCCGAACACAACAGCGAAAAACCTGTAAAAAAAAAGATAAAGTTCCTACTTACCGAGAACTTCCCGGCCGTTGCCTTGGTGACGCGTCCTTGGTGACGCGCCTCTCTTGACATCGGGCCCCACCTCCCTGGATGACGCGGCAGTCCAAGTGACCGCTGCAGCCTGTGATTGGCTGCAGCCTGTGCTTGGCCTGTGATTGGCTGGAGCTGTCACTTGAACTGAAGTGTCATCCCGGGAGGTCGGACTGCAGGAAGGAGACAGGAGTAATCGGTAAGTTAGAACTTCGTTTTTTTTTACAGGTTCATGTATTTTGGGATCGCAAGTCACTGTCCATGGTGCTGAAACAGTTTAACTCTTTCAGCACCATGCACAGTGAATGTCTCCCGACGTCGCGGACCGGAAATTTATTTGCCGGGTTCGGCCAAAACGAGTTTGGCCGAACCCGGTGAAGTTAGCTTCGGTTGTCGGGGTTCGCTAATCGCAAAGACACTCCGTTTGGATGTTCGGAAACAGAAAAGCACGTGGTGCTTTTCTGTTTACATTCATCCTTTTGACAGCTGTTGCGCAAACACGCAGTTCGCACGGAAGTGCTTCCGTGCGACATGCGTGGTTTTCACGCACCCATTGACTTCAATGGGTGCGTGATGCGTTGAAAACGCTGAATCAACGGACATGTCGTGAGTTTTTGGCAACGGAGCAACGCTGCGCAAAAAACGCTGCCATGTCTGCACGGCCCCATTGACAAATATAGCTACGGGCAACGCATGTGAAAATCATGCGCGTTGCACGCGCGTATTTTACGTTCGTCTGAATAAAGCCTAAGGCTGGGTTCACACTACCTATTTTCAAACGTAAACGAGGCGTATTATGCCTCGTTTTACATCTGAAAATAGGGCTACAATACATCGGCAAACATCTGCCCATTCATTTGAATGGGTTTGCCGACGTACTGTGCAGACGACCTGTAATTTACGCGTCGTCGTTTGACAGCCGTCAAACGACGACGCGTAAATGGACTGCCTCGGCAAAGAAGTGCAGGACACTTCTTTGCCACGTAATTTGAGCTGTTCTTCATTGAACTCAATGAAGCACAGCTCAAGATTTACGAGCGTCTCAGATCCCTCACAAAATGCGAGTAGGAGCATTTACGTGTGTAACACTTATGCAACCACATTATTGCAGTTGTGTTATTTTTATTTTTCCCCTGATATAAATGATTTGAGTTTGTTTTTCAATGGAATTGTACAGATTATGGGTCACATTAAGGGCTCATTTACACGAGCGTGTGCGTTTTGCGCACGCAAAAAACGCGGCGTTTTGCGTGCGCAAAAGGCACTTAACAGCTCCGTGTATCAGCCACGTATGATGCGCGGCTGCGTGATTTTCGCGCAGCCGCCATCATTATGACACTCCGTTTGGATGTTTGTAAACAGAAAAGCACCTGGTGCTTTTCTGTTTACATTCATAGTTTGACTGCTGTTGCGCGAATCACGCTCGTACCACGGAAGTGCTTCCGTGTGGCATGCGTGATTTTCACGCACCCATTGACTTCAATGGGTGCGTGATGCGCGAACAACGCACAAATATAGAACATGTCGTGAGTTTTTCGCAGCGGACTCATGCTGCGTAAAAATCACGCAACTGTCTGCACGGCCCCATAGGGCCCCATATAGGTCCATGCGACACGCGTGAAAATCACGCGCGTTGCACAGACGTATATCACATTTGTGTAAACGAGCCCTATAGGTGGAAAAAGTTCTGAAATTATTTATCTTGCACAGATTTTTTGACATGACAAAAACTGGCATTTTAACAGATGTGTGTAGACTTTTTATATCCACTGTATTTGGCATTAGACTGTGTGGGAGGCACTATGGGAGCATGATCCTGTGTGGGCTAAACTGGGCGTGCATGTGCGGGTATTGGGCAGGATTAGAGGCGTGGCTTAAAACGAAAAAAAAAATTGCTATGAACGCCACATCAGTTGTCCCTCGTTGCGATACTTAAAAGTTTGGAGGTATGGTACCTTTCAACAGGATGCAAAAATGTGGTGTGAACCTAGCCTTATTCATAGTAAAAATACTTAAAGAGACTCTGTCACCACATTATAAGTGCCCTGTCTCCTATATAAGCAGATCGGCGCTGTAATGTAGGTGACAGTAATGCTTTTTATTTTAAAAAAAACTATCTTTTTTCACAACGTTAGGAGCGATTTTGGTTTATGCTAATGAGCTTTCTTAATGCCCAAGTGGGCGTACTTTTACTTTCGACCAAGTGGGCGTTGTACAGAGGAGTGTATGACGCTGACCAATCGGCATCATGCACTCCTCTCAATTCATTTACACTGCACTAGCGATATAGATATATCACTATGTGCAGCCTCATACACAAGCCCTAACATTACTACAGTGTCCTGATAATGAATACACATGACCATCCAGCCTGGACGTCATGTGTACTCAGAATGCTGACACTTCTGAATCTTTTTTTGTGAGATTCCGGCAAGTGAAACCAAATCTCCTTTAGCTCCGTGATCTCGCGAGATTTCGTATCCGTTGCTGGAATCTCACAGAAAAGAGTCAGAAGTGTCAGGATTCTGAGTACACATGACGTCCAGGCTGGATGGTCATGTGTATTCATTATCAGGACACTGTAGTAATGTTAGGGCTTGTGTATGAGGCTGCACATAGTGATATATCTATATCGTTAGTGCAGTGTAAATTAATGGAGGGGAGTGCATGATGCTAATTGGTCAGCGTCATGCACTCCTCTGTACAACGCCCACTTGGTCGAAAGTAAAAGTACGCCCACTTGGGCATTAAGAAAGCTCATTAGCATAAACCAAAATCGCTCCTAACGTTGTGAAAAAATATCGTTTTTTTAAATAAAAAGCATTACTGTCACCTACATTACAGCGCCGATCTCCTTATGTAGGAGATAGGGCACTTATAATGTGGTGACAGAGTCTCTTTAAATACAGCTCACCTTTTAATTTCTGAACCCAGCAGCCATGTTTTTTCACACTCAGGATGCGCCTCCTTTTATTAGGCACCATGCACACGACCGTAAAAATCATTGGATCAGCTTTTCGACTTGTGCCCTGTTCATTGTCATTTTGCTAAGCTCCACAGTCTTCTGGCTGCTCAGTCTCCTGAGTTCTGCAGGACCAAAAAAAAAAGGGTGGGAAATCCCCTGCCATCGCATAGCAATGCTTCCGTAATTAGGGACGGCTACGGGTGCACATCCGTAGCCTTCCGCAACTTTGACTCCCCCACAGGGGCGTAGCTAAAGGCTCATGGGCCCTGGTGCAAAAGTTCTTCTTGGGCCCCCCAAATTTCTTCTCATGGCCGACGGCCCGCAGCTTTCAGCTGCATCAATGGGTCTCCTAAGTGACTCAATGATGCAACACTAGCTGCCAGGGGCGTCACTAATGTCTTAAAAAGTCAGGGGCAATAGCCCCAATACATAAACCCACCCCAAAAAAATGAAATGTGTGTGCGTGTATATATATATATATATATATATATATATATGTGTGTGACATATATATGAGACAGCATATCTATAGCACTACGACCCTATAGCTATTGATAGGATTAGATACATTGGCTCAGCAGACAGTATCACACATCATAGGCTTAGATACAGGGCCCATTTGCTGACATTGCGGCTCCAGCGCTGAACCCCGGAAAGGTAAGTATAAGAATTGTTTTGCTTTTTTATGTGTTACAAATTCTTTTTGGGTTTGTGTTTTTTTACAGGTTCGGATGTTGGACTACTTCAGATATTGGACTACTCTGATGGCGCCGTTTTTTTATTCTCAATAAAATGGTTAATGAGGGTTCTGTGTTTATTTTTTATTTCAATAAAATATTTTTTCTGGGTATTTGTATTTTTTTAAAACTTTATTACTACCGCCTTCGTAATTGTCGCCCCCACACAACCCTAATTAACCATTTTATTCAAAATAAAAAAAGCCATCATCGAAGTAGTCCTCAAATCCGAAGTAGTCCAATGACCGAACCTGTAAAAAAACACAAGCAAACAAAAAAAAACATTAGTAACACACATTGCAGGCTTAGATACATGGCCCATGTGTGATGATGTCTGTTGGACTCTGTGTCTAAGCCTAACACGAGCTAGGCTTAGATACAGGGTCCAGCAGACAGGATCACACATGGGCCATGTATCTAAGCCTACCATGTGGTTGGCTTAGATACAGTGCCTAGCAGACACCCGCCGGGACCCCCGCTAATCAGCTATTTTGAAGGGGGAGCAGTGCTCGTACGAGCATTGCTTCGCCTTCATTCCGGTTACTTGTTCAACACCGCGATTGGATAAGACACACCGCGATTGGATAAGAGATAGATAGATAGATAGATAGAAGTCCACCGCCCAGCAGCACCAGTCAGGATTATGGGTGGGTGCGCGCCCCAGGAGCTCGATCACAGCTCCAGATCTCCTATAGTCGTCCAAGAATAGGCAGCACTCCAAGTCACAGTGAAAAAATTGCCTTTTTATTAGCCCTTTTGCAACGTTTCGGCTCTACATGTGGAGCCTTTTTCAAGCATAATAAAAAGGCTATTTTTTCACTGTGACTTGGAGTGCTGTCTATTCTTGGACGACGATAGATAGATAGATAGATAGATAGATAGATAGATAGATAGATAGATAGATAGATAGATAGATAGACGGACAGACAGAACTGTTCCAGTTTAGGAGTTAGGGACTCGCAAGTCTGGGGATCCTTGTCGTGGATTGCGAGCTTGCGTCCTTTTGGCCAAAATGATTACCAATACCCCAGGTATTTTTCATTATTATGTATATTCGCTTCTCTTGGACACAGCCGGGTCTTTGATGCTGGGAGAGCATGGTGTGTGTTGTTGTTTGGCATAGCAAGCAGGGTAGCCCGCTCTATCAATTATCAAGGCGTCACAAATAGGCTTCTACCTGGCTATACACGTTGTGCCTCATGACGTACACACTATCCCTCCATGTTTCACTCACTTGCACCCCATTATCCATTTATTTCTATTGAGGCACTTCACTCATTACTGCCCCCTATATTTCACTTATAGTATTACACTTGCACACACACTATTCATTTATTATTTTTTACTACACATCCCATGCACCACACACCACTCCCCTCAAGACTAGTGGGAGTGGCTATTATTATTTAAAGCACCTGCTCACCCTTTCATCAGCGTTTCTGACCTGGCTGTGTCCATTTGTAAGTATGGCCTTTTTCTGTGTTTTTGTATATGTCCCCTTGTTTTTATCGGTTCTGTTTGTGCATCAGGAACGTTCTGTTCCAGTTTAGGAGTTGGGGACTCGCAAGTCTGGGGATCCTTGTCGTGGATTGCGAGCTTGCGTCCTTTTGGCCAAAATGATTACCAATACCCCAGGTATTTTTCATTATTATGTATATTCGCTTCTCTTGGACACAGCCGGGTCTTTGATGCTGGGAGAGCATGGTGTGTGTTGTTGTTTGGCATAGCAAGCAGGGTAGCCCGCTCTATGAATTATCAAGGCGTCACAAATAGGCTTCTACCTGGCTATACACGTTGTGCCTCATGACGTACACACTATCCCTCCATGTTTCACTCACTTGCACCCCATTATCCATTTATTTCTATTGAGGCACTTCACTCATTACTGCCCCCTATATTTCACTTTTAGTATTACACTTGCACACACACTATTCATTTATTATTTCTTACTACACATCCCATGCACCACACACCACTCCCCTCAAGACTAGTGGGAGTGGCTATTATTATTATAAGCACCTGCTCACCCTTTCATCAGCGTTTCTGACCTGGCTGTGTCCATTTGTAAGTATGGCCTTTTTCGGTGTTTTTGTATATGTCCCCTTGTTTTTATCGGTTCTGTAGATATTTATACTTTGTCTGTTATGCTAAACAGTCAGCCCTGAAGTGTGACTCCTCAGCATGACAGACTTACACACAATGAAGGGGTTAATAGTTGCATTACTAGTTGCTACTTACATCTGGTGTGGGGTCAGAGAGCAGCAGGAGTCAGGATTCCTGAGCTCTGTAACAGCGGACACTGCTACTCGTACTGCCGGGGAGGAGTCGGCACGCACACTATCTTCTTGCTGTAGCCAATCCTTTCCCTCTACACAGGCCACGAGGAAGAGGGAAACAGATAGAAGCGAGCTGATTGGGTGGATAGCACAGTAGGCGGGCAAGAGTCTTCCCCCTCCATGCAATGACTATTTCACCGCCGAGCTGCCACCAATGCTTTAAAATACATTACTGGGTCTCATTTGTACCCCAGCAGGGACCCAGCAATGCAGAAGAATCATTGTAGCGCTACTGTGCTAGTGTGGTGAGGAGAGCCTGTGGGCCCCCCTAGCTGTGGGGCCCGGTCGCAGTTGCGACCGCTGCGAACCCTATAGCTACGCCACTGCTCCCCAATAGACTTCTATGGGGGAGTCCGTGACAATTTTCAGGCCAAAAAAGGACATGTTCTATAATTTGCGGTTCATTTCTACGGCCCGGAAGCCTTCCCGAAAATATACTAATGGATCCGTAATTGCGGACCGTAATTACGGTTCGCAATTATGGATGAATTCTACGGTCGTGTGCATGGGGCCTGAATGAGTGAGAAAAGCTGCTGTGACTATACAGGAGAGACATGGAGGTGGTAATATCAGTCTCTAAATAACTTTGTAGGCAAAAGGAGGAACTGATCCCTTAGGCCTCATGCACACGTAAAAACGCCCGTAATTACGAGCCCATAGACTTCTATTGGCCACACATACCTCCCCGTATGCTTACGGGAAGGTGCCCATGCCGTTCAAAAATATAGAACATGTCCTATTTCAGGCAGTAATAACGGCACGTGCAGGCCCATAGAAGTCTATGGAGCTCCCGTAATTACGGGTGACTACGTGTGTGCACCCGTAATTACGGGAGCGTTGCTAGGCGACGTCAGGGGATAGTCACTGTCCAGGGTGCTGAAAGAGTTAAACGATCTGCAGTAACTCTTTCAGCACCCTGGACAGTGACTACCGATCACAATATAGATCAACGTGTAAAAAAAATAGAAGTTCATACTTACCCAGAACTCCCTTCTTCTTCCTCCAGTCCGGCCTCCCGGGATGACATTTCAGCCCATGTGACCACTGCAGCCAATCACAGGCCAATCACAGGCTGCAGCTGTCACATGGACTGCCACGTCATCCAGGGAGGTCGGGCTGGATGTCGAAAGAGGGACGCGTCACCAAGACAACGGCCGAGTAAGTATGAATTTCTTTTACTTTTACTATGGAAAGGGCTGCCCCTTCTCTTTATCCTGCACTGAGAGAGAGAAGGGGCTGCCGATTAGTGCAGTGCAATTTTGCAGCGAAAACGTCCCCTGTAAATACGGGTGGAATACTGGTGACACTGGACCCGTATTTACGGGCACGGGTCCGTAAATTCTGGTGCAATACGGGTCGAATACGTGTGACCAAGGACCCGTATTTACGCCAGTATTTACGGGAGGAAAAAAATACGTTCATGTGCATGAGGCCTTAGGCAGAATGACAAGCACATTACATATTAAACCAAAGCACTGACATAATGGTCACACTATTATCACATAGGCTGTTCAAATGAAATTTCCTTTGAACAGTTTTGACTGCATATTCTTAAAAAAAACCACTATTAAGCTTCATGTGAAAGGCAGTTATTATAGTACATAGATATTTGTTTCTTTAATTCTTGCTGAAATTGATTAATATGGTACATAGGAACAATGGCAATGAATTTTATATATTTGTACAATAAAATATTGTTTTGAGGATTGGATTTGCAAGTTTTCTCCTTTGTGCAGATTATCTGTGCTAGCCCCCAACCAAGGCTAAAGAGCTGAAAAGCTATGTCCACCTTTGCAACCTTTTTTGCTCCAATGCATCTAAAATTATAAAAGAAGCAAGACAAAAAAAATATATTTTGTGTCTACAGCTCCTGTACAGACCTGTGTGTTTTCATGGTAACAGACTACAAACACACCCTGTGTACTTGAAGGAGCTGAAACGCATAGGGAGAGCTCCAGGGACTGCGAGGAAGAGGAGGTGGGGTACAAAATGAAAATAAATGCCCAGGAGCATTATTGGGCAAGGGGCCTAAAGGAGGAGTGGCAATAGGGTTGAGTTCACGGGCATAGCCCTCTCTTACCTTCTGCTGCAGCATAAGGTAACACCTTGTAGTTACAGTTTGTGTAGTGAGGAGAAGTTTTTTCTTATCTCTGTCTTCTTTTTTTCTTTCCAGCATGGCTGATGCTTCGATGAAGCAGGTGGCTCAGCGGGAGGTACCGCCTGGCTGCAGGATTTCCTGAGACAGAGGGACGGAGAGGTTAATTCACCAGCCCTCGGACTACCGTCGGGATCGACTAGAGGTAGGTCGCAACGGATTACCCACCCTCCCACAAGATTAAGCCCCAGTCCCCTTCCCAGACCTGCTTGCTCTTCAGGGGCTGTTCCCCACAAAGGGGCCAGGAGGCACACAGGTCGGATGCGGGCTGTTTCACTCTCCACATCGTCGGAGGATGTGGTCCCCCTTCCCACGGCCTGGTGCGGACATCCGCCATTCCCCCACATATGCCCGGCGGTCGCAACACTAACCCGGCTCCTGAGAGGAGTGAGGATCAGGCGTTGGTGGTCAGGCGGGTGGTGCATGGTCTTTCCGCTACCCGCGCGCTTCGCTCAGATGGGGGTGGGGCAGATCCAGAAGACACGGCCGCCATGGTGGCCTACCACGAGGCCTGCGTGCTGGAAATGAGCCGTGCAGGCGTGTATGGCACGGTTTGCAGTGCTGCTCCCCTATCCTGTGTCGCAGCACCTCCCTTGGTCGTGGAAACAGGTGAGAGTGCAGGGTCGGCGGTGACTGAGAGAAGGGTTGGGGTTGGGGGTAAGGCTAGGCAGAAAGGGCAGCGCAGGGGTGCTGCTGGGAGAGTGCCTCTTGGACCAGCTCCCTATCAAGCTGCAAGGTCGGTGGATGGGAGGATTGAAGTGGACCGTGCTCAGCTAGGGCTGCAGAGTCATCCACAGAAACGACAACTGTATCTTTTACGAAGAGACCCCCTCATGTTCAGCTCTTCCTCCGGGCGGTCAAAACAGGAAAGGTTTCTCTATGGCAGGTTCCAAGGGGAATAGAGGTGATGCTGGTCACTCTTCTGCCTTGTCCCTCTTTTCTTTTTCAGATTCAGGGAGGAGATCATCTTGAAGGTAGAGGAAACGTCGATCTGGAAGTGAGCATTGTCATGATCGCCGTAAACCTCGCCATGCCAGAGGAGGTTTTTCCTGGGTGCGGCGGTCATCTTTGTCATCCTTAGAGAGATTATCCTCCACAGGCGGCATCACTATGTCTCCCGTCGTGTGGAAGATTTGGGCAGGGCCGTCGAAGTTTGTTTCCTCATCCCGTATTCCAGGTGGGCAGCAGTCCGTGGTTCCGGCAGCGCCCACTTTGGACGAAGCAACCTCGAAAGTGACGGGGACCCCTGCACTCGTGAGTCTTCATGCATTGACGCATGGCTTGAAAAAACAAATGTGTCTGGTAGTGATTTAGTATCTATTTTAAAGGCCGTTGTGGCCAGTTTGGATAAAAGTGGAGGTGCGTCTGCAACTCCTGTTCTGCCAGGGGGGACAAGCCCCCGTCTGCGAGGGAAGCTAGTTTAGCTTGTCTTACGTTTAGAGATTCCCTTTTTTTGCGGTGTAGCTCCTCTCGGCACTCACTTGTCTGCCAGGATTAAGGAAAACATTTTGTAAAACTAATTTGTGGATATCTGGTCCCTTGTCTCGGTGGAACAGGTGACTGTGGATAAGGAGCGCATTTTTGAGAAAGGTTCTGACAAGAAGGTTATGGTTAATAAGACTGGCAATTGGCTCCAGGGTTTTGCTACCCTAGCACAGGTAGCATGTCAGCGCCATCCTAAGAGGTGCAGAGCTGTTGATATTTGATTGGAGTAGCATTTATGTTGAAATTTTGGGGTGTACAGGATATAACTAAAGATTTTGTAGTTTGTAATGTGTCTCGCGGGACATGCGGCGGCCTTTGTCATTTGTTTTGCTTACAAGGATTGTGGGCATTTGTTGGAAGTCTGTGTTGCGGAGTATGAGCAGTGTTTGTTTAGAACGGCGTTTATTCTGGCTTTTTTCTGTGCTTTGAAAATTAGCGAGTTAGTTGCCCCCAGTGTTCGGAAGGTTGGGGCCTTGTTAACAGACGACGTGATCTTATTACAAGGTGCGGTGCGTATCTGCGTTCTGAAATCCAAAACGGATCAGACTGGGAAGGGAGAGTGGCTGTCACTTCGGTATTTAGGGGGGGATACATGCTCAGTATCGGCTGTCTGAGACTTTTTGTTCCAGAGGCCGGCAGTATCACAGTTTTTAATACAGGCTAATGGCCTACCCCTCATCCGCTTCCAGTTTACGGCGGTTTTTAAGTCTTGTCTGGAGAAGTTGGGTTTGTCGGCAAAGGTGGTTGGGATGAACCCTTTTCGTATTGGTGCGGCGACGGAGGCCGGCTCACTTTGGTTTAGGTGAGGGAGAGATCAGGCATTTAGGTCGATGGAAATCTGACTGCTATAAATCTTATATGAGG